>NC_064925.1:17937183-19187183 GCF_023897955.1 Schistocerca gregaria
TGTTATTCGACCAGGTACATTAGCAGTACGGTTGGCAGCAAATATAATTGCAGGACACTTATTATTAACCTTATTAGGAAACACAGGACCATCTATAGCAATAAACTTAATCTCATTACTAATTATTGGACAAATACTTCTATTAATTCTAGAATCAGCAGTAGCAATAATTCAAGCCTATGTTTTCTCAATTCTAAGAACTCTATATTCTAGAGAAGTATATTAAACCTATGTTAACAACTCACTCAAACCACCCATTCCACTTAGTAGACTATAGACCTTGACCATTAACAGGAGCAATTGGAGCAATAGTCCTAGTATCAGGACTAGCAAAATGATTCCACCTATTTAATATTAACTTATTCATAATTGGATTTGGAATTACCCTACTAACTATAATTCAATGATGACGAGATGTAGTACGAGAAGGAACATATCAAGGATTACATACAGGATTTGTATCAATTGGATTACGATGAGGAATAATTTTATTTATTGCATCAGAGGTATTATTTTTCGTTTCTATTTTTTGAGCATTCTTTAGAAGAAGATTAGCACCAACAATTGAACTAGGAATACTATGACCTCCAATAGGAATTCAACCCTTTAACCCTATACAAATTCCATTACTTAATACAGCTATTCTTTTAGCATCAGGAGTAACAGTAACATGAGCACATCATAGTTTAATGGAATCTAATCATACTCAAGCACTACAAGGATTATTCTTCACAGTGTTATTAGGACTATACTTTACAATACTTCAAGCATATGAATATTGAGAAGCACCTTTTACCATTGCAGATGCAGTTTATGGATCAACATTCTTTGTTGCAACAGGATTCCATGGTTTACACGTAATTATTGGAACAATCTTTTTATCAACATGTCTACTTCGACACTCAATAAATCAATTTTCACCAAGACATCACTTTGGATTTGAAGCAGCAGCATGATACTGACACTTCGTAGACGTAGTATGATTATTCTTATATATCTCTATTTATTGATGAGGTAGATAATTGTTTTTCTAGTATAAATAGTACATTTGACTTCCAATCAGAAAGCTTGATATAAATCAAGAAAAACAATTCTAATTCTATCAACAAGAGTTTTCATTAGATTTATTATTCCAATAATTGTTATAATCCTGGCAACAACACTATCAAAAAAATTAATTAATGATCGAGAAAAAAGATCACCATTTGAATGTGGGTTTGATCCAAAAAGATCAGCACGAATACCATTCTCAATACGATTCTTCCTAATCGCAGTAATCTTTTTAATTTTTGATGTAGAAATTGCACTAATTCTACCAATTGTAATTATTTTTAAAACTTCAGACATTATAATCTGAACAGTATCATCAATATTTTTTATTCTAGTTCTATTAGGAGGACTATACCATGAATGAAACCAAGGAGCATTACAATGAGCAGAATAAAGGGTTGTAGTTAAATATGACATTTGGGTTGCATTCAAAAAGTATTGATATTATCAATCAACCTTAAATAGAATAAGAAGCGAAATATTGCAGTCAGTTTCGACCTGGAAGATTGGTATGTACTACCCTTATTCTTATTAATTGAAGCCAAAAAGAGGCGTATTACTGTTAATAATATAATTGAACTATAATAGTTCCAATTAAGGAAATGTAAAGCCAATATGAAAGCTGCAAACTTTTTATATTAGCGGTTAAACTCCGTTAACATTTCTAAAATTTATATAGTTTAAATAAAACATTACATTTTCACTGTAAAAATAATATATCTATATTTATAAATACTTAAAAGTAAAAATACTTCCTTAACATCTTCAGTGTCACGCTCTAATTATAAGCTATTTAAGTAAACGAAAAACAATATTACCAAAATAAATATTCAAAAAATAAAAGTTAAAAGATAAATCTTGAAATTAGAATCATATCAACCTTGAATATAACCAATTAAATAAATAAATAATCTATATAAACCTTGACCACCATGTAATTCACCTCAACCATAATCAAATGACTTAGATGAATAATAACCTATTTTTAAAGGAATATATCTAATAAACTTAGTTGAAAGAAAAGGTATAAATCATATAGAACCAGCAAATCTAACAAAAGAAAGTATACTTAAAGAAAATAAATTATGAGAAAAATCAAAATTAGAAATAAGATAACCTAAATAAGCACCTAAAATAACAACTGTAATAGTTAAAAACTGTAAATAATAAGGTAAAGCAATCACATGAGGAATAGGAAAAATTAATCAAGATAAAAGACTACCACCAAAAACAGCAACAAACAATAGACCAATTATTCCAAATGAAATATAATAACCCTTATCATCAAAAGAAAATCTAGAATAAAAATTATTATCACCAGATATTGAATAATAAAACAAACGAAAAGAATAAGAAGCAGTTAAACCAGTAGAAAAAAAATAAAGAAAAAAAATTAAACAATTAATGCATCTTAAACAAACCATCTCAAAAATTAAATCCTTTGAATAAAATCCCGCTAAAAAAGGTATTCCACACAAAGATAAACTAGAAACATTAAAACAAACTGAAGTTAAAGGTATGAAATTAACAATTGATCCTATAAAACGAATATCCTGAGAATCCTTCAAATTATGAATTATTGAACCTGCACATATAAATAATAATGCCTTAAATAAAGCATGAGCCAATAAATGAAAAAATGCAAGCTTTGGTTAACCTATAGCCAAAATTCTTATTATTAAACCAAGTTGTCTTAAAGTAGAAAGAGCAATAATCTTCTTTAAATCAAACTCAAAATTAGCGCCCAATCCAGCCATAAATATAGTTATACAACCAATTAAAAGTAAAAATCAACCACAATTATAAGTATCCAATATTGGTCTAAAACGAATTAATAAATAAACACCAGCAGTAACAAGAGTAGAAGAATGAACTAAAGCAGAAACAGGAGTAGGAGCTGCTATAGCAGCAGGAAGTCATGAAGAGAAAGGAATCTGAGCTCTCTTAGTTATAGCTGCTAAAACAATTAATATAGTAATGAGCTTTATTTCAAAAGAATTAGAAATAAAATCATAATAATAAATATAATTTCAACCACCAAAATTTAACATTCATGCAATAGAAATTAAAATAGCAACATCACCAATACGATTAGAAAGTGCAGTTAATATACCAGCACTATAAGATTTTACATTTTGATAATAAATAACTAAACAATAAGAAACTAAACCTAAACCATCTCAACCTAATAAAATTCTAATTAAATTAGGACTAATAATTAAAAAACCTATAGAAAGAATAAATATTAAAACAATAATAATAAAACGATTTATATTCTTTTCACCAGATATATAATCCTCTCTATAATAAATAACCAAAGAAGAAATATATATAACAAAAGATATAAAAATAAGAGATACTCAATCCAAAATTAAAGTTATAACAACTATAGAACCATTTAAATTGAAAAGCTCTCACTCAACAAAAACTCTATAATCAATTATTAAATAATAAATACCTAAAATAAAAATTATAGTTTTCGAAATAAACAAAGAAAAAAAAACTCAAAGAACAAATAGAAAATAAATTCACGGCCTAAGATGAAATACTTCATATCATTGATTCCACAAAACAATATTTTTAATTAAAATACTTAAGCAAACTAAACAAAGAAATATTCACCCTTTAAACAGAGAATATTTAAAGGCAATCAATGTAAAAGTAAAAGATGATATTCACGAAAATAACCAAGAGAACAAGTATAAACACCAGAATAATAATTCCCATGCTGAGAATAAGAATATATATACAAAGTATAAACAGCTCTAAAAAAAGATAAAAAAATCAAAGCAAAGAATCTAAAAGAAGATCAAGATATAATTCTATTTAATAATCTAATTTCACCTACCAAATTTAAAGAAGGAGGAGCAGCCATATTTGATGATCTTAAAAGAAATCATCATAAAGCCATTCTTGGCATCAAATTAATTATACCCTTGTTAATTAATAATCTTCGTCTACCTAAACGTTCATAAATAATATTAGATAAACAAAATAAACCAGAAGAACATAAACCATGACCAACCATTAGAGAAAGAGAACCTACACAACCTCATCAATTCATAGTCATCAATCCACCAATAACCATTCTTATATGAGCAACAGAAGAATATGCAATTAAAGACTTTAAATCAACCTGATGAAAACAAATAAATCTTACAATAACACCCCCAGATAAACCTAAAGACAATGAAAAATAATTAAACTTTAAACCCAAATAAGAAATAACCTTTATAACACGAAAAATACCATAACCACCTAACTTTAATAAAATACCAGCAAGAATTATTCTACCTGAAATAGGGGCCTCTACATGAGCCTTAGGAAGTCATAAATGAACCAAAAACATAGGTATCTTAACTAAAAAAGCCAAAATTATAAATACATAAAACATAAAATAATAAGAACCAAAATCAACCAATAAAGGAAAATATAAAGTATTAGAAAAATCATAAACCTTAAATAAAACTAATAATAAAGGTAATCTAGCAACCAAAGTATAAAAAATTAAATAAACACCAGCCTGCAAACGCTCAGGTTGATAACCCCAACCCAAAATTAAAAGTAAAGTAGGAACTAATCTAGCCTCAAAAAAATTATAAAAAGAAAGAAGACTTAATCTAGCAAATGAACAATAAAGCATAATTATTAAAATCAAAACCATAAAAACAAAAAAATTAAGAAACTAAAAGAAAAATAATCAATACCAAAATAATATCTAATTATATTCAAATCAGCATATGAATAAACACAAATTATAAAAACAAAACCCGACAGAAACATTAAAGAATGAACCAACCATCAACAATTATTTAATAAACAAAGAGGGATCAAAAAAATAGTTATAAATAAATACTTTAACATAAAGGTAAACCAAAAGAATTAAAAAAATCATTACCATGAGAACGAATTATTGAAACTAAAATAGAAAGACCTAAAGCACCCTCACAAACAGAAAAAACTAAAAAAATAACAGGAAAAAAATAATCATAATCAAACTCAATAAGAAAAACAATAACTAACATAAATAAAGAAAGAACAATATATTCTAATCTCAAAAGAACCATTAATAAATGTTTACGTTTAGAAGAAAAAACATAAACACCAGCAAAATAAATCAATAAAGAAGTAAAAATAGAGAATATAAACATTAGTTTTAATAGTTTAAAAAAAACGCCGGTCTTGTAAACCGGAAATAAGTCCAGCCCCCACTTTTAAAACTTCAGAGGTGGAAAAGCTTCCATCATCGGTCCCCAAAACCGGTATTTTAAATAAACTAACCCCTGAAATGATCAAAATAATAATTATATCATTATCAAATGTAATAAATATTAATTTTATTAAATTAAGACACCCAATATCAATAATGCTTTTTATTATCCTTCAAACCTTCCTAGTTGGATTAATAACAGGAACAATAATAGAAAGATAATGATTATCATATATTTTATTTTTAACATTTCTTGGTGGTATACTAGTATTATTTATTTACATTACAAGAATTGCATCAAACGAAATATTTCAGCCTAAATCAATCACTATAATTATTACATTAATAATGTGAGTATTTATCATATTAATATTAATTATTCTAGATATATCTATATTTATAGACTTTTTCAAAAACACCGAAACTATAAATATTGATAATTCAATCAATTATCAAGAAATAACAATATCTTTAGAAAAATTATATAATAGACCAACATTCATTATTACAATAATAATAATAATTTATTTATTTTTAGCACTACTAGCAGTTGTTAAAATCACCAATATTAATCAGGGACCTATTCGTAAAATAAGATAATTACTAATGAATAAACCCTTACGATTAAGACATCCTTTAATTAAAATTATTAATAACTCTTTAATTGACTTACCTGCCCCAACAAATATTTCATTTTGATGAAATTTTGGATCCCTATTAGGGTTATGTTTGGTAATTCAAATCGTAACTGGACTATTTTTAGCTATACATTATACATCAAATATTGAAATAGCATTCAGTAGTGTAGTACACATCTGCCGAGACGTAAATAATGGTTGAATTATCCGAACCTTACACGCAAATGGAGCATCTATATTTTTTATTTGTATTTACTTACATGTAGGACGGGGAATTTACTATGGATCTTATATATATATACATACCTGAATAACTGGTACAGTGATTTTATTTTTAGTTATAGCAACTGCATTTATAGGATATGTCTTACCCTGAGGCCAAATATCTTTTTGACGTGCAACAGTAATTACTAATTTATTATCAGCAATCCCATACTTAGGAGCAGATTTAGTCCAATGAGTATGAGGAGGATTCGCTGTTGATAATGCAACATTAAATCGATTCTTCACATTCCATTTTGTATTACCATTTATTATTGCTGCTATAGCAGCAATTCATTTATTTTTTCTTCACCAAACAGGATCTAATAATCCTCTTGGACTAAATGGAGATATTGAAAAAATTCCATTCCATCCATACTTTAGCTTTAAGGATTCTATTACATTTGTAATAATAACATCATTATTAATTATACTATGTTTAATTAATCCTTACCTATTAGGAGATCCAGATAAATTTGTACCTGCCAACCCATTAGTAACACCAGTTCACATTCAACCAGAATGATATTTCCTATTTGCAAATTCAATTCTACGATCTATCCCTAATAAGTTAGGAGGTGTTATTGCATTATTTTTATCAATTAGAATCTTAATAATTTTACCATTTTATAATAAAACACCATTCCGAGGCATTCAATTTTACCCTATTAATCAAATTTTATTCTGAATTATAGTAGTTGTTGTATGCTTACTAACGTGAATTGGTAAACGACCTGTTGAAGAACCTTATATTATAACAGGTCAAATCTTAACAATTATTTACTTCACATATTTCTTAATTAATGTCCATGTCGCAAACGCATGAGATAAATTAATTAAGGAATAAAATTAATTAGCTTAGGAAAAGCATATGTTTTGAAAACATAAAATTAGAAGTTTAACTCTTCTATTAACTTTTCTCAAAAAATTTCACTAAACAAATGACATAAATAAAATCTTTAAACCAACAAAGAAAATAAAAAAATTCAAAGATAAGGGTAAAAAACTTTTTCAAGCTAAGTACATTAATTTATCATAACGGAACCGTGGTAATGTTCCACAAACCCAAATAAAACCAAAAGATATAATAGCAAGCTTAATAAAAAATATAAAAGAATAAAAATCACCGCCCAAAAAAATTAAAGCCAATAACATTCTTATGAAGACAATTCTAGTATATTCAGCTAAAAAAATTAAAGTAAAACCACCCGCACCATACTCAATATTAAATCCTGAAACTAACTCAGATTCCCCTTCAGCAAAATCAAAAGGAGTACGATTAGTTTCAGCTAAGCAAGAAGCAAAACAAGCTAAAGCTAAAGGAAAAGAAATAATAATAAATCAACAATAAAGCTGATAGTTTATAAAATCAAACATATTAAAACTACCAATTAAAATAATTAAAGACAATAAAATTAAAGCTAAACTAACTTCATAAGAAATTGTTTGAGCAACAGATCGAAGAGAACCTAATAATGAATAATTTGAATTAGAAGATCAACCAGCAATTATAACAGTATAAACACCTAATCTAGTACAACATAAAAAAAATAAAAATCCATAAGAAAAAGAACACATATAAGTTAAATAAGGAAAAATTACTCAAACGGCTAAAGAAATCATTAACTTAAAAACAGGGGAAAAATAATAAAGTAGGTAATTAGATATAATAGGAATTGGCTGCTCCTTACAAATTAACTTAATAGCATCTCTAAATGGCTGAGGAATTCCAACAAAACCTACCTTATTTGGACCCTTTCGAATCTGAATATAACCTAAAACCTTACGCTCTAATAAAGTTAAAAAGGCAACACTAATTAAAACACAAATAACCAATAAAAAAAATTCAAAATAAATATAAATAAATCATAAAGTATCAATACTATTTGTAGAAAAAATCTACATAAATGAATTCTAAATTCAACACATTAATCTGTCAAAATAGTAAATAAATTAATATTAATCAATATAACAAAAAATATTTTAACCATTTGGTCCTTTCGTACTAATATGGATTAACAATCTTAGGATAGAAACCGACCTGGCTCACGCCGGTCTGAACTCAGATCATGTAAGAATTTAAAGGTCGAACAGACCTAATCATTGGGCTCCTCCACCCAAAATTTTTCTTAATCCAACATCGAGGTCGCAATCTGCTTTGTCGATATGAGCTCTCAAAAACAATTACGCTGTTATCCCTAAGGTAACTTAATCTTATGATCATAAATTATGGATCAAAATAACAAACATAAATAAATGATATAATAATGAAGAGTTTATCTATTCTTCATGTCACCCCAACAAAACATCATCATTAAATATAGAAAGACAAACAAAAAACTATATAAAAGTAAAATGTCAAGCTCTATAGGGTCTTCTCGTCCTAAAGAAGAATTTAAGCCTTTTGACTCAAAAGTTAAATTCAAAAATTTATTAAGAGACAGTTGATTTCTCGTCAAGCCATTCATTCCAGCCACTAATTAAGAGACTAATGACTATGCTAACTTTGCACGGTCAAAATACCGCGGCTCTTTAAAAATACGCTCAGTGAGCAGGCCAGACCTCAAAATATAAACAAGAGGACATGTTTTTGATAAACAGGCGGAAATCAATTTTGCCTAGTTCCTTATAATAAGTAAAGGTAAAAATTTCATACAAATAAATATACTAATTCTATCATTATTACAAAAATTTTAAAATTAAATTAATAATCTTAATAAAAAACCAAAAATATTTATAAAATCAAAATAAAAAATAATGAACTAAAACGTAATCTTAAAGACAGCTGGTTTAAAGCTTACTATTATATTTCTATAAAATAAATTATAGGTTATTAACTTCAAAGCTTATCCCTTAAAGAATAAATAAGTTAATATTTTTACTTAAAAAATTAAATAAAAACAAATAACTTTAAAAAATTAATTTTTTTCTTAAGAAACTAGATATCTTGGGAAACGATTAACATCTCATTTCTATAAATAATTTAATAATAATTATGATACATTAACTATAAATTATTTATAAATCAACCCAAATCGAGACAAGTAAAATAAATACTAAAATTTTGATAAACCCTGATACAAAAGGTACAATAAATAAAATCTACTTAAAAAAATTTAAAATAATATTTCATAAAACACTTACATTACCAATAAACTATAATTTAAAAAATCAATTCTATAAAATATACTAAGACAAAAATACAATAAAATTATTTATATTAAATAATTAAATAAACAAAAAATAAATATAATAAAATAAATAATCAAGATATCCTGATTTGCACAGAAAAATTTTCAGTGTAAATGAAACACTTTACTAATAAGTTATATCTTGAAACTCTTCCTAGATACACTTTCCAGTACATCTACTATGTTACGACTTATCTCATATAAATTGAAGCTACTTTAAAATAAAATAGAATAATCAATAATGAGAGCGACGGGCGATGTGTACACATCTCAGAGCCATTTCATTTTGGTAAGAATCCAAGGAATGGTGGTAGTCCACCTAAAGATAATAAAGATAAGAATATTATGAATTTAGAATTCATTTATGTAGATTTTTTCTACAAATAGTATTGATACTTAATGATTTATTTATATTTATTTTGAATTTTCTTTTATTGGTTATTTGTGTTTTAATTAGTGTTGCCTTTTTAACTTTATTAGAGCGTAAGGTTTTAGGTTATATTCAGATTCGAAAGGGTCCAAATAAGGTAGGTTTTGTTGGAATTCCTCAGCCATTTAGAGATGCTATTAAGTTAATTTGTAAGGAGCAGCCAATTCCTATTATATCTAATTACCTACTTTATTATTTTTCCCCTGTTTTTAATTTAATGATTTCTTTAGCCGTTTGAGTAATTTTTCCTTATTTAACTTATATGTGTTCTTTTACTTATGGATTTTAATTTTTTTTATGTTGTACTAGATTAGGTGTTTATACTGTTATAATTGCTGGTTGATCTTCTAATTCAAATTATTCATTATTAGGTTCTCTTCGTTCTGTTGCTCAAACAATTTCTTATGAAGTTAGTTTAGCTTTAATTTTATTGTCTTTAATTATTTTAATTGGTAGTTTTAATATGTTTGATTTTATAAACTATCAGATTTATTGTTGATTTATTATTATTTCTTTTCCTTTAGCTTTAGCTTGTTTTGCTTCTTGCTTAGCTGAAACTAATCGTACTCCTTTTGATTTTGCTGAAGGGGATTCTGAGTTAGTTTCAGGATTTAATATTGAGTATGGTGCGGGTGGTTTTACTTTAATTTTTTTAGCTGAATATACTAGAATTGTCTTCATAAGAATGTTATTGGCTTTAATTTTTTTGGGCGGTGATTTTTATTCTTTTATATTTTTTATTAAGCTTGCTATTATATCTTTTGGTTTTATTTGGGTTCGTGGAACATTACCACGGTTCCGTTATGATAAATTAATGTACTTAGCTAGAAAAAGTTTTTTACCTTTATCTTTGAATTTTTTTATTTTCTTTGTTGGTTTAAAGATTTTATTTATCTCATTTGTTTAGTGAAATTTTTTGAGAAAAGTTAATAGAAGAGTTAAACTTCTAATTTTATGTTTTCAAAACATATGCTTTTCCTAAGCTAATTAACTTTATTCCTTAATTAATTTATCTCATGCGTTTGCGACATGGACATTAATTAAGAAATATGTGAAGTAAATAATTGTTAAGATTTGACCTGTTATAATATAAGGTTCTTCAACAGGTCGTTTACCAATTCACGTTAGTAAGCATACAACAACTACTATAATTCAGAATAAAATTTGATTAATAGGGTAAAATTGAATGCCTCGGAATGGTGTTTTATTATAAAATGGTTAAATTATTAAGATTCTAATTGATAAAAATAATGCAATAACACCTCCTAACTTATTAGGGATAGATCGTAGAACTGCATATGCAAATAGGAAATATCATTCTGGTTGAATGTGAACTGGTGTTACTAATGGGTTGGCAAGTACAAAGTTATCTGGATCTCCTAATAGGTAAGGATTAATTAAACATAGTATAATTAATAATGATGTTATTATTACAAATGTAATAGAATCCTTAAAGCTAAAGTATGGATGGAATGGAATTTTTTCAATATCTCCATTTAGTCCAAGAGGATTATTAGATCCTGTTTGGTGAAGAAAAAATAAATGAATTGCTGCTATAGCAGCAATAATAAATGGTAATACAAAATGGAATGTGAAGAATCGATTTAATGTTGCATTATCAACAGCGAATCCTCCTCATACTCATTGGACTAAATCTGTTCCTAAGTATGGGATTGCTGATAATAAATTAGTAATTACTGTTGCACCTCAAAAAGATATTTGGCCTCAGGGTAAGACATATCCTATAAATGCAGTTGCTATAACTAAAAATAAAATCACTGTACCAATTATTCAGGTATGTATATATATATAAGATCCATAGTAAATTCCCCGTCCTACATGTAAGTAAATACAAATAAAAAATATAGATGCTCCATTTGCGTGTAAGGTTCGGATAATTCAACCATTATTTACGTCTCGGCAGATGTGTACTACACTACTGAATGCTATTTCAATATTTGATGTATAATGTATAGCTAAAAGTAGTCCAGTTACGATTTGAATTACCAAACATAACCCTAATAGGGATCCAAAATTTCATCAAAATGAAATATTTGTTGGGGCAGGTAAGTCAATTAATGAGTTATTAATAATTTTAATTAAAGGATGTCTTAATCGTAAGGGTTTATTCATTAGTAATTATCTTATTTTACGAATAGGTCCCTGATTAATATTGGTGATTTTAACAACTGCTAGTAGTGCTAAAAATAAATAAATTATTATTATTATTGTAATAATGAATGTTGGTCTATTATATAATTTTTCTAAAGATATTGTTATTTCTTGATAATTGATTGAATTATCAATATTTACAGTTTCGGTGTTTTTGAAAAAGTCTATAAATATAGATATATCTAGAATAATTAATATTAATATGATAAATACTCACATTATTAATGTAATAATTATAGTGATTGATTTAGGCTGAAATATTTCGTTTGATGCAATTCTTGTAATGTAAATAAATAATACTAGTATACCACCAAGAAATGTTAAAAATAAAATATATGATAATCAATATCTTTCTATTATTGTTCCTGTTATTAATCCAACTAGGAAGGTTTGAAGGATAATAAAAAGCATTATTGATATTGGGTGTCTTAATTTAATAAAATTAATATTTATTACATTTGATAATGATATAATTATTATTTTGATCATTTCAGGGGTTAGTTTATTTAAAATACCGGTTTTGGGGACCGACGATGGAAGCTTTTCCACCTCTGAAGTTTTAAAAGTGGGGGCTGGACTTATTTCCGGTTTACAAGACCGGCGTTTTTTTTAAACTATTAAAACTAATGTTTATATTCTCTATTTTTACTTCTTTATTGATTTATTTTGCTGGTGTTTATGTTTTTTCTTCTAAACGTAAACATTTATTAATGGTTCTTTTGAGATTAGAATATATTGTTCTTTCTTTATTTATGTTAGTTATTGTTTTTCTTATTGAGTTTGATTATGATTATTTTTTTCCTGTTATTTTTTTAGTTTTTTCTGTTTGTGAGGGTGCTTTAGGTCTTTCTATTTTAGTTTCAATAATTCGTTCTCATGGTAATGATTTTTTTAATTCTATTGGTTTATCTTTATGTTAAAGTATTTATTTATAACTATTTTTTGATCCCTCTTTGTTTATTAAATAATTGTTGATGGTTGGTTCATTCTTTAATGTTTCTGTCGGGTTTTGTTTTTATAATTTGTGTTTATTCATATGCTGATTTGAATATAATTAGATATTATTTTGGTATTGATTATTTTTCTTTTAGTTTAATTTTACTTAGTTTTTGGATTTGTTCTTTAATAATCACTGCTAGAGGTTCAGTTTATTTAAGTTCATATCATTCTAATTTTTTTGTTTTTATGGTTTTGATTTTAATAATTATGCTTTATTGTTCATTTGCTAGATTAAGTCTTCTTTCTTTTTATATTTTTTTTGAGGCTAGATTAGTTCCTACTTTACTTTTAATTTTGGGTTGGGGTTATCAACCTGAGCGTTTGCAGGCTGGTGTTTATTTAATTTTTTATACTTTGGTTGCTAGATTACCTTTATTATTAGTTTTATTTAAGGTTTATGATTTTTCTAATACTTTATATTTTCCTTTATTGGTTGATTTTGGTTCTTATTATTTTATGTTTTATGTATTTATAATTTTGGCTTTTTTAGTTAAGATACCTATGTTTTTGGTTCATTTATGACTTCCTAAGGCTCATGTAGAGGCCCCTATTTCAGGTAGAATAATTCTTGCTGGTGTTTTATTAAAGTAGGTGGTTATGGTATTTTTCGTGTTATAAAGGTTATTTCTTATTTGGGTTTAAAGTTTAATTATTTTTGATTGTCTTTAGGTTTATCTGGGGGTGTTATTGTAAGATTTATTTGTTTTCGTCAGGTTGATTTAAAGTGTTTAATTGCATATTCTTCTGTTGCTCATATTAGAATGGTTATTGGTGGATTGATGACTATGAACTGATGAGGTTGTGTAGGTTCTCCTTCTTAATGGTTTATGTTCTTCTGGTTTATTTTGTTTATCTAATATTATTTATGAACGTTTAGGTAGACGAAGATTATTAATTAACAAGGGTATAATTAATTTGATGCCAAGAATGGCTTTATGATGATTTCTTTTAAGATCATCAAATATGGCTGCTCCTCCTTCTTTAAATGTGGTAGGTGAAATTAGATTATTAAATAGAATTATATCTTGATCTTCTTTTAGATTCTTTGCTTTGATTTTTTTATGTTTTTTTAGAGCTGTTATACTTTGTATATATATTCTTATTCTCAGCATGGGAATTATTATTCTGGTGTTTATACTTGTTCTCTTGGTTATTTTCGTGAATATCATCTTTTACTTTTACATTGATTGCCTTTAAATATTCTCTGTTTAAAGGGTGAATATTTCTTTGTTTAGTTTGCTTAAGTATTTTAATTAAAAATATTGTTTTGTGGAATCAATGATATGAAGTTTTTCATCTTAGGCCGTGAATTTATTTTCTATTTGTAAAACCTTACGCTCTAATAAAGTTAAAAAGGCAACACTAATTAAAACACAAATAACCAATAAAAGAAAATTCAAAATAAATATAAATAAATCATAAAGTATCAATACTATTTGTAGAAAAAATCTACATAAATGAATTCTAAATTCAACACATTAATCTGTCAAAATAGTAAATAAATTAATATTAATCAATAAAACAAAAAATATTTTAACCATATGGTCCTTTCGTACTAATATGGATTAACAATCTTAGGATAGAAACCGACCTGGCTCACGCCGGTCTGAACTCAGATCATGTAAGAATTTAAAGGTCGAACAGACCTAATCATTGGCCTCCTGCACCCAAAATTTTTCGTAATCCAACATCGAGGTCGCAATCTGCTTTGTCGATATGAGCTCTCAAAAACAATTACGCTGTTATCCCTAAGGTAACTTAATCTTATGATCATAAATTATGGATCAAAATAACAAACATAAATAAATGATATAATAATGAAGAGTTTATCTATTCTTCATGTCACCCCAACAAAACATCATCATTAAATATAGAAAGACAAACAAAAAACTATATAAAAGTAAAATGTCAAGCTCTATAGGGTCTTCTCGTCCTAAAGAAGAATTTAAGCCTTTTGACTCAAAAGTTAAATTCAAAAATTTATTAAGAGACAGTTGATTTCTCGTCAAGCCATTCATTCCAGCCACTAATTAAGAGACTAATGATTATGCTACCTTTGCACGGTCAAAATAATGCGGCTCTTTAAAAATATGCTCAGTGAGCAGGCCAGACCTCAAAATATAAACAAGAGGACATGTTTTTGATAAACAGGCGGAAATCAATTTTGGCTAGTTCCTTATAATAAGTTCACAAGGTAAAAATTTCATACAAATAAATATACTAATTCTATCATTATTACAAAAATTTTAAAATTAAATTAATAATCTTAATAAAAAACCTAAAATATTTATAAAATCAAAATAAAAAATAATGAACTAAAACGTAATCTTAAAGATAGCTGGTTTAAAGCTTACTATTATATTTCTATAAAATAAATTATAGGTTATTAACTTCAAAGCTTATCCCTTGAAATACAGCTCATTACTATATTAATTGTTTTAGCAGCTATAACTAAGAGAGCTCAGATTCCTTTCTCTTCATGACTTCCTGCTGCTATAGCAGCTCCTACTCCTGTTTCTGCTTTAGTTCATTCTTCTACTCTTGTTACTGCTGGTGTTTATTTATTAATTCGTTTTAGACCAATATTGGATACTTATAATTGTGGTTGATTTTTACTTTTAATTGGTTGTATAACTATATTTAAGGCTGGATTGGGCGCTAATTTTGAGTTTGATTTAAAGAAGATTATTGCTCTTTCTACTTTAAGACAACATGGTTTAATAATAAGAATTTTGGCTATAGGTTATCCAAAGCTTGCATTTTTTCATTTATTGGCTCATGCTTTATTTAAGGCATTATTATTTATATGTGCAGGTTCAATAATTCATAATTTGAAGGATTCTCAGGATATTCGTTTTATAGGATCAATTGTTAATTTCATACCTTTAACTTCAGTTTGTTTTAATGTTTCTAGTTTATCTTTGTGTGGAATACCTTTTTTAGCGGGATTTTATTCAAAGGATTTAATTCTTGAGATGGTTTGTTTAAGATGAATTAATTGTTTAATTTTTTTTCTTTATTTTTTTTCTACTGGTTTAACTGCTTCTTATTCTTTTCGTTTGTTTTATTATTCAATATCTGGTGATAATAATTTTTATTCTAGATTTTCTTTTGATGATAAGGGTTATTATATTTCATTTGGAATAATTGGTCTATTGTTTGTTGCTGTTTTTGGTGGTAGTCTTTTATCTTGATTAATTTTTCCTATTCCTCATGTGATTGCTTTACCTTATTATTTAAAGTTTTTAACTATTACAGTTGTTATTTTAGGTGCTTATTTAGGTTATCTGATTTCTAATTTTGATTTTTCTCATAATTTATTTTCTTTAAGTATACTTTCTTTTGTTAGATTTGCTGGTTCTATATGATTTATACCGTTTCTTTCAACTAAGTTTATTAGATATATTCCTTTAAAAATAGGTTATTATTCATCTAAGTCATTTGATTATGGTTGAGGCGAATTACTTGGTGGTCAAGGTTTATATAGATTATTTATTTATTTAATTGGTTATATTCAAGGTTGATATGATTCTAATTTCAAGATTTATCTTTTAACTTTTATTTTTTGAATATTTATTTTGGTAATATTGTTTTTCGTTTACTTAAATAGCTTATAATTAGAGCGTGACACTGAAGATGTTAAGGAAGTATTTTTACTTTTAAGTATTTATAAATATAGATATATTATTTTTACAGTGAAAATGTAATGTTTTATTTAAACTATATAAATTTTAGAAATGTTAACGGAGTTTAACCGCTAATATAAAAAGTTAGCAGCTTTCATATTGGCTTTACATTTCCTTAATTGGAACTATTATAGTTCAATTATATTATTAACAGTAATACGCCTCTTTTTGGCTTCAATTAATAAGAATAAGGGTAGTACATACCAATCTTCCAGGTCGAAACTGACTGCAATATTTCGCTTCTTATTCTATTTAAGGTTGATTGATAATATCAATACTTTTTGAATGCAACCCAAATGTTATATTTAACTACAACCCTTTATTCTGCTCATTGTAATGCTCCTTGGTTTCATTCATGGTATAGTCCTCCTAATAGAACTAGAATAAAAAATATTGTTGATACTGTTCAGATTATAATGTCTGAAGTTTTAAAAATAATTACAATTGGTAGAATTAGTGCAATTTCTACATCAAAAATTAAAAAGATTACTGCGATTAGGAAGAATCGTATTGAGAATGGTATTCGTGCTGATCTTTTTGGATCAAACCCACATTCAAATGGTGATCTTTTTTCTCGATCATTAATTAATTTTTTTGATAGTGTTGTTGCCAGGATTATAACAATTATTGGAATAATAAATCTAATGAAAACTCTTGTTGATAGAATTAGAATTGTTTTTCTTGATTTATATCAAGCTTTCTGATTGGAAGTCAAATGTACTATTTATACTAGAAAAACAATTATCTACCTCATCAATAAATAGAGATATATAAGAATAATCATACTACGTCTACGAAGTGTCAGTATCATGCTGCTGCTTCAAATCCAAAGTGATGTCTTGGTGAAAATTGATTTATTGAGTGTCGAAGTAGACATGTTGATAAAAAGATTGTTCCAATAATTACGTGTAAACCATGGAATCCTGTTGCAACAAAGAATGTTGATCCATAAACTGCATCTGCAATGGTAAAAGGTGCTTCTCAATATTCATATGCTTGAAGTATTGTAAAGTATAGTCCTAATAACACTGTGAAGAATAATCCTTGTAGTGCTTGAGTATGATTAGATTCCATTAAACTATGATGTGCTCCTGATGTTACTCCTGATGCTAAAAGAATAGCTGTATTAAGTAATGGAATTTGTATAGGGTTAAAGGGTTGAATTCCTATGGGAGGTCATAGTATTCCTAGTTCAATTGTTGGTGCTAATCTTCTTCTAAAGAATGCTCAAAAAAAAGAAACGAAAAATAATACCTCTGATGCAATAAATAAAATTATTCCTCATCGTAATCCAATTGATACAAATCCTGTATGTAATCCTTGATATGTTCCTTCTCGTACTACATCTCGTCATCATTGAATTATAGTTAGTAGGGTAATTCCAAATCCAATTATGAATAAGTTAATATTAAATAGGTGGAATCATTTTGCTAGTCCTGATACTAGGACTATTGCTCCAATTGCTCCTGTTAATGGTCAAGGTCTATAGTCTACTAAGTGGAATGGGTGGTTTGAGTGAGTTGTTAACATAGGTTTAATATACTTCTCTAGAATATAGAGTTCTTAGAATTGAGAAAACATAGGCTTGAATTATTGCTACTGCTGATTCTAGAATTAATAGAAGTATTTGTCCAATAATTAGTAATGAGATTAAGTTTATTGCTATAGATGGTCCTGTGTTTCCTAATAAGGTTAATAATAAGTGTCCTGCAATTATATTTGCTGCCAACCGTACTGCTAATGTACCTGGTCGAATAACATTACTAATTGTTTCAATTAGTACTATAAATGATATTAATGCAGGCGGTGTACCTTGTGGTACAAGGTGTGTAAATATATGATTAGTATGGTTAATTCATCCAAATAATATAAATCTTAGCCATATAGGTAGGGCAATTGCAAATGTTAATGCTAAATGTCTTGTTCTAGTAAAAATATAAGGGAATAATCCTATGAAATTGTTAAATAATATTATAATAAAAATTGAGATGAAAATGAATGTTGTTCCATTAAATGATTTTGGTCCAAGAAGTGTTTTAAATTCATTATGTAAGGTTAAATTTAGTTTATTTCAGATAATGTTAATTCGTGATGGTGTAAGTCAAAATAGTGATGGGATTAATAATAGTCCTAGAAATGTTCTAGTTCAATTTAATGATAAATTAAAGATGTCAGTTGATGGGTCAAATGTTGAGAATAGATTTGTTATCATTTTCAATTTAAGTTTTTTATTTCAATTGTTCCTTTTTCTGCTCTTTTAATAAGGTTAGGTTTAAATGAGAAGAAGTTTATTTGATTAAACAAGATTAATGTAGCTGAAAATATAATGAATAGTTAGAATCATATAAGAGGGGATATTTGAGGGATTTGGATATAATTTCCCCATCAGAAGTAGTCGTTAATTTACTATTATTTGGTTTAAGAGACCATTACTTACTTTCAGTCATCTGATGAATTTCAAGGTGTACTAATTTTTTTTAGTTACTTTAGATTGACACTCTAATGTTATTTATTTTAACTAACTCCTTAAATTATCTTAGATAATCACTTAATAAATAAATTTACTGAAGTTCTTTCAATTACAATTGGTATAAATCTGTGGTTTGCTCCACAGATTTCTGAGCATTGTCCAAAGAATAATCCAGGTCGATTTATTGTGAATGTTCCTTGATTTAACCGACCTGGCGTTGCATCAATTTTAACCCCTAATGCAGGAACTGCTCATGAGTGTAGAACATCTGATGCTCTTGTTAATACTCGTACTTCTGTATTTATTGGTAGGATTGTTCGGTTATCTACATCTAGTAGTCGGAATCCATCATTTTCTAGGTCTTGTTCTGGTGTTATATAAGTGTCAAATTCTACGTCTATGAAGTCTGAATATTCATATCTTCAATATCATTGTCGTCCAATGGTTTTAATTGTAATTATTGCATCTACTGAATCATCAAGTAAATATAATAGTCGTAATGATGGAAGGGCAATAAAAATTAATGTAATTGCTGGTAAAGCTGTTCAGATTGTTTCAATTAAATGTCCATGAAGTATATTACGGTTAGTATAGGCAATAAAAAATATATAACTTAGGGCATAACCTACAATTACTGTAATTAATAATAATACGACCATA
This sequence comes from Schistocerca gregaria, assembly GCF_023897955.1. Classification (NCBI taxonomy): domain Eukaryota; kingdom Metazoa; phylum Arthropoda; class Insecta; order Orthoptera; family Acrididae; genus Schistocerca; species Schistocerca gregaria. The sequence goes on from NC_064925.1 coordinate 17,956,951, forward strand.
GTATGATCATGAAAGAATGATAATTGCTCCATTAATGGTGAAGCTCCATCTTGAAGAGATAAATTTGATCATGTTGCCATTAATAAATATTTTCTAATAAAAGGTCAAACCTTTATTTGTAGAGCTTAAATCTACTGCACTAATCTGCCATATTAGAATCTAGAGATTAATGGTAATTCTGAGTAACTATGTTCTGCAGGAGGGTTATTTTGTAGTCATTCTGTTGATCTTCTTATGTTAGCTCTAAATATAATTGCTCGGTTTGTAATCATTCTTTCTCATATAATTACAATGAATATAATGATTCCTACAATAGAAATTGTACACCCAATTCTTGATACTACGTTTCATGATGTATATGCGTCTGGGTAGTCAAAGTATCGTCGAGGTATTCCTGCTAATCCTAGGAAGTGTTGAGGAAAGAATGTTAAATTTACTCCAATGAATATAATTGTAAATTGGATTTTTAATCATGTATTATTTATAGTTAATCCTGTAAATAGTGGATATCATTGAATGACACCTCCTATAATTGCAAATACTGCTCCTATAGATAATACATAATGAAAGTGGGCTACTACATAATATGTATCATGTAATACAATATCAAGTGATGAATTTGCTAATACTAATCCTGTTAATCCACCAATTGTAAATAGGAAAATAAATCCTAGAGCTCATAATAATGGTGGATTGAACTTGAATTTAGTTCCATATAATGTAGCTAATCATCTAAATACCTTAATTCCTGTAGGTACAGCAATAATTATTGTTGCTGATGTAAAATATGCTCGTGTGTCAACATCCACTCCTACTGTAAATATATGATGTGCTCATACAATAAATCCTATTAGTCCAATTGATAGTATAGCATAAATTATACCTAATGTTCCAAATGATTCAATTTTTCCTCTTTCTTGACATACAATATATGAAATAATTCCGAACCCCGGTAGAATTAAAATATAAACTTCTGGGTGTCCAAAGAATCAAAATAGATGTTGATATAGAATTGGGTCACCCCCTCCTGCAGGGTCAAAGAATGATGTATTTAAATTTCGATCTGTTAATAATATAGTAATAGCTCCTGCTGAAACTGGAAGTGAAAGAAGGAGAAGTAATGCTGTAATAGCTACAGATCATACAAATAAAGGTGTTTGATCTAAAGTTATACTTTCTGATCGTATATTAATTGCTGTTGTAATGAAATTCACTGCACCAAGAATAGATGATACACCTGCTAAGTGCAGTGAAAAAATAGCTAGATCTACAGATGCACCCCCGTGTGCAATAGCTCCTGCTAGAGGAGGGTAAACTGTTCATCCTGTACCAGCACCATTATCTACTATAGAAGATGTAAGAAGAAGGGTTAGTGAAGGTGGTAGTAATCAAAAACTTATATTATTTATTCGTGGAAATGCTATATCTGGTGCACCAATTATTAGTGGAACAAGTCAATTACCAAATCCACCAATTATAATAGGTATTACTATAAAGAAAATTATTACGAATGCGTGAGCTGTAATAATAACATTATAAATCTGGTCATCCCCAATTAGAGATCCGGGTTGGCCGAGTTCAGCACGAATAAGTATTCTTATTGATGTTCCTACTATTCCTGCTCATGCTCCAAATATGAAGTATAAAGTACCAATGTCCTTATGGTTTGTTGAGAATAATCATTTTTGCGGTAAGATGGCTGAATTTTAGGTGGTAGACTGTAAATCTACTTATGAGATGTTTTCTCTCTTATCATATTTAGGTCTTATATTCAATTATGATTCTAGACTGCAATTCTAGAGGTGTAAAATTTTACTAAGGCCTAAAAGATTATTCTTTTAATTATAACTTTGAAGGTTATTAGTTTGATTAAGTTAAGTCCTTAGTATAATGAAATTAAGGTTGATGTTGAAATCAATCCTATTGTTGAAATTATTACTGTTATAGGAAGAATGATTCTTGATTTTTGGGACTTTATCTTTATAGATCACGAATTTTCTGTGTATGATATAATTAGAGCTGAGAATCAAATACGTATATAGTAGTAGAGTGTAATTGTAGTTAATACAACTATAATAGTTATAATAGTTGTTATATTGTTTTCTATTAATGATTGTATTACAATTCATTTTGGTAAGAATCCAAGGAATGGTGGTAGTCCACCTAAAGATAATAAAGATAAGAATATTATGAATTTAATTTCGGTTTTTATATTTCTGGCTGAATAAATTTGATTTATGAAAAATAAATTTATTTGCTTAAATAATAAAACTATAATTAATCTTAATAGTGAGTAAATAATGAAGTATAGTTCTCAGATGTTTTCTCTGACTGTTAATGATCTAATTATTCAACCTAGATGTCTGATTGATGAATATGCTAAAAGTTGTAAGGATGTTTGATTTAAACCTCCTATTGCCCCAATAATAATTCTTAAGATAATAATTGTTCAAATAAAAGTTCTTAATTGAATACAATAAGATAAGACCATAATTGGGGCGATTTTTTGTCATGTTATTAATGTTAAACAATTATTTCATCTTGATGCTCCTATAACTTCTGGAAATCAGAAATGGAAAGGTGCAGCTCCAATCTTTAATAATAGTCTAGATCTAATTATTATTGATGGGATAAATTCTGTTTCCCATCCCATGGGATATTTTATTTGAATCAGCAAAATTGAAAATAATAATATTGTCGATGCTATTGCTTGGACAATAAAATATTTAATTGATGATTCATTTATTATTATATTTTTATTTCTTGTTAGGAGCGGAATAAATGAAAGTAAGTTGATCTCAAGTCCTATTCAAACCCCAAATCAGGAATTTGATGAAATGGACAGGATCGTTCCTATCATTAATGTTGATAGGAAGAGAAGTTTTGTAGAGTTGTTGGTCATTAAAAAGGAGAGGATTGATACCTCTATAAATGGGGTATGAACCCATTAGCTTGTTTAGCTTACCTTTTTACATTAAGGTGTATGATGCACGTTAGTTTTTGATACTAAAGGAGGTAGTTTCATTCTATCTTATGTAATTTTAATGAAGGTAATTTTATTTACTTTATTTACCCTATCAAGGTAACCCTTTAATCAGGCACTTCATTTATTTAATATATAAATCGAAAGATTTTTTTTGAAATTCTTTTATGTATTATTTTGTTTAATTAGGATTAATTTATCCTGCTCATTTTTTTTATACATATATATATAAAAAAATAATTTATATTAATATATTACATTTAATTGAAATTAAAGTATTATAAGTTCATCTTACGATTATCAATTGATTATTTTAATGCAATTATTTACCTAGGATTATAGCTACTTATGTTTTTAGCTTAAAATAGGTTATTATAATATAATATATATAATAATATTTAATTTAATATTTAATATTATTATAATTGGATATAATAAATAAAATTATTAATTTAAATATAAAATATTATAATTAATATAAATAATTATATTAATTATAATAATATAATTATGTAAATTATCTATATTAGATTATTTAACTAATATATATGAAAGTTAACTTAATATAAAAAAGAATTCATATTAATAACATATTATATTAAATTACATAATTGTATAAAATATATTTATTATATTATTTAATCTTTTTTTATTTATTAGTGAAAACAAAGATTAAATAAGAAAGCATATAATACATTTATTGCTATACATGTTCCATATTAATCTTTAATTATATATAATAGAGAAGTTGTTGTGGTCATACATAGGGGCGTTTCTTTTTTTTGTTAATGTTTGTGGTTTTTTTCTTTTTTTTCTTTAAATATTTGAATCTTTTATTTTTCCTGAATTAATAGATTTAAAATTTTCTTATTTTTTATTTTTAAAAGTTTTATTCTTGCTTGTTTATTCACTTATTCTTTGTATTATATGTAAGTTTTGTTAGACTAAATGTTCTTTTTGCAGTAATTTGATTTAATTATCAAGTGATTTTGGATTTAGCAATTGATTTAGTATCGGCATAATTCGTGCCAGCAGCCGCGGTTATACGATTGATACAAGTGAATATTATTGGTTAAAACAGTTGTTTATATTATTAGGGTTGAAATATAAATTTGTAAGGTGAAATGTTAAAATTTATTTGTGGCCCTTTTTATGAATCTGTGAAATTTAAATAATAAACTAGGTTTAGATACCCTATTATTTTAAATGTTAATTATATTTACCAGGGTACTATTAGTTAAGGTCTTTAAACCCAAAGAATTTGGCGGTATCTCATTCCATTCAGAGGAACCTACCCCATAATTGATAATACACGATTTACTCTACTTAATTTATTTGTTTGTATATCTCCGTTATCAGAGAATCTTTTTAGAGTTATAATTCTCAAGATTTATAATTATAAAATATTTCAGGTCAAGGTGCAGCTTATAGTTAAGAGGAGGTGGGTTACAATAGATTTTTGTTTATAACGGATTTGATAGTGAAATACTGTTAATGAAGGTGGATTTGATAGTAATTTAATTTATTTAATTTAACTGATATTGGCTCTGAGATGTGTACACATCGCCCGTCGCTCTCATTATTGATTATTCTATTTTATTGTAAAGTAGCTTCAATTTAGATGAGATAAGTCGTAACATAGTAGATGTACTGGAAAGTGTATCTAGGAAGAGTTTCAAGATATACCTTATTAGTAAAGTGTTTCATTTACACTGAAAATTTTTCTGTGCAAATCAGGATATCTTGATTATTTATTTTATTATATTTATTTTTTGTTTATTTAATTACTTAATATAAATAATTTTATTGTATTTTTGTCTTAGTATATTTTATAGAATTGATTTTTTAAATTATAGTTTATTGGTAATGTAAGTGTTTTATGAAATATTATTTTAAATTTTTTGAAGTAGATTTTATTTATTGTACCTTTTGTATCAGGGTTTATCAAAATTTTAGTATTTATTTTACTTGTCTCGATTTGGGTTGATTTATAAATAATTTATAGTTAATGTATCATAATTATTATTAAATTATTTATAGAAATGAGATGTTAATCGTTTCCCAAGATATCTAGTTTCTTAAGAAAAAATTTAATTTTTTGAAGTTATTTGTTTTTATTTAATTTTTTAAGTAAAAATATTAACTTATTTATTCTTTAAGGGATAAGCTTTGAAGTTAATAACCTATAATTTATTTTATAGAAATATAATAGTAAGCTTTAAACCAGTTATCTTTAAGATTACGTTTTAGTTCATTATTTTTTATTTTGATTTTATAAATATTTTAGGTTTTTTATAAAGATTATTAATTTAATTTTAAAATTTTTGTAATAATGATAGAATTAGTATATTTATTTGTATGAAATTTTTACCTTGTGAACTTATTATAAGGAACTAGACAAAATTGATTTCCGCCTGTTTATCAAAAACATGTCCTCTTGTTTATATTTTGAGGTCTGGCCTGCTCACTGAGCGTATTTTTAAAGAGCCGCGGTATTTTGACCGTGCAAAGGTAGCATAATCATTAGTCTCTTAATTAGTGGCTGGAATGAATGGCTTGACGAGAAATCAACTGTCTCTTAATAAATTTTTGAATTTAACTTTTGAGTCAAAAGGCTTAAATTCTTCTTTAGGACGAGAAGACCCTATAGAGCTTGACATTTTACTTTTATATAGTTTTTTGTTTGTCTTTCTATATTTAATGATGATGTTTTGTTGGGGTGACATGAAGAATAGATAAACTCTTCATTATTATATCATTTATTTATGTTTGTTATTTTGATCCATAATTTATGATCATAAGATTAAGTTACCTTAGGGATAACAGCGTAATTGTTTTTGAGAGCTCATATCGACAAAGCAGATTGCGACCTCGATGTTGGATTAAGAAAAATTTTGGGTGCAGGAGCCCAATGATTAGGTCTGTTCGACCTTTAAATTCTTACATGATCTGAGTTCAGACCGGCGTGAGCCAGGTCGGTTTCTATCCAAAGATTGTTAATCCATATTAGTACGAAAGGACCATATGGTTAAAATATTTTTTGTTATATTGATTAATATTAATTTATTTACTATTTTGACAGATTAATGTGTTGAATTTAGAATTCATTTATGTAGATTTTTTCTACAAATAGTATTGATACTTTATGATTTATTTATATTTATTTTGAATTTTCTTTTATTGGTTATTTGTGTTTTAATTAGTGTTGCCTTTTTAACTTTATTAGAGCGTAAGGTTTTAGGTTATATTCTGATTCGAAAGGGTCCAAATAAGGTAGGTTATGTTGGAATTCCTCAGCCATTTAGAGATGCTATTAAGTTAATTTGTAAGGAGCAGCCAATTCCTATTATATCTAATTACCTACTTTATTATTTTTCCCCTGTTTTTAATTTAATGATTTCTTTAGCCGTTTGAGTAATTTTTCCTTATTTAACTTATATGTGTTCTTTTTCTTATGGATTTTTATTTTTTTTATGTTGTACTAGATTAGGTGTTTATACTGTTATAATTGCTGGTTGATCTCCTAATTCAAATTATTCATTATTAGGTTCTCTTCGTTCTGTTGCTCAAACAATTTCTTATGAAGTTAGTTTAGCTTTAATTTTATTGTCTTTAATTATTTTAATTGGTAGTTTTAATATGTTTGATTTTATAAACTATCAGCTCTATTGTTGATTTATTATTATTTCTTTTCCTTTAGCTTTAGCTTGTTTTGCTTCTTGCTTAGCTGAAACTAATCGTACTCCTTTTGATTTTGCTGAAGGGGAATCTGATTTAGTTTCAGGATTTAATATTGAGTATGGTGCGGGTGGTTTTACTTTAATTTTTTTAGCTGAATATACTAGAATTGTCTTCATAAGAATTTTATTGGCTTTAATTTTTTTGGGCGGTGATTTTTATTCTTTTATATTTTTTATTAAGCTTGCTATTATATCTTTTGGTTTTATTTGGGTTCGTGGAACATTACCACGGTTCCGTTATGATAAATTAATGTACTTAGCTTGAAAAAGTTTTTTACCTTTATCTTTGAATTTTTTTATTTTCTTTGTTGGTTTAAAGATTTTATTTATCTCATTTGTTTAGTGAAATTTTTTGAGAAAAGTTAATAGAAGAGTTAAACTTCTAATTTTATGTTTTCAAAACATATGCTTTTCCTAAGCTAATTAACTTTATTCCTTAATTAATTTATCTCATGCGTTTGCGACATGGACATTAATTAAGAAATATGTGAAGTAAATAATTGTTAAGATTTCACCTGTTATAATATAAGGTTCTTCAACAGGTCGTTTACCAATTCACGTTAGTAAGCATACAACAACTACTATAATTCAGAATAAAATTTGATTAATAGGGTAAAATTGAATGCCTCGGAATGGTGTTTTATTATAAAATGGTAAAATTATTAAGATTCTAATTGATAAAAATAATGCAATAACACCTCCTAACTTATTAGGGATAGATCGTTGAATTGCATATGCAAATAGGAAATATCATTCTGGTTGAATGTGAACTGGTGTTACTAATGGGTTGGCAGGTACAAAGTTATCTGGATCTCCTAATAGGTAAGGATTAATTAAACATAGTATAATTAATAATGATGTTATTATTACAAATGTAATAGAATCCTTAAAGGTAAAGTATGGATGGAATGGAATTTTTTCAATATCTCCATTTAGTCCAAGAGGATTATTAGATCCTGTTTGGTGAAGAAAAAATAAATGAATTGCTGCTATAGCAGCAATAATAAATGGTAATACAAAATGGAATGTGAAGAATCGATTTAATGTTGCATTATCAACAGCGAATCCTCCTCATACTCATTGGACTAAATCTGTTCCTAAGTATGGGATTGCTGATAATAAATTAGTAATTACTGTTGCACCTCAAAAAGATATTTGGCCTCAGGGTAAGACATATCCTATAAATGCAGTTGCTATAACTAAAAATAAAATCACTGTACCAATTATTCAGGTATGTATATATATATAAGATCCATAGTAAATTCCCCGTCCTACATGTAAGTAAATACAAATAAAAAATATAGATGCTCCATTTGCGTGTAAGGTTCGGATAATTCAACCATTATTTACGTCTCGGCAGATGTGTACTACACTACTGAATGCTATTTCAATATTTGATGTATAATGTATAGCTAAAAATAGTCCAGTTACGATTTGAATTACCAAACATAACCCTAATAGGGATCCAAAATTTCATCAAAATGAAATATTTGTTGGGGCAGGTAAGTCAATTAAAGAGTTATTAATAATTTTAATTAAAGGATGTCTTAATCGTAAGGGTTTATTCATTAGTAATTATCTTTTTTTACGAATAGGTCCCTGATTAATATTGGTGATTTTAACAACTGCTAGTAGTGCTAAAAATAAATAAATTATTATTATTATTGTAATAATGAATGTTGGTCTATTATATAATTTTTCTAAAGATATTGTTATTTCTTGATAATTGATTGAATTATCAATATTTATAGTTTCGGTGTTTTTGAAAAAGTCTATAAATATAGATATATCTAGAATAATTAATATTAATATGATAAATACTCACATTATTAATGTAATAATTATAGTGATTGATTTAGGCTGAAATATTTCGTTTGATGCAATTCTTGTAATGTAAATAAATAATACTAGTATACCACCAAGAAATGTTAAAAATAAAATATATGATAATCAATATCTTCCTATTATTGTTCCTGTTATTAATCCAACTAGGAAGGTTTGAAGGATAATAAAAAGCATTATTGATATTGGGTGTTTTAATTTAATAAAATTAATATTTATTACATTTGATAATGATATAATTATTATTTTGATCATTTCAGGGGTTAGTTTATTTAAAATACCGGTTTTGGGGACCGATGATGGAAGCTTTTCCACCTCTGAAGTTTTAAAAGTGGGGGCTGGACTTATTTCCGGTTTACAAGACCGGCGTTTTTTTTAAACTATTAAAACTAATGTTTATATTCTCTATTTTTACTTCTTTATTGATTTATTTTGCTGGTGTTTATGTTTTTTCTTCTAAACGTAAACATTTATTAATGGTTCTTTTGAGATTAGAATATATTGTTCTTTCTTTATTTATGTTAGTTATTGTTTTTCTTATTGAGTTTGATTATGATTATTTTTTCCTGTTATTTTTTTAGTTTTTTCTGTTTGTGAGGGTGCTTTAGGTCTTTCTATTTTAGTTTCAATAATTCGTTCTCATGGTAATGATTTTTTTAATTCTTTTGGTTTATCTTTATGTTAAAGTATTTATTTATAACTATTTTTTGATCCCTCTTTGTTTATTAAATAATTGTTGATGGTTGGTTCATTCTTTAATGTTTCTGTCGGGTTTTGTTTTTATAATTTGTGTTTATTCATATGCTGATTTGAATATAATTAGATATTATTTTGGTATTGATTATTTTTCTTTTAGTTTAATTTTACTTAGTTTTTGGATTTGTTCTTTAATAATCACTGCTAGAGGTTCAGTTTATTTAAGTTCATATCATTCTAATTTTTTTGTTTTTATGGTTTTGATTTTAATAATTATGCTTTATTGTTCATTTGCTAGATTAAGTCTTCTTTGTTTTTATATTTTTTTTGAGGCTAGATTAGTTCCTACTTTACTTTTAATTTTGGGTTGGGGTTATCAACCTGAGCGTTTGCAGGCTGGTGTTTATTTAATTTTTTATACTTTGGTTGCTAGATTACCTTTATTATTAGTTTTATTTAAGGTTTATGATTTTTTTTAAAACTTTATATTTTCCTTTATTGGTTGATTTTGGTTCTTATTATTTTATGTTTTATGTATTTTTAATTTTGGCTTTTTTAGTTGAGATACCTATGTTTTTGGTTCATTTATGACTTCCTAAGGCTCATGTAGAGGCCCCTATTTCAGGTAGAATAATTCTTGCTGGTGTTTTATTAAAGTTAGGTGGTTATGGTATTTTTCGTGTTATAAAGGTTATTTCTTATTTGGGTTTAAAGTTTAATTATTTTTGATTGTCTTTAGGTTTATCTGGGGGTGTTATTGTAAGATTTATTTGTTTTTGTCAGGTTGATTTAAAGTCTTTAATTGCATATTCTTCTGTTGCTCATATAAGAATGGTTATTGGTGGATTGATGACTATGAATTGATGAGGTTGTGTAGGTTCTCTTTCTCTAATGGTTGGTCATGGTTTATGTTCTTCTGGTTTATTTTGTTTATCTAATATTATTTATGAACGTTTAGGTAGACGAAGATTATTAATTAACAAGGGTATAATTAATTTGATGCCAAGAATGGCTTTATGATGATTTCTTTTAAGATCATCAAATATGGCTGCTCCTCCTTCTTTAAATTTGGTAGGTGAAATTAGATTATTAAATAGAATTATATCTTGATCTTCTTTTAGATTCTTTGCTTTGATTTTTTTATCTTTTTTTAGAGCTGTTTATACTTTGTATATATATTCTTATTCTCAGCATGGGAATTATTATTCTGGTGTTTATACTTGTTCTCTAGGTTATTTTCGTGAATATCATCTTTTACTTTTACATTGATTGCCTTTAAATATTCTCTGTTTAAAGGGTGAATATTTCTTTGTTTAGTTTGCTTAAGTATTTTAATTAAAAATATTGTTTTGTGGAATCAATGATATGAAGTTTTTCATCTTAGGCCGTGAATTTATTTTCTATTTGTTCTTTGAGTTTTTTTTCTTTGATTATTTCGAGAACTATAATTTTTATTTTAGGTATTTATTATTTAATAATTGATTATAGAGTTTTTGTTGAGTGAGAGCTTTTCAATTTAAATGGTTCTATAGTTGTTATAACTTTAATTTTGGATTGAATATCTCTTATTTTTATATCATTGTTATATATATTTCTTCTTTGGTTATTTATTATAGAGAGGATTATATATCTGGTGAAAAGAATATAAATCGTTTTATTATTATTGTTTTAATATTTATTCTTTCTATAGGTTTTTTAATTATTAGTCCTAATTTAATTAGAATTTTATTAGGTTGAGATGGTTTAGGTTTAGTTTCTTATTGTTTAGTTATTTATTATCAAAATGTAAAATCTTATAGTGCTGGTATATTAACTGCACTTTCTAATCGTATTGGTGATGTTGCTATTTTAATTTCTATTGCATGAATGTTAAATTTTGGTGGTTGAAATTATATTTATTATTATGATTTTATTTCTAATTCTTTTGAATTAAAGCTCATTACTATATTAATTGTTTTAGCAGCTATAACTAAGAGAGCTCAGATTCCTTTCTCTTCATGACTTCCTGCTGCTATAGCAGCTCCTACTCCTGTTTCTGCTTTAGTTCATTCTTCTACTCTTGTTACTGCTGGTGTTTATTTATTAATTCGTTTTAGACCAATATTGGATACTTATAATTGTGGTTGATTTTTACTTTTAATTGGTTGTATAACTATATTTATGGCTGGATTGGGCGCTAATTTTGAGTTTGATTTAAAGAAGATTATTGCTCTTTCTACTTTAAGACAACTTGGTTTAATAATAAGAATTTTGGCTATAGGTTATCCAAAGCTTGCATTTTTTCATTTATTGGCTCATGCTTTATTTAAGGCATTATTATTTATATGTGCAGGTTCAATAATTCATAATTTGAAGGATTCTCAGGATATTCGTTTTATAGGATCAATTGTTAATTTCATACCTTTAACTTCAGTTTGTTTTAATGTTTCTAGTTTATCTTTGTGTGGAATACCTTTTTTAGCGGGATTTTATTCAAAGGATTTAATTCTTGAGATGGTTTGTTTAAGATGAATTAATTGTTTAATTTTTTTTCTTTATATTTTTTTCTACTGGTTTAACTGCTTCTTATTCTTTTCGTTTGTTTTATTATTCAATATCTGGTGATAATAATTTTTATTCTAGATTTTCTTTTGATGATAAGGGTTATTATATTTCATTTGGAATAATTGGTCTATTGTTTGTTGCTGTTTTTGGTGGTAGTCTTTTATCTTGATTAATTTTTCCTATTCCTCATGTGATTGCTTTACCTTATTATTTAAAGTTTTTAACTATTACAGTTGTTATTTTAGGTGCTTATTTAGGTTATCTTATTTCTAATTTTGATTTTTCTCATAATTTATTTTCTTTAAGTATACTTTCTTTTGTTAGATTTGCTGGTTCTATATGATTTATACCTTTTCTTTCAACTAAGTTTATTAGATATATTCCTTTAAAAATAGGTTATTATTCATCTAAGTCATTTGATTATGGTTGAGGTGAATTACTTGGTGGTCAAGGTTTATATAGATTATTTATTTATTTAATTGGTTATATTCAAGGTTGATATGATTCTAATTTCAAGATTTATCTTTTAACTTTTATTTTTTGAATATTTATTTTGGTAATATTGTTTTTCGTTTACTTAAATAGCTTATAATTAGAGCGTGACACTGAAGATGTTAAGGAAGTATTTTTACTTTTAAGTATTTATAAATATAGATATATTATTTTTACAGTGAAAATGTAATGTTTTATTTAAACTATATAAATTTTAGAAATGTTAACGGAGTTTAACCGCTAATATAAAAAGTTAGCAGCTTTCATATTGGCTTTACATTTCCTTAATTGGAACTATTATAGTTCAATTATATTATTAACAGTAATACGCCTCTTTTTGGCTTCAATTAATAAGAATAAGGGTAGTACATACCAATCTTCCAGGTCGAAACTGACTGCAATATTTCGCTTCTTATTCTATTTAAGGTTGATTGATAATATCAATACTTTTTGAATGCAACCCAAATGTTATATTTAACTACAACCCTTTATTCTGCTCATTGTAATGCTCCTTGGTTTCATTCATGGTATAGTCCTCCTAATAGAACTAGAATAAAAAATATTGTTGATACTGTTCAGATTATAATGTCTGAAGTTTTAAAAATAATTACAATTGGTAGAATTAGTGCAATTTCTACATCAAAAATTAAAAAGATTACTGCGATTAGGAAGAATCGTATTGAGAATGGTATTCGTGCTGATCTTTTTGGATCAAACCCACATTCAAATGGTGATCTTTTTTCTCGATCATTAATTAATTTTTTTGATAGTGTTGTTGCCAGGATTATAACAATTATTGGAATAATAAATCTAATGAAAACTCTTGTTGATAGAATTAGAATTGTTTTTCTTGATTTATATCAAGCTTTCTGATTGGAAGTCAAATGTACTATTTATACTAGAAAAACAATTATCTATCTCATCAATAAATAGAGATATATAAGAATAATCATACTACGTCTACGAAGTGTCAGTATCATGCTGCTGCTTCAAATCCAAAGTGATGTCTTGGTGAAAATTGATTTATTGAGTGACGAAGTAGACATGTTGATAAAAAGATTGTTCCAATAATTACGTGTAAACCATGGAATCCTGTTGCAACAAAGAATGTTGATCCATAAACTGCATCTGCAATGGTAAAAGGTGCTTCTCAATATTCATATGCTTGAAGTATTGTAAAGTATAGTCCTAATAACACTGTGAAGAATAATCCTTGTAGTGCTTGAGTATGATTAGATTCCATTAAACTATGATGTGCTCATGTTACTGTTACTCCTGATGCTAAAAGAATAGCTGTATTAAGTAATGGAATTTGTATAGGGTTAAAGGGTTGAATTCCTATTGGATATAAATAATTATATTAATTATAATATTTTATATTTAAATTAATAATTTTATTTATTATATCCAATTATAATAATATTAAATATTAAATTACATATTATTATATATATTATATTATAATAACCTATTTTAAGCTAAAAACATAAGTAGCTATAATCCTAGGTAAATAATTGCATTAAAATAATCAATTGATTATCGTAAGATGAACTTATAATACTTTAATTTCAATTAAATGTAATATATTAATATAAATTATTTATTATATATATATATATATATATAAAAATGAGCAGGATAAATTAATCCTAATTAAACAATATAATACATAAAAGAATTTCAAAAAAATCTTTCGATTTATATATTAAATAAATGAAGTGCCTGATTAAAGGGTTACCTTGATAGGGTAAATAAAGTAAATAAAATTACCTTCATTAAAATTACATAAGATAGAATGAAACTACCTCCTTTAGTATCAAAAACTAACGTGCATCATACACCTTAATGTAAAAAGGTAAGCTAAACAAGCTAATGGGTTCATACCCCATTTATAGAGGTATCAATCCTCTCCTTTTTAATGACCAACAACTCTACAAAACTTCCCTTCCTATCAACATTAATGATAGGAACGATCCTGTCCATTTCATCAAATTCCTGATTTGGGGTTTGAATAGGACTTGAGATCAACTTACTTTCATTTATTCCGCTCCTAACAAGATATAAAAATATAATAATAAATGAATCATCAATTAAATATTTTATTGTCCAAGCAATAGCATCGACAATATTATTATTTTCAATTTTGCTGATTCAAATAAAATATCCCATGGGATGGGAAACAGAATTTATCCCATCAATAATAATTAGATCTAGACTATTATTAAAGATTGGAGCTGCACCTTTCCATTTCTGATTTCCAGAAGTTATAGGAGCATCAAGATGAAATAATTGTTTAACATTAATAACATGACAAAAAATCGCCCCAATAATGGTCTTATCTTATTGTATTCAATTAAGAACTTTTATTTGAACAATTATTATCTTAAGAATTATTATTGGGGCAATAGGAGGTTTAAATCAAACATCCTTACGACAACTTTTAGCATATTTATCAATCAGACATCTAGGTTGAATAATTAGATCATTAACAGTCAGAGAAAACATCTGAGAACTATACTTCATTATTTACTCACTATTAAGATTAATTATAGTTTTATTATTTAAGCAAATAAATTTATTTTTCATAAATCAAATTTATTCAGCCAGAAATATAAAAACCGAAATTAAATTCATAATATTCTTATCTTTATTATCTTTAGGTGGACTACCACCATTCCTTGGATTCTTACCAATATGAATTGTAATACAATCATTAATAGAAAACAATATAACAACTATTATAACTATTATAGTTGTATTAACTACAATTACACTCTACTACTATATACGTATTAGATTCTCAGCTCTAATTATATCATACACAGAAAATTCGTGATCTATAAAGATAAAGTCCCAAAAATCAAGAATCATTCTTCCTATAACAGTAATAATTTCAACAATAGGATTGATTTCAACATCAACCTTAATTTCATTATACTAAGGACTTAAGTTAATCAAACTAATAACCTTCAAAGTTATAATTAAAAGAATAATCTTTTAGGCCTTAGTAAAATTTTACACCTCTAGAATTGCAGTCTAGAATCATAATTGAATATAAGACCTAAATATGATAAGAGAGAAAACATCTCATAAGTAGATTTACAGTCTACCACCTAAAATTCAGCCATCTTACCGCAAAAATGATTATTCTCAACAAACCATAAGGACATTGGTACTTTATACTTCATATTTGGAGCATGAGCAGGAATAGTAGGAACATCAATAAGAATACTTATTCGTGCTGAACTTGGCCAACCCGGATCTCTAATTGGGGATGACCAGATTTATAATGTTATTATTACAGCTCACGCATTCGTAATAATTTTCTTTATAGTAATACCTATTATAATTGGTGGATTTGGTAATTGACTTGTTCCACTAATAATTGGTGCACCAGATATAGCATTTCCACGAATAAATAATATAAGTTTTTGATTACTACCACCTTCACTAACCCTTCTTCTTACATCTTCTATAGTAGATAATGGTGCTGGTACAGGATGAACAGTTTACCCTCCTCTAGCAGGAGCTATTGCACACGGGGGTGCATCTGTAGATCTAGCTATTTTTTCACTGCACTTAGCAGGTGTATCATCTATTCTTGGTGCAGTGAATTTCATTACAACAGCAATTGATATACGATCAGAAAGTATAACTTTAGATCAAACACCTTTATTTGTATGATCTGTAGCTATTACAGCATTACTTCTCCTTCTTTCACTTCCAGTTTTAGCAGGAGCTATTACTATATTATTAACAGATCGAAATTTAAATACATCATTCTTTGACCCTGCAGGAGGGGGTGACCCAATTCTATATCAACATCTATTTTGATTCTTTGGACACCCAGAAGTTTATATTTTAATTCTACCGGGGTTCGGAATTATTTCACATATTTATTTATTAAGTGATTATCTAAGATAATTTAAGGAGTTAGTTAAAATAAATAACATTAGAGTGTCAATCTAAAGTAACTAAAAAAAATTAGTACACCTTGAAATTCATCAGATGACTGAAAGTAAGTAATGGTCTCTTAAACCAAATAATAGTAAATTAACGACTACTTCTGATGGGGAAATTATATCCAAATCCCTCAAATATCCCCTCTTATATGATTCTCACTATTCATTATATTTTCAGCTACATTAATCTTGTTTAATCAAATAAACTTCTTCTCATTTAAACCTAACCTTATTAAAAGAGCAGAAAAAGGAACAATTGAAATAAAAAACTTAAATTGAAAATGATAACAAATCTATTCTCAACATTTGACCCATCAACTGACATCTTTAATTTATCATTAAATTGAACTAGAACATTTCTAGGACTATTATTAATCCCATCACTATTTTGACTTACACCATCACGAATTAACATTATCTGAAATAAACTAAATTTAACCTTACATAATGAATTTAAAACACTTCTTGGACCAAAATCATTTAATGGAACAACATTCATTTTCATCTCAATTTTTATTATAATATTATTTAACAATTTCATAGGATTATTCCCTTATATTTTTACTAGAACAAGACATTTAGCATTAACATTTGCAATTGCCCTACCTATATGGCTAAGATTTATATTATTTGGATGAATTAACCATACTAATCATATATTTACACACCTTGTACCACAAGGTACACCGCCTGCATTAATATCATTTATAGTACTAATTGAAACAATTAGTAATGTTATTCGACCAGGTACATTAGCAGTACGGTTGGCAGCAAATATAATTGCAGGACACTTATTATTAACCTTATTAGGAAACACAGGACCATCTATAGCAATAAACTTAATCTCATTACTAATTATTGGACAAATACTTCTATTAATTCTAGAATCAGCAGTAGCAATAATTCAAGCCTATGTTTTCTCAATTCTAAGAACTCTATATTCTAGAGAAGTATATTAAACCTATGTTAACAACTCACTCAAACCACCCATTCCACTTAGTAGACTATAGACCTTGACCATTAACAGGAGCAATTGGAGCAATAGTCCTAGTATCAGGACTAGCAAAATGATTCCACCTATTTAATATTAACTTATTCATAATTGGATTTGGAATTACCCTACTAACTATAATTCAATGATGACGAGATGTAGTACGAGAAGGAACATATCAAGGATTACATACAGGATTTGTATCAATTGGATTACGATGAGGAATAATTTTATTTATTGCATCAGAGGTATTATTTTTCGTTTCTTTTTTTTGAGCATTCTTTAGAAGAAGATTAGCACCAACAATTGAACTAGGAATACTATGACCTCCCATAGGAATTCAACCCTTTAACCCTATACAAATTCCATTACTTAATACAGCTATTCTTTTAGCATCAGGAGTAACAGTAACTTGAGCACATCATAGTTAAATGGAATCTAATCATACTCAAGCACTACAAGGATTATTCTTCACAGTGTTATTAGGACTATACTTTACAATACTTCAAGCATATGAATATTGAGAAGCACCTTTTACCATTGCAGATGCAGTTTATGGATCAACATTCTTTGTTGCAACAGGATTCCATGGTTTACACGTAATTATTGGAACAATCTTTTTATCAACATGTCTACTTCGACACTCAATAAATCAATTTTCACCAAGACATCACTTTGGATTTGAAGCAGCAGCATGATACTGACACTTCGTAGACGTAGTATGATTATTCTTATATATCTCTATTTATTGATGAGGTAGATAATTGTTTTTCTAGTATAAATAGTACATTTGACTTCCAATCAGAAAGCTTGATATAAATCAAGAAAAACAATTCTAATTCTATCAACAAGAGTTTTCATTAGATTTATTATTCCAATAATTGTTATAATCCTGGCAACAACACTATCAAAAAAATTAATTAATGATCGAGAAAAAAGATCACCATTTGAATGTGGGTTTGATCCAAAAAGATCAGCACGAATACCATTCTCAATACGATTCTTCCTAATCGCAGTAATCTTTTTAATTTTTGATGTAGAAATTGCACTAATTCTACCAATTGTAATTATTTTTAAAACTTCAGACATTATAATCTGAACAGTATCAACAATATTTTTTATTCTAGTTCTATTAGGAGGACTATACCATGAATGAAACCAAGGAGCATTACAATGAGCAGAATAAAGGGTTGTAGTTAAATATAACATTTGGGTTGCATTCAAAAAGTATTGATATTATCAATCAACCTAAAATAGAATAAGAAGCGAAATATTGCAGTCAGTTTCGACCTGGAAGATTGGTATGTACTACCCTTATTCTTATTAATTGAAGCCAAAAAGAGGCGTATTACTGTTAATAATATAATTGAACTATAATAGTTCCAATTAAGGAAATGTAAAGCCAATATGAAAGCTGCTAACTTTTTATATTAGCGGTTAAACTCCGTTAACATTTCTAAAATTTATATAGTTTAAATAAAACATTACATTTTCACTGTAAAAATAATATATCTATATTTATAAATACTTAAAAGTAAAAATACTTCCTTAACATCTTCAGTGTCACGCTCTAATTATAAGCTATTTAAGTAAACGAAAAACAATATTACCAAAATAAATATTCAAAAAATAAAAGTTAAAAGATAAATCTTGAAATTAGAATCATATCAACCTTGAATATAACCAATTAAATAAATAAATAATCTATATAAACCTTGACCACCAAGTAATTCACCTCAACCATAATCAAATGACTTAGATGAATAATAACCTATTTTTAAAGGAATATATCTAATAAACTTAGTTGAAAGAAAAGGTATAAATCATATAGAACCAGCAAATCTAACAAAAGAAAGTATACTTAAAGAAAATAAATTATGAGAAAAATCAAAATTAGAAATAAGATAACCTAAATAAGCACCTAAAATAACAACTGTAATAGTTAAAAACTTTAAATAATAAGGTAAAGCAATCACATGAGGAATAGGAAAAATTAATCAAGATAAAAGACTACCACCAAAAACAGCAACAAACAATAGACCAATTATTCCAAATGAAATATAATAACCCTTATCATCAAAAGAAAATCTAGAATAAAAATTATTATCACCAGATATTGAATAATAAAACAAACGAAAAGAATAAGAAGCAGTTAAACCAGTAGAAAAAAAATAAAGAAAAAAAATTAAACAATTAATTCATCTTAAACAAACCATCTCAAGAATTAAATCCTTTGAATAAAATCCCGCTAAAAAAGGTATTCCACACAAAGATAAACTAGAAACATTAAAACAAACTGAAGTTAAAGGTATGAAATTAACAATTGATCCTATAAAACGAATATCCTGAGAATCCTTCAAATTATGAATTATTGAACCTGCACATATAAATAATAATGCCTTAAATAAAGCATGAGCCAATAAATGAAAAAATGCAAGCTTTGGATAACCTATAGCCAAAATTCTTATTATTAAACCAAGTTGTCTTAAAGTAGAAAGAGCAATAATCTTCTTTAAATCAAACTCAAAATTAGCGCCCAATCCAGCCTTAAATATAGTTATACAACCAATTAAAAGTAAAAATCAACCACAATTATAAGTATCCAATATTGGTCTAAAACGAATTAATAAATAAACACCAGCAGTAACAAGAGTAGAAGAATGAACTAAAGCAGAAACAGGAGTAGGAGCTGCTATAGCAGCAGGAAGTCATGAAGAGAAAGGAATCTGAGCTCTCTTAGTTATAGCTGCTAAAACAATTAATATAGTAATGAGCTGTATTTCAAAAGAATTAGAAATAAAATCATAATAATAAATATAATTTCAACCACCAAAATTTAACATTCATGCAATAGAAATTAAAATAGCAACATCACCAATACGATTAGAAAGTGCAGTTAATATACCAGCACTATAAGATTTTACATTTTGATAATAAATAACTAAACAATAAGAAACTAAACCTAAACCATCTCAACCTAATAAAATTCTAATTAAATTAGGACTAATAATTAAAAAACCTATAGAAAGAATAAATATTAAAACAATAATAATAAAACGATTTATATTCTTTTCACCAGATATATAATCCTCTCTATAATAAATAACCAAAGAAGAAATATATATAACAAAAGATATAAAAATAAGAGATATTCAATCCAAAATTAAAGTTATAACAACTATAGAACCATTTAAATTGAAAAGCTCTCACTCAACAAAAACTCTATAATCAATTATTAAATAATAAATACCTAAAATAAAAATTATAGTTCTCGAAATAAACAAAGAAAAAAAACTCAAAGAACAAATAGAAAATAAATTCACGGCCTAAGATGAAAAACTTCATATCATTGATTCCACAAAACAATATTTTTAATTAAAATACTTAAGCAAACTAAACAAAGAAATATTCACCCTTTAAACAGAGAATATTTAAAGGCAATCAATGTAAAAGTAAAAGATGATATTCACGAAAATAACCAAGAGAACAAGTATAAACACCAGAATAATAATTCCCATGCTGAGCATAAGAATATATATACAAAGTATAAACAGCTCTAAAAAAAGATAAAAAAATCAAAGCAAAGAATCTAAAAGAAGATCAAGATATAATTCTATTTAATAATCTAATTTCACCTACCAAATTTAAAGAAGGAGGAGCAGCCATATTTGATGATCTTAAAAGAAATTATCATAAAGCCATTCTTGGCATCAAATTAATTATACCCTTGTTAATTAATAATCTTCGTCTACCTAAACGTTCATAAATAATATTAGATAAACAAAATAAACCAGAAGAACATAAACCATGACCAACCATTAGAGAAAGAGAACCTACACAACCTCATCAATTCATAGTCATCAATCCACCAATAACCATTCTTATATGAGCAACAGAAGAATATGCAATTAAAGACTTTAAATCAACCTGATGAAAACAAATAAATCTTACAATAACACCCCCAGATAAACCTAAAGACAATGAAAAATAATTAAACTTTAAACCCAAATAAGAAATAACCTTTATAACACGAAAAATACCATTACCACCTAACTTAAATAAAACACCAGCAAGAATTATTCTACGTGAAATAGGGGCCTCTACATGAGCCTTAGGAAGTCATAAATGAACCAAAAACATAGGTATCTTAACTAAAAAAGCCAAAATTATAAATACATAAAACATAAAATAATAAGAACCAAAATCAACCAATAAAGGAAAATATAAAGTATTAGAAAAATCATAAACCTTAAATAAAACTAATAATAAAGGTAATCTAGCAACCAAAGTATAAAAAATTAAATAAACACCAGCCTGCAAACGCTCAGGTTGATAACCCCAACCCAAAATTAAAAGTAAAGTAGGAACTAATCTAGCCTCAAAAAAAATATAAAAAGAAAGAAGACTTAATCTAGCAAATGAACAATAAAGCATAATTATTAAAATCAAAACCATAAAAACAAAAAAATTAGAATGATATGAACTTAAATAAACTGAACCTCTAGCAGTGATTATTAAAGAACAAATCCAAAAACTAAGTAAAATTAAACTAAAAGAAAAATAATCAATACCAAAATAATATCTAATTATATTCAAATCAGCATATGAATAAACACAAATTATAAAAACAAAACCCGACAGAAACATTAAAGAATGAACCAACCATCAACAATTATTTAATAAACAAAGAGGGATCAAAAAATAGTTATAAATAAATACTTTAACATAAAGATAAACCAATAGAATTAAAAAAATCATTACCATGAGAACGAATTATTGAAACTAAAATAGAAAGACCTAAAGCACCCTCACAAACAGAAAAAACTAAAAAAATAACAGGAAAAAAATAATCATAATCAAACTCAATAAGAAAAACAATAACTAACATAAATAAAGAAAGAACAATATATTCTAATCTCAAAAGAACCATTAATAAATGTTTACGTTTAGAAGAAAAAACATAAACACCAGCAAAATAAATCAATAAAGAAGTAAAAATAGAGAATATAAACATTAGTTTTAATAGTTTAAAAAAAACGCCGGTCTTGTAAACCGGAAATAAGTCCAGCCCCCACTTTTAAAACTTCAGAGGTGGAAAAGCTTCCATCATCGGTCCCCAAAACCGGTATTTTAAATAAACTAACCCCTGAAATGATCAAAATAATAATTATATCATTATCAAATGTAATAAATATTAATTTTATTAAATTAAGACACCCAATATCAATAATGCTTTTTATTATCCTTCAAACCTTCCTAGTTGGATTAATAACAGGAACAATAATAGAAAGATATTGATTATCATATATTTTATTTTTAACATTTCTTGGTGGTATACTAGTATTATTTATTTACATTACAAGAATTGCATCAAACGAAATATTTCAGCCTAAATCAATCACTATAATTATTACATTAATAATGTGAGTATTTATCATATTAATATTAATTATTCTAGATATATCTATATTTATAGACTTTTTCCAAAACACCGAAACTATAAATATTGATAATTCAATCAATTATCAAGAAATAACAATATCTTTAGAAAAATTATATAATAGACCAACATTCATTATTACAATAATAATAATAATTTATTTATTTTTAGCACTACTAGCAGTTGTTAAAATCACCAATATTAATCAGGGACCTATTCGTAAAATAAGATAATTACTAATGAATAAACCCTTACGATTAAGACATCCTTTAATTAAAATTATTAATAACTCATTAATTGACTTACCTGCCCCAACAAATATTTCATTTTGATGAAATTTTGGATCCCTATTAGGGTTATGTTTGGTAATTCAAATCGTAACTGGACTACTTTTAGCTATACATTATACATCAAATATTGAAATAGCATTCAGTAGTGTAGTACACATCTGCCGAGACGTAAATAATGGTTGAATTATCCGAACCTTACACGCAAATGGAGCATCTATATTTTTTATTTGTATTTACTTACATGTAGGATGGGGAATTTACTATGGATCTTATATATATATACATACCTGAATAATTGGTACAGTGATTTTATTTTTAGTTATAGCAACTGCATTTATAGGATATGTCTTACCCTGAGGCCAAATATCTTTTTGAGGTGCAACAGTAATTACTAATTTATTATCAGCAATCCCATACTTAGGAACAGATTTAGTCCAATGAGTATGAGGAGGATTCGCTGTTGATAATGCAACCTTAAATCGATTCTTCACATTCCATTTTGTATTACCATTTATTATTGCTGCTATAGCAGCAATTCATTTATTTTTTCTTCACCAAACAGGATCTAATAATCCTCTTGGACTAAATGGAGATATTGAAAAAATTCCATTCCATCCATACTTTAGCTTTAAGGATTCTATTACATTTGTAATAATAACATCATTATTAATTATACTATGTTTAATTAATCCTTACCTATTAGGAGATCCAGATAACTTTGTACCTGCCAACCCATTAGTAACACCAGTTCACATTCAACCAGAATGATATTTCCTATTTGCATATGCAATTCTACGATCTATCCCTAATAAGTTAGGAGGTGTTATTGCATTATTTTTATCAATTAGAATCTTAATAATTTTACCATTTTATAATAAAACACCATTCCGAGGCATTCAATTTTACCCTATTAATCAAATTTTATTCTGAATTATAGTAGTTGTTGTATGCTTACTAACGTGAATTGGTAAACGACCTGTTGAAGAACCTTATATTATAACAGGTCAAATCTTAACAATTATTTACTTCACATATTTCTTAATTAATGTCCATGTCGCAAACGCATGAGATAAATTAATTAAGGAATAAAGTTAATTAGCTTAGGAAAAGCATATGTTTTGAAAACATAAAATTAGAAGTTTAACTCTTCTATTAACTTTTCTCAAAAAATTTCACTAAACAAATGAGATAAATAAAATCTTTAAACCAACAAAGAAAATAAAAAAATTCAAAGATAAAGGTAAAAAACTTTTTCAAGCTAAGTACATTAATTTATCATAACGGAACCGTGGTAATGTTCCACGAACCCAAATAAAACCAAAAGATATAATAGCAAGCTTAATAAATAATATAAAAGAATAAAAATCACCGCCCAAAAAAATTAAAGCCAATAACATTCTTATGAAGACAATTCTAGTATATTCAGCTAAAAAAATTAAAGTAAAACCACCCGCACCATACTCAATATTAAATCCTGAAACTAACTCAGAATCCCCTTCAGCAAAATCAAAAGGAGTACGATTAGTTTCAGCTAAGCAAGAAGCAAAACAAGCTAAAGCTAAAGGAAAAGAAATAATAATAAATCAACAATAAAGCTGATAGTTTATAAAATCAAACATATTAAAACTACCAATTAAAATAATTAAAGACAATAAAATTAAAGCTAAACTAACTTCATAAGAAATTGTTTGAGCAACAGAACGAAGAGAACCTAATAATGAATAATTTGAATTAGAAGATCAACCAGCAATTATAACAGTATAAACACCTAATCTAGTACAACATAAAAAAAATAAAAATCCATAAGAAAAAGAACACATATAAGTTAAATAAGGAAAAATTACTCAAACGGCTAAAGAAATCATTAAATTAAAAACAGGGGAAAAATAATAAAGTAGGTAATTAGATATAATAGGAATTGGCTGCTCCTTACAAATTAACTTAATAGCGTCTCAAAATGGCTGAGGAATTCCAACAAAACCTACCTTATTTGGACCCTTTCGAATCTGAATATAACCTAAAACCTTACGCTCTAATAAAGTTAAAAAGGCAACACTAATTAAAACACAAATAACCAATAAAAGAAAATTCAAAATAAATATAAATAAATCATAAAGTATCAATACTATTTGTAGAAAAAATATACATAAATGACTTCTAAATTCAACACATTAATCTGTCAAAATAGTAAATAAATTAATATTAATCAATATAACAAAAAATATTTTAACCATATGGTCCTTTCGTACTAATATGGATTAACAATCTTAGGATAGAAACCGACCTGGCTCATGCCGGTCTGAACTCAGATCATGTAAGAATTTAAAGGTCGAACAGACCTAATCATTGGGCTCCTGCACCCAAAATTTTTCTTAATCCAACATCGAGGTCGCAATCTGCTTTGTCGATATGAGCTCTCAAAAACAATTACGCTGTTATCCCTAAGGTAACTTAATCTTATGATCATAAATTATGGATCAAAATAACAAACATAAATAAATGATATAATAATGAAGAGTTTATCTATTCTTCATGTCACCCCAACAAAACATCATCATTAAATATAGAAAGACAAACAAAAAACTATATAAAAGTAAAATGTCAAGCTCTATAGGGTCTTCTCGTCCTAAAGAAGAATTTAAGCCTTTTGACTCAAAAGTTAAATTCAAAAATTTATTAAGGGACAGTTGATTTCTCGTCAAGCCATTCATTCCAGCCACTAATTAAGAGACTAATGATTATGCTACCTTTGCACGGTCAAAATACCGCGGCTCTTTAAAAATACGCTCAGTGAGCAGGCCAGACCTCAAAATATAAACAAGAGGACATGTTTTTGATAAACAGGCGGAAATCAATTTTGGCTAGTTCCTTATAATAAGTTCACAAGGTAAAAATTTCATACAAATAAATATACTAATTCTATCATTATTACAAAAATTTTAAAATTAAATTAATAATCTTAATAAAAAACCTAAAATATTTATAAAATCAAAATAAAAAATAATGAACTAAAACGTAATCTTAAAGATAGCTGGTTTAAAGCTTACTATTATATTTCTATAAAATAAATTATAGGTTATTAACTTCAAAGCTTATCCCTTAAAGAATAAATAAGTTAATATTTTTACTTAAAAATTAAATAAAAACAAATAACTTTAAAAAATTAAATTTTTTCTTAAGAAACTAGATATCTTGGGAAACGATTAACATCTCATTTCTATAAATAATTTAATAATAATTATGATACATTAACTATAAATTATTTATAAATCAACCCAAATCGAGACAAGTAAAATAAATACTAAAATTTTGATAAACCCTGATACAAAAGGTACAATAAATAAAATCTACTTAAAAAAATTTAAAATAATATTTCATAAAACACTTACATTACCAATAAACTATAATTTAAAAAATCAATTCTATAAAATATACTAAGACAAAAATATAATAAAATTATTTATATTAAATAATTAAATAAACAAAAAATAAATATAATAAAATAAATAATCAAGATATCCTGATTTGCACAGAAAAATTTTCAGTGTAAATGAAACACTTTACTAATAAGTTATATCTTGAAACTCTTCCTAGATACACTTTCCAGTACATCTACTATGTTACGACTTATCTCATATAAATTGAAGCTACATTAAAATAAAATAGAATAATCAATAATGAGAGCGACGGGCGATGTGTACACATCTCAGAGCCAATATCAGTTAAATTAAATAAATTAAATTACTATCAAATCCACCTTCATTAACAGTATTTCACTATCAAATCCGTTATAAACAAAAATCTATTGTAACCCACCTCCTCTTAACTATAAGCTGCACCTTGACCTGAAATATTTTATAATTATAAATCTTGAGAATTATAACTCTAAAAAGATTCTCTGATAACGGAGATATACAAACAAATAAATTAAGTAGAGTAAATCGTGTATTATCAATCATGGGGTAGGTTCCTCTGAATGGAATGAGATGCCGCCAAATTCTTTGGGTTTAAAGACCTTAACTAATAGTACCCTGGTAAATATAATTAACATTTAAAATAATAGGGTATCTAATCCTAGTTTATTATTTAAATTTCACAGATTCATAAAAAGGGCCACAAATAAATTTTAACATTTCACCTTACAAATTTATATTTCAACCCTAATAATATAAACAACTGTTTTAACCAATAATATTCACTTGTATCAATCGTATAACCGCGGCTGCTGGCACGAATTATGCCGATACTAATTCAATTGCTAAATCCAAAATCACTTGATAATTAAATCAAATTACTGCAAAAAGAACATTTAGTCTAACAAAACTTACATATAGTACAAAGAAAAAGTGAATAAACAAGCAAGAATAAAACTTTTAAAAATAAAAAATAAGAAAATTTTAAATCAATTAATTCAGGAAAATTTATAAGATTCAAATATTTAAAGAAAAAAAAAGAAAAAAAACACAAACATTAACAAAAAAAAAAGAAACGCCATTATGTATGACCACAACAACTTCTCTATTATATATAATTAAAGATTAATATGGAACATGTATAGCAATAAATGTATTATATTCTTTCTTATTTAATCTTTCTTTTCACTAATAAATAAAGAAAGATTAAATAATATAATAAATATATGATTAGCATGGTTAATTCATCCAAATAATATAAATCTTAGCCATATAGGTAGGGCAATTGCAAATGTTAATGCTAAATGTCTTGTTCTAGTAAAAATATAAGGGAATAATCCTATGAAATTGTTAAATAATATTATAATAAAAATTAAGATGAAAATGAATGTTGTTCCATTAAATGATTTTGGTCCAAGAAGTGTTTTAAATTCATTATGTAAGGTTAAATTTAGTTTATTTCAGATAATGTTAATTCGTGATGGTGTAAGTCAAAATAGTGATGGGATTAATAATAGTCCTAGAAATGTTCTAGTTCAATTTAATGATAAATTAAAGATGTTAGTTGATGGGTCAAATGTTGAGAATAGATTTGTTATCATTTTCAATTTAAGTTTTTTATTTCAATTGTTCCTTTTTCTGCTCTTTTAATAAGGTTAGGTTTAAATGAGAAGAAGTTTATTTGATTAAACAAGATTAATGTAGCTGAAAATATAATGAATAGTGAGAATCATATAAGAGGGGATATTTGAGGGATTTGGATATAATTTCCCCATCAGAAGTAGTCGTTAATTTACTATTATTTGGTTTAAGAGACCATTACTTACTTTCAGTCATCTGATGAATTTCAAGGTGTACTAATTTTTTTTAGTTACTTTAGATTGACACTCTAATGTTATTTATTTTAACTAACTCCTTAAATTATCTTAGATAATCACTTAATAAATAAATTTACTGAAGTTCTTTCAATTACAATTGGTATAAATCTGTGGTTTGCTCCACAGATTTCTGAGCATTGTCCAAAGAATAATCCAGGTCGATTTATTGTGAATGTTCCTTGATTTAACCGACCTGGCGTTGCATCAATTTTAACCCCTAATGCAGGAACTGCTCATGAGTGTAGAACATCTGATGCTCTTGTTAATACTCGTACTTCTGTATTTATTGGTAGGATTGTTCGGTTATCTACATCTAGTAGTCGGAATCCATCATTTTCTAGGTCTTGTTCTGGTGTTATATAAGTGTCAAATTCTACGTCTATGAAGTCTGAATATTCATATCTTCAATATCATTGTCGTCCAATGGTTTTAATTGTAATTATTGCATCTACTGAATCATCAAGTAAATATAATAGTCGTAATGATGGAAGGGCAATAAAAATTAATGTAATTGCTGGTAAAGCTGTTCAGATTGTTTCAATTAAATGTCCATGAAGTATATTACGGTTAGTATAGGCAATAAATAATATATAACTTAGGGCATAACCTACAATTACTGTAATTAATAATAATACGACCATAGTATGATCATGAAAGAATGATAATTGCTCCATTAATGGTGAAGCTCCATCTTGAAGAGATAAATTTGATCATGTTGCCATTAATAAATATTTTCTAATAAAAGGTCAAACCTTTATTTGTAGAGCTTAAATCTACTGCACTAATCTGCCATATTAGAATCTAGAGATTAATAGTAATTCTGAGTAACTATGTTCTGCAGGAGGGTTATTTTGTAGTCATTCTGTTGATCTTCTTATGTTAGCTCTAAATATAATTGCTTGGTTTGTAATCATTCTTTCTCATATAATTACAATGAATATAATGATTCCTACAATAGAAATTGTAGACCCAATTCTTGATACTACGTTTCATGATGTATATGCGTCTGGGTAGTCAGAGTATCGTCGAGGTATTCCTGCTAATCCTAGGAAGTGTTGAGGAAAGAATGTTAAATTTACTCCAATGAATATAATTGTAAATTGGATTTTTAATCATGTATTATTTATAGTTAATCCTGTAAATAGTGGATATCATTGAATGACACCTCCTATAATTGCAAATACTGCTCCTATAGATAATACATAATGAAAGTGGGCTACTACATAATATGTATCATGTAATACAATATTAAGTGATGAATTTGCTAATACTAATCCTGTTAATCCACCAATTGTAAATAGGAAAATAAATCCTAGAGCTCATAATAATGGTGGATTGAACTTGAATTTAGTTCCATATAATGTAGCTAATCATCTAAATACCTTAATTCCTGTAGGTACAGCAATAATTATTGTTGCTGATGTAAAATATGCTCGTGTGTCAACATCCATTCCTACTGTAAATATATGATGTGCTCATACAATAAATCCTATTAGTCCAATTGATAGTATAGCATAAATTATACCTAATGTTCCAAATGATTCAATTTTTCCTCTTTCTTGACATACAATATGTGAAATAATTCCGAACCCCGGTAGAATTAAAATATAAACTTCTGGGTGTCCAAAGAATCAAAATAGATGTTGATATAGAATTGGGTCACCCCCTCCTGCAGGGTCAAAGAATGATGTATTTAAATTTCGATCTGTTAATAATATAGTAATAGCTCCTGCTAAAACTGGAAGTGAAAGAAGGAGAAGTAATGCTGTAATAGCTACAGATCATACAAATAAAGGTGTTTGATCTAAAGTTATACTTTCTGATCGTATATTAATTGCTGTTGTAATGAAATTCATTGCACCAAGAATAGATGATACACCTGCTAAGTGCAGTGAAAAAATAGCTAGATCTACAGATGCACCCCCGTGTGCAATAGCTCCTGCTAGAGGAGGGTAAACTGTTCATCCTGTACCAGCACCATTATCTACTATAGAAGATGTAAGAAGAAGGGTTAGTGAAGGTGGTAGTAATCAAAAACTTGTATTATTTATTCGTGGAAATGCTATATCTGGTGCACCAATTATTAGTGGAACAAGTCAATTACCAAATCCACCAATTATAATAGGTATTACTATAAAGAAAATTATTACGAATGCGTGAGCTGTAATAATAACATTATAAATCTGGTCATCCCCAATTAGAGATCCGGGTTGGCCAAGTTCAGCACGAATAAGTATTCTTATTGATGTTCCTACTATTCCTGCTCATGCTCCAAATATGAAGTATAAAGTACCAATGTCCTTATGGTTTGTTGAGAATAATCATTTTTGCGGTAAGATGGCTGAATTTTAGGTGGTAGACTGTAAATCTACTTATGAGATGTTTTCTCTCTTATCATATTTAGGTCTTATATTCAATTATGATTCTAGACTGCAATTCTAGAGGTGTAAAATTTTACTAAGGCCTAAAAGATTATTCTTTTAATTATAACTTAGAAGGTTATTAGTTTGATTAACTTAAGTCCTTAGTATAATGAAATTAAGGTTGATGTTGAAATCAATCCTATTGTTGAAATTATTACTGTTATAGGAAGAATGATTCTTGATTTTTGGGACTTTATCTTTATAGATCACGAATTTTCTGTGTATGATATAATTAGAGCTGAGAATCTAATACGTATATAGTAGTAGAGTGTAATTGTAGTTAATACAACTATAATAGTTATAATAGTTGTTATATTGTTTTCTATTAATGATTGTATTACAATTCATTTTGGTAAGAATCCAAGGAATGGTGGTAGTCCACCTAAAGATAATAAAGATAAGAATATTATGAATTTAATTTCGGTTTTTATATTTCTGGCTGAATAAATTTGATTTATGAAAAATAAATTTATTTGCTTAAATAATAAAACTATAATTAATCTTAATAGTGAGTAAATAATGAAGTATAGTTCTCAGATGTTTTCTCTGACTGTTAATGATCTAATTATTCAACCTAGATGTCTGATTGATGAATATGCTAAAAGTTGTCGTAAGGATGTTTGATTTAAACCTCCTATTGCCCCAATAATAATTCTTAAGATAATAATTGTTCAAATAAAAGTTCTTAATTGAATACAATAAGATAAGACCATTATTGGGGCGATTTTTTGTCATGTTATTAATGTTAAACAATTATTTCATCTTGATGCTCCTATAACTTCTGGAAATCAGAAATGGAAAGGTGCAGCTCCAATCTTTAATAATAGTCTAGATCTAATTATTATTGATGGGATAAATTCTGTTTCCCATCCCATGGGATATTTTATTTGAATCAGCAAAATTGAAAATAATAATATTGTCGATGCTATTGCTTGGACAATAAAATATTTAATTGATGATTCATTTATTATTATATTTTTATTTCTTGTTAGGAGCGGAATAAATGAAAGTAAGTTGATCTCAAGTCCTATTCAAACCCCAAATCAGGAATTTGATGAAATGGAGAGGATCGTTCCTATCATTAATGTTGATAGGAAGAGAAGTTTTGTAGAGTTGTTGGTCATTAAAAAGGAGAGGATTGATACCTCTATAAATGGGGTATGAACCCATTAGCTTGTTTAGCTTACCTTTTTACATTAAGGTGTATGATGCACGTTAGTTTTTGATACTAAAGGAGGTAGTTTAATTCTGTCTTATGTAATTTTAATGAAGGTAATTTTATTTACTTTATTTACCCTATCAAGGTAACCCTTTAATCAGGCACTTCATTTATTTAATATATAAATCGAAAGTTTTTTTTTGAAATTCTTTTATGTATTATTTTGTTTAATTAGGATTAATTTATCCTGCTCATTTTATTTTTTTATATATATATATAATAAATAATTTATATTAATATATTACATTTAATTGAAATTAAAGTATTATAAGTTCATCTTACGATTATCAATTGATTATTTTAATGCAATTATTTACCTAGGATTATAGCTACTTATGTTTTTAGCTTAAAATAGGTTATTATAATATAATATATATAATAATATGTAATTTAATATTTAATATTATTATAATTGGATATAATAAATAAAATTATTAATTTAAATATAAAATATTATAATTAATATAATTATTTATATCCAATAGGAATTCAACCCTTTAACCCTATACAAATTCCATTACTTAATACAGCTATTCTTTTAGCATCAGGAGTAACAGTAACATGAGCACATCATAGTTTAATGGAATCTAATCATACTCAAGCACTACAAGGATTATTCTTCACAGTGTTATTAGGACTATACTTTACAATACTTGAAGCATATGAATATTGAGAAGCACCTTTTACCATTGCAGATGCAGTTTATGGATCAACATTCTTTGTTGCAACAGGATTCCATGGTTTACACGTAATTATTGGAACAATCTTTTTATCAACATGTCTACTTCGACACTCAATAAATCAATTTTCACCAAGACATCACTTTGGATTTGAAGCAGCAGCATGATACTGACACTTCGTAGACGTAGTATGATTATTCTTATATATCTCTAATTATTGATGAGGTAGATAATTGTTTTTCTAGTATAAATAGTACATTTGACTTCCAATCAGAAAGCTTGATATAAATCAAGAAAAACAATTCTAATTCTATCAACAAGAGTTTTCATTAGATTTATTATTCCAATAATTGTTATAATCCTGGCAACAACACTATCAAAAAAATTAATTAATGATCGAGAAAAAAGATCACCATTTGAATGTGGGTTTGATCCAAAAAGATCAGCACGAATACCATTCTCAATACGATTCTTCCTAATCGCAGTAATCTTTTTCATTTTTGATGTAGAAATTGCACTAATTCTACCAATTGTAATTATTTTTAAAACTTCAGACATTATAATCTGAACAGTATCAACAATATTTTTTATTCTAGTTCTATTAGGAGGACTATACCATGAATGAAACCAAGGAGCATTACAATGAGCAGAATAAAGGGTTGTAGTTAAATATAACATTTGGGTTGCATTCAAAAAGTATTGATATTATCAATCAACCTTAAATAGAATAAGAAGCGAAATATTGCAGTCAGTTTCGACCTGGAAGATTGGTATGTACTACCCTTATTCTTATTAATTGAAGCCAAAAAGAGGCGTATTACTGTTAATAATATAATTGAACTATAATAGTTCCAATTAAGGAAATGTAAAGCCAATATGAAAGCTGCTAACTTTTTATATTAGCGGTTAAACTCCGTTAACATTTCTAAAATTTATATAGTTTAAATAAAACATTACATTTCCATTGTAAAAATAATATATCTATATTTATAAATACTTAAAAGTAAAAATACTTCCTTAACATCTTCAGTGTCACGCTCTAATTATAAGGTATTTAAGTAAACGAAAAACAATATTACCAAAATAAATATTCAAAAAATAAAAGTTAAAAGATAAATCTTGAAATTAGAATCATATCAACCTTGAATATAACCAATTAAATAAATAAATAATCTATATAAACCTTGACCACCAAGTAATTCACCTCAACCATAATCAAATGACTTAGATGAATAATAACCTATTTTTAAAGGAATATATCTAATAAACTTAGTTGAAAGAAAAGGTATAAATCATATAGAACCAGCAAATCTAACAAAAGAAAGTATACTTAAAGAAAATAAATTATGAGAAAAATCAAAATTAGAAATAAGATAACCTAAATAAGCACCTAAAATAACAACTGTAATAGTTAAAAACTTTAAATAATAAGGTAAAGCAATCACATGAGGAATAGGAAAAATTAATCAAGATAAAAGACTACCACCAAAAACAGCAACAAACAATAGACCAATTATTCCAAATGAAATATAATAACCCTTATCATCAAAAGAAAATCTAGAATAAAAATTATTATCACCAGATATTGAATAATAAAACAAACGAAAAGAATAAGAAGCAGTTAAATCAGTAGAAAAAAAATAAAGAAAAAAAATTAAACAATTAATTCATCTTAAACAAACCATCTCAAGAATTAAATCCTTTGAATAAAATCCCGCTAAAAAAGGTATTCCACACAAAGATAAACTAGAAACATTAAAACAAACTGAAGTTAAAGGTATGAAATTAACAATTGATCCTATAAAACGAATATCCTGAGAATCCTTCAAATTATGAATTATTGAACCTGCACATATAAATAATAATGCCTTAAATAAAGCATGAGCCAATAAATGAAAAAATGCAAGCTTTGGATAACCTATAGCCAAAATTCTTATTATTAAACCAAGTTGTCTTAAAGTAGAAAGAGCAATAATCTTCTTTAAATCAAACTCAAAATTAGCGCCCAATCCAGCCATAAATATAGTTATACAACCAATTAAAAGTAAAAATCAACCACAATTATAAGTATCCAATATTGGTCTAAAACGAATTAATAAATAAACACCAGCAGTAACAAGAGTAGAAGAATGAACTAAAGCAGAAACAGGAGTAGGAGCTGCTATAGCAGCAGGAAGTCATGAAGAGAAAGGAATCTGAGCTCTCTTAGTTATAGCTGCTAAAACAATTAATATAGTAATGAGCTTTATTTCAAAAGAATTAGAAATAAAATCATAATAATAAATATAATTTCAACCACCAAAATTTAACATTCATGCAATAGAAATTAAAATAGCAACATCACCAATACGATTAGAAAGTGCAGTTAATATACCAGCACTATAAGATTTTACATTTTGATAATAAATAACTAAACAATAAGAAACTAAACCTAAACCATCTCAACCTAATAAAATTCTAATTAAATTAGAACTAATAATTAAAAAAACCTATAGAAAGAATAAATATTAAAACAATAATAATAAAACGATTTATATTCTTTTCACCAGATATATAATCCTCTCTATAATAAATAACCAAAGAAGAAATATATATAACAAAAGATATAAAAATAAGAGATATTCAATCCAAAATTAAAGTTATAACAACTATAGAACCATTTAAATTGAAAAGCTCTCACTCAACAAAAACTCTATAATCAATTATTAAATAATAAATACCTAAAATAAAAATTATAGTTCTCGAAATAAACAAAGAAAAAAAACTCAAAGAACAAATAGAAAATAAATTCACGGCCTAAGATGAAAAACTTCATATCATTGATTCCACAAAACAATATTTTTAATTAAAATACTTAAGCAAACTAAACAAAGAAATATTCACCCTTTAAACAGAGAATATTTAAAGGCAATCAATGTAAAAGTAAAAGATGATATTCACGAAAATAACCAAGAGAACAAGTATAAACACCAGAATAATAATTCCCATGCTGAGAATAAGAATATATATACAAAGTATAAACAGCTCTAAAAAAAGATAAAAAAATCAAAGCAAAGAATCTAAAAGAAGATCAAGATATAATTCTATTTAATAATCTAATTTCACCTACCAAATTTAAAGAAGGAGGAGCAGCCATATTTGATGATCTTAAAAGAAATCATCATAAAGCCATTCTTGGCATCAAATTAATTATACCCTTGTTAATTAATAATCTTCGTCTACCTAAACGTTCATAAATAATATTAGATAATCAAAATAAACCAGAAGAACATAAACCATGACCAACCATTAGAGAAAGAGAACCTACACAACCTCATCAATTCATAGTCATCAATCCACCAATAACCATTCTTATATGAGCAACAGAAGAATATGCAATTAAAGACTTTTAATCAACCTGACGAAAACAAATAAATCTTACAATAACACCCCCAGATAAACCTAAAGACAATCAAAAATAATTAAACTTTAAACCCAAATAAGAAATAACCTTTATAACACGAAAAATACCATAACCACCTAACTTTAATAAAACACCAGCAAGAATTATTCTACCTGAAATAGGGGCCTCTACATGAGCCTTAGGAAGTCATAAATGAACCAAAAACATAGGTATCTTAACTAAAAAAGCCAAAATTATAAATACATAAAACATAAAATAATAAGAACCAAAATCAACCAATAAAGGAAAATATAAAGTATTAGAAAAATCATAAACCTTAAATAAAACTAATAATAAAGTTAATCTAGCAACCAAAGTATAAAAAATTAAATAAACACCAGCCTGCAAACGCTCAGGTTGATAACCCCAACCCAAAATTAAAAGTAAAGTAGGAACTAATCTAGCCTCAAAAAAAAATAAAAAGAAAGAAGACTTAATCTAGCAAATGAACAATAAAGCATAATTATTAAAATCAAAACCATAAAAACAAAAAAATTAGAATGATATGAACTTAAATAAACTGAACCTCTAGCAGTGATTATTAAAGAACAAATCCAAAAACTAAGTAAAATTAAACTAAAAGAAAAATAATCAATACCAAAATAATATCTAATTATATTCAAATCAGCATATGAATAAACACAAATTATAAAAACAAAACCCGACAGAAACATTAAAGAATGAACCAACCATCAACAATTATTTAATAAACAAAGAGGGATCAAAAAATAGTTATAAATAAATACTTTAACATAAAGATAAACCAAAAGAATTAAAAAAATCATTACCATGAGATCGAATTATTGAAACTAAAATAGAAAGACCTAAAGCACCCTCACAAACAGAAAAAACTAAAAAAATAACAGGAAAAAAATAATCATAATCAAACTCAATAAGAAAAACAATAACTAACATAAATAAAGAAAGAACAATATATTCTAATCTCAAAAGAACCATTAATAAATGTTTACGTTTAGAAGAAAAAACATAAACACCAGCAAAATAAATCAATAAAGAAGTAAAAATAGAGAATATAAACATTAGTTTTAATAGTTTAAAAAAAACGCCGGTCTTGTAAACCGGAAATAAGTCCGGCCCCCACTTTTAAAACTTCAGAGGTGGAAAAGCTTCCATCATCGGTCCCCAAAACCGGTATTTTAAATAAACTAACCCCTGAAATGATCAAAATAATAATTATATCATTATCAAATGTAATAAATATTAATTTTATTAAATTAAGACACCCAATATCAATAATGCTTTTTATTATCCTTCAAACCTTCCTAGTTGGATTAATAACAGGAACAATAATAGAAAGATATTGATTATCATATTATTTAGTTTTAACATTTCTTGGTGGTATACTAGTATTATTTATTTACATTACAAGAATTGCATCAAACGAAATATTTCAGCCTAAATCAATCACTATAATTATTACATTAATAATGTGAGTATTTATCATATTAATATTAATTATTCTAGATATATCTATATTTATAGACTTTTTCAAAAACACCGAAACTATAAATATTGATAATTCAATCAATTATCAAGAAATAACAATATCTTTAGAAAAATTATATAATAGACCAACATTCATTATTACAATAATAATAATAATTTATTTATTTTTAGCACTACTAGCAGTTGTTAAAATCACCAATATTAATCAGGGACCTATTCGTAAAATAAGATAATTACTAATGAATAAACCCTTACGATTAAGACATCCTTTAATTAAAATTATTAATAACTCTTTAATTGACTTACCTGCCCCAACAAATATTTCATTTTGATGAAATTTTGGATCCCTATTAGGGTTATGTTTGGTAATTCAAATCGTAACTGGACTATTTTTAGCTATACATTATACATCAAATATTGAAATAGCATTCAGTAGTGTTGTACACATCTGCCGAGACGTAAATAATGGTTGAATTATCCGAACCTTACACGCAAATGGAGCATCTATATTTTTTATTTGTATTTACTTACATGTAGGATGGGGAATTTACTATGGATCTTATATATATATATACATACCTGAATAATTGGTACAGTGATTTTATTTTTAGTTATAGCAACTGCATTTATAGGATATGTCTTACCCTGAGGCCAAATATCTTTTTGAGGTGCAACAGTAATTACTAATTTATTATCAGCAATCCCATACTTAGGAACAGATTTAGTCCAATGAGTATGAGGAGGATTCGCTGTTGATAATGCAACATTAAATCGATTCTTCACATTCCATTTTCTATTACCATTTATTATTGCTGCTATAGCAGCAATTCATTTATTTTTTCTTCACCAAACAGGATCTAATAATCCTCTTGGACTAAATGGAGATATTGAAAAAATTCCATTCCATCCATACTTTACCTTTAAGGATTCTATTACATTTGTAATAATATCATCATTATTAATTATACTATGTTTAATTAATCCTTACCTATTAGGAGATCCAGATAACTTTGTACCTGCCAACCCATTAGTAACACCAGTTCACATTCAACCAGAATGATATTTCCTATTTGCATATGCAATTCTACGATCTATCCCTAATAAGTTAGGAGGTGTTATTGCATTATTTTTATCAATTAGAATCTTAATAATTTTACCATTTTATAATAAAACACCATTCCGAGGCATTCAATTTTACCCTATTAATCAAATTTTATTCTGAATTATAGTAGTTGTTGTATGCTTACTAACGTGAATTGGTAAACGACTTGTTGAAGAACCTTATATTATAACAGGTCAAATCTTAACAATTATTTACTTCACATATTTCTTAATTAATGTCCATGTCGCAAACGCATGAGATAAATTAATTAAGGAATAAATTTAATTAGCTTAGGAAAAGTATATGTTTTGAAAACATAAAATTAGAAGTTTAACTCTTCTATTAACTTTTCTCAAAAAATTTCACTAAACAAATGAGATAAATAAAATCTTTAAACCAACAAATAAAATAAAAAAATTCAAAGATAAAGGTAAAAAACTTTTTCAAGCTAAGTACATTAATTTATCATAACGGAACCGTGGTAATGTTCCACGAACCCAAATAAAACCAAAAGATATAATAGCAAGCTTAATAAAAAATATAAAAGAATAAAAATCACCGCCCAAAAAAATTAAAGCCAATAACATTCTTATGAAGACAATTCTAGTATATTCAGCTAAAAAAATTAAAGTAAAACCACCCGCACCATACTCAATATTAAATCCTGAAACTAACTCAGATTCCCCTTCAGCAAAATCAAAAGGAGTACGATTAGTTTCAGCTAAGCAAGAAGCAAAACAAGCTAAAGCTAAAGGAAAAGAAATAATAATAAATCAACAATAAAGCTGATAGTTTATAAAATCAAACATATTAAAACTACCAATTAAAATAATTAAAGACAATAAAATTAAAGCTAAACTAACTTCATAAGAAATTGTTTGAGCAACAGAACGAAGAGAACCTAATAATGAATAATTTGAATTAGAAGATCAACCAGCAATTATAACAGTATAAACACCTAATTTAGTACAACATAATAAAAATAAAAATCCATAAGAAAAAGAACACATATAAGTTAAATAAGGAAAAATTACTCAAACGGCTAATGAAATCATTAAATTAAAAACAGGGGAAAAATAATAAAGTAGGTAATTAGATATAATAGGAATTGGCTGCTCCTTACAAATTAACTTAATAGCATCTCTAAATGGCTGAGGAATTCCAACAAAACCTACCTTATTTGGACCCTTTCGAATCTGAATATAACCTAAAACCTTACGCTCTAATAAAGTTAAAAAGGCAACACTAATTAAAACACAAATAACCAATAAAAGAAAATTCAAAATAAATATAAATAAATCATAAAGTATCAATACTATTTGTAGAAAAAATCTACATAAATGAATTCTAAATTCAACACATTAATCTGTCAAAATAGTAAATAAATTAATATTAATCAATATAACAAAAAATATTTTAACCATATGGTCCTTTTGTACTAATATGGATTAACAATCTTAGGATAGAAACCGACCTGGCTCACGCCGGTCTGAACTCAGATCATGTAAGAATTTAAAGGTCGAACAGACCTAATCATTGGGCTCCTGCACCCAAAATTTTTCTTAATCCAACATCGAGGTCGCAATCTGCTTTGTCGATATGAGCTCTCAAAAACAATTACGCTGTTATCCCTAAGGTAACTTAATCTTATGATCATAAATTATGGATCAAAATAACAAACATAAATAAATGATATAATAATGAAGAGTTTATCTATTCTTCATGTCACCCCAACAAAACATCATCATTAAATATAGAAAGACAAACAAAAAACTATATAAAAGTAAAATGTCAAGCTCTATAGGGTCTTCTCGTCCTAAAGAAGAATTTAAGCCTTTTGACTCAAAAGTTAAATTAAAAAATTTATTAAGAGACAGTTGATTTCTCGTCAAGCCATTCATTCCAGCCACTAATTAAGAGACTAATGATTATGCTACCTTTGCAAGGTCAAAATACCGCGGCTCTTTAAAAATACGCTCAGTGAGCAGGCCAGACCTCAAAATATAAACAAGAGGACATGTTTTTGATAAACAGGCGGAAATCAATTTTGGCTAGTTCCTTATAATAAGTTCACAAGGTAAAAATTTCATACAAATAAATATAGTAATTCTATCATTATTACAAAAATTTTAAAATTAAATTAATAATCTTAATAAAAAACCTAAAATATTTATAAAATCAAAATAAAAAATAATGAACTAAAACGTAATCTTAAAGATAGCTGGTTTAAAGCTTACTATTATATTTCTATAAAATAAATTATAGGTTATTAACTTCAAAGCTAATCCCTTAAAGAATAAATAAGTTAATATTTTTACTTAAAAAATTAAATAAAAACAAATAACTTTAAAAAATTAAATTTTTTCTTAAGAAACTAGATATCTTGGGAAACGATTAACATCTCATTTCTATAAATAATTTAATAATAATTATGATACATTAACTATAAATTATTTATAAATCAACCCAAATCGAGACAAGTAAAATAAATACTAAAATTTTGATAAACCCTGATACAAAAGGTACAATAAATAAAATCTACTTAAAAAAATTTAAAATAATATTTCATAAAACACTTACATTACCAATAAACTAT
This sequence comes from Schistocerca gregaria, assembly GCF_023897955.1. Taxonomy (NCBI): domain Eukaryota; kingdom Metazoa; phylum Arthropoda; class Insecta; order Orthoptera; family Acrididae; genus Schistocerca; species Schistocerca gregaria. The sequence continues at coordinate 17,998,150 of NC_064925.1, forward strand.
AATTTAAAAAATCAATTCTATAAAATATACTAAGACAAAAATACAATAAAATTATTTATATTAAATAATTAAATAAACAAAAAATAAATATAATAAAATAAATAATCAAGATATCCTGATTTGCACAGAAAAATTTTCAGTGTAAATGAAACACTTTACTAATAAGTTATATCTTGAAACTCTTCCTAGATACACTTTCCAGTACATCTACTATGTTACGACTTATCTCATCTAAATTGAAGCTACTTTAAAATAAAATAGAATAATCAATAATGAGAGCGACAGGCGATGTGTACACATCTCAGAGCCAATATCAGTTAAATTAAATAAATTAAATTACTATCAAATCCACCTTCATTAACAGTATTTCACTATCAAATCCGTTATAAACAAAAATCTATTGTAACCCACCTCCTCTTAACTATAAGCTGCACCTTGACCTGAAATATTTTATAATTATAAATCTTGAGAATTATAACTCTAAAAAGATTCTCTGATAACGGAGATATACAAACAAATAAATTAAGTAGAGTAAATCGTGTATTATCAATCATGGGGTAGGTTCCTCTGAATGGAATGAGATACCGCCAAATTCTTTGGGTTTAAAGACCTTAACTAATAGTACCCTGGTAAATATAATTAACATTTAAAATAATAGGGTATCTAATCCTAGTTTATTATTTAAATTTCACAGATTCATAAAAAGGGCCACAAATAAATTTTAACATTTCACCTTACAAATTTATATTTCAACCCTAATAATATAAACAACTGTTTTAACCAATAATATTCACTTGTATCAATCGTATAACCACGGCTGCTGGCACGAATTATGCCGATACTAAATCAATTGCTAAATCCAAAATCACTTGATAATTAAATCAAATTACTGCAAAAAGAACATTTAGTCTAACAAAACTTACATATAATACAAAGAAAAAGTGAATAAACATGCAAGAATAAAACTTTTAAAAATAAAAAATAAGAAAATTTTAAATCTATTAATTCAGGAAAAAATAAAAGATTCAAATATTTAAAGAAAAAAAAAGAAAAAAATCACAAACATTAACAAAAAAAAAGAAACGCCCCTATGTATGACCACAACAACTTCTCTATTATATTAAATTAAAGATTAATATGGAACATGTATAGCAATAAATGTATTATATTCTTTCATATTTAATCTTTCTTTTCACTAATAAATAAAGAAAGATTAAATAATATAATAAATATATTTTATACAATTATGTAATTTAATATAATATGTTATTAATATGAATTCTTTTTTTATATTAAGTTAACTTTCAAATATATTAGTTAAATAATCTAATTATAGATAATTTACATAATTATATTATTATAATTAATATAATTATTTATATTAATTATAATATTTTATATTTAAATTAATAATTTTATTTATTATATCCAATTATAATAATATTAAATATTAAATTACATATTATTATATATATTATATTATAATAACCTATTTTAAGCTAAAAACATAAGTAGCTATAATCCTAGGTAAATAATTCCATTAAAATAATCAATTTATAATGGTAAGATGAACTTATAATACTTTAATTTCAATTAAATGTAATATATTAATATAAATTATTTATTATATATATATATATATTAAAAAAAATGAGGGGTTTGAATAGGACTTGAGATCAACTTACTTTCATTTATTCCGCTCCTAACAAGAAATAAAAATATAATAATAAATGAATCATCGTTTAAATATTTTATTGTCCAAGCAATAGCATCGACAATATTATTATTTTCAATTTTGCTGATTCAAATAAAATATCCCATGGGATGGGAAACAGAATTTATCCCATCAATAATAATTAGATCTAGACTATTATTAAAGATTGGAGCTGCACCTTTCCATTTCTGATTTCCAGAAGTTATAGGAGCATCAAGATGAAATAATTGTTTAACATTAATAACATGACAAAAAATCGCCCCAATAATGGTCTTATCTTATTGTATTCAGTTAAGAACTTTTATTTGAACAATCATTATCTTAAGAATTATTATTGGGGCAATAGGAGGTTTAAATCAAACATCCTTACGACAACTTTTAGCATATTCATCAATCAGACATCTAGGTTGAATAATTAGATCATTAACAGTCAGAGAAAACATCTGAGAACTATACTTCATTATTTACTCACTATTAAGATTAATTATAGTTTTATTATTTAAGCAAATAAATATATTTTTCTTAAATCAAATTTATTCAGCCAGAAATATAAAAACCGAAATTAAATTCATAATATTCTTATCTTTATTATCTTTAGGTGGACTACCACCATTCCTTGGATTCTTACCAAAATGAATTGTAATACAATCATTAATAGAAAACAATATAACAACTATTATAACTATTATAGTTGTATTAACTACAATTACACTCTACTACTATATACGTATTTGATTCTCAGCTCTAATTATATCATACACAGAAAATTCGTGATCTATAAAGATAAAGTCCCAAAAATCAAGAATCATTCTTCCTATAACAGTAATAATTTCAACAATAGGATTGATTTCAACATCAACCTTAATTTCATTATACTAAGGACTTAAGTTAATCAAACTAATAACCTTCTAAGTTATAATTAAAAGAATAATCTTTTAGGCCTTAGTAAAATTTTACACCTCTAGAATTGCAGTCTAGAATCATAATTGAATATAAGACCTAAATATGATAAGAGAGAAAACGTCTCATAAGTAGATTTACAGTCTACCACCTAAAATTCAGCCATCTTACCGCAAAAATGATTATTCTCAACAAACCATAAGGACATTGGTACTTTATACTTCATATTTGGAGCATGAGCAGGAATAGTAGGAACATCAATAAGAATACTTATTCGTGCTGAACTTGGCCAACCCGGATCTCTAATTGGGGATGACCAGATTTATAATGTTATTATTACAGCTCACGCATTCGTAATAATTTTCTTTATAGTAATACCTATTATAATTGGTGGATTTGGTAATTGACTTGTTCCACTAATAATTGGTGCACCAGATATAGCATTTCCATGAATAAATAATATAAGTTTTTGATTACTACCACCTTCACTAACCCTTCTTCTTACATCTTCTATAGTAGATAATGGTGCTGGTACAGGATGAACAGTTTACCCTCCTCTAGCAGGAGCTATTGCACACGGGGGTGCATCTGTAGATCTAGCTATTTTTTCACTGCACTTAGCAGGTGTATCATCTATTCTTGGTGCAGTGAATTTCATTACAACAGCAATTAATATACGATCAGAAAGTATAACTTTAGATCAAACACCTTTATTTGTATGATCTGTAGCTATTACAGCATTACTTCTCCTTCTTTCACTTCCAGTTTTAGCAGGAGCTATTACTATATTATTAACAGATCGAAATTTAAATACATCATTCTTTGACCTCGACGATACTCTGACTACCCAGACGCATATACATCATGAAACGTAGTATCAAGAATTGGGTCTACAATTTCTATTGTAGGAATCATTATATTCATTGTAATTATATGAGAAAGAATGATTACAAACCGAGCAATTATATTTAGAGCTAACATAAGAAGATCAACAGAATGACTACAAAATAACCCTCCTGCAGAACATAGTTACTCAGAATTACCATTAATCTCTAGATTCTAATATGGCAGATTAGTGCAGTAGATTTAAGCTCTACAAATAAAGGTTTGACCTTTTATTAGAAAATATTTATTAATGGCAACATGATCAAATTTATCTCTTCAAGATGGAGCTTCACCATTAATGGAGCAATTATCATTCTTTCATGATCATACTATGGTCGTATTATTATTAATTACAGTAATTGTAGGTTATGCCCTAAGTTATATATTATTTATTGCCTATACTAACCGTAATATACTTCATGGACATTTAATTGAAACAATCTGAACAGCTTTACCAGCAATTACATTAATTTTTATTGCCCTTCCATCATTACGACTATTATATTTACTTGATGATTCAGTAGATGCAATAATTACAAGTAAAACCATTGGACGACAATGATATTGAAGATATGAATATTCAGACTTCATAGACGTAGAATTTGACACTTATATAACACCAGAACAAGACCTAGAAAATGATGGATTCCGACTACTAGATGTAGATAACCGAACAATCCTACCAATAAATACAGAAGTACGAGTACTAACAAGAGCATCAGATGTTCTACACTCATGAGCAGTTCCTGCATTAGGGGTTAAAATTGATGCAACGCCAGGTCGGTTAAATCAAGGAACATTCACAATAAATCGACCTGGATTATTCTTTGGACAATGCTCAGAAATCTGTGGAGCAAACCACAGATTTATACCAATTGTAATTGAAAGAACTTCAGTAAATTTATTTATTAAGTGATTATCTAAGATAATTTAAGGAGTTAGTTAAAATAAATAACATTAGAGTGTCAATCTAAAGTAACTAAAAAAAATTAGTACACCTTGAAATTCATCAGATGACTGAAAGTAAGTAATGGTCTCTTAAACCAAATAATAGTAAATTAACGACTACTTCTGATGGGGAAATTATATCCAAATCCCTCAAATATCCCCTCTTATATGATTCTCACTATTCATTATATTTTCAGCTACATTAATCTTGTTTAATCAAATAAACTTCTTCTCATTTAAACCTAACCTTATTAAAAGAGTAGAAAAAGGAACAATTGAAATAAAAAACTTAAATTGAAAATGATAACAAATCTATTCTCAACATTTGACCCATCAACTAACATCTTTAATTTATCATTAAATTGAACTAGAACATTTCTAGGACTATTATTAATCCCATCACTATTTTGACTTACACCATCACGAATTAACATTATCTGAAATAAACTAAATTTAACCTTACATAATGAATTTAAAACACTTCTTGGACCAAAATCATTTAATGGAACAACATTCATTTTCATCTCAATTTTTATTATAATATTATTTAACAATTTCATAGGATTATTCCCTTATATTTTTACTAGAACAAGACATTTAGCATTAACATTTGCAATTGCCCTACCTATATGGCTAAGATTTATATTATTTGGATGAATTAACCATACTAATCATATATTTACACACCTTGTACCACAAGGTACACCGCCTGCATTAATATCATTTATAGTACTAATTGAAACAATTAGTAATGTTATTCGACCAGGTACATTAGCAGTATGGTTGGCAGCAAATATAATTGCAGGACACTTATTATTAACCTTATTAGGAAACACAGGACCATCTATAGCAATAAACTTAATCTCATTACTAATTATTGGACAAATACTTCTATTAATTCTAGAATCAGCAGTAGCAATAATTCAAGCCTATGTTTTCTCAATTCTAAGAACTCTATATTCTAGAGAAGTATATTAAACCTATGTTAACAACTCACTCAAACCACCCATTCCACTTAGTAGACTATAGACCTTGACCATTAACAGGAGCAATTGGAGCAATAGTCCTAGTATCAGGACTAGCAAAATGATTCCACCTATTTAATATTAACTTATTCATAATTGGATTTGGAATTACCCTACTAACTATAATTCAATGATGACGAGATGTAGTACGAGAAGGAACATATCAAGGATTACATACAGGATTTGTATCAATTGGATTACGATGAGGAATAATTTTATTTATGGCATCAGAGGTATTATTTTTCGTTTCTTTTTTTTGAGCATTCTTTGGAAGAAGATTAGCACCAACAATTGAACTAGGAATACTATGACCTCCAATAGGAATTCAACCCTTTAACCCTATACAAATTCCATTACTTAATACAGCTATTCTTTTAGCATCAGGAGTAACAGTAACATGAGCACATCATAGCTTAATGGAATCTAATCATACTCAAGCACTACAAGGATTATTCTTCACAGTGTTATTAGGACTATACTTTACAATACTTCAAGCATATGAATATTGAGAAGCACCTTTTACCATTGCAGATGCAGTTTATGGATCAACATTCTTTGTTGCAACAGGATTCCATGGTTTACACGTAATTATTGGAACAATCTTTTTATCAACATATCTACTTCGACACTCAATAAATCAATTTTCACCCAGACATCACTTTGGATTTGAAGCAGCAGCATGATACTGACACTTCGTAGACGTAGTATGATTATTCTTATATATCTCTATTTATTGATGAGGTAGATAATTGTTTTTCTAGTATAAATAGTACATTTGACTTCCAATCAGAAAGCTTGATATAAATCAAGAAAAACAATTCTAATTCTATCAACAAGAGTTTTCATTAGATTTATTATTCCAATAATTGTTATAATCCTGGCAACAACACTATCAAAAAAATTAATTAATGATCGAGAAAAAAGATCACCATTTGAATGTGGGTTTGATCCAAAAAGATCAGCACGAATACCATTCTCAATACGATTCTTCCTAATCGCAGTAATCTTTTTAATTTTTGATGTAGAAATTGCACTAATTCTACCAATTGTAATTATTTTTAAAACTTCAGACATTATAATCTGAACAGTATCAACAATATTTTTTATTCTAGTTCTATTAGGAGGACTATACCATGAATGAAACCAAGGAGCATTACAATGAGCAGAATAAAGGGTTGTAGTTAAATATAACATTTGGGTTGCATTCAAAAAGTATTGATATTATCAATCAACCTTAAATAGAATAAGAAGCGAAATATTGCAGTCAGTTTCGACCTGGAAGATTGGTATGTACTACCCTTATTCTTATTAATTGAAGCCAAAAAGAGGCGTATTACTGTTAATAATATAATTGAACTATAATAGTTCCAATTAAGGAAATGTAAAGCCAATATGAAAGCTGCTAACTTTTTATATTAGCGGTTAAACTCCGTTAACATTTCTAAAATTTATATAGTTTAAATAAAACATTACATTTCCATTGTAAAAATAATATATCTATATTTATAAATACTTAAAAGTAAAAATACTTCCTTAACATCTTCAGTGTCACGCTCTAATTATAAGCTATTTAAGTAAACGAAAAACAATATTACCAAAATAAATATTCAAAAAATAAAAGTTAAAAGATAAATCTTGAAATTAGAATCATATCAACCTTGAATATAACCAATTAAATAAATAAATAATCTATATAAACCTTGACCACCAAGTAATTCACCTCAACCATAATCAAATGACTTAGATGAATGCTTTATTGTTCATTTGCTAGATTAAGTCTTCTTTCTTTTTATATTTTTTTTGAGGCTAGATTAGTTCCTACTTTACTTTTAATTTTGGGTTGGGGTTATCAACCTGAGCGTTTGCAGGCTGGTATGTACTACCCTTATTCTTATTAATTGAAGCCAAAAAGAGGCGTATTACTGTTAATAATATAATTGAACTATAATAGTTCCAATTAAGGAAATGTAAAGCCAATATGAAAGCTGCTAACTTTTTATATTAGCGGTTAAACTCCGTTAACATTTCTAAAATTTATATAGTTTAAATAAAACATTACATTTTCACTGTAAAAATAATATATCTATATTTATAAATACTTAAAAGTAAAAATACTTCCTTAACATCTTCAGTGTCACGCCCTAATTATAAGCTATTTAAGTAAACGAAAAACAATATTACCAAAATAAATATTCAAAAAATAAAAGTTAAAAGATAAATCTTGAAATTAGAATCATATCAACCTTGAATATAACCAATTAAATAAATAAATAATCTATATAAACCTTGACCACCAAGTAATTCACCTCAACCATAATCAAATGACTTAGATGAATAATAACCTATTTTTAAAGGAATATATCTAATAAACTTAGTTGAAAGAAAAGGTATAAATCATATAGAACCAGCAAATCTAACAAAAGAAAGTATACTTAAAGAAAATAAATTATGAGAAAAATCAAAATTAGAAATAAGATAACCTAAATAAGCACCTAAAATAACAACTGTAATAGTTAAAAACTTTAAATAATAAGGTAAAGCAATCACATGAGGAATAGGAAAAATTAATCAAGATAAAAGACTACCACCAAAAACAGCAACAAACAATAGACCAATTATTCCAAATGAAATATAATAACCCTTATCATCAAAAGAAAATCTAAAATAAAAATTATTATCACCAGATATTGAATAATAAAACAAACGAAAAGAATAAGAAGCAGTTAAACCAGTAGAAAAAAAATAAAGAAAAAAAATTAAACAATTAATTCATCTTAAACAAACCATCTCAAGAATTAAATCCTTTGAATAAAATCCCGCTAAAAAAGGTATTCCACACAAAGATAAACTAGAAACATTAAAACAAACTGAAGTTAAAGGTATGAAATTAACAATTGATCCTATAAAACGAATATCCTGAGAATCCTTCAAATTATGAATTATTGAACCTGCACATATAAATAATAATGCCTTAAATAAAGCATGAGCCAATAAATGAAAAAATGCAAGCTTTGGATAACCTATAGCCAAAATTCTTATTATTAAACCAAGTTGTCTTAAAGTAGAAAGAGCAATAATCCTCTTTAAATCAAACTCAAAATTAGCGCCCAATCCAGCCATAAATATAGTTATACAACCAATTAAAAGTAAAAATCAACCACAATTATAAGTATCCAATATTGGTCTAATACGAATTAATAAATAAACACCAGCAGTAACAAGAGTAGAAGAATGAACTAAAGCAGAAACAGGAGTAGGAGCTGCTATAGCAGCAGGAAGTCATGAAGAGAAAGGAATCTGAGCTCTCTTAGTTATAGCTGCTAAAACAATTAATATAGTAATGAGCTTTATTTCAAAAGAATTAGAAATAAAATCATAATAATAAATATAATTTCAACCACCAAAATTTAACATTCATGCAATAGAAATTAAAATAGCAACATCACCAATACGATTAGAAAGTGCAGTTAATATACCAGCACTATAAGATTTTACATTTTGATAATAAATAACTAAACAATAAGAAACTAAACCTAAACCATCTCAACCTAATAAAATTCTAATTAAATTAGGACTAATAATTAAAAAACCTATAGAAAGAATAAATATTAAAACAATAATAATAAAAAAACGATTTATATTCTTTTCACCAGATATATAATCCTCTCTATAATAAATAACCAAAGAAGAAATATATATAACAAAAGATATAAAAATAAGAGATATTCAATCCAAAATTAAAGTTATAACAACTATAGAACCATTTAAATTGAAAAGCTCTCACTCAACAAAAACTCTATAATCAATTATTAAATAATAAATACCTAAAATAAAAATTATAGTTCTCGAAATAAACAAAGAAAAAAAACTCAAAGAACAAATAGAAAATAAATTCACGGCCTAAGATGAAAAACTTCATATCATTGATTCCACAAAACAATATTTTTAATTAAAATACTTAAGCTAACTAAACAAAGAAATATTCATCCTTTAAACAGAGAATATTTAAAGGCAATCAATGTAAAAGTAAAAGATGATATTCACGAAAATAACCAAGAGAACAAGTATAAACACCAGACAAATAATTCCCATGCTGAGAATAAGAATATATATACAAAGTATAAACAGCTCTAAAAAAAGATAAAAAAATCAAAACAAAGAATCTAAAAGAAGATCAAGATATAATTCTATTTAATAATCTAATTTCACCTACCAAATTTAAAGAAGGAGGAGCAGCCATATTTGATGATCTTAAAAGAAATCATCATAAAGCCATTCTTGGCATCAAATTAATTATACCCTTGTTAATTAATAATCTTCGTCTACCTAAACGTTCATAAATAATATTAGATAAACAAAATAAACCAGAAGAACATAAACCATGACCAACCATTAGAGAAAGAGAACCTACACAACCTCATCAATTCATAGTCATCAATCCACCAATAACCATTCTTATATGAGCAACAGAAGAATATGCAATTAAAGACTTTAAATCAACCTGATGAAAACAAATAAATCTTACAATAACACCCCCAGATAAACCTAAAGACAATCAAAAATAATTAAACTTTAAACCCAAATAAGAAATAACCTTTATAACACGAAAAATACCATAACCACCTAACTTTAATAAAACACCAGCAAGAATTATTCTACCTGAAATAGGGGCCTCTACATGAGCCTTAGGAAGTCATAAATGAACCAAAAACATAGGTATCTTAACTAAAAAAGCCAAAATTATAAATACATAAAACATAAAATAATAAGAACCAAAATCAACCAATAAAGGAAAATATAAAGTATTAGAAAAATCATAAACCTTAAATAAAACTAATAATAAAGGTAATCTAGCAACCAAAGTATAAAAAATTAAATAAACACCAGCCTGCAAACGCTCAGGTTGATAACCCCAACCCAAAATTAAAAGTAAAGTAGGAACTAATCTAGCCTCAAAAAAAATATAAAAAGAAAGTAGACTTAATCTAGCAAATGAACAATAAAGCATAATTATTAAATTCAAAACAATAAAAACAAAAAAATTAGAATGATATGAACTTAAATAAACTGAACCTCTAGCAGTGATTATTAAAGAACAAATCCAAAAACTAAGTAAAATTAAACTAAAAGAAAAATATTCAATACCAAAATAATATCTAATTATATTCAAATCAGCATATGAATAAACACAAATTATAAAAACAAAACCCGACAGAAACATTAAAGAATGAACCAACCATCAACAATTATTTAATAAACAAAGAGGGATCAAAAAAATAGTTATAAATAAATACTTTAACATAAAGATAAACCAAAAGAATTAAAAAAATCATTACCATGAGAACGAATTATTGAAACTAAAATAGAAAGACCTAAAGCACCCTCTCAAACAGAAAAAACTAAAAAAATAACAGGAAAAAAATAATCATAATCAAACTCAATAAGAAAAACAATAACTAACATAAATAAAGAAAGAACAATATATTCTAATCTCAAAAGAACCATTAATAAATGTTTACGTTTAGAAGAAAAAATATAAACACCAGCAAAATAAATCAATAAAGAAGTAAAAATAGAGAATATAAACATTAGTTTTAATAGTTTAAAAAAAACGCCGCTCTTGTAAACCGGAAATAAGTCCAGCCCCCACTTTTAAAACTTCAGAGGTGGAAAAGCTTCCATCATCGGTCCCCAAAACCGGTATTTTAAATAAACTAACCCATGAAATGATCAAAATAATAATTATATCATTATCAAATGTAATAAATATTAATTTTATTAAATTAAGACACCCAATATCAATAATGCTTTTTATTATCCTTCAAACCTTCCTAGTTGGATTAATAACAGGAACAATAATAGAAAGATATTGATTATCATATATTTTATTTTTAACATTTCTTGGTGGTATACTAGTATTATTTATTTACATTACAAGAATTGCATCAAACGAAATATTTCAGCCTAAATCAATCACTATAATTATTACATTAATAATGTGAGTATTTATCATATTAATATTAATTATTCTAGATATATCTATATTTATAGACTTGTTCAAAAACACCGAAACTATAAATATTGATAATTCAATCAATTATCAAGAAATAACAATATCTTTAGAAAAATTATATAATAGACCAACATTCATTATTACAATAATAATAATAATTTATTTATTTTTAGCACTACTAGCAGTTGTTAAAATCACCAATATTAATCAGGGACCTATTCGTAAAATAAGATAATTACTAATGAATAAACCCTTACGATTAAGACATCCTTTAATTAAAATTATTAATAACTCTTTAATTGACTTACCTGCCCCAACAAATATTTCATTTTGATGAAATTTTGGATCCCTATTAGGGTTATGTTTGGTAATTCAAATCGTAACTGGACTATTTTTAGCTATACATTATACATCAAATATTGAAATAGCATTCAGTAGTGTAGTACACATCTGCCGAGACGTAAATAATGGTTGAATTATCCGAACCTTACACGCAAATGGAGCATCTATATTTTTTATTTGTATTTACTTACATGTAGGACAGGGAATTTACTATGGATCTTATATAAATATACATACCTGCATAATTGGTACAGTGATTTTATTTTTAGTTATAGCAACTGCATTTATAGGATATGTCTTACCCTGAGGCCAAATATCTTTTTGAGGTGCAACAGTAATTACTAATTTATTATCAGCAATCCCATACTTAGGAACAGATTTAGTCCAATGAGTATGAGGAGGATTCGCTGTTGATAATGCAACATTAAATCGATTCTTCACATTCCATTTTGTATTACCATTTATTATTGCTGCTATAGCAGCAATTCATTTATTTTTTCTTCACCAAACAGGATCTAATAATCCTCTTGGACTAAATGGAGATATTGAAAAAATTCCATTCCATCCATACTTTACCTTTAAGGATTCTATTACATTTGTAATAATAACATCATTATTAATTATACTATGTTTAATTAATCCTTACCTATTAGGAGATCCAGATAACTTTGTACCTGCCAACCCATTAGTAACACCAGTTCACATTCAACCAGAATGATATTTCCTATTTGCATATGCAATTCTACGATCTATCCCTAATAAGTTAGGAGGTGTTATTGCATTATTTTTATCAATTAGAATCTTAATAATTTTACCATTTTATAATAAAACACCATTCCGAGGCATTCAATTTTACCCTATTAATCAAATTTTATTCTGAATTATAGTAGTTGTTGTATGCTTACTAACGTGAATTGGTAAACGACTTGTTGAAGAACCTTATATTATAACAGGTCAAATCTTAACAATTATTTACTTCACATATTTCTTAATTAATGTCCATGTCGCAAACGCATGAGATAAATTAATTAAGGAATAAAGTTAATTAGCTTAGGAAAAGCATATGTTTTGAAAACATAAAATTAGAAGTTTAACTCTTCTATTAACTTTTCTCAAAAAATTTCACTAAACAAATGAGATAAATAAAATCTTTAAACCAACAAAGAAAATAAAAGAATTCAAAGATAAAGGTAAAAAACTTTTTCAAGCTAAGTACATTAATTTATCATAACGGAACCGTGGTAATGTTCCACGAACCCAAATAAAACCAAAAGATATAATAGCAAGCTTAATAAAAAATATAAAAGAATAAAAATCACCGCCCAAAAAAATTAAAGCCAATAACATTCTTATGAAGACAATTCTAGTATATTCAGCTAAAAAAAGTAAAGTAAAACCACCCGCACCATACTCAATATTAAATCCTGAAACTAACTCAGATTCCCCTTCAGCAAAATCAAAAGGAGTACGATTAGTTTCAGCTAAGCAAGAAGCAAAACAAGCTAAAGCTAAAGGAAAAGAAATAATAATAAATCAACAATAAAGCTGATAGTTTATAAAATCAAACATATTAAAACTACCAATTAAAATAATTAAAGACAATAAAATTAAAGCTAAACTAACTTCATAAGAAATTGTTTGAGCAACAGAACGAAGAGAACCTAATAATGAATAATTTGAATTAGAAGATCAACCAGCAATTATAACAGTATAAACACCTAATCTAGTACAACATAAAAAAATAAAAATCCATAAGAAAAAGAACACATATAAGTTAAATAAGGAAAAATTACTCAAACGGCTAAAGAAATCATTAAATTAAAAACAGGGGAAAAATAATAAAGTAGGTAATTAGATATAATAGGAATTGGCTGCTCCTTACAAATTAACTTAATAGCATCTCTAAATGGCTGAGGAATTCCAACAAAAACTACCTTATTTGGACCCTTTCGAATCTGAATATAACCTAAAACCTTACGCTCTAATAAAGTTAAAAAGGCAACACTAATTAAAACACAAATAACCAATAAAAGAAAATTCAAAATAAATATAAATAAATCATAAAGTATCAATACTATTTGTAGAAAAAATCTACATAAATGAATTCTAAATTCAACACATTAATCTGTCAAAATAGTAAATAAATTAATATTAATCAATATAACAAAAAATATTTTAACCATATGGTCCTTTCGTACTAATATGGATTAACAATCTTAGGATAGAAACCGACCTGGCTCACGCCGGTCTGAACTCAGATCATGTAAGAATTTAAAGGTCGAACAGACCTAATCATTGGGCTCCTGCACCCAAAATTTTTCTTAATCCAACATCGAGGTCGCAATCTGCTTTGTCGATATGAGCTCTCAAAAACAATTACGCTGTTATCCCTAAGGTAACTTAATCTTATGATCATAAATTATGGATCAAAATAACAAACATAAATAAATGATATAATAATGAAGAGTTTATCTATTCTTCATGTCACCCCAACAAAACATCATCATTAAATATAGAAAGACAAACAAAAAACTATATAAAAGTAAAATGTCAAGCTCTATAGGGTCTTCTCGTCCTAAAGAAGAATTTAAGCCTTTTGACTCAAAAGTTAAATTCAAAAATTTATTAAGAGACAGTTGATTTCTCGTCAAGCCATTCATTCCAGCCACTAATTAAGAGACTAATGATTATGCTACCTTTGCACGGTCAAAATACCGCGGCTCTTTAAAAATACGCTCAGTGAGCAGGCCAGACCTCAAAATATAAACAAGAGGACATGTTTTTGATAAACAGGCGGAAATCAATTTTGCCTAGTTCCTTATAATAAGTTCACAAGGTAAAAATTTCATACAAATAAATATACTAATTCTATCATTATTACAAAAATTTTAAAATTAAATTAATAATCTTAATAAAAAACCTAAAATATTTATAAAATCAAAATAAAAAATAATGAACTAAAACGTAATCTTAAAGATAGCTGGTTTAAAGCTTACTATTATATTTCTATAAAATAAATTATAGGTTATTAACTTCAAAGCTTATCCCTTAAAGAATAAATAAGTTAATATTTTTACTTAAAAAATTAAATAAAAACAAATAACTTTAAAAAATTAAATTTTTTCTTAAGAAACTAGATATCTTGGGAAACGATTAACATCTCATTTCTATAAATAATTTAATAATAATTATGATACATTAACTATAAATTATTTATAAATCAACCCAAATCGAGACAAGTAAAATAAATACTAAAATTTTGATAAACCCTGATACAAAAGGTACAATAAATAAAATCTACTTAAAAAAATTTAAAATAATATTTCATAAAACACTTACATTACACCAATAAACTATAATTTAAAAAATCAATTCTATAAAATATACTAAGACAAAAATACAATAAAATTATTTATATTAAATAATTAAATAAACAAAAAATAAATATAATAAAATAAATAATCAAGATATCCTGATTTGCACAGAAAAATTTTCAGTGTAAATGAAACACTTTACTAATAAGTTATATCTTGAAACTCTTCCTAGATACACTTTCCAGTACATCTACTATGTTACGACTTATCTCATCTAAATTGAAGCTACTTTAAAATAAAATAGAATAATCAATAATGAGAGCGACAGGCGATGTGTACACATCTCAGAGCCAATATCAGTTAAATTAAATAAATTAAATTACTATCAAATCCACCTTCATTAACAGTATTTCACTATCAAATCCGTTATAAACAAAAATCTATTGTAACCCACCTCCTCTTAACTATAAGCTGCACCTTGACCTGAAATATTTTATAATTATAAATCTTGAGAATTATAACTCTAAAAAGATTCTCTGATAACGGAGATATACAAACAAATAAATTAAGTAGAGTAAATCGTGTATTATCAATCATGGGGTAGGTTCCTCTGAATGGAATGAGATACCGCCAAATTCTTTGGGTTTAAAGACCTTAACTAATAGTACCCTGGTAAATATAATTAACATTTAAAATAATAGGGTATCTAATCCTAGTTTATTATTTAAATTTCACAGATTCATAAAAAGGGCCACAAATAAATTTTAACATTTCACCTTACAAATTTATATTTCAACCCTAATAATATAAACAACTGTTTTAACCAATAATATTCATTTGTATCAATCGTATAACCGCGGCTGCTGGCACGAATTATGCCGATACTAAATCAATTGCTAAATCCAAAATCACTTGATAATTAAATCAAATTACTGCAAAAAGAACATTTAGTCTAACAAAACTTACATATAATACAAAGAAAAAGTGAATAAACAAGCAAGAATAAAACTTTTAAAAATAAAAAATACGAAAATTTTAAATCTATTAATTCAGGAAAAAATAAAAGATTCAAATATTTAAAGAAAAAAAAAGAAAAAAACCACAAACATTAACAAAAAAAAAAAGAAACGCCCCTATGTATGACCACAACAACTTCTCTATTATATATAATTAAAGATTAATATGGAACATGTATAGCAATAAATGTATTATATTCTTTCTTATTTAATCTTTCTTTTCACTAATAAATAAAGAAAGATTAAATAATAAAATAAATATATTTTATACAATTATGTAATTTAATATAATATGTTATTAATATGAATTCTTTTTTTTATATTAAGTTAACTTTCATATATATTAGTTAAATAATCTAATTATAGATAATTTACATAATTATATTATTATAATTAATATAATTATTTATATTAATTATAATATTTTATATTTAAATTAATAATTTTATTTATTATATCCAATTATAATAATATTAAATATTAAATTACATATTATTATATATATTATATTATAATAACCTATTTTAAGCTAAAAACATAAGTAGCTATAATCCTAGGTAAATAATTGCATTAAAATAATCAATTGATAATCGTAAGATGAACTTATAATACTTTAATTTCAATTAAATGTAATATATTAATATAAATTATTTATTATATATATATATAAAAAAAATAAAATGAGCAGGATAAATTAATCCTAATTAAACAAAATAATACATAAAAGAATTTCAAAAAAAAACTTTCGATTTATATATTAAATAAATGAAGTGCCTGATTAAAGGGTTACCTTGATAGGGTAAATAAAGTAAATAAAATTACCTTCATTAAAATTACATAAGATAGAATTAAACTACCTCCTTTAGTATCAAAAACTAACGTGCATCATACACCTTAATGTAAAAAGGTAAGCTAAACAAGCTAATGGGTTCATACCCCATTTATAGAGGTATCAATCCTCTCCTTTTTAATGACCAACAACTCTACAAAACTTCTCTTCCTATCAACATTAATGATAGGAACGATCCTGTCCATTTCATCAAATTCCTGATTTGGGGTTTGAATAGGACTTGAGATCAACTTACTTTCATTTATTCCGCTCCTAACAAGAAATAAAAATATAATAATAAATGAATCATCAATTAAATATTTTATTGTCCAAGCAATAGCATCGACAATATTATTATTTTCAATTTTGCTGATTCAAATAAAATATCCCATGGGATGGGAAACAGAATTTATCCCATCAATAATAATTAGATCTAGACTATTATTAAAGATTGGAGCTGCACCTTTCCATTTCTGATTTCCAGAAGTTATAGGAGCATCAAGATGAAATAATTGTTTAACATTAATAACATGACAAAAAATCACCCCAATAATGGTCTTATCTTATTGTATTCAATTAAGAACTTTTATTTGAACAATTATTATCTTAAGAATTATTATTGGGGCAATAGGAGGTTTAAATTTCATTATACTAAGGACTTTAGACGTAGAATTTGACACTTATATAACACCAGAACAAGACCTAGAAAATGATGGATTCCGACTACTAGATGTAGATAACCGAACAATCCTACCAATAAATACAGAAGTACGAGTATTAACAAGAGCATCAGATGTTCTACACTCATGAGCAATTCCTGCATTAGGGGTTAAAATTGATGCAACGTCAGGTCAGTTAAATCAAGGAACATTCACAATAAATCGACCTGGATTATTCTTTGGACAATGCTCAGAAATCTGTGGAGCAAACCACAGATTTATACCAATTGTAATTGAAAGAACTTCAGTAAATTTATTTATTAAGTGATTATCTAAGATAATTTAAGGAGTTAGTTAAAATAAATAACATTAGAGTGTCAATCTAAAGTTACTAAAAAAAATTAGTACACCTTGAAATTCATCAGATGACTGAAAGTAAGTAATGGTCTCTTAAACCAAATAATAGTAAGTTAACGACTACTTCTGATGGGGAAATTATATCCAAATCCCTCAAATATCCCCTCTTATATGATTCTCACTATTCATTATATTTTCAGCTACATTAATCTTGTTTAATCAAATAAACTTCTTCTCATTTAAACCTAACCTTATTAAAAGAGCAGAAAAAGGAACAATTGAAATAAAAAACTTAAATTGAAAATGATAACAAATCTATTCTCAACATTTGACCCATCAACTAACATCTTTAATTTATCATTAAATTGAACTAGAACATTTCTAGGACTATTATTAATCCCCTCACTATTTTGACTTACACCATCACGAATTAACATTATCTGAAATAAACTAAATTTAACCTTACATAATGAATTTAAAACACTTCTTGGACCAAAATCATTTAATGGAACAACATTCATTTTCATCTCAATTTTTATTATAATATTATTTAACAATTTCATAGGATTATTCCCTTATATTTTTACTAGAACAAGACATTTAGCATTAACATTTGCAATTGCCCTACCTATATGGCTAAGATTTATATTATTTGGATGAATTAACCATACTAATCATATATTTACACACCTTGTACCACAAGGTACACCGCCTGCATTAATATCATTTATAGTACTAATTGAAACAATTAGTAATGTTATTCGACCAGGTACATTAGCAGTACGGTTGGCAGCAAATATAATTGCAGGACACTTATTATTAACCTTATTAGGAAACACAGGACCATCTATAGCAATAAACTTAATCTCATTACTAATTATTGGACAAATACTTCTATTAATTCTAGAATCAGCAGTAGCAATAATTCAAGCCTATGTTTTCTCAATTCTAAGAACTCTATATTCTAGAGAAGTATATTAAACCTATGTTAACAACTCACTCAAACCACCCATTCCACTTAGTAGACTATAGACCTTGACCATTAACAGGAGCAATTGGAGCAATAGTCCTAGTATCAGGACTAGCAAAATGATTCCACCTATTTAATATTAACTTATTCATAATTGGATTTGGAATTACCCTACTAACTATAATTCAATGATGACGAGATGTAGTACGAGAAGGAACATATCAAGGATTACATACAGGATTTGTATCAATTGGATTACGATGAGGAATAATTTTATTTATTGCATCAGACGTATTATTTTTCGTTTCTTTTTTTTGAGCATTCTTTAGAAGAAGATTAGCACCAACAATTGAACTAGGAATACTATGACCTCCAATAGGAATTCAACCCTTTAACCCTATACAAATTCCATTACTTAATACAGCTATTCTTTTAGCATCAGGAGTAACAGTAACATGAGCACATCATAGTTTAATGGAATCTAATCATACTCAAGCACTACAAGGATTATTCTTCACAGTGTTATTAGGACTATACTTTACAATACTTCAAGCATATGAATATTGAGAAGCACCTTTTACCATTGCAGATGCAGTTTATGGATCAACATTCTTTGTTGCAACAGGATTCCATGGTTTACACGTAATAATTGGAACAATCTTTTTATCAACATGTCTACTTCGACACTCAATAAATCAATTTTCACCAAGACATCACTTTGGATTTGAAGCAGCAGCATGATACTGACACTTCGTAGACGTAGTATGATTATTCTTATATATCTCTATTTATTGATGAGGTAGATAATTGTTTTTCTAGTATAAATAGTACATTTGACTTCCAATCAGAAAGCTTGATATAAATCAAGAAAAACAATTCTAATTCTATCAACAAGAGTTTTCATTAGATTTATTATTCCAATAATTGTTATAATCCTGGCAACAACACTATCAAAAAAATTAATTAATGATCGAGAAAAAAGATCACCATTTGAATGTGGGTTTGATCCAAACAGATCAGCACGAATACCATTCTCAATACAATTCTTCCTAATCGCAGTAATCTTTTTAATTTTTGATGTAGAAATTGCACTAATTCTACCAATTGTAATTATTTTTAAAACTTCAGACATTATAATCTGAACAGTATCAACAATATTTTTTATTCTAGTTCTATTAGGAGGACTATACCATGAATGAAACCAAGGAGCATTACAATGAGCAGAATAAAGGGTTGTAGTTAAATATAACATTTGGGTTGCATTCAAAAAGTATTGATATTATCAATCAACCTTAAATAGAATAAGAAGCGAAATATTGCAGTCAGTTTCGACCTGGAAGATTGGTATGTACTACCCTTATTCTTATTAATTGAAGCCAAAAAGAGGCGTATTACTGTTAATAATATAATTGAACTATAATAGTTCCAATTAAGGAAATGTAAAGCCAATATGAAAGCTGCTAACTTTTTATATTAGCGGTTAAACTCCGTTAACATTTCTAAAATTTATATAGTTTAAATAAAACATTACATTTTCACTGTAAAAATAATATATCTATATTTATAAATACTTAAAAGTAAAAATACTTCCTTAACATCTTCAGTGTCACGCTCTAATTATAAGCTATTTAAGTAAACGAAAAACAATATTACCAAAATAAATATTCAAAAAATAAAAGTTAAAAGATAAATCTTGAAATTAGAATCATATCAACCTTGAATATAACCAATTGAATAAATAAATAATCTATATAAACCTTGACCACCAAGTAATTCACCTCAACCATAATCAAATGACTTAGATGAATAATAACCTATTTTTAAAGGAATATATCTAATAAACTTAGTTGAAAGAAAAGGTATAAATCATATAGAACCAGCAAATCTAACAAAAGAAAGTATACTTAAAGAAAATAAATTATGAGAAAAATCAAAATTAGAAATAAGATAACCTAAATAAGCACCTAAAATAACAACTGTAATAGTTAAAAACTTTAAATAATAAGGTAAAGCAATCACATGAGGAATAGGAAAAATTAATCAAGATAAAAGACTACCACCAGAAACAGCAACAAACAATAGACCAATTATTCCAAATGAAAAATAATAACCCTTATCATCAAAAGAAAATCTAGAATAAAAATTGTTATCACCAGATATTGAATAATAAAACAAACGAAAAGAATAAGAAGCAGTTAAACCAGTAGAAAAAAAATAAAGAAAAAAAATTAAACAATTATTTCATCTTAAACAAACCATCTCAAGAATTAAATCCTTTGAATAAAATCCCGCTAAAAAAGGTATTCCACACAAAGATAAACTAGAAACATTAAAACAAACTGAAGTTAAAGGTATGAAATTAACAATTGATCCTATAAAACGAATATCCTGAGAATCCTTCAAATTATGAATTATTGAACCTGCACATATAAATAATAATGCCTTAAATAAAGCATGAGCCAATAAATGAAAAAATGCAAGCTTTGGATAACCTATAGCCAAAATTCTTATTATTAAACCAAGTTGTCTTAAAGTAGAAAGAGCAATAATCTTCTTTAAATCAAACTCAAAATTAGCGCCCAATCCAGCCATAAATATAGTTATACAACCAATTAAAAGTAAAAATCAACCACAATTATAAGTATCCAATATTGGTCTAAAACGAATTAATAAATAAACACCAGCAGTAACAAGAGTAGAAGAATGAACTAAAGCAGAAACAGGAGTAGGAGCTGCTATAGCAGCAGGAAGTCATGAAGAGAAAGGAATCTGAGCTCTCTTAGTTATAGCTGCTAAAACAATTAATATAGTAATGAGCTTTATTTCAAAAGAATTAGAAATAAAATCATAATAATAAATATAATTTCAACCACCAAAATTTAACATTCATGCAATAGAAATTAAAATAGCAACATCACCAATACGATTAGAAAGTGCAGTTAATATACCAGCACTATAAGATTTTACATTTTGATAATAAATAACTAAACAATAAGAAACTAAACCTAAACCATCTCAACCTAATAAAATTCTAATTAAGTTCGGACTAATAATTAAAAAACCTATAGAAAGAATAAATATTAAAACAATAATAATAAAACGATTTATATTCTTTTCACCAGATATATAATCCTCTCTATAATAAATAACCAAAGAAGAAATATATATAACAAAAGATATAAAAATAAGAGATATTCAATCCAAAATTAAAGTTATAACAACTATAGAACCATTTAAATTGAAAAGCTCTCACTCAACAAAAACTCTATAATCAATTATTAAATAATAAATACCTAAAATAAAAATTATAGTTCTCGAAATAAACAAAGAAAAAAAACTCAAAGAACAAATAGAAAATAAATTCACGGCCTAAGATGAAAAACTTCATATCATTGATTCCACAAAACAATATTTTTAATTAAAATACTTAAGCAAACTAAACAAAGAAATATTCACCCTTTAAACAGAGAATATTTAAAATCAATCAATGTAAAAGTAAAAGATGATATTCACGAAAATAACCAAGAGAACAAGTATAGACACCAGAATAATAATTCCCATGCTGAGAATAAGAATATATATACAAAGTATAAACAGCTCTAAAAAAAGATAAAAAAATCAAAGCAAAGAATCTAAAAGAAGATCAAGATATAATTCTATTTAATAATCTAATTTCACCTACCAAATTTAAAGAAGGAGGAGCAGCCATATTTGATGATCTTAAAAGAAATCATCATAAAGCCATTCTTGGCATCAAATTAATTATACCCTTGTTAATTAATAATCTTCGTCTACCTAAACGTTCATAAATAATATTAGATAAACAAAATAAACCAGAAGAACATAAACCATGACCAACCATTAGAGAAAGAGAACCTACACAACCTCATCAATTCATGGTCATCAATCCACCAATAACCATTCTTATATGAGCAACAGAAGAATATGCAATTAAAGACTTTAAATCAACCTTACGAAAACAAATAAATCTTACAATAACACCCCCAGATAAACCTAAAGACAATCAAAAATAATTAAACTTTAAACCCAAATAAGAAATAACCTTTATAACACGAAAAATACCATAACCACCTAACTTTAATAAAACACCAGCAAGAATTATTCTACCTGAAATAGGGGCCTCTACATGAGCCTTAGGAAGTCATAAATGAACCAAAAACATAGGTATCTTAACTAAAAAAGCCAAAATTATAAATACATAAAACATAAAATAATAAGAACCAAAATCAACCAATAAAGGAAAATATAAAGTATTAGAAAAATCATAAACCTTAAATAAAACTAATAATAAAGGTAATCTAGCAACCAAAGTATAAAAAATTAAATAAACACCAGCCTGCAAACGCTCAGGTTGATAACCCCAACCCAAAATTAAAAGTAAAGTAGGAACTAATCTAGCCTCAAAAAAAATATAAAAACAAAGAAGACTTAATCTAGCAAATGAACAATAAAGCATAATTATTAAAATCAAAACCATAAAAACAAAAAAATTAGAATGATATGAACTTAAATAAACTGAACCTTTAGCAGTGATTATTAAAGAACAAATCCAAAAACTAAGTAAAATTAAACTAAAAGAAAAATAATCAATACCAAAATAATATCTAATTATATTCAAATCAGCATATGAATAAACACAAATTATAAAAACAAAACCCGACAGAAACATTAAAGAATGAACCAACCATCAACAATTATTTAATAAACAAAGAGGGATCAAAAAAATAGTTATAAATAAATACTTTAACATAAAGATAAACCAAAAGAATTAAAAAAATCATTACCATGAGAACGAATTATTGAAACTAAAATAGAAAGACCTAAAGCACCCTCACAAACAGAAAAAACTAAAAAAATAACAGGAAAAAAATAATCATAATCAAACTCAATAAGAAAAACAATAACTAACATAAATAAAGAAAGAACAATATATTCTAATCTCAAAAGAACCATTAATAAATGTTTACGTTTAGAAGAAACAACATAAACACCAGCAAAATAAATCAATAAAGAAGTAAAAATAGAGAAAATATACATTAGTTTTAATAGTTTAAAAAAAACGCCGGTCTTGTAAACCGGAAATAAGTCCAGCCCCCACTTTTAAAACTTCAGAGGTGGAAAAGCTTCCATCATCGGTCCCCAAAACCGGTATTTTAAATAAACTAACCCCTGAATTGATCAAAATAATAATTATATCATTATCAAATGTAATAAATATTAATTTTATTAAATTAAGACACCCAATATCAATAATGCTTTTTATTATCCTTCAAACCTTCCTAGTTGGATTAATAACAGGAACAATAATAGAAAGATATTGATTATCATATATTTTATTTTTAACATTTCTTGGTGGTATACTAGTATTATTTATTTACATTACAAGAATTGCATCAAACGAAATATTTCAGCCTAAATCAATCACTATAATTATTACATTAATAATGTGAGTATTTATCATATTAATATTAATTATTCTAGATATATCTATATTTATAGACTTTTTCAAAAACACCGAAACTATAAATATTGATAATTCAATCAATTATCAAGAAATAACAATATCTTTAGAAAAATTATATAATAGACCAACATTCATTATTACAATAATAATAATAATTTATTTATTTTTAGCACTACTAGCAGTTGTTAAAATCACCAATATTAATCAGGGACCTATTCGTAAAATAAGATAATTACTAATGAATAAACCCTTACGATTAAGACATCCTTTAATTAAAATTATTAATAACTCATTAATTGACTTACCTGCCCCAACAAATATTTCATTTTGATGAAATTTTGGATCCCTATTAGGGTTATGTTTGGTAATTCAAATCGTAACTGGACTACTTTTAGCTATACATTATACATCAAATATTGAAATAGCATTCAGTAGTGTAGTACACATCTGCCGAGACGTAAATAATGGTTGAATTATCCGAACCTTACACGCAAATGGAGCATCTATATTTTTTATTTGTATTTACTTACATGTAGGATGGGGAATTTACTATGGATCTTATATATATATACATACCTGAATAATTGGTACAGTGATTTTATTTTTAGTTATAGCAACTGCATTTATAGGATATGTCTTACCCTGAGGCCAAATATCTTTTTGAGGTGCAACAGTAATTACTAATTTATTATCAGCAATCCCATACTTAGGAACAGATTTAGTCCAATGAGTATGAGGAGGATTCGCTGTTGATAATGCAACATTAAATCGATTCTTCACATTCCATTTTGTATTACCATTTATTATTGCTGCTATAGCAGCAATTCATTTATTTTTTCTTCACCAAACAGGATCTAATAATCCTCTTGGACTAAATGGAGATATTGAAAAAATTCCATTCCATCCATACTTTAGCTTTAAGGATTCTATTACATTTGTAATAATAACATCATTATTAATTATACTATGTTTAATTAATCCTTACCTATTAGGAGATCCAGATAACTTTGTACCTGCCAACCCATTAGTAACACCAGTTCACATTCAACCAGAATGATATTTCCTATTTGCATATGCAATTCTACGATCTATCCCTAATAAGTTAGGAGGTGTTATTGCATTATTTTTATCAATTAGAATCTTAATAATTTTACCATTTTATAATAAAACACCATTCCGAGGCATTCAATTTTACCCTATTAATCAAATTTTATTCTGAATTATAGTAGTTGTTGTATGCTTACTAACGTGAATTGGTAAACGACCTGTTGAAGAACCTTATATTATAACAGGTCAAATCTTAACAATTATTTACTTCACATATTTCTTAATTAATGTCCATGTCGCAAACGCATGAGATAAATTAATTAAGGAATAAAGTTAATTAGCTTAGGAAAAGCATATGTTTTGAAAACATAAAATTAGAAGTTTAACTCTTCTATTAACTTTTCTCAAAAAATTTCACTAAACAAATGAGATAAATAAAATCTTTAAACCAACAAAGAAAATAAAAAAATTCAAAGATAAAGGTAAAAAACTTTTTCAAGCTAAGTACATTAATTTATCATAACGGAACCGTGGTAATGTTCCACGAACCCAAATAAAACCAAAAGATATAATAGCAAGCTTAATAAAAAATATAAAAGAATAAAAATCACCACCCAAAAAAATTAAAGCCAATAACATTCTTATGAAGACAATTCTAGTATATTCAGCTAAAAATATTAAAGTAAAACCACCCGCACCATACTCAATATTAAATCCTGAAACTAACTCAGATTCCCCTTCAGCAAAATCAAAAGGAGTACGATTAGTTTCAGCTAAGCAAGAAGCAAAACAAGCTAAAGCTAAAGGAAAAGAAATAATAATAAATCAACAATAAAGCTGATAGTTTATAAAATCAAACATATTAAAACTACCAACTAAAATAATTAAAGACAATAAAATTAAAGCTAAACTAACTTCATAAGAAATTGTTTGAGCAACAGAACGAAGAGAACCTAATAATGAATATTTTGAATTAGAAGATCAACCAGCAATTATAACAGTATAAACACCTAATCTAGTACAACATAAAAAAATAAAAATCCATAAGAAAAAGAACACATATAAGTTAAATAAGGAAAAATTACTCAAACGGCTAAAGAAATCATTAAATTAAAAACAGGGGAAAAATAATAAAGTAGGTAATTAGATATAATAGGAATTGGCTGCTCCTTACAAATTAACTTAATAGCATCTCTAAATGGCTGAGGAATTCCAACAAAACCTACCTTATTTGGACCCTTTCGAATCTGAATATAACCTAAAACCTTACGCTCTAATAAAGTTAAAAAGGCAACACTAATTAAAACACAAATAACCAATAAAAGAAATTCAAAATAAATATAAATAAATCATAAAGTATCAATACTATTTGTAGAAAAAATCTACATAAATGAATTCTAAATTCAACACATTAATCTGTCAAAATAGTAAATAAATTAATATTAATCAATATAACAAAAAATATTTTAACCATATGGTCCTTTCGTACTAATATGGATTAACAATCTTAGGATAGAAACCGACCTGGCTCACGCCGGTCTGAACTCAGATCATGTAAGAATTTAAAGGTCGAACAGACCTAATCATTGGGCTCCTGCACCCAAAATTTTTCTTAATCCAACATCGAGGTCGCAATCTGCTTTGTCGATATGAGCTCTCAAAAACAATTACGCTGTTATCCCTAAGGTAACTTAATCTTATGATCATAAATTATGGATCAAAATAACAAACATAAATAAATGATATAATAATGAAGAGTTTATCTATTCTTCATGTCACCCCAACAAAACATCATCATTAAATATAGAAAGACAAACAAAAAACTATATAAAAGTAAAATGTCAAGCTCTATAGGGTCTTCTCGTCCTAAAGAAGAATTTAAGCCTTTTGACTCAAAAGTTAAATTCAAAAATTTATTAAGAGACAGTTGATTTCTCGTCAAGCCATTCATTCCAGCCACTAATTAAGAGACTAATGATTATGCTACCTTTGCACGGTCAAAATACCGCGGCTCTTTAAAAATACGCTCAGTGAGCAGGCCAGACCTCAAAATATAAAAAAGAGGACATGTTTTTGATAAACAGGTGGAAATCAATTTTGCCTAGTTCCTTATAATAAGTTCACAAGGTAAAAATTTCATACAAATAAATATACTAATTCTATCATTATTACAAAAATTTTAAAATTAAATTAATAATCTTAATAAAAAACCTAAAATATTTATAAAATCAAAATAAAAAATAATGAACTAAAACATAATCTTAAAGATAGCTGGTTTAAAGCTTACTATTATATTTCTATAAAATAAATTATAGGTTATTAACTTCAAAGCTTATCCCTTAAAGAATAAATAAGTTAATATTTTTACTTAAAAATTAAATAAAAACAAATAACTTTAAAAAATTAATTTTTTTCTTAAGAAACTAGATATCTTGGGAAACGATTAACATCTCATTTCTATAAATAATTTAATAATAATTATGATACATTAACTATAAATTATTTATAAATCAACCCAAATCGAGACAAGTAAAATAAATACTAAAATTTTGATAAACCCTGATACAAAAGGTACAATAAATAAAATCTACTTAAAAAAATTTAAAATAATATTTCATAAAACACTTACATTACCAATAAACTATAATTTAAAAAATCAATTCTATAAAATATACTAAGACAAAAATACAATAAAATTATTTATATTAAATAATTAAATAAACAAAAAATAAATATAATAAAATAAATAATCAAGATATCCTGATTTGCACAGAAAAATTTTCAGTGTAAATGAAACACTTTACTAATAAGTTATATCTTGAAACTCTTCCTAGATACACTTTCCAGTACATCTACTATGTTACGACTTATCTCATCTAAATTGAAGCTACTTTAAAATAAAATAGAATAATCAATAATGAGAGCGACGGGCGATGTGTACACATCTCAGAGCCAATATCAGTTAAATTAAATAAATTAAATTACTATCAAATCCACCTTCATTAACAGTATTTCACTATCAAATCCGTTATAAACAAAAATCTATTGTAACCCACCTCCTCTTAACTATAAGCTGCACCTTGACCTGAAATATTTTATAATTATAAATCTTGAGAATTATAACTCTAAAAAGATTCTCTGATAACGGAGATATACAAACAAATAAATTAAGTAGAGTAAATCGTGTATTATCAATCATGGGGTAGGTTCCTCTGAATGGAATGAGATACCGCCAAATTCTTTGGGTTTAAAGACCTTAACTAATAGTACCCTGGTAAATATAATTAACATTTAAAATAATAGGGTATCTAATCCTAGTTTATTATTTAAATTTCACAGATTCATAAAAAGGGCCACAAATAAATTTTAACATTTCACCTTACAAATTTATATTTCAACCCTAATAATATAAACAACTGTTTTAACCAATAATATTCACTTGTATCAATCGTATAACCGCGGCTGCTGGCACGAATTATGCCGATACTAAATCAATTGCTAAATCCAAAATCACTTGATAATTAAATCAAATTACTGCAAAAAGAACATTTAGTCTAACGAAACTTACATATAATACAAAGAAAAAGTGAATAAACAAGCAAGAATAAAACTTTTAAAAATAAAAAATAAGAAAATTTTAAATCTATTAATTCAGGAAAAAATAAAAGATTCAAATATTTAAAGAAAAAAAAGAAAAATAACAAACATTAACAAAAAAAAAAGAAACGCCCCTATGTATGACCACAACAACTTCTCTATTATATATAATTAAAGATTAATATGGAACATGTATAGCAATAAATGTATTATATTCTTTCTTATTTAATCTTTCTTTTCACTAATAAATAAAGATAGATTAAATAATATAATAAATATATTTTATACAATTATGTAATTTAATATAATATGTTATTAATATGAATTCCTTTTTTTATATTAAGTTAACTTTCATATATATTAGTTAAATAATCTAGTTATAGATAATTTACATAATTATATTATTATAATTAATATAATTATTTATATTAATTATAATATTTTATATTTAAATTAATAATTTTATTTATTATATCCAATTATAATTATATTAAATATTAAATTACATATTATTATATATATTATATTATAATAACCTATTTTAAGCTAAAAACATAAGTAGCTATAATCCTAGGTAAATAATTGCATTAAAATAATCAATTGATAATGGTAAGATGAACTTATAATACTTTAATTTCAATTAAATGTAATATTTTAATATAAATTATTTATTATATATATATATATATATATATATATATATATATATATATATATATAAAATGAGCAGGATAAATTAATCCTAATTAAACAAAATAATACATAAAAGAATTTCAAAAAAAAAATTTCGATTTATATATTAAATAAATGAAGTGCCTGATTAAAGGGTTACCTTGATAGGGTAAATAAAGTAAATAAAATTACCTTCATTAAAATTACATAAGATAGAATTAAACTACCTACTTTAGTATCAAAAACTAACGTGCATCATACACCTTAATGTAAAAAGGTAAGCTAAACAAGCTAATGGGTTCATACCCCATTTATAGAGGTATCAATCCTCTCCTTTTTAATGACCAACAACTCTACAAAACTTCTCTTCCTATCAACATTAATGATAGGAACGATCCTGTCCATTTCATCAAATTCCTGATTTGGGGTTTGAATAGGACTTGAGATCAACTTACTTTCATTTATTCCGCTCCTAACAAGAAATAAAAATATAATAATAAATGAATCATCAATTAAATATTTTATTGTCCTAGCAATAGCATCGACAATATTATTATTTTCAATTTTGCTGATTCAAATAAAATATCCCATGGGATGGGAAACAGAATTTATCCCATCAATAATAATTAGATCTAGACTATTATTAAAGATTGGAGCTGCACCTTTCCATTTCTGATTTCCAGAAGTTATAGGAGCATCAAGATGAAATAATTGTTTAACATTATTAACATGACAAAAAATCGCCCCAATAATGGTCTTATCTTATTGTATTCAATTAAGAACTTTTATTTGAACAATTATTATCTTAAGAATTATTATTGGGGCAATAGGAGGTTTAAATCAAACATCCTTACGACAACTTTTAGCATATTCATCAATCAGACATCTAGGTTGAATAATTAGATCATTAACAGTCAGAGAAAACATCTGAGCACTATACTTCATTATTTACTCACTATTAAGATTAATTATAGTTTTATTATTTAAGCAAATAAATTTATTTTTCATAAATCAAATTTATTCAGCCAGAAATATAAAAACCGAAATTAAATTCATAATATTCTTATCTTTATTATCTTTAGGTGGACTACCACCATTCCTTGGATTCTTACCAAAATGAATTGTAATACAATCATTAATAGAAAACAATATAACAACTATTATAACTATTATAGTTGTATTAACTACAATTACACTCTACTACTATATACGTATTAGATTCTCAGCTCTAATTATATCATACACAGAAAATTCGTGATCTATAAAGATAAAGTCCCAAAAATCAAGAATCATTCTTCCTATAACAGTAATAATTTCAATAATAGGATTGACTTCAACATCAACCTTAATTTCATTATACTAAGGACTTAAGTTAATCAAACTAATAACCTTCAAAGTTATAATTAAAAGAATAATCTTTTAGGCCTTAGTAAAATTTTACACCTCTAGAATTGCAGTCTAGAATCATAATTGAATATAAGACCTAAATATGATAAGAGAGAAAACATCTCATAAGTAGATTTACAGTCTACCACCTAAAATTCAGCCATCTTACCGCAAAAATGATTATTCTCAACAAACCATAAGGACATTGGTACTTTATACTTCATATTTGGAGCATGAGCAGGAATAGTAGGAACATCAATAAGAATACTTATTCGTGCTGAACTTGGCCAACCCGGATCTCTAATTGGGATGACCAGATTTATAATGTTATTATTACAGCTCACGCATTCGTAATAATTTTCTTTATAGTAATACCTATTATAATTGGTGGATTTGGTAATTGACTTGTTCCACTAATAATTGGTGCACCAGATATAGCATTTCCACGAATAAATAATATAAGTTTTTGATTACTACCACCTTCACTAACCCTTCTTCTTACATCTTCTATAGTAGATAATGGTGCTGGTACAGGATGAACAGTTTACCCTCCTCTAGCTGGAGCTATTGCACACGGGGGTGCATCTGTAGATCTAGCTATTTTTTCACTGCACTTAGCAGGTGTATCATCTATTCTTGGTGCAGTGAATTTCATTACAACAGCAATTAATATACGATCAGAAAGTATAACTTTAGATCAAACACCTTTATTTGTATGATCTGTAGCTATTACAGCATTACTTCTCCTTCTTTCACTTCCAGTTTTAGCAGGAGCTATTACTATATTATTAACAGATCGAAATTTAAATACATCATTCTTTGACCTCGACGAAACTCTGACTACCCAGACGCATATACATCATGAAACGTAGTATCAAGAATTGGGTCTACAATTTCTATTGTAGGAATCATTATATTCATTGTAATTATATGAGAAAGAATGATTACAAACCGAGCAATTCTATTTAGAGCTAACATAAGAAGATCAACAGAATGACTACAAAATAACCCTCCTGCAGAACATAGTTACTCAGAATTACCATTAATCTCTAGATTCTAATATGGCAGATTAGTGCAGTAGATTTAAGCTCTACATATAAAGGTTTGACCCTTTATTAGAAAATATTTATTAATGGCAACATGATCAAATTTATCTCTTCAAGATGGAGCTTCACCATTAATGGAGCAATTATCATTCTTTCATGATCATACTATGGTCGTATTATTATTAATTACAGTAATTGTAGGTTATGCCCTAAGTTATATATTATTTATTGCCTATACTAACCGTAATATACTTCATGGACATTTAATTGAAACAATCTGAACAGCTTTACCAGCATTTACATTAATTTTTATTGCCCTTCCATCATTACGACTATTATATTTACTTGATGATTCAGTAGATGCAATAATTACAATTAAAACCATTGGACGACAATGATATTGAAGATATGAATATTCAGACTTCATAGACGTAGAATTTGACACTTATATAACACCAGAACAAGACCTAGAAAATGATGGATTCCGACTACTAGATGTAGATAACCGAACAATCCTACCAATAAATACAGAAGTACGAGTATTAACAAGAGCATCAGATGTTCTACACTCATGAGCAGTTCCTGCATTAGGGGTTAAAATTGATGCAACGCCAGGTCGGTTAAATCAAGGAACATTCACAATAAATCGACCTGGATTATTTTTTGGACAATGCTCAGAAATCTGTGGAGCAAACAACAGATTTATACCAATTGTAATTGAAAGAACTTCAGTAAATTTATTTATTAAGTGATTATCTAAGATAATTTAAGGAGTTAGTTAAAATAAATAACATTAGAGTGTCAATCTAAAGTAACTAAAAAAAATTAGTACACCTTGAAATTCATCAGATGACTGAAAGTAAGTAATGGTCTCTTAAACCAAATAATAGTAAATTAACGACTACTTCTGATGGGGAAATTATATCCAAATCCCTCAAATATCCCCTCTTATATGATTCTCACTATTCATTATATTTTCAGCTACATTAATCTTGTTTAATCAAATAAACTTCTTCTCATTTAAACCTAACCTTATTAAAAGAGCAGAAAAAGGAACAATTGAAATAAAAAACTTAAATTGAAAATGATAACAAATCTATTCTCAACATTTGACCCATCAACTAACATCTTTAATTTATCATTAAATTGAACTAGAACATTTCTAGGACTATTATTAATCCCCTCACTATTTTGACTTACACCATCACGAATTAACATTATCTGAAATAAACTAAATTTAACCTTACATAATGAATTTAAAACACTTCTTGGACCAAAATCATTTAATGGAACAACATTCATTTTCATCTCAATTTTTATTATAATATTATTTAACAATTTCATAGGATTATTCCCTTATAATTTTACTAGAACAAGACATTTAGCATTAACATTTGCAATTGCCCTACCTATATGGCTAAGATTTATATTATTTGGATGAATTAACCATACTAATCATATATTTACACACCTTGTACCACAAGGTACACCGCCTGCATTAATATCATTTATAGTACTAATTGAAACAATTAGTAATGTTATTCGACCAGGTACATTAGCAGTACGGTTGGCAGCAAATATAATTGCAGGACACTTATTATTAACCTTATTAGGAAACACAGGACCATCTATAGCAATAAACTTAATCTCATTACTAATTATTGGACAAATACTTCTATTAATTCTAGAATCAGCAGTAGCAATAATTCAAGCCTATGTTTTCTCAATTCTAAGAACTCTATATTCTAGAGAAGTATATTAAACCTATGTTAACAACTCACTCAAACCACCCATTCCACTTAGTAGACTATAGACCTAGACCATTAACAGGAGCAATTGGAGCAATAGTCCTAGTATCAGGACTAGCAAAATGATTCCACCTATTTAATATTAACTTATTCATAATTGGATTTGGAATTACCCTACTAACTATAATTCAATGATGACGAGATGTAGTACGAGAAGGAACATATCAAGGATTACATACAGGATTTGTATCAATCGTATTACGATGAGGAATAATTTTATTTATTGCATCAGAGGTATTATTTTTCGTTTCTTTTTTTTGAGCATTCTTTAGAAGAAGATTAGCACCAACAATTGAACTAGGAATACTATGACCTCCAATAGGAATTCAACCCTTTAACCCTATACAAATTCCATTACTTAATACAGCTATTCTTTTAGCATCAGGAGTAACAGTAACATGAGCACATCATAGTTTAATGGAATCTAATCATACTCAAGCACTACAAGGATTATTCTTCACAGTGTTATTAGGACTATACTTTACAATACTTCAAGCATATGAATATTGAGAAGCACCTTTTACCATTGCAGATGCAGTTTATGGATCAACATTCTTTGTTGCAACAGGATTCCATGGTTTACACGTAATTATTGGAACAATCTTTTTATCAACATGTCTACTTCGACACTCAATAAATCAATTTTCACCAAGACATCACTTTGGATTTGAAGCAGCAGCATGATACTGACACTTCGTAGACGTAGTATGATTATTCTTATATATCTCTATTTATTGATGAGGTAGATAATTGTTTTTCTAGTATAAATAGTACATTTGACTTCCAATCAGAAAGCTTGATATAAATCAAGAAAAACAATTCTAATTCTATCAACAAGAGTTTTCATTAGATTTATTATTCCAATAATTGTTATAATCCTGGCAACAACACTATCAAAAAAATTAATTAATGATCGAGAAAAAAGATCACCATTTGAATGTGGGTTTGATCCAAAAAGATCAGCACGAATACCATTCTCAATACGATTCTTCCTAATCGCAGTAATCTTTTTAATTTTTGATGTAGAAATTGCACTAATTCTACCAATTGTAATTATTTTTAAAACTTCAGACATTATAATCTGAACAGTATCAACAATATTTTTTATTCTAGTTCTATTAGGAGGACTATACCATGAATGAAACCAAGGAGCATTACAATGAGCAGAATAAAGGGTTGTAGTTAAATATAACATTTGGGTTGCATTCAAAAAGTATTGATATTATCAATCAACCTTAAATAGAATAAGAAGCGAAATATTGCAGTCAGTTTCGACCTGGAAGATTGGTATGTACTACCCTTATTCTTATTAATTGAAGCCAAAAAGAGGCGTATTACTGTTAATAATATAATTGAACTATAATAGTTCCAATTAAGGAAATGTAAAGCCAATATGAAAGCTGCTAACTTTTTATATTAGCGGTTAAACTCCGTTAACATTTCTAAAATTTATATAGTTTAAATAAAACATTACATTTTCACTGTAAAAATAATATATCTACATTTATAAATACTTAAAAGTAAAAATACTTCCTTAACATCTTCAGTGTCACGCTCTAATTATAAGCTATTTAAGTAAACGAAAAACAATATTACCAAAATAAATATTCAAAAAATAAAAGTTAAAAGATAAATCTTGAAATTAGAATCATATCAACCTTGAATATAACCAATTAAATAAATAAATAATCTATATAAACCTTGACCACCAAGTAATTCACCTCAACCATAATCAAATGACTTAGATGAATAATAACCTATTTTTAAAGGAATATATCTAATAAACTTAGTTGAAAGAAAAGGTATAAATCATATAGAACCAGCAAATCTAACAAAAGAAAGTATACTTAAAGAAAATAAATTATGAGAAAAATCAAAATTAGAAATAAGATAACCTAAATAAGCACCTAAAATAACAACTGTAATAGTTAAAAACTTTAAATAATAAGGTAAAGCAATCACATGAGGAATAGGAAAAATTAATCAAGATAAAAGACTACCACCAAAAACAGCAACAAACAATAGACCAATTATTCCAAATGAAATATAATAACCCTTATCATCAAAAGAAAATCTAGAATAAAAATTATTATCACCAGATATTGAATAATAAAACAAAGGAAAAGAATAAGAAGCAGTTAAACCAGTAGAAAAAAAATAAAGAAAAAAAATTAAACAATTAATTCATCTTAAACAAACCATCTCAAGAATTAAATCCTTTGAATAAAATCCCGCTAAAAAAGGTATTCCACACAAAGATAAACTAGAAACATTAAAACAAACTGAAGTTAAAGGTATGAAATTAACAATTGATCCTATAAAACGAATATCCTGAGAATCCTTCAAATTATGAATTATTGAACCTGCACATATAAATAATAATGCCTTAAATAAAGCATGAGCCAATAAATGAAAAAATGCAAGCTTTGGATAACCTATAGCCAAAATTCTTATTATTAAACCAAGTTGTCTTAAAGTAGAAAGAGCAATAATCTTCTTTAAATCAAACTCAAAATTAGCGCCCAATCCAGCCATAAATATAGTTATACAACCAATTAAAAGTAAAAATCAACCACAATTATAAGTATCCAATATTGGTCTAAAACGAATTAATAAATAAACACCAGCAGTAACAAGAGTAGAAGAATGAACTAAAGCAGAAACAGGAGTAGGAGCTGCTATAGCAGCAGGAAGTCATGAAGAGAAAGGAATCTGAGCTCTCTTAGTTATAGCTGCTAAAACAATTAATATAGTAATGAGCTTTATTTCAAAAGAATTAGAAATAAAATCATAATAATAAATATAATTTCAACCACCAAAATTTAACATTCATGCAATAGAAATTAAAATAGCAACATCACCAATACGATTAGAAAGTGCAGTTAATATACCAGCACTATAAGATTTTACATTTTGATAATAAATAACTAAACAATAAGAAACTAAACCTAAACCATCTCAACCTAATAAAATTCTAATTAAGTTCGGACTAATAATTAAAAAACCTATAGAAAGAATAAATATTAAAACAATAATAATAAAACGATTTATATTCTTTTCACCAGATATATAATCCTCTCTATAATAAATAACCAAAGAAGAAATATATATAACAAAAGATATAAAAATAAGAGATATTCAATCCAAAATTAAAGTTATAACAACTATAGAACCATTTAAATTGAAAAGCTCTCACTCAACAAAAACTCTATAATCAATTATTAAATAATAAATACCTAAAATAAAAATTATAGTTCTCGAAATAAACAAAGAAAAAAAACTCAAAGAACAAATAGAAAATAAATTCACGGCCTAAGATGAAAAACTTCATATCATTGATTCCACAAAACAATATTTTTAATTAAAATACTTAAGCAAACTAAACAAAGAAATATTCACCCTTTAAACAGAGAATATTTAAAGGCAATCAATGTAAAAGTAAAAGATGATATTCACGAAAATAACCAAGAGAACAAGTATAGACACCAGAATAATAATTCCCATGCTGAGAATAAGAATATATATACAAAGTATAAACAGCTCTAAAAAAAGATAAAAAAATCAAAGCAAAGAATCTAAAAGAAGATCAAGATATAATTCTATTTAATAATCTAATTTCACCTACCAAATTTAAAGAAGGAGGAGCAGCCATATTTGATGATCTTAAAAGAAATCATCATAAAGCCATTCTTGGCATCAAATTAATTATACCCTTGTTAATTAATAATCTTCATCTACCTAAACGTTCATAAATAATATTAGATAAACAAAATAAACCAGAAGAACATAAACCATGACCAACCATTAGAGAAAGAGAACCTACACAACCTCATCAATTCATAGTCATCAATCCACCAATAACCATTCTTATATGAGCAACAGAAGAATATGCAATTAAAGACTTTAAATCAACCTGACGAAAACAAATAAATCTTACAATAACACCCCCAGATAAACCTAAAGACAATCAAAAATAATTAAACTTTAAACCCAAATAAGAAATAACCTTTATAACACGAAAAATACCATAACCACCTAACTTTAATAAAACACCAGCAAGAATTATTCTACCTGAAATAGGGGCCTCTACATGAGCCTTAGGAAGTCATAAATGAACCAAAAACATAGGTATCTTAACTAAAAAAGCCAAAATTATAAATACATAAAACATAAAATAATAAGAACCAAAATCAACCAATAAAGGAAAATATAAAGTATTAGAAAAATCATAAACCTTAAATAAAACTAATAATAAAGGTAATCTAGCAACCAAAGTATAAAAAATTAAATAAACACCAGCCTGCAAACGCTCAGGTTGATAACCCCAACCCAAAATTAAAAGTAAAGTAGGAACTAATCTAGCCTCAAAAAAAATATAAAAACAAAGAAGACTTAATCTAGCAAATGAACAATAAAGCATAATTATTAAAATCAAAACCATAAAAACAAAAAAATTAGAATGATATGAACTTAAATAAACTGAACTTCTAGCAGTGATTATTAAAGAACAAATCCAAAAACTAAGTAAAATTAAACTAAAAGAAAAATAATCAATACCAAAATAATATCTAATTATATTCAAATCAGCATATGAATAAACACAAATTATAAAAACAAAACCCGACAGAAACATTAAAGAATGAACCAACCATCAACAATTACTTAATAAACAAAGAGGGATCAAAAAAATAGTTATAAATAAATACTTTAACATAAAGATAAACCAAAAGAATTAAAAAAATCATTACCATGAGAACGAATTATTGAAACTAAAATAGAAAGACCTAAAGCACCCTCACAAACAGAAAAAACTAAAAAAATAACAGGAAAAAATAATTATAATCAAACTCAATAAGAAAAACAATAACTAACATAAATAAAGAAAGAACAATATATTCAAATCTCAAAAGAACCATTAATAAATGTTTACGTTTAGAAGAAAAAACATAAACACCAGCAAAATAAATCAATAAAGAAGTAAAAATAGAGAATATAAACATTAGTTTTAATAGTTTAAAAAAAACGCCGGTCTTGTAAACCGGAAATAAGTCCAGCCCCCACTTTTAAAACTTCAGAGGTGGAAAAGCTTCCATCATCAGTCCCCAAAACCGGTATTTTAAATAAACTAACCCCTGAAATGATCAAAATAATAATTATATCATTATCAAATGTAATAAATATTAATTTTATTAAATTAAGACACCCAATATCAATAATGCTTTTTATTATCCTTCAAACCTTCCTAGTTGGATTAATAACAGGAACAATAATAGATAGATATTGATTATCATATATTTTATTTTTAACATTTCTTGGTGGTATACTAGTATTATTTATTTACATTACAAAAATTGCATCAAACGAAATATTTCAGCCTAAATCAATCACTATAATTATTACATTAATAATGTGAGTATTTATCATATTAATATTAATTATTCTAGATATATCTATATTTATAGACTTTTTCAAAAACACCGAAACTATAAATATTGATAATTCAATCAATTATCAAGAAATAACAATATCTTTAGAAAAATTATATAATAGACTAACATTCATTATTACAATAATAATAATAATTTATTTATTTTTAGCACTACTAGCAGTTGTTAAAATCACCAATATTAATCAGGGACCTATTCGTAAAATAAGATAATTACTAATGAATAAACCCTTACGATTAAGACATCCAATAATTAAAATTATTAATAACTCTTTAATTGACTTACCTGCCCCAACAAATATTTCATTTTGATGAAATTTTGGATCCCTATTAGGGTTATGTTTGGTAATTCAAATCGTAACTGGACTATTTTTAGCTATACATTATACATCAAATATTGAAATAGCATTCAGTAGTGTAGTACACATCTGCCGAGACGTAAATAATGGTTGAATTATCCGAACCTTACACGCAAATGGAGCATCTATATTTTTTATTTGTATTTACTTACATGTAGGATGGGGAATTTACTATGGATCTGATATATATATACATACCTGAATAATTGGTACAGTGATTTTATTTTTAGTTATAGCAACTGCATTTATAGGATATGTCTTACCCTGAGGCCA
Source organism: Schistocerca gregaria (assembly GCF_023897955.1). Lineage (NCBI taxonomy): Eukaryota > Metazoa > Arthropoda > Insecta > Orthoptera > Acrididae > Schistocerca > Schistocerca gregaria. The sequence goes on from NC_064925.1 coordinate 18,038,241, forward strand.
AATATCTTTTTGAGGTGCAACAGTAATTACTAATTTATTATCAGCAATCCCATACTTAGGAACAGATTTAGTCCAATGAGTATGAGGAGGATTCGCTGTTGATAATGCAACATTAAATCGATTCTTCACATTCCATTTTGTATTACCATTTATTATTGCTGCTATAGCAGCAATTCATTTATTTTTTCTTCACCAAACAGGATCTAATAATCCTCTTGGACTAAATGGAGATATTGAAAAAATTCCATTCCATCCATACTTTACCTTTAAGGATTCTATTACATTTGTAATAATAACATCATTATTATACTATGTTTAATTAATCCTTACCTATTAGGAGATCCAGATAACTTTGTACCTGCCAACCCATTAGTAACACCAGTTCACATTCAACCAGAATGATATTTCCTATTTGCATATGCAATTCTACGATCTATCCCTAATAAGTTAGGAGGTGTTATTGCATTATTTTTATCAATTAGAATCTTAATAATTTTACCATTTTATAATAAAACACCATTCCGAGGCATTCAATTTTACCCTATTAATCAAATTTTATTCTGAATTATAGTAGTTGTTGTATGCTTACTAACGTGAATTGGTAAACGACCTGTTGAAGAACCTTATATTATAACAGGTCAAATCTTAACAATTATTTACTTCACATATTTCTTAATTAATGTCCATGTCGCAAACGCATGAGATAAATTAATTAAGGAATAAAGTTAATTAGCTTAGGAAAAGCATATGTTTTGAAAACATAAAATTAGAAGTTTAACTCTTCTATTAACTTTTCTCAAAAAATTTCACTAAACAAATGAGATAAATAAAATCTTTAAACCAACAAAGAAAATAAAAAAATTCAAAGATAAAGGTAAAAAACTTTTTCAAGCTAAGTACATTAATTTATCATAACGGAACCGTGGTAATGTTCCACGAACCCAAATAAAACCAAAAGATATAATAGCAAGCTTAATAAAAAATATAAAAGAATAAAAATCACCGCCCAAAAAAATTAAAGCCAATAACATTCTTATGAAGACAATTCTAGTATATTCAGCTAAAAAAATTAAAGTAAAACCACCCGCACCATACTCAATATTAAATCCTGAAACTAACTCAGATTCCCCTTCAGCAAAATCAAAAGGAGTACGATTAGTTTCAGCTAAGCAAGAAGCAAAACAAGCTAAAGCTAAAGGAAAAGAAATAATAATAAATCATCAATAAAGCTGATAGTTTATAAAATCAAACATATTAAAACTACCAATTAAAATAATTAAAGACAATAAAATTAAAGCTAAACTAACTTCATAAGAAATTGTTTGAGCAACAGAACGAAGAGAACCTAATAATGAATAATTTGAATTAGAAGATCAACCAGCAATTATAACAGTATAAACACCTAATCTAGTACAACATAAAAAAAATAAAAATCCATAAGAAAAAGAACACATATAAGTTAAATAAGGAAAAATTACTCAAACGGCTAAAGAAATCATTAAATTAAAAACAGGGGAAAAATAATAAAGTAGGTAATTAGATATAATAGGAATTGGCTGCTCCTTACAAATTAAATTAATAGCATCTCTAAATGGCTGAGGAATTCCAACAAAACCTACCTTATTTGGACCCTTTCGAATCTGAATATAACCTAAAACCTTACGCTCTAATAAAGTTAAAAAGGCAACACTAATTAAAACACAAATAACCAATAAAAGAAAATTCAAAATAAATATAAATAAATCATAAAGTATCAATACTATTTGTAGAAAAAATCTACATAAATGAATTCTAAATTCAACACATTAATCTGTCAAAATAGTAAATAAATTAATATTAATCAATATAACAAAAAATATTTTAACCATATGGTCCTTTCGTACTAATATGGATTAACAATCTTAGGATAGAAACCGACCTGGCTCACGCCGGTCTGAACTCAGATCATGTAAGAATTTAAAGGTCGAACAGACCTAATCATTGGGCTCCTGCACCCAAAATTTTTCTTAATCCAACATCGAGGTCGCAATCTGCTTTGTCGATATGAGCTCTCAAAAACAATTACGCTGTTATCCCTAAGGTAACTTAATCTTATGATCATAAATTATGGATCAAAATAACAAACATAAATAAATGATATAATAATGAAGAGTTTATCTATTCTTCATGTCACCCCAACAAAACATCATCATTAAATATAGAAAGACAAACAAAAAACTATATAAAAGTAAAATGTCATGCTCTATAGGGTCTTCTCGTCCTAATGAAGAATTTAAGCCTTTTGACTCAAAAGTTAAATTCAAAAATTTATTAAGAGACAGTTGATTTCTCGTCAAGCCATTCATTCCAGCCACTAATTAAGAGACTAATGATTATGCTACCTTTGCACGGTCAAAATACCGCGGCTCTTTAAAAATACGCTCAGTGAGCAGGCCAGACCTCAAAATATAAACAAGAGGACATGTTTTTGATAAACAGGCGGAAATCAATTTTGCCTAGTTCCTTATAATAAGTTCACAAGGTAAAAATTTCATACAAATAAATATACTAATTCTATCATTATTACAAAAATTTTAAAATTAAATTAATAATCTTAATAAAAAACCTAAAATATTTATATAATCAAAATAAAAAATAATGAACTAAAACGTAATCTTAAAGATAGCTGGTTTAAAGCTTACTATTATATTTCTATAAAATAAATTATAGGTTATTAACTTCAAAGCTTATCCCTTAAAGAATAAATAAGTTAATATTTTTACTTAAAAAATTAAATAAAAACAAATAACTTTAAAAAATTAAATTTTTTCTTAAGAAACTAGATATCTTGGGAAACGATTAACATCTCATTTCTATAAATAATTTAATAATAATTATGATACATTAACTATAAATTATTTATAAATCAACCCAAATCGAGACAAGTAAAATAAATACTAAAATTTTGATAAACCCTGATACAAAAGGTACAATAAATAAAATCTACTTAAAAAAATTTAAAATAATATTTCATAAAACACTTACATTACCAATAAACTATAATTTAAAAAATCAATTCTATAAAATATACTAAGACAAAAATACAATAAAATTATTTATATTAAATAATTAAATAAACAAAAAATAAATATAATAAAATAAATAATCAAGATATCCTGATTTGCACAGAAAAATTTTCAGTGTAAATGAAACACTTTACTAATAAGTTATATCTTGAAACTCTTCCTAGATACACTTTCCAGTACATCTACTATGTTACGACTTATCTCATCTAAATTGAAGCTACTTTAAAATAAAATAGAATAATCAATAATGAGAGCGACGGGCGATGTGTACACATCTCAGAGCCAATATCAGTTAAATTAAATAAATTAAATTACTATCAAATCCACCTTCATTAACAGTATTTCACTATCAAATCCGTTATAAACAAAAATCTATTGTAACCCACCTCCTCTTAACTATAAGCTGCACCTTGACCTGAAATATTTTATAATTATAAATCTTGAGAATTATAACTCTAAAAAGATTCTCTGATAACAGAGATATACAAACAAATAAATTAAGTAGAGTAAATCGTGTATTATCAATCATGGGGTAGGTTCCTCTGAATGGAATGAGATACCGCCAAATTCTTTGGGTTTAAAGACCTTAACTAATAGTACCCTGGTAAATATAATTAACATTTAAAATAATAGGGTATCTAATCCTAGTTTATTATTTAAATTTCACAGATTCATAAAAAGGGCCACAAATAAATTTTAACATTTCACCTTACAAATTTATATTTCAACCCTAATAATATAAACAACTGTTTTAACCAATAATATTCACTTGTATCAATCGTATAACCGCGGCTGCTGGCACGAATTATGCCAATACTAAATCAATTGCTAAATCCAAAATCACTTGATAATTAAATCAAATTACTGCAAAAAGAACATTTAGTCTAACAAAACTTACATATAATACAAAGAAAAAGTGAATAAACAAGCAAGAATAAAACTTTTAACAATAAAAAATAAGAAAATTTTAAAACTATTAATTCAGGAAAAAATAAAAGATTCAAATATTTAAAGAAAAAAAAAAGAAAAAAACCACAAACATTAACAAAAAAAAAAAGAAACGCCCCTATGTATGACCACAACAACTTCTCTATTATATATAATTAAAGATTAATATGGAACATGTATAGCAATAAATGTATTATATTCTTTCTTATTTAATCTTTCTTTTCACTAATAAATAAAGAAAGATTAAATAATATAATAAATATATTTTATACAATTATGTAATGTAATATAATATGTTATTAATATGAATTCTTTTTTTTATATTAAGTTAACTTTCATATATATTAGTTAAATAATCTAATTATAGATAATTTACATAATTATATTATTATAATTAATATAATTATTTATATTAATTATAATATTTTATATTTAAATTAATAATTTTATTTATTATATCCAATTATAATAATATTAAATATTAAATTACATATTATTATATATATTATATTATAATAACCTATTTTAAGCTAAAAACATAAGTAGCTATAATCCTAGGTAAATAATTGCATTAAAATAATCAATTGATAATGGTAAGATGAACTTATAATACTTTAATTTCAATTGAATGTAATATATTAATATAAATTATTTATTATATATATATATATATATAAAAAATAAAATGAGCAGGATAAATTAATCCTAATTAAACAAAATAATACATAAAAGAATTTCAAAAAAAAACTTTCGATTTATATATTAAATAAATGAAGTGCCTGATTAAAGGGTTACCTTGATAGGGTAAATAAAGTAAATAAAATTACCTTCATTAAAATTACATAAGATAGAATTAAACTACCTCCTTTAGTATCAAAAACTAACGTGCATCATACACCTTAATGTAAAAAGGTAAGCTAAACAAGCTAATGGGTTCATACCCCATTTATAGAGGTATCAATCCTCTCCTTTGAAATGACCAACAACTCTACAAAACTTCTCTTCCTATCAACATTAATGATAGGAACGATCCTGTCCATTTCATCAAATTCCTGATTTGGGGTTTGAATAGGACTTGAGATCAACTTACTTTCATTTATTCCGCTCCTAACAAGAAATAAAAATATAATAATAAATGAATCATCAATTAAATATTTTATTGTCCAAGCAATAGCATCGACAATATTATTATTTTCAATTTTGCTGATTCAAATAAAATATCCCATGGGATGGGAAACAGAATTTATCCCATCAATAATAATTAGATCTAGACTATTATTAAAGATTGGAGCTGCACCTTTCCATTTCTGATTTCCAGAAGTTATAGGAGCATCAAGATGAAATAATTGTTTAACATTAATAACATGACAAAAAATCGCCCCAATAATGGTCTTATCTTATTGTATTCAATTAAGAACTTTTATTTGAACAATTATTATCTTAAGAATTATTATTGGGGCAATAGGAGGTTTAAATCAAACATCCTTACGACAACTTTTAGCATATTCATCAATCAGACATCTAAGTTGAATAATTAGATCATTAACAGTCAGAGAAAACATCTGAGAACTATACTTCATTATTTACTCACTATTAAGATTAATTATAGTTTTATTATTTAAGCAAATAAATTTATTTTTCATAAATCAAATTTATTCAGCCAGAAATATAAAAACCGAAATTAAATTCATAATATTCTTATCTTTATTATCTTTAGGTGGACTACCACCATTCCTTGGATTCTTACCAAAATGAATTGTAATACAATCATTAATAGAAAACAATATAACAACTATTATAACTATTATAGTTGTATTAACTACAATTACACTCTACTACTATATACGTATTAGATTCTCAGCTCTAATTATATCATACACAGAAAATTCGTGATCTATAAAGATAAAGTCCCAAAAATCAAGAATCATTCTTCCTATAACAGTAATAATTTCAACAATAGGATTGATTTCAACATCAACCTTAATTTCATTATACTAAGGACTTAAGTTAATCAAACTAATAACCTTCAAAGTTATAATTAAAAGAATAATCTTTTAGGCCTTAGTAAAATTTTACACCTCTAGAATTGCAGTCTAGAATCATAATTGAATATAAGACCTAAATATGATAAGAGAGAAAACATCTCATAAGTAGATTTACAGTCTACCACCTAAAATTCAGCCATCTTACCGCAAAAATGATTATTCTCAACAAACCATAAGGACATTGGTACTTTATACTTCATATTTGGAGCATGAGCAGGAATAGTAGGAACATCAATAAGAATACTTATTCGTACTGAACTTGGCCAACCCGGATCTCTAATTGGGGATGACCAGATTTATAATATTATTACAGCTCACACATTCGTAATAATTTTCTTTATAGTTATACCTATTATAATTGGTGGATTTGGTAATTGACTTGTTCCACTAATAATTGGTGCACCAGATATAGCATTTCCACGAATAAATAATATAAGTTTTTGATTACTACCACCTTCACTAACCCTTCTTCTTACATCTTCTATAGTAGATAATGGTGCTGGTACAGGATGAACAGTTTACCCTCCTCTAGCAGGAGCTATTGCACACGGGGGTGCATCTGTAGATCTAGCTATTTTTTCACTGCACTTAGCAGGTGTATCATCTATTCTTGGTGCAGTGAATTTCATTACAACAGCAATTAATATACGATCAGAAAGTATAACTTTAGATCAAACACCTTTATTTGTATGATTTGTAGCTATTACAGCATTACTTCTCCTTCTTTCACTTCCAGTTTTAGCAGGAGCTATTACTATATTATTAACAGATCGAAATTTAAATACATCATTCTTTGACCCTGCAGGAGGGGGTGACCCAATTCTATATCAACATCTATTTTGATTCTTTGGACACCCAGAAGTTTATATTTTAATTCTACCGGGGTTCGGAATTATTTCACATATTGTATGTCAAGAAAGAGGAAAAATTGAATCATTTGGAACATTAGGTATAATTTATGCTATACTATCAATTGGACTAATAGGATTTATTGTATGAGCACATCATATATTTACAGTAGGAATGGATGTTGACACACGAGCATATTTTACATCAGCAACAATAATTATTGCTGTACCTACAGGAATTAAGGTATTTAGATGATTAGCTACATTATATGGAACTAAATTCAAGTTCAATCCACCATTATTATGAGCTGTAGGATTTATTTTCCTATTTACAATTGGTGGATTAACAGGATTAGTATTAGCAAATTCATCACTTGATATTGTATTACATGATACATATTATGTAGTAGCCCACTTTCATTATGTATTATCTATAGGAGCAGTATTTGCAATTATAGGAGGTGTCATTCAATGATATCCACTATTTACAGGATTAACTATAAATAATACATGATTAAAAATCCAATTTACAATTATATTCATTGGAGTAAATTTAACATTCTTTCCTCAACACTTCCTAGGATTAGCAGGAATACCTCGACGATACTCTGACTACCCAGACGCATATACATCATGAAACGTAGTATCAAGAATTGGGTCTACAATTTCTATTGTAGGAATCATTATATTCATTGTAATTATATGAGAAAGAATGATTACAAACCGAGTAATTATATTTAGAGCTAACATAAGAAGATCAACAGAATGACTACAAAATAACCCTCCTGCAGAACATAGTTACTCAGAATTACCATTAATCTCTAGATTCTAATATGGCAGATTAGTGCAGTAGATTTAAGCTCTACAAATAAAGGTTTGACCTTTTATTAGAAAATATTTATTAATGGCAACATGATCAAATTTATCTCTTCAAGATGGAGCTTCACCATTAATGGAGCAATTATCATTCTTTCATGATCATACTATGGTCGTATTATTATTAATTACAGTAATTGTAGGTTATGCCCTAAGTTATATATTATTTATTGCCTATACTAACCGTAATATACTTCATGGACATTTAATTGAAACAATCTGAACAGCTTTACCAGCAATTACATTAATTTTTATTGCCCTTCCATCATTACGACTATTATATTTACTTGATGATTCAGTAGATGCAATAATTACAATTAAAACCATTGGACGACAATGATATTGAAGATATGAATATTCAGACTTCATAGACGTAGAATTTGACACTTATATAACACCAGAACAAGACCTAGAAAATGATGGATTCCGACTACTAGATGTAGATAACCGAACAATCCTACCAATAAATACAGAAGTACGAGTATTAACAAGAGCATCAGATGTTCTACACTCATGAGCAGTTCCTGCATTAGGGGTTAAAATTGATGCAACGCCAGGTCGGTTAAATCAAGGAACATTCACAATAAATCGACCTGGATTATTCTTTGGACAATGCTCAGAAATCTGTGGAGCAAACCACAGATTTATACCAATTGTAATTGAAAGAACTTCAGTAAATTTATTTATTAAGTGATTATCTAAGATAATTTAAGGAGTTAGTTAAAATAAATAACATTAGAGTGTCAATCTAAAGTAACTAAAAAAAATTAGTACACCTTGAAATTCATCAGATGACTGAAAGTAAGTAATGGTCTCTTAAACCAAATAATAGTAAATTAACGACTACTTCTGATGGGGAAATTATATCCAAATCCCTCAAATATCCCCTCTTATATGATTCTCACTATTCATTATATTTTCAGCTACATTAATCTTGTTTAATCAAATAAACTTCTTCTCATTTAAACCTAACCTTATTAAAAGAGCAGAAAAAGGAACAATTGAAATAAAAAACTTAAATTGAAAATGATAACAAATCTATTCTCAACATTTGACCCATCAACTAACATCTTTAATTTATCATTAAATTGAACTAGAACATTTATAGGACTATTATTAATCCCATCACTATTTTGACTTACACCATCACGAATTAACATTATCTGAAATAAACTAAATTTAACCTTACACAATGAATTTAAAACACTTCTTGGACCAAAATCATTTAATGGAACAACATTCATTTTCATCTCAATTTTTATTATAATATTATTTAACAATTTCATAGGATTATTCCCTTATATTTTTACTAGAACAAGACATTTAGCATTAACATTTGCAATTGCCCTACCTATATGGCTAAGATTTATATTATTTGGATGAATTAACCATACTAATCATATATTTACACACCTTGTACCACAAGGTACACCGCCTGCATTAATATCATTTATAGTACTAATTGAAACAATTAGTAATGTTATTCGACCAGGTACATTAGCAGTACGGTTGGCAGCAAATATAATTGCAGGACACTTATTATTAACCTTATTAGGAAACACAGGACCATCTATAGCAATAAACTTAATCTCATTACTAATTATTGGACAAATACTTCTATTAATTCTAGAATCAGCAGTAGCAATAATTCAAGCCTATGTTTTCTCAATTCTAAGAACTCTATATTCTAGAGAAGTATATTAAACCTATGTTAACAACTCACTCAAACCACCCATTCCACTTAGTAGACTATAGACCTTGACCATTAACAGGAGCAATTGGAGCAATAGTCCTAGTATCAGGACTAGCAAAATGATTCCACCTATTTAATATTAACTTATTCATAATTGGATTTGGAATTACCCTACTAACTATAATTCAATGATGACGAGATGTAGTACGAGAAGGAACATATCAAGGATTACATACAGGATTTGTATCAATTGGATTACGATGAGGAATAATTTTATTTATTGCATCAGAGGTATTATTTTTCGTTTCTTTTTTTTGAGCATTCTTTAGAAGAACATTAGCACCAACAATTGAACTAGGAATACTATGACCTCCAATAGGAATTCAACCCTTTGACCCTATACAAATTCCATTACTTAATACAGCTATTCTTTTAGCATCAGGAGTAACAGTAACATGAGCACATCATAGTTTAATGGAATCTAATCATACTCAAGCACTACAAGGATTATTCTTCACAGTGTTATTAGGACTATACTTTACAATACTTCAAGCATATGAATATTGAGAAGCACCTTTTACCATTGCAGATGCAGTTTATGGATCAACATTCTTTGTTGCAACAGGATTCCATGGTTTACACGTAATTATTGGAACAATCTTTTTATCAACATGTCTACTTCGACACTCAATAAATCAATTTTCACCAAGACATCACTTTGGATTTGAAGCAGCAGCATGATACTGACACTTCGTAGACGTAGTATGATTATTCTTATATATCTCTATTTATTGATGAGGTAGATAATTGTTTTTCTAGTATAAATAGTACATTTGACTTCCAATCAGAAAGCTTGATATAAATCAAGAAAAACAATTCTAATTCTATCAACAAGAGTTTTCATTAGATTTATTATTCCAATAATTGTTATAATCCTGGCAACAACACTATCAAAAAAATTAATTAATGATCGAGAAAAAAGATCACCATTTGAATGTGGGTTTGATCCAAAAAGATCAGCACGAATACCATTCTCAATACGATTCTTCCTAATCGCAGTAATCTTTTTAATTTTTGATGTAGAAATTGCACTAATTCTACCAATTGTAATTATTTTTAAAACTTCAGACATTATAATCTGAACAGTATCAACAATATTTTTTATTCTAGTTCTATTAGGAGGACTATACCATGAATGAAACCAAGGAGCATTACAATGAGCAGAATAAAGGGTTGTAGTTAAATATAACATTTGGGTTGCATTCAAAAAGTATTGATATTATCAATCAACCTTAAATAGAATAAGAAGCGAAATATTGCAGTCAGTTTCGACCTGGAAGATTGGTATGTACTACCCTTATTCTTATTAAATGAAGCCAAAAAGAGGCGTATTACTGTTAATAAAATAATTGAACTATAATAGTTCCAATTAAGGAAATGTAAAGCCAATATGAAAGCTGCTAACTTTTTATATTAGCGGTTAAACTCCGTTAACATTTCTAAAATTTATATAGTTTAAATAAAACATTACATTTTCACTGTAAAAATAATATATCTATATTTATAAATACTTAAAAGTAAAAATACTTCCTTAACATCTTCAGTGTCACGCTCTAATTATAAGCTATTTAAGTAAACGAAAAACAATATTACCAAAATAAATATTCAAAAAATAAAAGTTAAAAGATAAATCTTGAAATTAGAATCATATCAACCTTGAATATAACCAATTAAATAAATAAATAATCTATATAAACCTTGACCACCAAGTAATTCACCTCAACCATAATCAAATGACTTAGATGAATAATAACCTATTTTTAAAGGAATATATCTAATAAACTTAGTTGAAAGAAAAGGTATAAATCATATAGAACCAGCAAATCTAACAAAAGAAAGTATACTTAAAGAAAATAAATTATGAGAAAAATCAAAATTAGAAATAAGATAACCTAAATAAGCACCTAAAGTAACAACTGTAATAGTTAAAAACTTTAAATAATAAGGTAAAGCAATCACATGAGGAATAGGAAAAATTAATCAAGATAAAAGACTACCACCAAAAACAGCAACAAACAATAGACCAATTATTCCAAATGAAATATAATAACCCTTATCATCAAAAGAAAATCTAGAATAAAAATTATTATCACCAGATATTGAATAATAAAACAAACGAAAAGAATAAGAAGCAGTTAAACCAGTAGAAAAAAAATAAAGAAAAAAAATTAAACAATTAATTCATCTTAAACAAACCATCTCAAGAATTAAATCCTTTGAATGAAATCCCGCTAAAAAAGGTATTCCTCACAAAGATAAACTAGAAACATTAAAACAAACTGAAGTTAAAGGTATGAAATTAACAATTGATCCTATAAAACGAATATCCTGAGAATCCTTCAAATTATGAATTATTGAACCTGCACATATAAATAATAATGCCTTAAATAAAGCATGAGCCAATAAATGAAAAAATGCAAGCTTTGGATAACCTATAGCCAAAATTCTTATTATTAAACCAAGTTGTCTTAAAGTAGAAAGAGCAATAATCTTCTTTAAATCAAACTCAAAATTAGCGCCCAATCCAGCCATAAATATAGTTATACAACCAATTAAAAGTAAAAATCAACCACAATTATAAGTATCCAATATTGGTCTAAAACGAATTAATAAATAAACACCAGCAGTAACAAGAGTAGAAGAATGAACTAAAGCAGAAACAGGAGTAGGAGCTGCTATAGCAGCAGGAAGTCATGAAGAGAAAGGAATCTGAGCTCTCTTAGTTATAGCTGCTAAAACAATTAATATAGTAATGAGCTATATTTCAAAAGAATTAGAAATAAATCATAATAATAAATATAATTTCAACCACCAAAATTTAACATTCATGCAATAGAAATTAAAATAGCAACATCACCAATACGATTAGAAAGTGCAGTTAATATACCAGCACTATAAGATTTTACATTTTGATAATAAATAACTAAACAATAAGAAACTAAACCTAAACCATCTCAACCTAATAAAATTCTAATTAAATTAGGACTAATAATTAAAAAACCTATAGAAAGAATAAATATTAAAACAATAATAATAAAACGATTTATATTCTTTTCACCAGATATATAATCCTCTCTATAATAAATAACAAAAGAAGAAATATATATAACATAAGATATAAAAATAAGAGATATTCAATCCAAAATTAAAGTTATAACAACTATAGAACCATTTAAATTGAAAAGCTCTCACTCAACAAAAACTCTATAATCAATTATTAAATAATAAATACCTAAAATAAAAATTATAGTTCTCGAAATAAACAAAGAAAAAAAACTCAAAGAACAAATAGAAAATAAATTCACGGCCTAAGATGAAAAACTTCATATCATTGATTCCACAAAACAATATTTTTAATTAAAATACTTAAGCAAACTAAACAAAGAAATATTCACCCTTTAAACAGAGAATATTTAAAGGCAATCAATGTAAAAGTAAAAGATGATATTCACGAAAATAACCAAGAGAACAAGTATAAACACCAGAATAATAATTCCCATGCTGAGAATAAGAATATATATACAAAGTATAAACAGCTCTAAAAAAAGATAAAAAAATCAAAGCAAAGAATCTAAAAGAAGATCAAGATATAATTCTATTTAATAATCTAATTTCACCTACCAAATTTAAAGAAGGAGGAGCAGCCATATTTGATGATCTTAAAAGAAATCATCATAAAGCCATTCTTGGCATCAAATTAATTATACCCTTGTTAATTAATAATCTTCGTCTACCTAAACGTTCATAAATAATATTAGATAAACAAAATAAACCAGAAGAACATAAACCATGACCAACCATTAGAGAAAGAGAACCTACACAACCTCATCAATTCATAGTCATCAATCCACCAATAACCATTCTTATATGAGCAACAGAAGAATATGCAATTAAAGACTTTAAATCAACCTGACGAAAACAAATAAATCTTACAATAACACCCCCAGATAAACCTAAAGACAATCAAAAATAATTAAACTTTAAACCCAAATAAGAAATAACCTTTATAACACGAAAAATACCATAACCACCTAACTTTAATAAAACACCAGCAAGAATTATTCTACCTGAAATAGGGGCCTCTACATGAGCCTTAGGAAGTCATAAATGAACCAAAAACATAGGTATCTTAACTAAAAAAGCCAAAATTATAAATACATAAAACATAAAATAATAAGAACCAAAATCAACCAATAAAGGAAAATATAAAGTATTAGAAAAATCATAAACCTTAAATAAAACTAATAATAAAGGTAATCTAGCAACCAAAGTATAAAAAATTAAATAAACACCAGCCTGCAAACGCTCAGGTTGATAACCCCAACCCAAAATTAAAAGTAAAGTAGGAACTAATCTAGCCTCAAAAAAAATATAAAAAGAAAGAAGACTTCATCTAGCAAATGAACAATAAAGCATAATTATTAAAATCAAAACCATAAAAACAAAAAAATTAGAATGATATGAACTTAAATAAACTGAACCTCTAGCAGTGATTATTAAAGAACAAATCCAAAAACTAAGTAAAATTAAACTAAAAGAAAAATAATCAATACCAAAATAATATCTAATTATATTCAAATCAGCATATGAATAAACACAAATTATAAAAACAAAACCCGACAGAAACATTAAAGAATGAACCAACCATCAACAATTATTTAATAAACAAAGAGGGATCAAAAAAATAGTTATAAATAAATACTTTAACATAAAGATAAACCAAAAGAATTAAAAAAATCATTACCATGAGAACGAATTATTGAAACTAAAATAGAAAGACCTAAAGCACCCTCACAAACAGAAAAAACTAAAAAAATAACAGGAAAAAAATAATCATAATCAAACTCAATAAGAAAAACAATAACTAACATAAATAAAGAAAGAACAATATATTCTAATCTCAAAAGAACCATTAATAAATGTTTACGTTTAGAAGAAAAAACATAAACACCAGCAAAATAAATCAATAAAGAAGTAAAAATAGAGAATATAAACATTAGTTTTAATAGTTTAAAAAAAACGCCGGTCTTGTAAACCGGAAATAAGTCCAGCCCCCACTTTTAAAACTTCAGAGGTGGAAAAGCTTCCATCATCGGTCCCCAAAACCGGTATTTTAAATAAACTAACCCCTGAAATGATCAAAATAATAATTATATCATTATCAAATGTAATAAATATTAATTTTATTAAATTAAGACATCCAATATCAATAATGCTTTTTATTATCCTTCAAACCTTCCTAGTTGGATTAATAACAGGAACAATAATAGAAAGATATTGATTATCATATATTTTATTTTTAACATTTCTTGGTGGTATACTAGTATTATTTATTTACATTACAAGAATTGCATCAAACGAAATATTTCAGCCTAAATCAATCACTATAATTATTACATTAATAATGTGAGTATTTATCATATTAATATTAATTATTCTAGATATATCTATATTTATAGACTTTTTCAAAAACACCGAAACTATAAATATTGATAATTCAATCAATTATCAAGAAATAACAATATCTTTAGAAAAATTATATAATAGACCAACATTCATTATTACAATAATAATAATAATTTATTTATTTTTAGCACTACTAGCAGCTGTTAAAATCACCAATTTTAATCAGGGACCTATTCGTAAAATAAGATAATTACTAATGAATAAACCCTTACGATTAAGACATCCAATAATTAAAATTATTAATAACTCTTTAATTGACTTACCTGCCCCAACAAATATTTCATTTTGATGAAATTTTGGATCCCTATTAGGGTTATGTTTGGTAATTCAAATCGTAACTGGACTATTTTTAGCTATACATTATACATCAAATATTGAAATAGCATTCAGTAGTGTAGTACACATCTGCCGAGACGTAAATAATGGTTGAATTATCCGAACCTTACACGCAAATGGAGCATCTATATTTTTTATTTGTATTTACTTACATGTAGGACGGGGAATTTACTATGGATCTTATATATATATATACATACCTGAATAATTGGTACAGTGATTTTATTTTTAGTTATAGCAACTGCATTTATAGGATATGTCTTACCCTGAGGCCAAATATCTTTTTGAGGTGCAACAGTAATTACTAATTTATTATCAGCAATCCCATACTTAGGAACAGATTTAGTCCAATGAGTATGAGGAGGATTCGCTGTTGATAATGCAACATTAAATCGATTCTCCACATTCCATTTTGTATTACCATTTATTATTGCTGCTATAGCAGCAATTCATTTATTTTTTCTTCACCAAACAGGATCTAATAATCCTCTTGGACTAAATGGAGATATTGAAAAAATTCCATTCCATCCATACTTTACCTTTAAGGATTCTATTACATTTGTAATAATAACATCATTATTAATTATACTATGTTTAATTAATCCTTACCTATTAGGAGATCCAGATAACTTTGTACCTGCCAACCCATTAGTAACACCAGTTCACATTCAACCAGAATGATATTTCCTATTTGCATATGCAATTCTACGATCTATCCCTAATAAGTTAGGAGGTGTTATTGCATTATTTTTATCAATTAGAATCTTAATAATTTTACCATTTTATAATAAAACACCATTCCGAGGCATTCAATTTTACGCTATTAATCAAATTTTATTCTGAATTATAGTAGTTGTTGTATGCTTACTAACGTGAATTGGTAAACGACCTGTAGAAGAACCTTATATTATAACAGGTCAAATCTTAACAATTATTTACTTCACATATTTCTTAATTAATGTCCATGTCGCAAACGCATGAGATAAATTAGTTAAGGAATAAAGTTAATTAGCTTAGGAAAAGAATATGTTTTGAAAACATAAAATTAGAAGTTTAACTCTTCTATTAACTTTTCTCAAAAAATTTCACTAAACAAATGAGATAAATAAAATCTTTAAACCAACAAAGAAAATAAAAAAATTCAAAGATAAAGGTAAAAAACTTTTTCAAGCTAAGTACATTAATTTATCATAACGGAACGTGGTAATGTTCCACGAACCCAAATAAAACCAAAAGATATAATAGCAAGCTTAATAAAAAATATAAAAGAATAAAAATCACCGCCCAAAAAAATTAAAGCCAATAACATTCTTATGAAGACAATTCTAGTATATTCAGCTAAAAAAAGTAAAGTAAAACCACCCGCACCATACTCAATATTAAATCCTGAAACTAACTCAGATTCCCCTTCAGCAAAATCAAAAGGAGTACGATTAGTTTCAGCTAAGCAAGAAGCAAAACAAGCTAAAGCTAAAGGAAAAGAAATAATAATAAATCAACAATAAAGCTGATAGTTTATAAAATCAAACATATTAAAACTACCAATTAAAATAATTAAAGACAATAAAATTAAAGCTAAACTAACTTCATAAGAAATTGTTTGAGCAACAGAACGAAGAGAACCTAATAATGAATAATTTGAATTAGAAGATCAACCAGCAATTATAACAGTATAAACACCTAATCTAGTACAACATAAAAAAAATAAAAATCCATAAGAAAAAGAACACATATAAGTTAAATAAGGAAAAATTACTCAAACGGCTAAAGAAATCATTAAATTAAAAACAGGGGAAAAATAATAAAGTAGGTAATTAGATATAATAGGAATTGGCTGCTCCTTACAAATTAACTTAATAGCATCGCTAAATGGCTGAGGAATTCCAACAAAACCTACCTTATTTGGACCCTTTCGAATCTGAATATAACCTAAAACCTTACGCTCTAATAAAGTTAAAAAGGCAACACTAATTAAAACACAAATAACCAATAAAAGAAAATTCAAAATAAATATAAATAAATCATAAAGTATCAATACAATTTGTAGAAAAAATCTACATAAATGAATTCTAAATTCAACACATTAATCTGTCAAAATAGTAAATAAATTAATATTAAACAATATAACAAAAAATATTTTAACCATATGGTCCTTTCGTACTAATATGGATTAACAATCTTAGGATAGAAACCGACCTGGCTCACGCCGGTCTGAACTCAGATCATGTAAGAATTTAAAGGTCGAACAGACCTAATCATTGGGCTCCTGCACCCAAAATTTTTCTTAATCCAACATCGAGGTCGCAATCTGCTTTGTCGATATGAGCTTTCAAAAACAATTACGCTGTTATCCCTAAGGTAACTTAATCTTATGATCATAAATTATGGATCAAAATAACAAACATAAATAAATGATATAATAATGAAGAGTTTATCTATTCTTCATGTCACCCCAACAAAACATCATCATTAAATATAGAAAGACAAACAAAAAACTATATAAAAGTAAAATGTCATGCTCTATAGGGTCTTCTCGTCCTAAAGAAGAATTTAAGCCTTTTGACTCAAAAGTTAAATTCAAAAATTTATTAAGAGACAGTTGATTTCTCGTCAAGCCATTCATTCCAGCCACTAATTAAGAGACTAATGATTATGCTACCTTTGCACGGTCAAAATACCGCGGCTCTTTAAAAATACGCTCAGTGAGCAGGCCAGACCTCAAAATATAAACAAGAGGACATGTTTTTGATAAACAGGCGGAAATCAATTTTGCCTAGTTCCTTATAATAAGTTCACAAGGTAAAAATTTCATACAAATAAATATACTAATTCTATCATTATTACAAAAATTTTAAAATTAAATTAATTATCTTAATAAAAAACCTAAAATATTTATAAAATCAAAATAAAAAATAATGAACTAAAACGTAATCTTAAAGATAACTGGTTTAAAGCTTACTATTATATTTCTATAAAATAAAATATAGGTTATTAACTTCAAAGCTTATCCCTTAAAGAATAAATAAGTTAATATTTTTACTTAAAAAATTAAATAAAAACAAATAACTTTAAAAAATTAAATTTTTTCTTAAGAAACTAGATATCTTGGGAAACGATTAACATCTCATTTCTATAAATAATTTAATAATAATTATGATACATTAACTATAAATTATTTATAAATCAACCTAATTCGAGACAAGTAAAATAAATACTAAAATTTTGATAAACCCTGATACATAAGGTACAATAAATAAAATCTACTTAAAAAAATTTAAAATAATATTTCATAAAACACTTACATTACCAATAAACTATAATTTAAAAAATCAATTCTATAAAATATAACGGATTTGATAGTGAAATACTGTTAATGAAGGTGGATTTGATAGTAATTTAATTTATTTAATTTAACTGATATTGGCTCTGAGATGTGTACACATCGCCCGTCGCTCTCATTATTGATTATTCTATTTTATTTTAAAGTAGCTTCAATTTAGATGAGATAAGTCGTAACATAGTAGATGTACTGGAAAGCGTATCTAGGAAGAGTTTCAAGATATAACTTATTAGTAAAGTGTTTCATTTACACTGAAAATTTTTCTGTGCAAATCAGGATATCTTGATTATTTATTTTATTATATTTATTTTTTGTATATTTAATTATTTAATATAAATAATTTTATTGTAATTTTTGTCTTAGTATATTTTATAGAATTGATTTTTTAAATTATAGTTTATTGGTAATGTAAGTGTTTTATGAAATATTATTTTAAATTTTTTTAAGTAGATTTTATTTATTGTACCTTTTGTATCAGGGTTTATCAAAATTTTAGTATTTATTTTACTTGTCTCGATTTGGGTTGATTTATAAATAATTTATAGTTAATGTATCATAATTATTATTAAATTATTTATAGAAATGAGATGTTAATCGTTTCCCAAGATATCTAGTTTCTTAAGAAAAAATTTAATTTTTTAAAGTTATTTGTTTTTATTTAATTTTTTAAGTAAAAATATTAACTTATTTATTCTTTAAGGGATAAGCTTTGAAGTTAATAACCTATAATTTATTATATAGAAATATAATAGTAAGCTTTAAACCAGCTATCTTTAAGATTACGTTTTAGTTCATTATTTTTTATTTTGATTTTATAAATATTTTAGGTTTTTTATTAAGATTATTAATTTAATTTTAAAATTTTTGTAATAATGATAGAATTAGTATATTTATTTGTATGAAATTTTTACCTTGTGAACTTATTATAAGGAACTAGGCAAAATTGATTTCCGCCTGTTTATCAAAAAC
The DNA here is from genome assembly GCF_023897955.1 of Schistocerca gregaria. NCBI lineage: Eukaryota > Metazoa > Arthropoda > Insecta > Orthoptera > Acrididae > Schistocerca > Schistocerca gregaria. Next base: position 18,057,887 of record NC_064925.1, read on the forward strand.
ATGTCCTCTTGTTTATATTTTGAGGTCTGGCCTGCTCACTGAGCGTATTTTTAAAGAGCCGCGGTATTTTGACCGTGCAAAGGTAGCATAATCATTAGTCTCTTAATTAGTGGCTGGAATGAATGGCTTGACGAGAAATCAACTGTCTCTTAATAAATTTTTGAATTTAACTTTTGAGTCAAAAGGCTTAAATTCTTCTTTAGGACGAGAAGACCCTATAGAGCTTGACATTTTACTTTTATATAGTTTTTTGTTTGTCTTTCTATATTTAATGATGATGTTTTGTTGGGGTGACATGAAGAATAGATAAACTCTTCATTATTATATCATTTATTTATGTTTGTTATTTTGATCCATAATTTATGATCATAAGATTAAGTTACCTTAGGGATAACAGCGTAATTGTTTTTGAGAGCTCATATCGACAAAGCAGATTGCGACCTCGATGTTGGATTAAGAAAAATTTTGGGTGCAGGAGCCCAATGATTAGGTCTGTTCGACCTTTAAATTCTTACATGATCTGAGTTCAGACCGGCGTGAGCCAGGTCGGTTTCTATCCTAAGATTGTTAATCCATATTAGTACGAAAGGACCATATGGTTAAAATATTTTTTGTTATATTGTTTAATATTAATTTATTTACTATTTTGACAGATTAATGTGTTGAATTTAGAATTCATTTATGTAGATTTTTTCTACAAATTGTATTGATACTTTATGATTTATTTATATTTATTTTGAATTTTCTTTTATTGGTTATTTGTGTTTTAATTAGTGTTGCCTTTTTAACTTTATTAGAGCGTAAGGTTTTAGGTTATATTCAGATTCGAAAGGGTCCAAATAAGGTAGGTTTTGTTGGAATTCCTCAGCCATTTAGAGATGCTATTAAGTTAATTTGTAAGGAGCAGCCAATTCCTATTATATCTAATTACCTACTTTATTATTTTTCCCCTGTTTTTAATTTAATGATTTCTTTAGCCGTTTGAGTAATTTTTCCTTATTTAACTTATATGTGTTCTTTTTCTTATGGATTTTTATTTTTTTTATGTTGTACTAGATTAGGTGTTTATACTGTTATAATTGCTGGTTGATCTTCTAATTCAAATTATTCATTATTAGGTTCTCTTCGTTCTGTTGCTCAAACAATTTCTTATGAAGATAGTTTAGCTTTAATTTTATTGTCTTTAATTATTTTAATTGGTATTTTTAATATGTTTGATTTTATAAACTATCAGCTTTATTGTTGATTTATTATTATTTCTTTTCCTTTAGCTTTAGCTTGTTTTGCTTCTTGCTTAGCTGAAACTAATCGTACTCCTTTTGATTTTGCTGAAGGGGAATCTGAGTTAGTTTCAGGATTTAATATTGAGTATGGTGCGGGTGGTTTTACTTTAATTTTTTAGCTGAATATACTAGAATTGTCTTCATAAGAATGTTATTGGCTTTAATTTTTTTGGGCGGTGATTTTTATTCTTTTATATTTTTTATTTAGCTTGCTATTATATCTTTTGGTTTTATTTGGGTTCGTGGAACATTACCACGGTTCCGTTATGATAAATTAATGTACTTAGCTTGAAAAAGTTTTTTACCTTTATCTTTGAATTTTTTTTATTTTCTTTGTTGGTTTAAAGATTTTATTTATCTCATTTGTTTAGTGAAATTTTTTGAGAAAAGTTAATAGAAGAGTTAAACTTCTAATTTTATGTTTTCAAAACATATGCTTTTCCTAAGCTAATTAACTTTATTCCTTAATTAATTTATCTCATGCGTTTGCGACATGGACATTAATTAAGAAATATGTGAAGTAAATCATTGTTAAGATTTGACCTGTTATAATATAAGGTTCTTCAACAGGTCGTTTACCAATTCACGTTAGTAAGCATACAACAACTACTATAATTCAGAATAAAATTTGATTAATAGGGTAAAATTGAATGCCTCAGAATGGTGTTTTATTATAAAATGGTAAAATTATTAAGATTCTAATTGATAAAAATAATGCAATAACACCTCCTAACTTATTAGGGATAGATCGTAGAATTGCATATGCAAATAGGAAATATCATTCTGGTTGAATGTGAACTGGTGTTACTAATGGGTTGGCAGGTACAAAGTTATCTGGATCTCCTAATAGGTAAGGATTAATTAAACATAGTATAATTAATAATGATGTTATTATTACAAATGTAATAGAATCCTTAAAGGTAAAGTATGGATGGAATGGAATTTTTTCAATATCTCCATTTAGTCCAAGAGGATTATTAGATCCTGTTTGGTGAAGAAAAAATAAATGAATTGCTGCTATAGCAGCAATAATAAATGGTAATACAAAATGGAATGTGAAGAATCGATTTAATGTTGCATTATCAACAGCGAATCCTCCTCATACTCATTGGACTAAATCTGTTCCTAAGTATGGGATTGCTGATAATAAATTAGTAATTACTGTTGCACCTCAAAAAGATATTTGGCCTCAGGGTAAGACATATCCTATAAATGCAGTTGCTATAACTAAAAATAAAATCACTGTACCAATTATTCAGGTATCTATATATATATAAGATCCATAGTAAATTCCCCGTCCTACATGTAAGTAAATACAAATAAAAAATATAGATGCTCCATTTGCGTGTAAGGTTCGGATAATTCAACCATTATTTACGTCTCGGCAGATGTGTACTACACTACTGAATGCTATTTCAATATTTGATGTATAATGTATAGCTAAAAATAGTCCAGTTACGATTTGAATTACCAAACATAACCCTAATAGGGATCCAAAATTTCATCAAAATGAAATATTTGTTGGGGCAGGTAAGTCAATTAAAGAGTTATTAATAATTTTAATTAAAGGATGTCTTAATCGTAAGGGTTTATTCATTAGTAATTATCTTTTTTTACGAATAGGTCCCTGATTAATATTGGTGATTTTAACAACTGCTAGTAGTGCTAAAAATAAATAAATTATTATTATTATTGTAATAATGAATGTTGGTCTATTATATAATTTTTCTAAAGATATTGTTATTTCTTGATAATTGATTGAATTATCAATATTTATAGTTTCGGTGTTTTTGAAAAAGTCTATAAATATAGATATATCTAGAATAATTAATATTAATATGATAAATACTCACATTATTAATGTAATAATTATAGTGATTGATTTAGGCTGAAATATTTCGTTTGATGCAATTCTTGTAATGTAAATAAATAATACTAGTATACCACCAAGAAATGTTAAAAATAAAATATATGATAATCAATATCTTCCTATTATTGTTCCTGTTATTAATACAACTAGGAAGGTTTGAAGGATAATAAAAAGCATTATTGATATTGGGTGTCTTAATTTAATAAAATTAATATTTATTACATTTGATAATGATATAATTATTATTTTGATCATTTCAGGGGTTAGTTTATTTAAAATACCGGTTTTGGGGACCGATGATGGAAGCTTTTCCACCTCTGAAGTTTTAAAAGTGGGGGCTGGACTTATTTCCGGTTTACAAGACCGGCGTTTTTTTTAAACTATTAAAACTAATGTTTATATTCTCTATTTTTACTTCTTTATTGATTTATTTTGCTGGTGTTTATGTTTTTTCTTCTAAACGTAAACATTTATTAATGGTTCTTTTGAGATTAGAATATATTGTTCTTTCTTTATTTATGTTAGTTATTGTTTTTCTTATTGAGTTTGATTATGATTATTTTTTTCCTGTTATTTTTTTAGTTTTTTCTGTTTGTGAGGGTGCTTTAGGTCTTTCTATTTTAGTTTCAATAATTCGTTCTCATGGTAATGATTTTTTTAATTCTTTTGGTTTATCTTTATGTTAAAGTATTTATTTATAACTATTTTTTGATCCCTCTTTGTTTATTAAATAATTGTTGATGGTTGGTTCATTCTTTAATGTTTCTGTCGGGTTTTGTTTTTATAATTTGTGTTTATTCATATGCTGATTTGAATATAATTAGATATTATTTTGGTATTGATTATTTTTCTTTTAGTTTAATTTTACTTAGTTTTTGGATTTGTTCTTTAATAATCACTGCTAGAGGTTCAGTTTATTTAAGTTCATATCATTCTAATTTTTTTGTTTTTATGGTTTTGATTTTAATAATTATGCTTTATTGTTCATTTGCTAGATTAAGTCTTCTTTCTTTTTATATTTTTTTTGAGGCTAGATTAGTTCCTACTTTACTTTTAATTTTGGGTTGGGGTTATCAACCTGAGCGTTTGCAGGCTGGTGTTTATTTAATTTTTTATACTTTGGTTGCTAGATTACCTTTATTATTAGTTTTATTTAAGGTTTATGATTTTTCTAATACTTTATATTTTCCTTTATTGGTTGATTTTGGTTCTTATTATTTTATGTTTTATGTATTTATAATTTTGGCTTTTTTAGTTGAGATACCTATGTTTTTGGTTCATTTATGACTTCCTAAGGCTCATGTAGAGGCCCCTATTTCAGGTAGAATAATTCTTGCTGGTGTTTTATTAAAGTTAGGTGGTTATGGTATTTTTCGTGTTATAAAGGTTATTTCTTATTTGGGTTTAAAGTTTAATTATTTTTGATTGTCTTTAGGTTTATCTGGGGGTGTTATTGTAAGATTTATTTGTTTTCGTCAGGTTGATTTAAAGTCTTTAATTGCATATTCTTCTGTTGCTCATATAAGAATGGTTATTGGTTGATTGATGACTATGAATTGATGAGGTTGTGTAGGTTCTCTTTCTCTAATGGTTGGTCATGGTTTATGTTCTTCTGGTTTATTTTGTTTATCTAATATTATTTATGAACGTTTAGGTAGACGAAGATTATTAATTAACAAGGGTATAATTAATTTGATGCCAAGAATGGCTTTATGATGATTTCTTTTAAGATCATCAAATATGGCTGCTCCTCCTTCTTTAAATTTGGTAGGTGAAATTAGATTATTAAATAGAATTATATCTTGATCTTCTTTTAGATTCTTTGCTTTGATTTTTTTATCTTTTTTTAGAGTTGTTTATACTTTGTATATATATTCTTATTCTCAGCATGGGAATTATTATTCTGGTGTTTATACTTGTTCTCTTGGTTATTTTCGTGAATATCATCTTTTACTTTTACATTGATTGCCTTTAAATATTCTCTGTTTAAAGGGTGAATATTTCTTTGTTTAGTTTGCTTAAGTATTTTAATTAAAAATATTGTTTTGTGGAATCAATGATATGAAGTTTTTCATCTTAGGCCGTGAATTTATTTTCTATTTGTTCTTTGAGTTTTTTCCTTTGTTTATTTCGAGAACTATAATTTTTATTTTAGGTATTTATTATTTAATAATTGATTATAGAGTTTTTGTTGAGTGAGAGCTTTTCAATTTAAATGGTTCTATAGTTGTTATAACTTTAATTTTGGATTGAATATCTCTTATTTTTATATCTTTTGTTATATATATTTCTTCTTTGGTTATTTATTATAGAGAGGATTATAAATCAGATGAAAAGAATATAAATCGTTTTATTATTATTGTTTTAATATTTATTCTTTCTATAGGTTTTTTAATTATTAGTCCTACTTTAATTAGAATTTTATTAGGTTGAGATGGTTTAGGTTTAGTTTCTTATTGTTTAGTTATTTATTATCAAAATGTAAAATCTTATAGTGCTGGTGTATTAACTGCACTTTCTAATCGTATTGGTGATGTTGCTATTTTAATTTCTATTGCATGAATGTTAAATTTTGGTGGTTGAAATTATATTTATTATTATGATTTTATTTCTAATTCTTTTGAAATAAAGCTCATTACTATATTAATTGTTTTAGCAGCTATAACTAAGAGAGCTCAGATTCCTTTCTCTTCATGACTTCCTGCTGCTATAGCAGCTCCTACTCCTGTTTCTGCTTTAGTTCATTCTTCTACTCTTGTTACTGCTGGTGTTTATTTATTAATTCGTTTTAGACCAATATTGGATACTTATAATTGTGGTTGATTTTTACTTTTAATTGGTTGTATAACTATATTTATGGCTGGATTGGGCGCTAATTTTGAGTTTGATTTAAAGAAGATTATTGCTCTTTCTACTTTAAGACAACTTGGTTTAATAATAAGAATTTTGGCTATAGGTTATCCAAAGCTTGCATTTTTTCATTTATTGGCTCATGCTTTATTTAAGGCATTATTATTTATATGTGCAGGTTCAATAATTCATAATTTGAAGGATTCTCAGGATACTCGTTTTATAGGATCAATTGTTAATTTCATACCTTTAACTTCAGTTTGTTTTAATGTTTCTAGTTTATCTTTGTGTGGAATACCTTTTTTAGCGGGATTTTATTCAAAGGATTTAATTCTTGAGATGGTTTGTTTAAGATGAATTAATTGTTTAATTTTTTTTCTTTATTTTTTTTCTACTGGTTTAACTGCTTCTTATTCTTTTCGTTTGTTTTATTATTCAATATCTGGTGATAATAATTTTTATTCTAGATTTTCTTTTGATGATAAGGGTTATTATATTTCATTTGGAATAATTGGTCTATTGTTTGTTGCTGTTTTTGGTGGTAGTCTTTTATCTTGATTAATTTTTCCTATTCCTCATGTGATTGCTTTACCTTATTATTTAAAGTTTTTAACTATTACAGTTGTTATTTTAGGTGCTTATTTAGGTTATCTTATTTCTAATTTTGATTTTTCTCATAATTTATTTTCTTTAAGTATACTTTCTTTTGTTAGATTTGCTGGTTCTATATGATTTATACCTTTTCTTTCAACTAAGTTTATTAGATATATTCCTTTAAAAATAGGTTATTATTCATCTAAGTCATTTGATTATGGTTGAGGTGAATTACTTGGTGGTCAAGGTTTATATAGATTATTTATTTATTTAATTGGTTATATTCAAGGTTGATATGATTCTAATTTCAAGATTTATCTTTTAACTTTTATTTTTTGAATATTTATTTTGGTAATATTGTTTTTCGTTTACTTAAATAGCTTATAATTAGAGCGTGACACTGAAGATGTTAAGGAAGTATTTTTACTTTTAAGTATTTATAAATATAGATATATTATTTTTACAGTGAAAATGTAATGTTTTATTTAAACTATATAAATTTTAGAAATGTTAACGGAGTTTAACCGCTAATATAAAAAGTTAGCAGCTTTCATATTGGCTTTACATTTCCTTAATTGGAACTATTATAGTTCAATTATATTATTAACAGTAATACGCCTCTTTTTGGCTTCAATTAATAAGAATAAGGGTAGCACATACCAATCTTCCAGGTCGAAACTGACTGCAACATTTCGCTTCTTATTCTATTTAAGGTTGATTGATAATATCAATACTTTTTGAATGCAACCCAAATGTTATATTTAACTACAACCCTTTATTCTGCTCATTGTAATGCTCCTTGGTTTCATTCATGGTATAGTCCTCCTAATAGAACTAGAATAAAAAATATTGTTGATACTGTTCAGATTATAATGTCTGAAGTTTTAAAAATAATTACAATTGGTAGAATTAGTGCAATTTCTACATCAAAAATTAAAAAGATTACTGCGATTAGGAAGAATCGTATTGAGAATGGTATTCGTGCTGATCTTTTTGGATCAAACCCACATTCAAATGGTGATCTTTTTTCTCGATCATTAATTAATTTTTTTGATAGTGTTGTTGCCAGGATTATAACAATTATTGGAATAATAAATCTAATGAAAACTCTTGTTGATAGAATTAGAATTGTTTTTCTTGATTTATATCAAGCTTTCTGATTGGAAGTCAAATGTACTATTTATACTAGAAAAACAATTATCTACCTCATCAATAAATAGAGATATATAAGAATAATCATACTACGTCTACGAAGTGTCAGTATCATGCTGCTGCTTCAAATCCAAAGTGATGTCTGGTGAAAATTGATTTATTGAGTGTCGAAGTAGACATGTTGATAAAAAGATTGTTCCAATAATTACGTGTAAACCATGGAATCCTGTTGCAACAAAGAATGTTGATCCATAAACTGCATCTGCAATGGTAAAAGGTGCTTCTCAATATTCATATGCTTGAAGTATTGTAAAGTATAGTCCTAATAACACTGTGAAGAATAATCCTTGTAGTGCTTGAGTATGATTAGATTCCATTAAACTATGATGTGCTCATGTTACTGTTACTCCTGATGCTAAAAGAATAGCTGTATTAAGTAATGGAATTTGTATAGGGTTAAAGGGTTGAATTCCTATTGGAGGTCATAGTATTCCTAGTTCAATTGTTGGTGCTAATCTTCTTCTAAAGAATGCTCAAAAAAAAGAAACGAAAAATAATACCTCTGATGCAATAAATAAAATTATTCCTCATCGTAATCCAATTGATACAAATCCTGTATGTAATCCTTGATATGTTCCTTCTCGTACTACATCTCGTCATCATTGAATTATAGTTAGTAGGGTAATTCCAAATCCAATTATGAATAAGTTAATATTAAATAGGTGGAATCATTTTGCTAGTCCTGATACTAGGACTATTGCTCCAATTGCTCCTGTTAATGGTCAAGGTCTATAGTCTACTAAGTGGAATGGGTGGTTTGAGTGAGTTGTTAACATAGGTTTAATATACTTCTCTAGAATATAGAGTTCTTAGAATTGAGAAAACATAGGCTCGAATTATTGCTACTGCTGATTCTAGAATTAATAGAAGTATTTGACCAATAATTAGTAATGAGATTAAGTTTATTACTATAGATGGTCCTGTGTTTCCTAATAAGGTTAATAATAAGTGTCCTGCAATTATATTTGCTGCCAACCGTACTGCTAATGTACCTGGTCGAATAACATTACTAATTGTTTCAATTAGTACTATAAATGATATTAATGCAGGCGGTGTACCTTGTGGTACAAGGTGTGTAAATGTATGATTAGTATGGTTAATTCATCCAAATAATATAAATCTTAGCCATATAGGTAGGGCAATTGCAAATGTTAATGCTAAATGTCTTGTTCTAGTAAAAATATAAGGGAATAATCCTATGAAATTGTTAAATAATATTATAATAAAAATTGAGATGAAAATGAATGTTGTTCCATTAAATGATTTTGGTCCAAGAAGTGTTTTAAATTCATTATGTAAGGTTAAATTTAGTTTATTTCAGATAATGTTAATTCGTGATGGTGTAAGTCAAAATAGTGATGGGATTAATAATAGTCCTAGAAATGTTCTAGTTCAATTTAATGATAAATTAAAGATGTTAGTTGATGGGTCAAATGTTGAGAATAGATTTGTTATCATTTTCAATTTAAGTTTTTTATTTCAATTGTTCCTTTTTCTGCTCTTTTAATAAGGTTAGGTTTAAATGAGAAGAAGTTTATTTGATTAAACAAGATTAATGTAGCTGAAAATATAATGAATAGTGAGAATCATATAAGAGGGGATATTTGAGGGATTTGGATATAATTTCCCCATCAGAAGTAGTCGTTAATTTACTATTATTTGGTTTAAGAGACCATTACTTACTTTCAGTCATCTGATGAATTTCAAGGTGTACTAATTTTTTTTAGTTACTTTAGATTGACACTCTAATGTTATTTATTTTAACTAACTCCTTAAATTATCTTAGATAATCACTTAATAAATAAATTTACTGAAGTTCTTTCAATTACAATTGGTATAAATCTGTGGTTTGCTCCACAGATTTCTGAGCATTGTCCAAAGAATAATCCAGGTCGATTTATTGTGAATGTTCCTTGATTTAACCGACCTGGCGTTGCATCAATTTTAACCCCTAATGCAGGAACTGCTCATGAGTGTAGAACATCTGATGCTCTTGTTAATACTCGTACTTCTGTATTTATTGGTAGGATTGTTCGGTTATCTACATCTAGTAGTCGGAATCCATCATTTTCTAGGTCTTGTTCTGGTGTTTATAAGTGTCAAATTCTACGTCTATGAAGTCTGAATATTCATATCTTCAATATCATTGTCGTCCAATGGTTTTAATTGTAATTATTGCATCTACTGAATCATCAAGTAAATATAATAGTCGTAATGATGGAAGGGCAATAAAAATTAATGTAATTGCTGGTAAAGCTGTTCAGATTGTTTCAATTAAATGTCCATGAAGTATATTACGGTTAGTATAGGCAATAAATAATATATAACTTAGGGCATAACCTACAATTACTGTAATTAATAATAATACGACCATAGTATGATCATGAAAGAATGATAATTGCTCCATTAATGGTGAAGCTCCATCTTGAAGAGATAAATTTGATCATGTTGCCATTAATAAATATTTTCTAATAAAAGGTCAAACCTTTATTTGTAGAGCTTAAATCTACTGCACTAATCTGCCAAATTAGAATCTAGAGATTAATGGTAATTCTGAGTAACTATGTTCTGCAGGAGGGTTATTTTGTAGTCATTCTGTTGATCTTCTTATGTTAGCTCTAAATATAATTACTCGGTTTGTAATCATTCTTTCTCATATAATTACAATGAATATAATGATTCCTACAATAGAAATTGTAGACCCAATTCTTGATACTACGTTTCATGATGTATATGCGTCTGGGTAGTCAGAGTATCGTCGAGGTATTCCTGCTAATCCTAGGAAGTGTTGAGGAAAGAATGTTAAATTTACTCCAATGAATATAATTGTAAATTGGATTTTTAATCATGTATTATTTATAGTTAATCCTGTAAATAGTGGATATCATTGAATGACACCTCCTATAATTGCAAATACTGCTCCTATAGATAATACATAATGAAAGTGGGCTACTACATAATATGTATCATGTAATACAATATCAAGTGATGAATTTGCTAATACTAATCCTGTTAATCCACCAATTGTAAATAGGAAAATAAATCCTAGAGCTCATAATAATGGTGGATTGAACTTGAATTTAGTTCCATATAATGTAGCTAATCATCTAAATACCTTAATTCCTGTAGGTACAGCAATAATTATTGTTGCTGATGTAAAATATGCTCGTGTGTCAACATCCATTCCTACTGTAAATATATGATGTGCTCATACAATAAATCCTATTAGTCCAATTGATAGTATAGCATAAATTATACCTAATGTTCCAAATGATTCAATTTTTCCTCTTTCTTGACATACAATATGTGAAATAATTTCGAACCCCGGTAGAATTAAAATATAAACTTCTGGGTGTCCAAAGAATCAAAATAGATGTTGATATAGAATTGGGTCACCCCCTCCTGCAGGGTCAAAGAATGATGTATTTAAATTTCGATCTGTTAATAATATAGTAATAGCTCCTGCTAAAACTGGAAGTGAAAGAAGGAGAAGTAATGCTGTAATAGCTACAGATCATACAAATAAAGGTGTTTGATCTAAAGTTATACTTTCTGATCGTATATTAATTGCTGTTGTAATGAAATTCACTGCACCAAGAATAGATGATACACCTGCTAAGTGCAGTGAAAAAATAGCTAGATCTACAGATGCACCCCCGTGTGCAATAGCTCCTGCTAGAGGAGGGTAAACTGTTCATCCTGTACCAGCACCATTATCTACTATAGAAGATGTAAGAAGAAGGGTTAGTGAAGGTGGTAGTAATCAAAAACTTATATTATTTATTCGTGGAAATGCTATATCTGGTGCACAAATTATTAGTGGAACAAGTCAATTACCAAATCCACCAATTATAATAGGTATTACTATAAAGAAAATTATTACGAATGCATGAGCTGTAATAATAACATTATAAATCTGGTCATCCCCAATTAGAGATCCGGGTTGGCCAAGTTCAGCACGAATAAGTATTCTTATTGATGTTCCTACTATTCCTGCTCATGCTCCAAATATGAAGTATAAAGTACCAATGTCCTTATGGTTTGTTGAGAATAATCATTTTTGCGGTAAGATGGCTGAATTTTAGGTGGTAGACTGTAAATCTACTTATGAGATGTTTTCTCTCTTATCATATTTAGGTCTTATATTCAATTATGATTCTAGACTGCAATTCTAGAGGTGTAAAATTTTACTAAGGCCTAAAAGATTATTCTTTTAATTATAACTTTGAAGGTTATTAGTTTGATTAACTTAAGTCCTTAGTATAATGAAATTAAGGTTGATGTTGAAATCAATCCCTTATGGTTTGTTGAGAATAATCATTTTTGCGGTAAGATGGCTGAATTTTAGGTGGTAGACTGTAAATCTACTTATGAGATGTTTTCTCTCTTATCATATTTAGGTCTTATATTCAATTATGATTCTAGACTGCAATTCTAGAGGTGTAAAATTTTACTAAGGCCTAAAAGATTATTCTTTTAATTATAACTTTGAAGGTTATTAGTTTGATTAACTTAAGTCCTTAGTATAATGAAATTAAGGTTGATGTTGAAATCAATCCTATTGTTGAAATTATTACTGTTATAGGAAGAATGATTCTTGATTTTTGGGACTTTATCTTTATAGATCACGAATTTTCTGTGTATGATATAATTAGAGCTGAGAATCTAATACGTATATAGTAGTAGAGTGTAATTGTAGTTAATACAACTATAATAGTTATAATAGTTGTTATATTGTTTTCTATTAATGATTGTATTACAATTCATTTTGGTAAGAATCCAAGGAATGGTGGTAGTCCACCTAAAGATAATAAAGATAAGAATATTATGAATTTAATTTCGGTTTTTATATTTCTGGCTGAATAAATTTGATTTATGAAAAATAAATTTATTTGCTTAAATAATAAAACTATAATTAATCTTAATAGTGAGTAAATAATGAAGTATAGTTCTCAGATGTTTTCTCTGACTGTTAATGATCTAATTATTCAACCTAGATGTCTGATTGATGAATATGCTAAAAGTTGTCGTAAGGATGTTTGATTTAAACCTCCTATTGCCCCAATAATAATTCTTAAGATAATAATTGTTCAAATAAAAGTTCTTAATTGAATACAATAAGATAAGACCATTATTGGGGCGATTTTTTGTCATGTTATTAATGTTAAACAATTATTTCATCTTGATGCTCCTATAACTTCTGGAAATCAGAAATGGAAAGGTGCAGCTCCAATCTTTAATAATAGTCTAGATCTAATTATTATTGATGGGATAAATTCTGTTTCCCATCCCATGGGATATTTTATTTGAATCAGCAAAATTGAAAATAATAATATTGTCGATGCTATTGCTTGGACAATAAAATATTTAATTGATGATTCATTTATTATTATATTTTTATTTCTTGTTAGGAGCAGGATAAATGAAAGTAAGTTGATCTCAAGTCCTATTCAAACCCCAAATCAGGAATTTGATGAAATGGACAGGATCGTTCCTATCATTAATGTTGATAGGAAGAGAAGTTTTGTAGAGTTGTTGGTCATTAAAAAGGAGAGGATTGATACCTCTATAAATGGGGTATGAACCCATTAGCTTGTTTTCTTACCTTTTTACATTAAGGTGTATGATGCACGTTAGTTTTTGATACTAAAGGAGGTAGTTTAAATCTATCTTATGTAATTTTAATGAAGGTATTTTATTTACTTTATTTACCCTATCAAGGTAACCCTTTAATCAGGCACTTCGTTTATTTAATATATAAATCGAAAGTTTTTTTTTGAAATTCTTTTATGTATTATTTTGTTTCATTAGGATTAATTTATCCTGCTCATTTTATTTTTTTTATATATATATATAATAAATAATTTATATTAATATATTACATTTAATTGAAATTAAAGTATTATAAGTTCATCTTACCATTATCAATTGATTATTTTAATGCAATTATTTACCTAGGATTATAGCTACTTATGTTTTTAGCTTAAAATAGGTTATTATAATATAATATATATAATAATATGTAATTTAATATTTAATATTATTATAATTGGATATAATAAATAAAATTATTAATTTAAATATGAAATATTATAATTAATATAATTATTTATATCCAATAGGAATTCAACCCTTTAACCCTATACAAATTCCATTACTTAATACAGCTATTCTTTTAGCATCAGGAGTAACAGTAACATGAGCACATCATAGTTTAATGGAATCTAATCATACTCAAGCACTACAAGGATTATTCTTCACAGTGTTATTAGGACTATACTTTACAATTCTTCAAGCATATGAATATTGAGAAGCACCTTTTACCATTGCAGATGCAGTTTATGGATCAACATTCTTTGTTGCAACAGGATTCCATGGTTTACACGTAATTATTGGAACAATCTTTTTATCAACATGTCTACTTCGACACTCAATAAATCAATTTTCACCAAGACATCACTTTGGATTTGAAGCAGCAGCATGATACTGACACTTCGTAGACGTAGTATGATTATTCTTATATATCTCTATTTATTGATGAGGTAGATAATTGTTTTTCTAGTATAAATAGTACATTTGACTTCCAATCAGAAAGCTTGATATAAATCAAGAAAAACAATTCTAATTCTATCAACAAGAGTTTTCATTAGATTTATTATTCCAATAATTGTTATAATCCTGGCAACAACACTATCAAAAAAATTAATTAATGATCGAGAAAAAAGATCACCATTTGAATGTGGGTTTGATCCAAAAAGATCAGCACGAATACCATTCTCAATACGATTCTTCCTAATCGCAGTAATCTTTTTAATTTTTGATGTAGAAATTGCACTAATTCTACCAATTGTAATTATTTTTAAAACTTCAGACATTATAATCTGAACAGTATCAACAATATTTTTTATTCTAGTTCTATTAGGAGGACTATACCATGAATGAAACCAAGGAGCATTACAATGAGCAGAATAAAGGGTTGTAGTTAAATATAACATTTGGGTTGCATTCAAAAAGTATTGATATTATCAATCAACCTTAAATAGAATCAGAAGCGAAATATTGCAGTCAGTTTCGACCTGGAAGATTGGTATGTACTACCCTTATTCTTATTAATTGAAGCCAAAAAGAGGCGTATTACTGTTAATAATATAATTGAACTATAATAGTTCCAATTAAGGAAATGTAAAGCCAATATGAAAGCTGCTAACTTTTTATATTAGCGGTTAAACTCCGTTAACATTTCTAAAATTTATATAGTTTAAATAAAACATTTCATTTTAACTGTAAAATTATTATATCTATATTTATAAATACTTAAAAGTAAAAATACTTCCTTAACATCTTCAGTGTCACGCTCTAATTATAAGCTATTTAAGTAAACGAAAAACAATATTACCAAAATAAATATTCAAAAAATAAAAGTTAAAAGATAAATCTTGAAATTAGAATCATATCAACCTTGAATATAACCAATTAAATAAATAAATAATCTATATAAACCTTGACCACCAAGTAATTCACCTCAACCATAATCAAATGACTTAGATGAATAATAACCTATTTTTAAAGGAATATATCTAATAAACTTAGTTGAAAGAAAAGGTATAAATCATATAGAACCAGCAAATCTAACAAAAGAAAGTATACTTAAAGAAAATAAATCATGAGAAAAATCAAAATTAGAAATAAGATAACCTAAATAAGCACCTAAAATAACAACTGTAATAGTTAAAAACTTTAAATAATAAGGTAAAGCAATCACATGAGGAATAGGAAAAATTAATCAAGATAAAAGACTACCACCAAAAACAGCAACAAACAATAGACCAATTATTCCAAATGAAATATAATAACCCTTATCATCAAAAGAAAATCTAGAATAAAAATTATTATCACCAGATATTGAATAATAAAACAAACGAAAAGAATAAGAAGCAGTTAAACCAGTAGAAAAAAAATAAAGAAAAAAAATTAAACAACTAATTCATCTTAAACAAACCATCTCAAGAATTAAATCCTTTGAATAAAATCCCGCTAAAAAAGGTATTCCACACAAAGATAAACTAGAAACATTAAAACAAACTGAAGTTAAAGGTATGAAATTAACAATTGATCCTATAAAACGAATATCCTGAGAATCCTTCAAATTATGAATTATTGAACCTGCACATATAAATAATAATGCCTTAAATAAAGCATGAGCCAATAAATGAAAAAATGCAAGCTTTGGATAACCTATAGCCAAAATTCTTATTATTAAACCAAGTTGTCTTAAAGTAGAAAGAGCAATAATCTTCTTTAAATCAAACTCAAAATTAGCGCCCAATCCAGCCATAAATATAGTTATACAACCAATTAAAAGTAAAAATCAACCACAATTATAAGTATCCAATATTGGTCTAAAACGAATTAATAAATAAACACCAGTAGTAACAAGAGTAGAAGAATGAACTAAAGCAGAAACAGGAGTAGGAGTTGCTATAGCAGCAGGAAGTCATGAAGAGAAAGGAATCTGAGCTCTCTTAGTTATAGCTGCTAAAACAATTAATATAGTAATGAGCTTTATTTCAAAAGAATTAGAAATAAAATCATAATAATAAATATAATTTCAACCACCAAAATTTAACATTCATGCAATAGAAATTAAAATAGCAACATCACCAATACGATTAGAAAGTGCAGTTAATATACCAGCACTATAAGATTTTACATTTTGATAATAAATAACTAAACAATAAGAAACTAAACCTAAACCATCTCAACCTAATAAAATTCTAATTAAATTAGGACTAATAATTAAAAAACCTATAGAAAGAATAAATATTAAAACAATAATAATAAAACGATTTATATTCTTTTCACCAGATATATAATCCTCTCTATAATAAATAACCAAAGAAGAAATATATATAACAAAAGATATAAAAATAAGAGATATTCAATCCAAAATTAAAGTTATAACAACTATAGAACCATTTAAATTGAAAAGCTCTCACTCAACAAAAACTCTATAATCAATTATTAAATAATAAATACCAAAAATAAAAATTATAGTTCTCGAAATAAACAAAGAAAAAAAACTCAAAGAACAAATAGAAAATAAATTCACGGCGTAAGATGAAAAACTTCATATCATTGATTCCACAAAACAATATTTTTAATTAAAATACTTAAGCAAACTAAACAAAGAAATATTCACCATTTAAACAGAGAATATTTAAAGGCAATCAATGTACAAGTAAAAGATGATATTCACGAAAATAACCAAGAGAACAAGTATAAACACCAGAATAATAATTCCCATGCTGAGAATAAGAATATATATACAAAGTATAAACAGCTCTAAAAAAAGATAAAAAAATCAAAGCAAAGAATCTAAAAGAAGATCAAGATATAATTCTATTTAATAATCTAATTTCACCTACCAAATTTGAAGAAGGAGGAGCAGCCATATTTGATGATCTTAAAAGAAATCATCATAAAGCCATTCTTGGCATCAAATTAATTATACCCTTGTTAATTAATAATCTTCGTCTACCTAAACGTTCATAAATAATATTAGATAAACAAAATAAACCAGAAGAACATAAACCATGACCAACCATTAGAGAAAGAGAACCTACACAACCTCATCAATTCATAGTCATCAATCCACCAATAACCATTCTTATATGAGCAACAGAAAAATATGCAATTAAAGACTTTAAATCAACCTGACGAAAACAAATAAATCTTACAATAACACCCCCAGATAAACCTAAAGACAATCAAAAATAATTAAACTTTAAACCCAAATAAGAAATAACCTTTATAACACGAAAAATACCATAACCACCTAACTTTAATAAAACACCAGCAAGAATTATTCTACCTGAAATAGGGGCCTCTACATGAGCCTTAGGAAGTCATAAATGAACCAAAAACATAGGTATCTCAACTAAAAAAGCCAAAATTATAAATACATAAAACATAAAATAATAAGAACCAAAATCAACCAATAAAGGAAAATATAAAGTATTAGAAAAATCATAAACCTTAAATAAAACTAATAATAAAGGTAATCTAGCAACCAAAGTATAAAAAATTAAATAAACACCAGCCTGCAAACGCTCAGGTTGATAACCCCAACCCAAAATTAAAAGTAAAGTAGGAACTAATCTAGCCTCAAAAAAAATATAAAAAGAAAGAAGACTTAATCTAGCAAATGAACAATAAAGCATAATTATTAAAATCAAAACCATAAAAACAAAAAAATTAGAATGATATGAACTTAAATAAACTGAACCTCTAGCAGTGATTATTAAAGAACAAATCCAAAAACTAAGTAAAATTAAACTAAAAGAAAAATAATCAATACCAAAATAATATCTAATTATATTCAAATCAGCATATGAATAAACACAAATTATAAAAACAAAACCCGACAGAAACATTAAAGAATGAACCAACCATCAACAATTATTTAATAAACAAAGAGGGATCAAAAAAATAGTTATAAATAAATACTTTAACATAAAGATAAACCAAAAGAATTAAAAAAATCATTACCATGAAAACGAATTATTGAAACTAAGGTAACCCTTTAATCAGGCACTTCATTTATTTAATATATAAATCGAAAGTTTTTTTTTTTGAAATTCTTTTATGTATTATTTTGTTTAATTAGGATTAATTTATCCTGCTCATTTTATTTTTTTATATATATATATATAATAAATAATTTATATTAATATATTACATTTAATTGAAATTAAAGTATTATAAGTTCATCTTACCATTATCAATTGATTATTTTAATGCAATTATTTATATAGGATTATAGCTACTTATGTTTTTAGCTTAAAATAGGTTATTATAATATCTATAATTAGATTATTTAACTAATATATATGAAAGTTAACTTAATATAAAAAAAGAATTCATATTAATAACATATTATAATAAATTACATAATTGTATAAAATATATTTATTATATTATTTAATCTTTCTTTATTTATTAGTGAAAAGAAAGATTAAATAAGAAAGAATATAATACATTTATTGCTATACATGTTCCATATTAATCTTTAATTATATATAATAGAGAAGTTGTTGTGGTCATACATAGGGGCGTTTCTTTTTTTTTTGTTAATGTTTGTGGTTTTTTTCTTTTTTTTTCTTTAAATATTTGAATCTTTTATTTTTTCCTGAATTAATAGATTTAAAATTTTCTTATTTTTTATTTTTAAAAGTTTTATTCTTGCTTGTTATCTTTATCAAAAACATGTCCTCTTGTTTATATTTTGAGGTCTGGCCTGCTCACTGAGCGTATTTTTTAAGAGCCGCAGTATTTTGACCGTCCAAAGGTAGCATAATCATTAGTCTCTTAATTAGTGGCTGGAATGAATGGCTTGACGAGAAATCAACTGTCTCTTAATAAATTTTTGAATTTAACTTTTGAGTCAAAAGGCTTAAATTCTTCTTTAGGACGAGAAGACCCTATAGAGCTTGACATTTTACTTTTATATAGTTTTTTGTTTGTCTTTCTATATTTAATGATGATGTTTTGTTGGGGTGACATGAAGAATAGATAAACTCTTCATTATTATATCATTTATTTATGTTTGTTATTTTGATCCATAATTTATGATCATAAGATTAAGTTACCTTAGGGATAACAGCGTAATTGTTTTTGAGAGCTCATATCGACAAAGCAGATTGCGACCTCGATGTTGGATTAAGAAAAATTTTGGGTGCAGGAGCCCAATGATTAGGTCTGTTCGACCTTTAAATTCTTACATGATCTGAGTTCAGACCGGCGTGAGCCAGGTCGGTTTCTATCCTAAGATTGTTAATCCATATTAGTACGAAAGGACCATATGGTTAAAATATTTTTTGTTATATTGATTAATATTAATTTATTTACTATTTTGACAGATTAATGTGTTGAATTTAGAATTCATTTATGTAGATTTTTTCTACAAATAGTATTGATACTTTATGATTTATTTATATTTATTTTGAATTTTCTCTTATTGGTTATTTGTGTTTTAATTAGTGTTGCCTTTTTAACTTTATTAGAGCGTAAGGTTTTAGGTTATATTCAGATTCGAAAGGGTCCAAATAAGGTAGGTTTTGTTGGAATTCCTCAGCCATTTAGAGATGCTATTAAGTTAATTTGTAAGGAGCAGCCAATTCCTATTATATCTAATTACCTACTTTATTATTTTTCCCCTGTTTTTAATTTAATGATTTCTTTAGCCGTTTGAGTAATTTTTCCTTATTTAACTTATATGTGTTCTTTTTCTTATGGATTTTTATTTTTTTTATGTTGTACTAGATTAGGTGTTTATACTGTTATAATTGCTGGTTGATCTTCTAATTCAAATTATTCATTATTAGGTTCTCTTCGTTCTGTTGCTCAAACAATTTCTTATGAAGTTAGTTTAGCTTTAATTTTATTGTCTTTAATTATTTTAATTGGTAGTTTTAATATGTTTGATTTTATAAACTATCAGCTTTATTGTTGATTTATTATTATTTCTTTTCCTTTAGCTTTAGCTTGTTTTGCTTCTTGCTTAGCTGAAACTAATCGTACTCCTTTTGATTTTGCTGAAGGGGAATCTGAGTTAGTTTCAGGATTTAATATTGAGTATGGTGCGGGTGGTTTTACTTTAATTTTTTTAGCTGAATATACTAGAATTGTCTTCATAAGAATGTTATTGGCTTTAATTTTTTTGGGCGGTGATTTTTATTCTTTTATATTTTTTATTAAGCTTGCTATTATATCTTTTGGTTTTATTTGGGTTCGTGGAACATTACCACGGTTCCGTTATGATAAATTAATGTACTTAGCTTGAAAAAGTTTTTTACCTTTATCTTTGAATTTTTTTTATTTTCTTTGTTGGTTTAAAGATTTTATTTATCTCATTTGTTTAGTGAAATTTTTTGAGAAAAGTTAATAGAAGAGTTAAACTTCTAATTTTATGTTTTCAAAACATATGCTTTTCCTAAGCTAATTAACTTTATTCCTTAATTAATTTATCTCATGCATTTGCGACATGGACATTAATTAAGAAATATGTGAAGTAAATAATTGTTAAGATTTGACCTGTTATAATATAAGGTTCTTCAACAGGTCGTTTACCAATTCACGTTAGTAAGCATACAACAACTACTATAATTCAGAATAAAATTTGATTAATAGGGTAAAATTGAATGCCTCGGAATGGTGTTTTATTATAAAATGGTAAAATTATTAAGATTCTAATTCATAAAAATAATGCAATAACACCTCCTAACTTATTAGGGATAGATCGTAGAATTGCATATGCAAATAGGAAATATCATTCTGGTTGAATGTGAACTGGTGTTACTAATGGGTTGGCAGGTACAAAGTTATCTGGATCTCCTAATAGGTAAGGATTAATTAAACATAGTATAATTAATAATGATGTTATTATTACAAATGTAATAGAATCCTTAAAGGTAAAGTATGGATGGAATGGAATTTTTTCAATATCTCCATTTACTCCAAGAGGATTATTAGATCCTGTTTGGTGAAGAAAAAATAAATGAATTGCTGCTATAGCAGCAATAATAAATGGTAATACAAAATGGAATGTGAAGAATCGATTTAATGTTGCATTATCAACAGCGAATCCTCCTCATACTCATTGGACTAAATCTGTTCCTAAGTATGGGATTGCTGATAATAAATTAGTAATTACTGTTGCACCTCAAAAAGATATTTGGCCTCAGGGTAAGACATATCCTATAAATGCAGTTGCTATAACTAAAAATAAAATCACTGTACCAATTATTCAGGTATGTATATATATATAAGATCCATAGTAAATTCCCCGTCCTACATGTAAGTAAATACAAATAAAAAATATAGATGCTCCATTTGCGTGTAAGGTTCGGAAGATTCAACCATTATTTACGTCTCGGCAGATGTGTACTACACTACTGAATGCTATTTCAATATTTGATGTATAATGTATAGCTAAAAATAGTCCAGTTACGATTTGAATTACCAAACATAACCCTAATAGGGATCCAAAATTTCATCAAAATGAAATATTTGTTGGGGCAGGTAAGTCAATTAAAGAGTTATTAATAATTTTAATTAAAGGATGTCTTAATCGTAAGGGTTTATTCATTAGTAATTATCTTATTTTACGAATAGGTCCCTGATTAATATTGGTGATTTTAACAACTGCTAGTAGTGCTAAAAATAAATAAATTATTATTATTATTGTAATAATGAATGTTGGTCTATTATATAATTTTTCTAAAGATATTGTTATTTCTTGATAATTGATTGAATTATCAATATTTATAGTTTCGGTGTTTTTGAAAAAGTCTATAAATATAGATATATCTAGAATAATTAATATTAATATGATAAATACTCACATTATTAATGTAATAATTATAGTGATTGATTTAGGCTGAAATATTTCGTTTGATGCAATTCTTGTAATGTAAATTAATAATACTAGTATACCACCAAGAAATGTTAAAAATAAAATATATGATAATCAATATCTTTCTATTATTGTTCCTGTTATTAATCCAACTAGGAAGGTTTGAAGGATAGTAAAAAGCATTATTGATATTGGGTGTCTTAATTTAATAAAATTAATATTTATTACATTTGATAATGATATAATTATTATTTTGATGATTTCAGGGGTTAGTTTATTTAAAATACCGGTTTTGGGGACCGATGATGGAAGCTTTTCCACCTCTGAAGTTTTAAAAGTGGGGGCTGGACTTATTTCCGGTTTACAAGACCGGCGTTTTTTTTAAACTATTAAAACTAATGTTTATATTCTCTATTTTTACTTCTTTATTGATTTATTTTGCTGGTGTTTATGTTTTTTCTTCTAAACGTAAACATTTATTAATGGTTCTTTTGAGATTAGAATATATTGTTCTTTCTTTATTTAAGTTAGTTATTGTTTTTCTTATTGAGTTTGATTATGATTATTTCTTTCCTGTTATTTTTTTAGTTTTTTCTGTTTGTGAGGGTGCTTTAGGTCTTTCTATTTTAGTTTCAATAATTCGTTCTCATGGTAATGATTTTTTTAATTCTTTTGGTTTATCTTTATGTTAAAGTATTTATTTATAACTATTTTTTTGATCCCACTTTGTTTATTAAATAATTGTTGATGGTTGGTTCATTCTTTAATGTTTCTTTCGGGTTTTGTTTTTATAATTTGTGTTTATTCATATGCTGATTTGAATATAATTAGATATTATTTTGGTATTGATTATTTTTCTTTTAGTTTAATTTTACTTAGTTTTTGGATTTGTTCTTTAATAATCACTGCTAGAGGTTCAGTTTATTTAAGTTCATATCATTCTAATTTTTTGTTTTTATGGTTTTGATTTTAATAATTATGCTTTATTGTTCATTTGCTAGATTAAGTCTTCTTTCTTTTTATATTTTTTTTGAGGCTAGATTAGTTCCTACTTTACTTTTAATTTTGGGTTGGGGTTATCAACCTGAGCGTTTGCAGGCTTGTGTTTATTTAATTTTTTATACTTTGGTTGTTAGATTACCTTTATTATTAGTTTTATTTAAGGTTTATGATTTTTCTAATACTTTATATTTTCCTTTATTGGTTGATTTTGGTTCTTATTATTTTATGTTTTATGTATTTATAATTTTGGCTTTTTTAGTTAAGATACCTATGTTTTTGGTTCATTTATGACTTCCTAAGGCTCAAGTAGAGGCCCCTATTTCAGGTAGAATAATTCTTGCTGGTGTTTTATTAAAGTTAGGTGGTTATGGTATTTTTCGTGTTATAAAGGTTATGTCTTATTTGGGTTTAAAGTTTAATTATTTTTGATTGTCTTTAGGTTTATCTGGGGGTGTTATTGTAAGATTTATTTGTTTTCGTCAGGTTGATTTAAAGTCTTTAATTGCATATTCTTCTGTTGCTCATATAAGAATGGTTATTGGTTGATTGATGACTCTGAATTGATGAGGTTGTGTAGGTTCTCTTTCTCTAATGGTTGGTCATGGTTTATGTTCTTCTGGTTTATTTTGTTTATCTAATATTACTTATGAACGTTTAGGTAGACGAAGATTATTAATTAACAAGGGTATAATTAATTTGATGCCAAGAATGGCTTTATGATGATTTCTTTTAAGATCATCAAATATGGCTGCTCCTCCTTCTTTAAATTTGGTAGGTGAAATTAGATTATTAAATAGAATTATATCTTGATCTTCTTTTAGATTCTTTGCTTTGATTTTTTTATCTTTCTTTAGAGCTGTTTATACTTTGTATATATATTCTTATTCTCAGCATGGGAATTATTATTCTGGTGTTTATACTTGTTCTCTTGGTTATTTTCGTGAATATCATCTTTTACTTTTACATTGATTGCCTTTAAATATTCTCTGTTTAAAGGGTGAATATTTCTTTGTTTAGTTTGCTTAAGTATTTTAATTAAAAATATTGTTTTGTGGAATCAATGATATGAAGTTTTTCATCTTAGGCCATGAATTTATTTTCTATTTGTTCTTTGAGTTTTTTTTCTTTGTTTATTTCGAGAACTATAATTTTTATTTTAGGTATTTATTATTTAATAATTGATTATAGAGTTTTTGTTGAGTGAGAGCTTTTCAATTTAAATGGTTCTATAGTTGTTATAACTTTAATTTTGGATTGAATATCTCTTATTTTTATATCTTTTGTTATATATATTTCTTCTTTGGTTATTTATTATAGAGAGGATTATATATCTGGTGAAAAGAATATAAATCGTTTTATTATTATTGTTTTAATATTTATTCTTTCTATAGGTTTTTTAATTATTAGTCCTAATTTAATTAGAATTTTATTAGGTTGAGATGGTTTAGGTTTAGTTTCTTATTGTTTAGTTATTTATTATCAAAATGTAAAATCTTATAGTGCTGGTATATTAACTGCACTTTCTAATCGTATTGGTGATGTTGCTATTTTAATTTCTATTGCATGAATGTTAAATTTTGGTGGTTGAAATTATATTTATTATTATGATTTTATTTCTAATTCTTTTGAAATAAAGCTCATTACTATATTAATTGTTTTAGCAGCTATAACTAAGAGAGGTCAGATTCCTTTCTCTTCATGACTTCCTGCTGCTATAGCAGCTCCTACTCCTGTTTCTGCTTTAGTTCATTCTTCTACTCTTGTTACTGCTGGTGTTTATTTATTAATTCGTTTTAGACCAATATTGGATACTTATAATTGTGGTTGATTTTTACTTTTAATTGGTTGTATAACTATATTTATGGCTGGATTGGGCGCTAATTTTGAGTTTGATTTAAAGAAGATTATTGCTCTTTCTACTTTAAGACAACTTGGTTTAATAATAAGAATTTTGGCTATAGGTTATCCAAAGCTTGCATTTTTTCATTTATTGGCTCATGCTTTATTTAAGGCATTATTATTTATATGTGCAGGTTCAATAATTCATAATTTGAAGGATTCTCAGGATATTCGTTTTATAGGATCAATTGTTAATTTCATACCTTTAACTTCAGTTTGTTTTAATGTTTCTAGTTTATCTTTGTGTGGAATACCTTTTTTAGCGGGATTTTATTCAAAGGATTTAATTCTTGAGATGGTTTGTTTAAGATGAATTAATTGTTTAATTTTTTTTCTTTATTTTTTTTCTACTGGTTTAACTGCTTCTTATTCTTTTCGTTTGTTTTATTATTCAATATCTGGTGATAATAATTTTTATTCTAGATTTTCTTTTGATGATAAGGGTTATTATATTTCATTTGGAATAATTGGTCTATTGTTTGTTGCTGTTTTTGGTGGTAGTCTTTTATCTTGATTAATTTTTCCTGTTCCTCATGTGATTGCTTTACCTTATTATTTAAAGTTTTTAACTATTACAGTTGTTATTTTAGGTGCTTATTTAGGTTATCTTATTTCTAATTTTGATTTTTCTCATAATTTATTTTCTTTAAGTATACTTTCTTTTGTTAGATTTGCTGGTTCTATATGATTTATACCTTTTCTTTCAACTAAGTTTATTAGATATATTCCTTTAAAAATAGGTTATTATTCATCTAAGTCATTTGATTATGGTTGAGGTGAATTACTTGGTGGTCAAGGTTTATATAGATTATTTATTTATTTAATTGGTTATATTCAAGGTTGATATGATTCTAATTTCAAGATTTATCTTTTAACTTTTATTTTTTGAATATTTATTTTGGTAATATTGTTTTTCGTTTACTTAAATAGCTTATAATTAGAGCGTGACACTGAAGATGTTAAGGAAGTATTTTTACTTTTAAGTATTTATAAATATAGATATATTATTTTTACAGTGAAAATGTAATGTTTTATTTAAACTATATAAATTTTAGAAATGTTAACGGAGTTTAACCGCTAATATAAAAAGTTAGCAGCTTTCATATTGGCTTTACATTTCCTTAATTGGAACTATTATAGTTCAATTATATTATTAACAGTAATACGCCTCTTTTTGGCTTCAATTAATAAGAATAAGGGTAGTACATACCAATCTTCCAGGTCGAAACTGACTGCAATATTTCGCTTCTTATTCTATTTAAGGTTGATTGATAATATCAATACTTTTTGAATGCAACCCAAATGTTATATTTAACTACAACCCTTTATTCTGCTCATTGTAATGCTCCTTGGTTTCATTCATGGTATAGTCCTCCTAATAGAACTAGAATAAAAAATATTGTTGATACTGTTCAGATTATAATGTCTGAAGTTTTAAAAATAATTACAATTGGTAGAATTAGTGCAATTTCTACATCAAAAATTAAAAAGATTACTGCGATTAGGAAGAATCGTATTGAGAATGGTATTCGTGCTGATCTTTTTGGATCAAACCCACATTCAAATGGTGATCTTTTTTCTCGATCATTAATTAATTTTTTTGATAGTGTTGTTGCCAGGATTATAACAATTATTGGAATAATAAATCTAATGAAAACTCTTGTTGATAGAATTAGAATTGTTTTTCTTGATTTATATCAAGCTTTCTGATTGGAAGTCAAATGTACTATTTATACTAGAAAAACAATTATCTACCTCATCAATAAATAGAGATATATAAGAATAATCATACTACGTCTACGAAGTGTCAGTATCATGCTGCTGCTTCAAATCCAAAGTGATGTCTTGGTGAAAATTGATTTATTGAGTGTCGAAGTAGACATGTTGATAAAAAGATTGTTCCAATAATTACGTGTAAACCATGGAATCCTGTTGCAACAAAGAATGTTTATCCATAAACTGCATCTGCAATGGTAAAAGGTGCTTCTCAATATTCATATGCATGAAGTATTGTAAAGTATAGTCCTAATAACACTGTGAAGAATAATCCTTGTAGTGCTTGAGTATGATTAGATTCCATTAAACTATGATGTGCTCAAGTTACTGTTACTCCTGATGCTAAAAGAATAGCTGTATTAAGTAATGGAATTTGTATAGGGTTAAAGGGTTGAATTCCTATGGGAGGTCATAGTATTCCTAGTTCAATTGTTGGTGCTAATCTTCTTCTAAAGAATGCTCAAAAAAAAGAAACGAAAAATAATACCTCTGATGCAATAAATAAAATTATTCCTCATCGTAATCCAATTGATACAAATCCTGTATGTAATCCTTGATATGTTCCTTCTCGTACTACATCTCGTCATCATTGAATTATAGTTAGTAGGGTAATTCCAAATCCAATTATGAATAAGTTAATATTAAATAGGTGGAATCATTTTGCTAGTCCTGATACTAGGACTATTGCTCCAATTGCTCCTGTTAATGGTCAAGGTCTATAGTCTACTAAGTGGAATGGGTGGTTTGAGTGAGTTGTTAACATAGGTTTAATATACTTCTCTAGAATATAGAGTTCTTAGAATTGAGAAAACATAGGCTTGAATTATTGCTACTGCTGATTCTAGAATTAATAGAAGTATTTGTCCAATAATTAGTAATGAGATTAAGTTTATTGCTATAGATGGTCCTGTGTTTCCTAATAAGGTTAATAATAAGTGTCCTGCAATTATATTTGCTGCCAACCGTACTGCTAATGTACCTGGTCGAATAACATTACTAATTGTTTCAATTAGTACTATAAATGATATTAATGCAGGTGGTGTACCTTTTGGTACAAGGTGTGTAAATATATGATTAGTATGGTTAATTCATCCAAATAATATAAATCTTAGCCATATAGGTAGGGCAATTGCAAATGTTAATGCTAAATGTCTTGTTCTAGTAAAAATATAAGGGAATAATCCTATGAAATTGTTAAATAATATTATAATAAAAATTGAGATGAAAATGAATGTTGTTCCATTAAATGATTTTGGTCCAAGAAGTGTTTTAAATTCATTATGTAAGGTTAAATTTAGTTTATTTCAGATAATGTTAATGCGTGATGGTGTAAGTCAAAATAGTGATGGGATTAATAATAGTCCTAGAAATGTTCTAGTTCAATTTAATGATAAATTAAAGATGTTAGTTGATGGGTCAAATGTTGAGAATAGATTTGTTATCATTTTCAATTTAAGTTTTTTATTTCAATTGTTCCTTTTTCTGCTCTTTTAATAAGGTTAGGTTTAAATGAGAAGAAGTTTATTTGATTAAACAAGATTAATGTAGCTGAAAATATAATGAATAGTGAGAATCATACAAGAGGGGATATTTGAGGGATTTGGATATAATTTCCCCATCAGAAGTAGTCGTTAATTTACTATTATTTGGTTTAAGAGACCATTACTTACTTTCAGTCATCTGATGAATTTCAAGGTGTACTAATTTTTTTTCGTTACTTTAGATTGACACTCTAATGTTATTTATTTTAACTAACTCCTTAAATTATCTTAGATAATCACTTAATAAATAAATTTACTGAAGTTCTTTCAATTACAATTGGTATAAATCTGTGGTTTGCTCCACAGATTTCTGAGCATTGTCCAAAGAATAATCCAGGTCGATTTATTGTGAATGTTCCTTGATTTAACCGACCTGGCGTTGCATCAATTTTAACCCCTAATGCAGGAACTGCTCATGAGTGTAGAAAATCTGATGCTCTTGTTAATACTCGTACTTCTGTATTTATTGGTAGGATTGTTCGGTTATCTACATCTAGTAGTCGGAATCCATCATTTTCTTGGTCTTGTTCTGGTGTTATATAAGTGTCAAATTCTACGTCTATGAAGTCTGAATATTCATATCTTCAATATCATTGTCGTCCAATGGTTTTAATTGTAATTATTGCATCTACTGAATCATCAAGTAAATATAATAGTCGTAATGATGGAAGGGCAATAAAAATTAATGTAATTGCTGGTAAAGCTGTTCAGATTGTTTCAATTAAATGTCCATGAAGTATATTACGGTTAGTATAGGCAATAAATAATATATAACTTAGGGCATAACCTACATTTACTGTAATTAATAATAATACGACCATAGTATGATCATGAAAGAATGATAATTGCTCCATTAATGGTGAAGCTCCATCTTGAAGAGATAAATTTGATCATGTTGCCATTAATAAATATTTTCTAATAAAAGGTCAAACCTTTATTTGTAGAGCTTAAATCTACTGCACTAATCTGCCATATTAGAATCTAGAGATTAATGGTAAATCTGAGTAACTATGTTCTGCAGGAGGGTTATTTTGTAGTCATTCTGTTGATCTTCTTATGTTAGCTCTAAATATAATTGCTCGGTTTGTAATCATTCTTTCTCATATAATTACAATGAATATAATGATTCCTACAATAGAAATTGTAGACCCAATTCTTGATACTACGTTTCATGATGTATATGCGTCTGGGTAGTCAGAGTATCGTCGAGGTATTCCTGCTAATCCTAGGATGTGTTGAGGAAAGAATGTTAAATTTACTCCAATGAATATAATTGTAAATTGGATTTTTAATCATGTATTATTTATAGTTAATCCTGTAAATAGTGGATATCATTGAATGACACCTCCTATAATTGCAAATACTGCTCCTATAGATAATACATAATGAAAGTGGGCTACTACATAATATGTATCATGTAATACAATATCAAGTGATGAATTTGCTAATACTAATCCTGTTAATCCACCAATTGTAAATAGGAAAATAAATCCTAGAGCTCATAATAATGGTGGATTGAACTTGAATTTAGTTCCATATAATGTAGCTAATAATCTAAATACCTTAATTCCTGTAGGTACAACAATAATTATTGTTGCTGATGTAAAATATGCTCGTGTGTCAACATCCATTCCTACTGTAAATATATGATGTGCTCATACAATAAATCCTATTAGTCCAATTGATAGTATAGCATAAATTATACCTAATGTTCCAAATGATTCAATTTTTCCTCTTTCTTGACATACAATATGTGAAATAATTCCGAACCCCGGTAGAATTAAAATATAAACTTCTGGGTGTCCAAAGAATCAAAATAGATGTTGATATAGAATTGGGTCACCCCCTCCTGCAGGGTCAAAGAATGATGTATTTAAATTTAGATCTGTTAATAATATAGTAATAGCTCCTGCTGAAACTGGAAGTGAAAGAAGGAGAAGTAATGCTGTAATAGCTACAGATCATACAAATAAAGGTGTTTGATCTAAAGTTATACTTTCTGATCGTATATTAATTGCTGTTGTAATGAAATTCACTGCACCAAGAATAGATGATACACCTGCTAAGTGCAGTGAAAAAATAGCTAGATCTACAGATGCACCCCCGTGTGCAATAGCTCCTGCTAGAGGAGGGTAAACTGTTCATCCTGTACCAGCACCATTATCTACTATAGAAGATGTAAGAAGAAGGGTTAGTGAAGGTGGTAGTAATCAAAAACTTATATTATTTATTCGTGGAAATGCTATATCTGGTGCACCAATTATTAGTGGAACAAGTCAATTACCAAATCCACCAATTATAATAGGTATTACTATAAAGAAAATTATTACGAATGCGTGAGCTGTAATAATAACATTATAAATCTGGTCATCCCCAATTAGAGATCCGGGTTGGCCAAGTTCAGCACGAATAAGTATTCTTATTGATGTTCCTACTATTCCTGCTCATGCTCCAAATATGAAGTATAAAGTACCAATGTCCTTATGGTTTGTTGAGAATAATCATTTTTGCGGTAAGATGGCTGAATTTTAGGTGGTAGACTGTAAATCTACTTATGAGATGTTTTCTCTCTTATCATATTTAGGTCTTATATTCAATTATGATTCTAGACTGCAATTCTAGAGGTGTAAAATTTTACTAAGGCCTAAAAGATTATTCTTTTAATTATAACTTTGAAGGTTATTAGTTTGATTAACTTAAGTCCTTAGTATAATGAAATTAAGGTTGATGTTGAAATCAATCCTATTGTTGAAATTATTACTGTTATAGGAAGAATGATTCTTGATTTTTGGGACTTTATCTTTATAGATCACGAATTTTCTGTGTATGATATAATTAGAGCTGAGAATCTAATACGTATATAGTAGTAGAGTGTAATTGTAGTTAATACAACTATAATAGTTATAATAGTTGTTATATTGTTTTCTATTAATGATTGTATTACAATTCATTTTGGTAAGAATCCAAGGAATGGTGGTAGTCCACCTAAAGATAATAAAGATAAGAATATTATGAATTTAATTTCGGTTTTTATATTTCTGGCTGAATAAATTTGATTTATGAAAAATAAATTTATTTGCTTAAATAATAAAACTATAATTAATCTTAATAGTGAGTAAATAATGAAGTATAGTTCTCAGATGTTTTCTCTGACTGTTAATGATCTAATTATTCAACCTAGATGTCTGATTGATGAATATGCTAAAAGTTGTCGTAAGGATGTTTGATTTAAACCTCCTATTGCCCCAATAATAATTCTTAAGATAATAATTGTTCAAATAAAAGTTCTTAATTGAATACAATAAGATAAGACCATTATTGGGGCGATTTTTTGTCATGTTATTAATGTTAAACAATTATTTCATCTTGATGCTCCTATAACTTCTGGAAATCAGAAATGGAAAGGTGCAGCTCCAATCTTTAATAATAGTCTAGATCTAATTATTATTGATGGGATAAATTCTGTTTCCCATCCCATGGGATATTTTATTTGAATCAGCAAAATTGAAAATAATAATATTGTCGAAGTTATTGCTTGGACAATAAAATATTTAATTGATGATTCATTTATTATTATATTTTTATTTCTTGTTAGGAGCGGAATAAATGAAAGTAAGTTGATCTCAAGTCCTATTCAAACCCCAAATCAGGAATTTGATGAAATGGACAGGATCGTTCCTATCATTAATGTTGATAGGAAGAGAAGTTTTGTAGAGTTGTTGGTCATTAAAAAGGAGAGGATTGATACCTCTATAAATGGGGTATGAACCCATTAGCTTGTTTAGCTTACCTTTTTACATTAAGGTGTATGATGCACGTTAGTTTTTGATACTAAAGGAGGTAGTTTCATTCTATCTTATGTAATTTTAATGAAGGTAATTTTATTTACTTTATTTACCCTATCAAGGTAACCCTTTAATCAGGCACTTCATTTTTTTAATATATAAATCGAAAGTTTTTTTTGAAATTCTTTTATGTATTATTTTGTTTAATTAGGATTAATTTATCCTGCTCATTTTATTTTTTTATATATATATATAATAAATAATTTATATTAATATATTACATTTAATTGAAATTAAAGTATTATAAGTTCATTTTACCATTATCAATTGATTATTTTAATGCAATTATTTACCTAGGATTATAGCTACTTATGTTTTTAGCTTAAAATAGGTTATTATAATATAATATATATAATAATATGTAATTTAATATTTAATATTATTATAATTGGATATAATAAATAAAATTATTAATTTAAATATAATATATTATAATTAATATAAATAATTATATTAATTATAATAATATAATTATGTAAATTATCTATAATTAGATTATTTAACTAATATATATGAAAGTTAACTTAATATAAAAAAAGAATTCATATTAATAACATATTATATTAAATTACATAATTGTATAAAATATATTTATTATATTATTTAATCTTTCTTTATTTATTAGTGAAAAGAAAGATTAAATAAGAAAGAATATAATACATTTATTGCTATACATGTTCCATATTAATCTTTAATTATATATAATAGAGAAGTTGTTGTGGTCATACATAGGGGCGTTTCTTTTTTTTTGTTAATGTTTGTGGTTTTTTTCTTTTTTTTCTTTAAATATTTGAATCTTTTATTTTTTCCTGAATTAATAGATTTAAAATTTTCTTATTTATTATTTTTAAAAGTTTTATTCTTGCTTGTTTATTCACTTTTTCTTTGTATTATATGTAAGTTTTGTTAGACTAAATGTTCTTTTTGCAGTAATTTGATTTAATTATCAAGTGATTTTGGATTTAGCAATTGATTTAGTATCGGCATAATTCGTGCCAGCAGCTGCGGTTATACGATTGATACAAGTGAATATTATTGGTTAAAACAGTTGTTTATATTATTAGGGTTGAAATATAAATTTGTAAGGTGAAATGTTAAAATTTATTCTTGGCCCTTTTTCTGAATCTGTGAAATTTAAATAATAAACTAGGATTACATACCCTATTATTTTAAATGTTAATTATATTTACCAGGGTACTATTAGTTAAGGTCTTTAAACCCAAAGAATTTGGCGGTATCTCATTCCATTCAGAGGAACCTACCCCATGATTGATAATACACGATTTACTCTACTTAATTTATTTGTTTGTATATCTCCGTTATCAGAGAGTCTTTTTAGAGTTATAATTCTCAAGATTTATAATTATAAAATATTTCAGGTCAAGGTGCAGCTTATAGTTAAGAGGAAGTGGGTTACAATAGATTTTTGTTTATAACGGATTTGATAGTGAAATACTGTTAATGAAGGTGGATTTGATAGTAATTTAATTTATTTAATTTAACTGATATTGGCTCTGAGATGTGTACACATCGCCCGTCGCTCTCATTATTGATTATTCTATTTTATTTTAAAGTAGCTTCAATTTATATGAGATAAGTCGTAACATAGTAGATGTACTGGAAAGTGTATCTAGGAAGAGTTTCAAGATATAACTTATTAGTAAAGTGTTTCATTTACACTGAAAATTTTTCTGTGCAAATCAGGATATCTTGATTATTTATTTTATTATATTTATTTTTTGTTTATTTAATTATTTAATATAAATAATTTAATTGTATTTTTGTCTTAGTATATTTTATAGAATTGATTTTTTAAATTAAAGTTTATTGGTAATGTAAGTGTTTTATGAAATATTATTTTAAATTTTTTTAAGTAGATTTTATTTATTGTACCTTTTGTATCAGGGTTTATCAAAATTTTAGTATTTATTTTACTTGTCTCGATTTGGGTTGATTTATAAATAAGTTATAGTTAATGTATCATAATTATTATTAAATTATTTATAGAAATGAGATGTTAATCGTTTCCCAAGATATCTAGTTTCTTAACAAAAAATTTAATTTTTTAAAGTTATTTGTTTTTATTTAATTTTTTAAGTAAAAATATTAACTTATTTATTCTTTAAGGGATAAGCTTTGAAGTTAATAACCTATAATTTATTTTATAGAAATATAATAGTGAGCTTTAAACCAGCTATCTTTAAGATTACGTTTTAGTTCATTATTTTTTATTTTGATTTTATAAATATTTTAGGTTTTTTATTAAGATTATTAATTTAATTTTAAAATTTTTGTAATAATGATAGAATTAGTATATTTATTTGTATGAAATTTTTACCTTGTGAACTTATTATAAGGAACTAGGCAAAATTGATTTCCACCTGTTTATCAAAAACATGTCCTCTTGTTTATATTTTGAGGTCTGGCCTGCTCACTGAGCGTATTTTTAAAGAGCCGCGGTATTTTGACCGTGCAAAGGTAGCATAATCATTAGTCTCTTAATTAGTGGCTGGAATGAATGGCTTGACGAGAAATCAACTGTCCCTTAATAAATTTTTGAATTTAACTTTTGAGTCAAAAGGCTTAAATTCTTCTTTAGGACGAGAAGACCCTATAGAGCTTGACATTTTACTTTTATATAGTTTTTTGTTTGTCTTTCTATATTTAATGATGATGTTTTGTTGGGGTGACATGAAGAATAGATAAACTCTTCATTATTATATCATTTATTTATGTTTGTTATTTTGATCCAAAATTTATGATCATAAGATTAAGTTACCTTAGGGATAACAGCGTAATTGTTTTTGAGAGCTCATATCGACAAAGCAGATTGCGACCTCGATGTTGGATTAAGAAAAATTTTGGGTGCAGGAGCCCAATGATTAGGTCTGTTCGACCTTTAAATTCTTACATGATCTGAGTTCAGACCGGCGTGAGCCAGGTCGGTTTCTATCCAAAGATTGTTAATCCATATTAGTACGAAAGGACCATATGGTTAAAATATTTTTTGTTATATTGATTAATATTAATTTATTTACTATTTTGACAGATTAATGTGTTGAATTTTGAATTCATTTATGTAGATTTTTTCTACAACTAGTATTGATACTTTATGATTTATTTATATTTATTTTGAATTTTCTTTTATTGGTTATTTGTGTTTTAATTAGTGTTGCCTTTTTAACTTTATTAGAGCATAAGGTTTTAGGTTATATTCAGATTCGAAAGGGTCCAAATAAGGTAGGTTTTGTTGGAATTCCTCAGCCATTTAGAGATGCTATTAAGTTAATTTGTAAGGAGCAGCCAATTCCTATTATATCTAATTACCTACTTTATTATTTTTCCCCTGTTTTTAATTTAATGATTTCTTTAGCCGTTTGAGTAATTTTTCCTTATTTAACTTATATGTGTTCTTTTTCTTATGGATTTTTATTTTTTTTATGTTGTACTAGATTAGGTGTTTATACTGTTATAATTGCTGGTTGATCTCCTAATTCAAATTATTCATTATTAGGTTCTCTTCGTTCTGTTGCTCAAACAATTTCTTACGAAGTTAGTTTAGCTTTAATTTTATTGTCTTTAATTATTTTAATTGGTAGTTTTAATATGTTTGATTTTATAAACTATCAGCTTTATTGTTGATTTATTATTATTGCTTTTCCTTTAGCTTTAGCTTGTTTTGCTTCTTGCTTAGCTGAAACTAATCGTACTCCTTTTGATTTTGCTGAAGGGGAATCTGAGTTAGTTTCAGGATTTAATATTGAGTATGGTGCGGGTGGTTTTACTTTAATTTTTTTAGCTGAATATACTAGAATTGTCTTCATAAGAATGTTATTGGCTTTAATTTTTTTGGGCGGTGATTTTTATTCTTTTATATTTTTTATTAAGCTTGCTATTATATCTTTTGGTTTTATTTGGGTTTGTGGAACATTACCACGGTTCCGTTATGATAAATTAATGTACTTAGCTTGAAAAAGTTTTTTACCTTTATCTTTGAATTTTTTTATTTTCCTTGTTGGTTTAAAGATTTTATTTATCTCATTTGTTTAGTGAAATTTTTTGAGAAAAGTTAATAGAAGAGTTAAACTTCTAATTTTATGTTTTCAAAACATATGCTTTTCCTAAGCTAATTAACTTTATTCCTTAATTAATTTATCTCATGCATTTGCGACATGGACATTAATTAAAATATGTGAAGTAAATAATTGTTAAGATTTGACCTGTTATAATATAAGGTTCTTCAACAGGTCGTTTACCAATTCACGTTAGTAAGCATACAACAACTACTATAATTCAGAATAAAATTTGATTAATAGGGTAAAATTGAATGCCTCGGAATGGTGTTTTATTATAAAATGGTAAAATTATTAAGATTCTAATTGATAAAAATAATGCAATAACACCTCCTAACTTATTAGGGATAGATCGTAGAATTGCATATGCAAATAGGAAATATCATTCTGGTTGAATGTGAACTGGTGTTACTAATGGGTTGGCAGGTACAAAGTTATCTGGATCTCCTAATAGGTAAGGATTAATTAAACATAGTATAATTAATAATGATGTTATTATTACAAATGTAATAGAATCCTTAAAGGTAAAGTATGGATGGAATGGAATTTTTTCAATATCTCCATTTACTCCAAGAGGATTATTAGATCCTGTTTGGTGAAGAAAAAATAAATGAATTGCTGCTATAGCAGCAATAATAAATGGTAATACAAAATGGAATGTGAAGAATCGATTTAATGTTGCATTATCAACAGCGAATCCTCCTCATACTCATTGGACTAAATCTGTTCCTAAGTATGGGATTGCTGATAATAAATTAGTAATTACTGTTGCACCTCAAAAAGATATTTGGCCTCAGGGTAAGACATATCCTATAAATGCAGTTGCTATAACTAAAAATAAAATCACTGTACCAATTATTCAGGTATGTACATATATATAAGATCCATAGTAAATTCCCCGTCCTACATGTAAGTAATTACAAATAAAAAATATAGATGCTCCATTTGCGTGTAAGGTTCGGATAATTCAACCATTATTTACGTCTCGGCAGATGTGTACTACACTACTGAATGCTATTTCAATATTTGATGTATAATGTATAGCTAAAAATAGTCCAGTTACGATTTGAATTACCAAACATAACCCTAATAGTGATCCAAAATTTCATCAAAATGAAATATTTGTTTGGGCAGGTAAGTCAATTAAAGAGTTATTAATAATTTTAATTAAAGGATGTCTTAATCATAAGGGTTTATTCATTAGTAATTATCTTATTTTACGAATAGGTCCCTGATTAATATTGGTGATTTTAACAACTGCTAGTAGTGCTAAAAATAAATGAATTATTATTATTATTGTAATAATGAATGTTGGTCTATTATATAATTTTTCTAAAGATATTGTTATTTCTTGATAATTGATTGAATTATCAATATTTATAGTTTCGGTGTTTTTGAAAAAGTCTATAAATATAGATATATCTAGAATAATTAATATTAATATGATAAATACTCACATTATTAATGTAATAATTATAGTGATTGATTTAGGCTGAAATATTTCGTTTGATGCAATTCTTGTAATGTAAATAAATAATACTAGTATACCACCAAGAAATGTTAAAAATAAAATATATGATAATCAATATCTTTCTATTATTGTTCCTGTTATTAATCCAACTAGGAAGGTTTGAAGGATAATAAAAACGCATTATTGATATTCGGTGTATTAATTTAATAAAATTAATATTTATTACATTTGATAATGATATAATTATTATTTTGATCATTTCAGGGGTTAGTTTATTTAAAAAACCGGTTTTGGGGACCGATGATGGAAGCTTTTCCACCTCTGAAGTTTTAAAAGTGGGGGCTGGACTTATTTCCGGTTTACAAGACCGGCGTTTTTTTAAACTATTAAAACTAATGTTTATATTCTCTATTTTTACTTCTTTATTGATTTATTTTGCTGGTGTTTATGTTTTTTCTTCTAAACGTAAACATTTATTAATGGTTCTTTTGAGATTAGAATATATTGTTCTTTCTTTATTTATGTTAGTTATTGTTTTTCTTATTGAGTTTGATTATGATTATTTTTTTCCTGTTATTTTTTTAGTTTTTTCTGTTTGTGAGGGTGCTTTAGGTCTTTCTATTTTAGTTTCAATAATTCGTTCTCATGGTAATGATTTTTTTAATTCTTTTGGTTTATCTTTATGTTAAAGTATTTATTTATAACTATTTTTTGATCCCTCTTTGTTTATTAAATAATTGTTGATGGTTGGTTCATTCTTTAATGTTTCTGTCGGGTTTTGTTTTTATAATTTGTGTTTATTCATATGCTGATTTGAATATAATTAGATATTATTTTGGTAATGATTATTTTTCTTTTAGTTTAATTTTACTTAGTTTTTGGATTTGTTCTTTAATAATCACTGCTAGAGGTTCAGTTTATTTAAGTTCATATCATTCTAATTTTTTTGTTTTTATGGTTTTGATTTTAATAATTATGCTTTATTGTTCATTTGCTAGATTAAGTCTTCTTTCTTTTTATATTTTTTTTGAGGCTAGATTAGTTCCTACTTTACTTTTAATTGTGGGTTGGGGTTATCAACCTGAGCGTTTGCAGGCTGGTGTTTATTTAATTTTTTATACTTTGGTTGCTAGATTACCTTTATTATTAGTTTTATTTAAGGTTTATGATTTTTCTAATACTTTATATTTTCCTTTATTGGTTGATTTTGGTTCTTATTATTTTATGTTTTATGTATTTATAATTTTGGCTTTTTTAGTTGAGATACCTATGTTTTTGGTTCATTTATGACTTCCTAAGGCTCATGTAGAGTTAGGTGGTTATGGTATTTTTCGTGTTATAAAGGTTATTTCTTATTTGGGTTTAAAGTTTAATTATTTTTGATTGTCTTTAGGTTTATCTGGGGGTGTTATTGTAAGATTTATTTGTTTTCGTCAGGTTGATTTAAAGTCTTTAATTGCATATTCTTCTGTTGCTCATATAAGAATGGTTATTGGTGGATTGATGACTATGAATTGATGAGGTTGTGTAGGTTCTCTTTCTCTAATGGTTGGTCATGGTTTATGTTCTTCTGGTTTATTTTGTTTATCTAATATTATTTATGAACGTTTAGGTAGACGAAGATTATTAATTAACAAGGGTATAATTAATTTGATGCCAGGAATGGCTTTATGATGATTTCTTTTAAGATCATCAAATATGGCTGCTCCTCCTTCTTTAAATTTGGTAGGTGAAATTAGATTATTAAATAGAATTATATCTTGATCTTCTTTTAGATTCTTTGCTTTGATTTTTTTATCTTTTTTTAGAGCTGTTTA
This sequence comes from Schistocerca gregaria, assembly GCF_023897955.1. Taxonomy (NCBI): domain Eukaryota; kingdom Metazoa; phylum Arthropoda; class Insecta; order Orthoptera; family Acrididae; genus Schistocerca; species Schistocerca gregaria. Next base: position 18,097,533 of record NC_064925.1, read on the forward strand.
TACTTTGTATATATATTCTTATTCTCAGCATGGGAATTATTATTCTGGTGTTTATACTTGTTCTCTTGGTTATTTTCGTGAATATCATCTTTTACTTTTACATTGATTGCCTTTAAATATTCTCTGTTTAAAGGGTGAATATTTCTTTGTTTAGTTTGCTTAAGTATTTTAATTAAAAATATTGTTTTGTGGAATCAATGATATGAAGTTTTTCATCTTAGGCCGTGAATTTATTTTCTATTTGTTCTTTGAGTTTTTTTTCTTTGTTTATTTCGAGAACTATAATTTTTATTTTAGGTATTTATTATTTAATAATTGATTATAGAGTTTTTGTTGAGTGAGAGCTTTTCAATTTAAATGGTTCTATAGTTGTTATAACTTTAATTTTGGATTGAATATCTCTTATTTTTATATCTTTTGTTATATATATTTCTTCTTTGGTTATTTATTATAGAGAGGATTATATATCTGGTGAAAAGAATATAAATCGTTTTATTATTATTGTTTTAATATTTATTCTTTCTATAGGTTTTTTAATTATTAGTCCTAATTTAATTAGAATTTTATTAGGTTGAGATGGTTTAGGTTTAGTTTCTTATTGTTTAGTTATTTATTATCAAAATGTAAAATCTTATAGTGCTGGTATATTAACTGCACTTTCTAATCGTATTGGTGATGTTGCTATTTTAATTTCTATTGCATGAATGTTAAATTTTGGTGGTTGAAATTATATTTATTATTATGATTTTATTTCTAATTCTTTTGAAATAAAGCTCATTACTATAATAATTGTTTTAGCAGCTATAACTAAGAGAGCTCAGATTCCTTTCTCTTCATGACTTCCTGCTGCTATAGCAGCTCCTACTCCTGTTTCTGCTTTAGTTCATTCTTCTACTCTTGTTACTGCTGGTGTTTATTTATTAATTCGTTTTAGACCAATATTGGATACTTATAATTGTGGTTGATTTTTACTTTTAATTGGTTGTATAACTATATTTATGGCTGGATTGGGCGCTAATTTTGAGTTTGATTTAAAGAGGATTATTGCTCTTTCTACTTTAAGACAACTTGGTTTAATAATAAGAATTTTGGCTATAGGTTATCCAAAGCTTGCATTTTTTCATTTATTGGCTCATGCTTTATTTAAGGCATTATTATTTATATGTGCAGGTTCAATAATTCATAATTTGAAGGATTCTCAGGATATTCGTTTTATAGGATCAATTGTTAATTTCATACCTTTAACTTCAGTTTGTTTTAATGTTTCTAGTTTATCTTTGTGTGGAATACCTTTTTTAGCGGGATTTTATTCAAAGGATTTAATTCTTGAGATGGTTTGTTTAAGATGAATTAATTGTTTAATTTTTTTTCTTTATTTTTTTTCTACTGGTTTAACTGCTTCTTATTCTTTTCATTTGTTTTATTATTCAATATCTGGTGATAATAATTTTTATTCTAGATTTTCTTTTGATGATAAGGGTTATTATATTTCATTTGGAATAATTGGTCTATTGTTTGTTGCTGTTTTTGGTGGTAGTCTTTTATCTTGATTAATTTTTCCTATTCCTCATGTGATTGCTTTACCTTATTATTTAAAGTTTTTAACTATTACAGTTGTTATTTTAGGTGCTTATTTAGGTTATCTTATTTCTAATTTTGATTTTTCTCATAATTTATTTTCTTTAAGTATACTTTCTTTTGTTAGATTTGCTGGTTCTATATGATTTATACCTTTTCTTTCAACTAAGTTTATTAGATATATTCCTTTAAAAATAGGTTATTATTCATCTAAGTCATTTGATTATGGTTGAGGTGAATTACTTGGTGGTCAAGGTTTATATAGATTATTTATTTATTTAATTGGTTATATTCAAGGTTGATATGATTCTAATTTCAAGATTTATCTTTTTACTTTTATTTTTTGAATATTTATTTTGGTAATATTGTTTTTCGTTTACTTAAATAGCTTATAATTAGAGCGTGACACTGAAGATGTTAAGGAAGTATTTTTACTTTTAAGTATTTATAAATATAGATATATTATTTTTACAGTGAAAATGTAATGTTTTATTTAAACTATATAAATTTTAGAAATGTTAACGGAGTTTAACCGCTAATATAAAAAGTTAGCAGCTTTCATATTGGCTTTACATTTCCTTAATTGGAACTATTATAGTTCAATTATATTATTAACAGTAATACGCCTCTTTTTGGCTTCAATTAATAAGAATAAGGGTAGTACATACCAATCTTTCAGGTCGAAACTGACTGCAATATTTCGCTTCTTATTCTATTTAAGGTTGATTGATAATATCAATACTTTTTGAATGCAACCCAAATGTTATATTTAACTACAACCCTTTATTCTGCTCATTGTAATGCTCCTTGGTTTCATTCATGGTATAGTCCTCCTAATAGAACTAGAATAAAAAATATTGTTGATACTGTTCAGATTATAATGTCTGAAGTTTTAAAAATAATTACAATTGGTAGAATTAGTGCAATTTCTACATCAAAAATTAAAAAGATTACTGCGATTAGGAAGAATCGTATTGAGAATGGTATTCGTGCTGATCTTTTTGGATCAAACCCACATTCAAATGGTGATCTTTTTTCTCGATCATTAATTAATTTTTTTGATAGTGTTGTTGCCAGGATTATAACAATTATTGGAATAATAAATCTAATGAAAACTCTTGTTGATAGAATTAGAATTGTTTTTCTTGATTTATATCAAGCTTTCTGATTGGAAGTCAAATGTACTATTTATACTAGAAAAACAATTATCTACCTCATCAATAAATAGAGATATATAAGAATAATCATACTACGTCTACGAAGTGTCAGTATCATGCTGCTGCTTCAAATCCAAAGTGATGTCTTGGTGAAAATTGATTTATTGAGTGTCGAAGTAGACATGTTGATAAAAAGATTGTTCCAATAATTACGTGTAAACCATGGAATCCTGTTGCAACAAAGAATGTTTATCCATAAACTGCATCTGCAATGGTAAAAGGTGCTTCTCAATATTCATATGCTTGAAGTATTGTAAAGTATAGTCCTAATAACACTGTGAAGAATAATCCTTGTAGTGCTTGAGTATGAATAGATTCCATTAAACTATGATGTGCTCATGTTACTGTTACTCCTGATGCTAAAAGAATAGCTGTATTAAGTAATGGAATTTGTATAGGGTTAAAGGGTTGAATTCCTATTGGAGGTCATAGTATTCCTAGTTCAATTGTTGGTGCTAATCTTCTTCTAAAGAATGCTCAAAAAAAAGAAACGAAAAATAATACCTCTGATGCAATAAATAAAATTATTCCTCATCGTAATCCAATTGATACAAATCCTGTATGTAATCCTTGATATGTTCCTTCTCGTACTACATCTCGTCATCATTGAATTATAGTTAGTAGGGTAATTCCAAATCCAATTATGAATAAGTTAATATTAAATAGGTGGAATCATTTTGCTAGTCCTGATACTAGGACTATTGCTCCAATTGCTCCTGTTAATGGTCAAGGTCTATAGTCTACTAAGTGGAATGGGTGGTTTGAGTGAGTTGTTAACATAGGTTTAATATACTTCTCTAGAATATAGAGTTCTTAGAATTGAGAAAACATAGGCTTGAATTATTGCTACTGCTGATTCTAGAATTAATAGAAGTATTTGTCCAATAATTAGTAATGAGATTAAGTTTATTGCTATAGATGGTCCTGTGTTTCCTAATAAGGTTAATAATAAGTGTCCTGCAATTATATTTGCTGCCAACCGTACTGCTAATGTACCTGGTCGAATAACATTACTAATTGTTTCAATTAGTACTATAAATGATATTAATGCAGGCGGTGTACCTTGTGGTACAAGGTGTGTAAATATATGATTAGTATGGTTAATTCATCCAAATAATATAAATCTTAGCCATATAGGTAGGGCAATTGCAAATGTTAATGCTAAATGTCTTGTTCTAGTAAAAATATAAGGGAATAATCCTATGAAATTGTTAAATAATATTATAATAAAAATTGAGATGAAAATGAATGTTGTTCCATTAAATGATTTTGGTCCAAGAAGTGTTTTAAATTCATTATGTAAGGTTAAATTTAGTTTATTTCAGATAATGTTAATTCGTGATGGTGTAAGTCAAAATAGTGATGGGATTAATAATAGTCCTAGAAATGTTCTAGTTCAATTTAATGATAAATTAAAGATGTTAGTTGATGGGTCAAATGTTGAGAATAGATTTGTTATCATTTTCAATTTAAGTTTTTTATTTCAATTGTTCCTTTTTCTGCTCTTTTAATAAGGTTAGGTTTAAATGAGAAGAAGTTTATTTGATTAAACAAGATTAATGTAGCTGAAAATATAATGAATAGTGAGAATCATATAAGAGGGGATATTTGAGGGATTTGGATATAATTTCCCCATCAGAAGTAGTCGTTAATTTACTATTATTTGGTTTAGGAGACCATTACTTACTTTCAGTCATCTGATGAATTTCAAGGTGTACTAATTTTTTTTAGTTACTTTAGATTGACACTCTAATGTTATTTATTTTAACTAACTCCTTAAATTATCTTAGATAATCACTTAATAAATAAATTTACTGAAGTTCTTTCAATTACAATTGGTATAAATCTGTGGTTTGCTCCACAGATTTCTGAGCATTGTCCAAAGAATAATCCAGGTCGATTTATTGTGAATGTTCCTTGATTTAACCGACCTGACGTTGCATCAATTTTAACCCCTAATGCAGGAACTGCTCATGAGTGTAGAACATCTGATGCTCTTGTTAATACTCGTACTTCTGTATTTATTGGTAGGATTGTTCGGTTATCTACATCTAGTAGTCGGAATCCATCATTTTCTAGGTCTTGTTCTGGTGTTATATAAGTGTCAAATTCTACGTCTATGAAGTCTGAATATTCATATCTTCAATATCATTGTCGTCCAATGGTTTTAATTGTAATTATTGCATCTACTGAATCATCAAGTAAATATAATAGTCGTAATGATGGAAGGGCAATAAAAATTAATGTAATTGCTGGTAAAGCTGTTCAGATTGTTTCAATTAAATGTCCATGAAGTATATTACGGTTAGTATAGGCAATAAATAATATATAACTTAGGGCATAACCTACATTTACTGTAATTAATAATAATACGACCATAGTATGATCATGAAAGAATGATAATTGCTCCATTAATGGCTCCATCTTGAAGAGATAAATTTGATCATGTTGCCATTAATAAATATTTTCTAATAAAAGGTCAACCCTTTATTTGTAGAGCTTAAATCTACTGCACTAATCTGCCATATTAGAATCTAGAGATTAATGGTAATTCTGAGTAACTATGTTCTGCAGGAGGGTTATTTTGTAGTCATTCTGTTGATCTTCTTATGTTAGCTCTAAATATAATTGCTCGGTTTGTAATCATTCTTTCTCATATAATTACAATGAATATAATGATTCCTACATTAGAAATTGTAGACCCAATTCTTGATACTACGTTTCATGATGTATATGCGTCTGGGTAGTCAGAGTATCGTCGAGGTATTCCTGCTAATCCTAGGAAGTGTTGAGGAAAGAATGTTAAATTTACTCCAATGAATATAATTGTAAATTGGATTTTTAATCATGTATTATTTATAGTTAATCCTGTAAATAGTGGATATCATTGAATGACACCTCCTATAATTGCAAATACTGCTCCTATAGATAATACATAATGAAAGTGGGCTACTACATAATATGTATCATGTAATACAATATCAAGTGATGAATTTGCTAATACTAATCCTGTTAATCCACCAATTGTAAATAGGAAAATAAATCCTAGAGCTCATAATAATGGTGGATTGAACTTGAATTTAGTTCCATATAATGTAGCTAATCATCTAAATACCTTAATTCCTGTAGGTACAGCAATAATTATTGTTGCTGATGTAAAATATGCTCGTGTGTCAACATCCATTCCTACTGTAAATATATGATGTGCTCATACAATAAATCCTATTAGTCAATTGATAGTATAGCATAAATTATACCTAATGTTCCAAATGATTCAATTTTTCCTCTTTCTTGACATACAATATGTGAAATAATTCCGAACCCCGGTAGAATTAAAATATAAACTTCTGGGTGTCCAAAGAATCAAAATAGATGTTGATATAGAATTGGGTCACCCCCTCCTGCAGGGTCAAAGAATGATGTATTTAAATTTCGATCTGTTAATAATATAGTAATAGCTCCTGCTAAAACTGGAAGTGAAAGAAGGAGAAGTAATGCTGTAATAGCTACAGATCATACAAATAAAGGTGTTTGATCTAAAGTTATACTTCCTGATCGTATATTAATTGCTGTTGTAATGAAATTCACTGCACCAAGAATAGATGATACACCTGCTAAGTGCAGTGAAAAAATAGCTAGATCTACAGATGCACCCCCGTGTGCAATAGCTCCTGCTAGAGGAGGGTAAACTGTTCATCCTGTACCAGCACCATTATCTACTATAGAAGATGTAAGAAGAAGGGTTAGTGAAGGTGGTAGTAATCAAAAACTTATATTATTTATTCGTGGAAATGCTATATCTGGTGCACCAATTATTAGTGGAACAAGTCAATTACCAAATCCACCAATTATAATAGGTATTACTATAAAGAAAATTATTACGAATGCGTGAGCTGTAATAATAACATTATAAATCTGGTCATCCCCAATTAGAGATCCGGGTTGGCCAAGTTCAGCACGAATAAGTATTCTTATTGATGTTCCTACTATTCCTGCTCATGCTCCAAATATGAAGTATAAAGTACCAATGTCCTTATGGTTTGTTGAGAATAATCATTTTTGCGGTAAGATGGCTGAATTTTAGGTGGTAGACTGTAAATCTACTTATGAGATGTTTTCTCTCTTATCATATTTAGGTCTTATATTCAATTATGATTCTAGACTGCAATTCTAGAGGTGAAAAATTTTACTAAGGCCTAAAAGATTATTCTTTTAATTATAACTTTGAAGGTTATTAGTTTGATTAACTTAAGTCCTTAGTATAATGAAATTAAGGTTGATGTGGAAATCAATCCTATTGTTGAAATTATTACTGTTATAGGAAGAATGATTCTTGATTTTTGGGACTTTATCTTTATAGATCACGAATTTTCTGTGTATGATATAATTAGAGCTGAGAATCTAATACGTATATAGTAGTAGAGTGTAATTGTAGTTAATACAACTATAATAGTTATAATAGTTGTTATATTGTTTTCTATTAATGATTGTATTACAATTCATTTTGGTAAGAATCCAAGGAATGGTGGTAGTCCACCTAAAGATAATAAAGATAAGAATATTATGAATTTAATTTCGGTTTTTATATTTCTGGCTGAATAAATTTGATTTATGAAAAATAAATTTATTTGCTTAAATAATAAAACTATAATTAATCTTAATAGTGAGTAAATAATGAAGTATAGTTCTCAGATGTTTTCTCTGACTGTTAATGATCTAATTATTCAACCTAGATGTCTGATTGATGAATATGCTAAAAGTTGTCGTAAGGATGTTTGATTTAAACCTCCTATTGCCCCAATAATAATTCTTAAGATAATAATTGTTCAAATAAAAGTTCTTAATTGAATACAATAAGATAAGACCATTATTGGGGCGATTTTTTGTCATGTTATTAATGTTAAACAATTATTTCATCTTGATGCTCCTATAACTTCTGGAAATCAGAAATGGAAAGGTGCAGCTCCAATCTTTAATAATAGTCTAGATCTAATTATTATTGATGGGATAAATTCTGTTTCCCATCCCATGGGATATTTTATTTGAATCAGCAAAATTGAAAATAATAATATTGTCGATGCTATTGCTTGGACAATAAAATATTTAATTGATGATTCATTTATTATTATATTTTTATTTCTTGTTAGGAGCAGAATAAATGAAAGTAAGTTGATCTCAAGTCCTATTCAAACCCCAAATCAGGAATTTGATGAAATGGACAGGATCGTTCCTATCATTAATGTTAATAGGAAGAGAAGTTTTGTAGAGTTAATTAAAAAGGAGAGGATTGATACCTCTATAAATGGGGTATGAACCCATTAGCTTGTTTAGCTTACCTTTTTACATTAAGGTGTATGATGCACGTTAGTTTTTCATATAAAGGAGGTAGTTTAATTCTATCTTATGTAATTTTAATGAAGGTAATTTTATTTACTTTATTTACCCTATCAAGGTAACCCTTTAATCAGGCACTTCATTTATTTAATATATAAATCGAAAGTTTTTTTTGAAATTCTTTTATGTATTATTTTGTATAATTAGAATTAATTTATCCTGCTCATTTTTTTTATATATATATATAATAAATAATTTATATTAATATATTACATTTAATTGAAATTAAAGTATTATAAGTTCATCTTACCATTATCAATTGATTATTTTAATGCAATTATTTACCTAGGATTATAGCTACTTATGTTTTTAGCTTAAAATAGGTTATTATAATATAATATATATAATAATATGTAATTTGATATTTAATATTATTATAATTGGATATAATAAATAAAATTATTAATTTAAATATAAAATATTATAATTAATATAATTATTTATATCCAATAGGAATTCAACCCTTTAACCCTATACAAATTCCATTACTTAATACAGCTATTCTTTTAGCATCAGGAGTAACAGTAACATGAGCACATCATAGTTTAATGGAATCTAATCATACTCAAGCACTACAAGGATTATTCTTCACAGTGTTATTAGGACTATACTTTACAATTCTTGAAGCATATGAATATTGAGAAGCACCTTTTACCATTGCAGATGCAGTTTATGGATCAACATTCTTTGTTGCAACAGGATTCCATGGTTTACACGTAATTATTGGAACAATCTTTTTATCAACATGTCTACTTCGACACTCAATAAATCAATTTTCACCAAGACATCACTTTGGATTTGAAGCAGCAGCATGATACTGACACTTCGTAGATGTAGTATGATTATTCTTATATATCTCTATTTATTGATGAGGTAGATAATTGTTTTTCTAGTATAAATAGTACATTTGACTTCCAATCAGAAAGCTTGATATAAATCAAGAAAAACAATTCTAATTCTATCAACAAGAGTTTCCATTAGATTTATTATTCCAATAATTGTTATAATCCTGGCAACAACACTATCAAAAAAATTAATTAATGATCGAGAAAAAAGATCACCATTTGAATGTGGGTTTGATCCAAAAAGATCAGCACGAATACCATTCTCAATACGATTCTTCCTAATCGCAGTAATCTTTTTAATTTTTGATGTAGAAATTGCACTAATTCTACCAATTGTAATTATTTTTAAAACTTCAGACATTATAATCTGAACAGTATCAACAATATTTTTTATTCTAGTTCTATTAGGAGGACTATACCATGAATGAAACCAAGGAGCATTACAATGAGCAGAATAAAGGGTTGTAGTTAAATATAACATTTGGGTTGCATTCAAAAAGTATTGATATTATCAATCAACCTTAAATAGAATAAGAAGCGAAATATTGCAGTCAGTTTCGACCTGGAAGATTGGTATGTACTACCCTTATTCTTATTAATTGAAGCCAAAAAGAGGCGTATTACTGTTAATAATATAATTGAACTATAATAGTTCCAATTAAGGAAATGTAAAGCCAATATGAAAGCTGCTAACTTTTTATATTAGCGGTTAAACTCCGTTAACATTTCTAAAATTTATATAGTTTAAATAAAACATTACATTTTCACTGTAAAAATAATATATCTATATTTATAAATACTTAAAAGTAAAAATACTCCCTTAACATCTTCAGTGTCACGCTCTAATTATAAGCTATTTAAGTAAACGAAAAACAATATTACCAAAATAAATATTCAAAAAATAAAAGTTAAAAGATAAATCTTGAAATTAGAATCATATCAACCTTGAATATAACCAATTAAGTAAATAAATAATCTATATAAACCTTGACCACCAAGTAATTCACCTCAACCATAATCAAATGACTTAGATGAATAATAACCTATTTTTAAAGGAATATATCTAATAAACTTAGTTGAAAGAAAAGGTATAAATCATATAGAACCAGCAAATCTAACAAAAGAAAGTATACTTAAAGAAAATAAATTATGAGAAAAATCAAAATTAGACATAAGATAACCTAAATAAGCACCTAAAATAACAACTGTAATAGTTAAAAACTTTAAATAATAAGGTAAAGCAATCACATGAGGAATAGGAAAAATTAATCAAGATAAAAGACTACCACCAAAAACAGCAACAAACAATAGACCAATTATTCCAAATGAAATATAATAACCCTTATCATCAAAAGAAAATCTAGAATAAAAATTATTATCACCAGATATTGAATAATAAAACAAACGAAAAGAATAAGAAGCAGTTAAACCAGTAGAAAAAAAATAAAGAAAAAAAATTAAACAATTAATTCATCTTAAACAAACCATCTCAAGAATTAAATCCTTTGAATAAAATCCCGCTAAAAAAGGTATTCCACACAAAGATAAACTAGAAACATTAAAACAAACTGAAGTTAAAGGTATGAAATTAACAATTGATCCTATAAAACGAATATCCTGAGAATCCTTCAAATTATGAATTATTGAACCTGCACATATAAATAATAATGCCTTAAATAAAGCATGAGCCAATAAATGAAAAAATGCAAGCTTTGGATAACCTATAGCCAAAATTCTTATTATTAAACCAAGTTGTCTTAAAGTAGAAAGAGCAATAATCTTCTTTAAATCAAACTCAAAATTAGCGCCCAATCCAGCCATAAATATAGTTATACAACCAATTAAAAGTAAATATCAACCACAATTATAAGTATCCAATATTGGTCTAAAACGAATTAATAAATAAACACCAGCAGTAACAAGAGTAGAAGAATGAACTAAAGCAGAAACAGGAGTAGGAGCTGCTATAGCAGCAGGAAGTCATGAAGAGAAAGGAATCTGAGCTCTCTTAGTTATAGCTGCTAAAACAATTAATATAGTAATGAGCTTTATTTCAAAAGAATTAGAAATAAAATCATAATAATAAATATAATTTCAACCACCAAAATTTAACATTCATGCAATAGAAATTAAAATAGCAACATCACCAATACGATTAGAAAGTGCAGTTAATATACCAGCACTATAAGATTTTACATTTTGATAATAAATAACTAAACAATAAGAAACTAAACCTAAACCATCTCAACCTAATAAAATTCTAATTAAATTAGGACTAATAATTAAAAAACCTATAGAAAGAATAAATATTAAAACAATAATAATAAAACGATTTATATTCTTTTCACCAGATATATAATCCTCTCTATAATAAATAACCAAAGAAGAAATATATATAACAAAAGATATAAAAATAAGAGATATTCAATCCAAAATTAAAGTTATAACAACTATAGAACCATTTAAATTGAAAAGCTCTCACTCAACAAAAACTCTATAATCAATTATTAAATAATAAATACCAAAAATAAAAATTATAGTTCTCGAAATAAACAAAGAAAAAAAACTCAAAGAACAAATAGAAAATAAATTCACGGCCTAAGATGAAAAACTTCATATCATTGATTCCACAAAACAATATTTTTAATTAAAATACTTAAGCAAACTAAACAAAGAAATATTCATCCTTTAAACAGAGAATATTTAAAGGCAATCATTGTAAAAGTAAAAGATGATATTCACGAAAATAACCAAGAGAACAAGTATAAACACCAGAATAATAATTCCCATGCTGAGAATAAGAATATATATACAAAGTATAAACAGCTCTAAAAAAAGATAAAAAAATCAAAGCAAAGAATCTAAAAGAAGATCAAGATATAATTCTATTTAATAATCTAATTTCACCTACCAAATTTAAAGAAGGAGGAGCAGCCATATTTGATGATCTTAAAAGAAATCATCATAAAGCCATTCTTGGCATCAAATTAATTATACCCTTGTTAATTAATAATCTTCGTCTACCTAAACGTTCATAAATAATATTAGATAAACAAAATAAACCAGAAGAACATAAACCATGACCAACCATTAGAGAAAGAGAACCTACACAACCTCATCAATTCATAGTCATCAATCCACCAATAACCATTCTTATATGAGCAACAGAAGAATATGCAATTAAAGCCTTTAAATCAACCTGACGAAAACAAATAAATCTTACAATAAAACCCCCAGATAAACCTAAAGACAATCAAAAATAATTAAACTTTAAACCCAAATAAGAAATAACCTTTATAACACGAAAAATACCATAACCACCTAACTTTAATAAAACACCAGCAAGAATTATTCTACCTGAAATAGGGGCCTCTACATGAGCCTTAGGAAGTCATAAATGAACCAAAAACATAGGTATCTCAACTAAAAAAGCCAAAATTATAAATACATAAAACATAAAATAATAAGAACCAAAATCAACCAATAAAGGAAAATATAAAGTATTAGAAAAATCATAAACCTTAAATAAAACTAATAATAAAGGTAATCTAGCAACCAAAGTATAAAAAATTAAATAAACACCATCCTGCAAACGCTCAGGTTGATAACCCCAACCCAAAATTAAAAGTAAAGTAGGAACTAATCTAGCCTCAAAAAAAATATAAAAAGAAAGAAGACTTAATCTAGCAAATGAACAATAAAGCATAATTATTAAAATCAAAACCATAAAAACAAAAAAATTAGAATGATATGAACTTAAATAAACTGAACCTCTAGCAGTGATTATTAAAGAACAAATCCAAAAACTAAGTAAAATTAAACTAAAAGAAAAATAATCAATACCAAAATAATATCTAATTATATTCAAATCAGCATATGAATAAACACAAATTATAAAAACAAAACCCGACAGAAACATTAAAGAATGAACCAACCATCAACAATTATTTAATAAACAAAGAGGGATCAAAAAAATAGTTATAAATAAATACTTTAACATAAAGATAAACCAAAAGAATTAAAAAAATCATTACCATGAGAACGAATTATTGAAACTAAAATAGAAAGACCTAAAGCACCCTCACAAACAGAAAAAACTAAAAAAAAACAGGAAACAAATAATCATAATCAAACTCAATAAGAAAAACAATAACTAACATAAATAAAGAAAGAACAATATATTCTAATCTCAAAAGAACCATTAATAAATGTTTACGTTTAGAAGAAAAAACATAAACACCAGCAAAATAAATCAATAAAGAAGTAAAAATAGAGAATATAAACATTAGTTTTAATAGTTTAAAAAAAACGCCGGTCTTGTAAACCGGAAATAAGTCCAGCCCCCACTTTTAAAACTTCAGAGGTGGAAAAGCTTCCATCATCGGTCCCCAAAACCGGTATTTTAAATAAACTAACCCCTGAAATGATCAAAATAATAATTATATCATTATCAAATGTAATAAATATTAATTTTATTAAATTAAGACACCCAATATCAATAATGCTTTTTATTATCCTTCAAACCTTCCTAGTTGGATTAATAACAGGAACAATAATAGAAAGATATTGATTATCATATATTTTATTTTTAACATTTCTTGGTGGTATACTAGTATTATTTATTTACATTACAAGAATTGCATCAAACGAAATATTTCAGCCTAAATCAATCACTATAATTATTACATTAATAATGTGAGTGTTTATCATATTAATATTAATTATTCTAGATATATCTATATTTATAGACTTTTTCAAAAACACCGAAACTATAAATATTGATAATTCAATCAATTATCAAGAAATAACAATATCTTTAGAAAAATTATATAATAGACCAACATTCATTATTACAATAATAATAATAATTCATTTATTTTTAGCACTACTAGCAGTTGTTAAAATCACCAATATTAATCAGGGACCTATTCGTAAAATAAGATAATTACTAATGAATAAACCCTTACGATTAAGACATCCTTTAATTAAAATTATTAATAACTCTTTAATTGACTTACCTGCCCCAACAAATATTTCATTTTGATGAAATTTTGGATCCCTATTAGGGTTATGTTTGGTAATTCAAATCGTAACTGGACTATTTTTAGCTATACATTATACATCAAATATTGAAATAGCATTCAGTAGTGTAGTACACATCTGCCGAGACGTAAATAATGGTTGAATTATCCGAACCTTACACGCAAATAGAGCATCTATATTTTTTATTTGTATTTACTTACATGTAGGACGGGGAATTTACTATGGATCTTATATATATATATACATACCTGAATAATTGGTACAGTGATTTTATTTTTAGTTATAGCAACTGCATTTATAGGATATGTCTTACCCTGAGGCCAAATATCTTTTTGAGGTGCAACAGTAATTACTAATTTATTATCAGCAATCCCATACTTAGGAACAGATTTAGTCCAATGAGTATGAGGAGGATTCGCTGTTGATAATGCAACATTAAATCGATTCTTCACATTCCATTTTGTATTACCATTTATTATTGCTGCTATAGCAGCAATTCATTTATTTTTTCTTCACCAAACAGGATCTAATAATCCTCTTGGACTAAATGGAGATATTGAAAAAATTCCATTCCATCCATACTTTACCTTTAAGGATTCTATTACATTTGTAATAATAACATCATTATTAATTATACTATGTTTAATTAATCCTTACCTATTAGGAGATCCAGATAACTTTGTACCTGCCAACCCATTAGTAACACCAGTTCACATTCAACCAGAATGATATTTCCTATTTGCATATGCAATTCAACGATCTATCCCTAATAAGTTAGGAGGTGTTATTGCATTATTTTTATCAATTAGAATCTTAATAATTTTACCATTTTATAATAAAACACCATTCCGAGGCATTCAATTTTACCCTATTAATCAAATTTTATTCTGAATTATAGTAGTTGTTGTATGCTTACTAACGTGAATTGGTAAACGACCTGTTGAAGAACCTTATATTATAACAGGTCAAATCTTAACAATTATTTACTTCACATATTTCTTAATTAATGTCCATGCCGCAAACGCATGAGATAAATTAATTAAGGAATAAAGTTAATTAGCTTAGGAAAAGCATATGTTTTGAAAACATAAAATTAGAAGTTTAACTCTTCTATTAACTTTTCTCAAAAAATTTCACTAAACAAATGAGATAAATAAAATCTTTAAACCAACAAAGAAAATAAAAAAATTCAAAGATAAAGGTAAAAACTTTTTCAAGCTAAGTACATTAATTTATCATAACGGAACCGTGGTAATGTTCCACGAACCCAAATAAAACCAAAAGATATAATAGCAAGCTTAATAAAAAATATAAAAGAATAAAAATCACCACACAAAAAAATTAAAGCCAATAACATTCTTATGAAGACAATTCTAGTATATTCAGCTAAAAAAATTAAAGTAAAACCACCCGCACCATACTCAAATTAAATCCTGAAACTAACTCAGATTCCCCTTCAGCAAAATCAAAAGGAGTACGATTAGTTTCAGCTAAGCAAGAAGCAAAACAAGCTAAAGCTAAAGGAAAAGAAATAATAATAAATCAACAATAAAGCTGATAGTTTATAAAATCAAACATATTAAAACTACCAATTAAAATAATTAAAGACAATAAAATTGAAGCTAAACTAACTTCATAAGAAATTGTTTGAGCAACAGAACGAAGAGAACCTAATAATGAATAATTTGAATTAGAAGATCAACCAGCAATTATAACAGTATAAACACCTAATCTAGTACAACATAAAAAAAATAAAAATCCATAAGAAAAAGAACACATATAAGTTAAATAAGGAAAAATTACTCAAACGGCTAAAGAAATCATTAAATTAAAAACAGGGGAAAAATAATAAAGTAGGTAATTAGATATAATAGGAATTGGCTGCTCCTTACAAATTAACTTAATAGCATCTCTAAATGGC
This sequence comes from Schistocerca gregaria, assembly GCF_023897955.1. Classification (NCBI taxonomy): domain Eukaryota; kingdom Metazoa; phylum Arthropoda; class Insecta; order Orthoptera; family Acrididae; genus Schistocerca; species Schistocerca gregaria. The sequence goes on from NC_064925.1 coordinate 18,113,531, forward strand.
TGAGGAATTCCAACAAAACCTACCTTATTTGGACCCTTTCGAATCTGAATATAACCTAAAACCTTACGCTCTAATAAAGTTAAAAAGGCAACACTAATTAAAACACAAATAACCAATAAAAGAAAATTCAAAATAAATATAAATAAATCATAAAGTATCAATACTATTTGTAGAAAAAATCTACATAAATGAATTCTAAATTCAACACATTAATCTGTCAAAATAGTAAATAAATTAATATTAATCAATATAACAAAAAATATTTTAACCATATGGTCCTTTCGTACTAATATGGATTAACAATCTTGGGATAGAAACCGACCTGGCTCACGCCGGTCTGAACTCAGATCATGTAAGAATTTAAAGGTCGAACAGACCTAATCATTGGGCTCCTGCACCCAAAATTTTTCTTAATCCAACATCGAGGTCGCAATCTGCTTTGTCGATATGAGCTCTCAAAAACAATTACGCTGTTATCCCTAAGGTAACTTAATCTTATGATCATAAATTATGGATCAAAATAACAAACATAAATAAATGATATAATAATGAAGAGTTTATCTATTCTTCATGTCACCCCAACAAAACATCATCATTAAATATAGAAAGACAAACAAAAAACTATATAAAAGTAAAATGTCAAGCTCTATAGGGTCTTCTCGTCCTAAAGAAGAATTTAAGCCTTTTGACTCAAAAGTTAAATTCAAAAATTTATTAAGAGACAGTTGATTTCTCGTCAAGCCATTCATTCCAGCCACTAATTAAGAGACTAATGATTATGCTACCTTTGCACGGTCAAAATACCGCGGCTCTTTAAAAATACGCTCAGTGAGCAGGCCAGACCTCAAAATATAAACAAGAGGACATGTTTTTGATAAACAGGCGGAAATCAATTTTGCCTAGTTCCTTATAATAAGTTCACAAGGTAAAAATTTCATACAAATAAATATACTAATTCTATCATTATTACAAAAATTTTAAAATTAAATTAATAATCTTAATAAAAAACCTAAAATATTTATAAAATCAAAATAAAAAATAATGAACTAAAACGTAATCTTAAAGATAGCTGGTTTAAAGCTTACTATTATATTTCTATAAAATAAATTATAGGTTATTAACTTCAAAGCTTATACCTTAAAGAATAAATAAGTTAATATTTTTACTTAAAAAATTAAAAAAAAACAAATAACTTTAAAAAATTAAATTTTTTCTTAAGAAACTAGATATCTTGGGAAACGATTAACATCTCATTTCTATAAATAATTTAATAATAATTATGATACATTAACTATAAATTATTTATAAATCAACCCAAATCGAGACAAGTAAAATAAATACTAAAATTTTGATAAACCCCGATACAAAAGGTACAATAAATAAAATCTACTTAAAAAAATTTAAAATAATATTTCATAAAACACTCACATTACCAATAAACTATAATTTAAAAAATCAATTCTAAAAAATATACTAAGACAAAAATACAATAAAATTATTTATATTAAATAATTAAATAAACAAAAAATAAATATAATAAAATAAATAATCAAGATATCCTGATTTGCACAGAAAAATTTTCAGTGGAAATGAAACACTTTACTAATAAGTTATATCTTGAAACTCTTCCTAGATACACTTTCCAGTACATCTACTATGTTACGACTTATCTCATCTAAATTGAAGCTACTTTAAAATAAAATAGAATAATCAATAATGAGAGTGACGGGCGATGTGTACACATCTCAGAGCCAATATCAGTTAAATTAAATAAATTAAATTACTATCAAATCCACCTTCATTAACAGTATTTCACTATCCTCTTAACTATAAGCTGCACCTTGACCTGAAATATTTTATAATTATAAATCTTGAGAATTATAACTCTAAAAAGATTCTCTGATAACGGAGATATACAAACAAATAAATTAAGTAGAGTAAATCGTGTATTATCAATCATGGGGTAGGTTCCTCTGAATGGAATGAGATACCGCCAAATTCTTTGGGTTTAAAGACCTTAACTAATAGTACCCTGGTAAATATAATTAACATTTAAAATAATAGGGTATCTAATCCTAGTTTATTATTTAAATTTCACAGATGCATAAAAAGGGCCACAAATAAATTTTAACATTTCACCTTACAAATTTATATTTCAACCCTAATAATATAAACAACTGTTTTAACCAATAATATTCACTTGTATCAATCGTATAACCGCGGCTGCTGGCACGAATTATGCCGATACTAAATCAATTGCTAAATCCAAAATCACTTGATAATTAAATCAAATTACTGCAAAAAGAACATTTAGTCTAACAAAACTTACATATAATACAAAGAAAAAGCAAGAATAAAACTTTTAAAAATAAAAAATAAGAAAATTTTAAATCTATTAATTCAGGAAAAAATAAAAGATTCAAATATTTAAAGAAAAAAAAAGAAAAAAACCACAAACATTAACAAAAAAATAAAGAAACGCCCCTATGTATGACCACAACAACTTCTCTATTATATATAATTAAAGATTAATATGGAACATGTATAGCAATAAATGTATTATATTCTTTCTTATTTAATCTTTCTTTTCACTAATAAATAAATAAAGATTAAATAATATAATAAATATATTTTATACAATTATGTAATTTAATATAATATGTTATTAATATGAATTCTTTTTTTTATATAAAGATAACTTTCATATATATTAGTTAAATAATCTAATTATAGATAATTTACATAATTATAATATTATAATTAATATAATTATATATATTAATTATAATATTTTATATTTAAATTAATAATTTTATTTATTATATCCAATTATAATAATATTAAATATTAAATTACATATTATTATATATATTATATTATAATAACCTATTTTAAGCTAAAAACATTAGTAGCTATAATCCTAGGTAAATAATTGCATTAAAATAATCAATTGATAATGGTAAGATGAACTTATAATACTTTAATTTCAATTAAATGTAATATATTAATATAAATTATTTATTATATATATATATATATAAAAAATAAAATGAGCAGGATAAATTAATCCTAATTAAACAAAATAATACATAAAAGAATTTCAAAAAAAAAATTTCGATTTATATATTAAATAAATGAAGTGCCTGATTAAAGGGTTACCTTGATAGGGTAAATAAAGTAAATAAAATTACCTTCATTAAAATTACATAAGATAGAATTAAACTACCTCCTTTAGTATCAAAAACTAACGTGCATCATACACCTTAATGTAAAAAGGTAAGCTAAACAAGCTAATGGGTTCATTCCCCATTTATAGAGGTATCAATCCTCTCCTTTTTAATGACCAACAACTCTACAAAACTTCTCTTCCTATCAACATTAATGATAGGAACGATCCTGTCCATTTCATCAAATTCCTGATTTGGGGTTTGAATAGGACTTGAGTTCAACTTACATTCATTTATTCCGCTCCTAACAAGAAATAAAAATATAATAATAAATGAATCATCAATTAAATATTTTATTGTCCAAGCAATAGCATCGACAATATTATTACTTTCAATTTTGCTGATTCAAATAAAACATCCCATGGGATGGGAAACAGAATTTATCCCATCAATAATAATTAGATCTAGACTATTATTAAAGATTGGAGCTGCACCTTTCCATTTCTGATTTCCAGAAGTTATAGGAGCATCAAGATGAAATAATTGTTTAACATTAATAACATGACAAAAAATCGCCCCAATAATGGTCTTATCTTATTGTATTCAATTAAGAACTTTTATTTGAACAATTATTATCTTAAGAATTATTATTGGGGCAATAGGAGGTTTAAATCAAACATCCTTACGACAACTTTTAGCATATTCATCAATCAGACATCTAGGTTGAATAATTAGATCATTAACAGTCAGAGAAAACATCTGAGAACTATACTTCATTATTTACTCACTATTAAGATTAATTATAGTTTTATTATTTAAGCAAATAAATTTATTTTTCATAAATCAAATTTATTCAGCCAGAAATATAAAAACCGAAATTAAATTCATAATATTCTTATCTTTATTATCTTTAGGTGGACTACCACCATTCCTTGGATTCTTACCAAAATGAATTGTAATACAATCATTAATAGAAAACAATATAACAACTATTATAACTATTATAGTTGTATTAACTATAATTACAATCTACTACTATATACGTATTACATTCTCAGCTCTAATTATATCATACACAGAAAATTCGTGATCTATAAAGATAAAGTCCCAAAAATCAAGAATCATTCTTCCTATAACAGTAATAATTTCAACAATAGGATTGATTTCAACATCAACCTTAATTTCATTATACTAAGGACTTTAGACGTAGAATTTGACACTTATATAACACCAGAACAAGACCTAGAAAATGATGGATTCCGACTACTAGATGTAGATAACCTAACAATCCTACCAATAAATACAGAAGTACGAGTATTAACAATAGCATCAGATGTTCTACACTCATGAGCAGTTCCTGCATTAGGGGTTAAAATTGATGCAACGCCAGGTCGGTTAAATCAAGGAACATTCACAATAAATCGACCTGGATTATTCTTTGGACAATGCTCAGAAATCTGTGGAGCAAACCACAGATTTATACCAATTGTAATTGAAAGAACTTCAGTAAATTTATTTATTAAGTGATTATCTAAGATAATTTAAGGAGTTAGTTAAAATAAATAACATTAGAGTGTCAATCTAAAGTAACTAAAAAAAATTAGTACACCTTGAAATTCATCAGATGACTGAAAGTAAGTAATGGTCTCTTAAACCAAATAATAGTAAATTAACGACTACTTCTGATGGGGAAATTATATCCAAATCCCTCAAATATCCCCTCTTATATGATTCTCACTATTCATTATATTTTCAGCTACATTAATCTTGTTTAATCAAATAAACTTCTTCTCATTTAAACCTAACCTTATTAAAAGAGCAGAAAAAGGAACAATTGAAATAAAAAACTTAAATTGAAAATGATAACAAATCTATTCCCAACATTTGACCCATCAACTAACATCTTTAATTTATCATTAAATTGAACTAGAACATATCTAGGACTATTATTAATCCCATCACTATTTTGACTTACACCATCACGAATTAACATTATCTGAAATAAACTAAATTTAACCTTACATAATGAATTTAAAACACTTCTTGGACCAAAATCATTTAATGGAACAACATTCATTTTCATCTCAATTTTTATTATAATATTATTTAACAATTTCATAGGATTATTCCCTTATATTTTTACTAGAACAAGACATTTAGCATTAACATTTGCAATTGCCCTACCTATATGGCTAAGATTTATATTATTTGGATGAATTAACCATACTAATCATATATTTACACACCTTGTACCACAAGGTACACCGCCTGCATTAATATCATTTATAGTACTAATTGAAACAATTAGTAATGTTATTCGACCAGGTACATTAGCAGTACGGTTGGCAGCAAATATAATTGCAGGACACTTATTATTAACCTTATTAGGAAACACAGGACCATCTATAGCAATAAACTTAATCTCATTACTAATTATTGGACAAATACTTCTATTAATTCTAGAATCAGCAGTAGCAATAATTCAAGCCTATGTTTTCTCAATTCTAAGAACTCTATATTCTAGAGAAGTATATTAAACCTATGTTAACAACTCACTCAAACCACCCATTCCACTTAGTAGACTATAGACCTTGACCATTAACAGGAGCAATTGGAGCAATAGTCCTAGTATCAGGACTAGCAAAATGATTCCACCTATTTAATATTAACTTATTCATAATTGGATTTGGAATTACCCTTCTAACTATAATTCAATGATGACGAGATGTAGTACGAGAAGGAACATATCAAGGATTACATAGAGGATTTGTATCAATTGGATTACGATGAGGAATAATTTTATTTATTGCATCAGAGGTATTATTTTTCGTTCCTTTTTTTTGAGCATTCTTTAGAAGAAGATTAGCACCAACAATTGAACTAGGAATACTATGACCTCCAATAGGAATTCAACCCTTTAACCCTATACAAATTCCATTACTTAATACTGCTATTCTTTTAGCATCAGGAGTAACAGTAACATGAGCACATCATAGTTTAATGGAATCTAATCATACTCAAGCACTACAAGGATTATTCTTCACAGTGTTATTAGGACTATACTTTACAATACTTCAAGCATATGAATATTGAGAAGCACCTTTTACCATTGCAGATGCAGTTTATGGATCAACATTCTTTGTTGCAACAGGATTCCATGGTTTACACGTAATTATTGGAACAATCTTTCTATCAACATGTCTACTTCGACACTCAATAAATCAATTTTCACCAAGACATCACTTTGGATTTGAAGCAGCAGCATGATACTGACACTTCGTAGACGTAGTATGATTATTCTTATATATCTCTATTTATTGATGAGGTAGATAATTGTTTTTCTAGTATAAATAGTACATTTGACTTCCAATCAGAAAGCTTGATATAAATCAAGAAAAACAATTCTAATTCTATCAACAAGAGTTTTCATTAGATTTATTATTCCAATAATTGTTATAATCCTGGCAACAACACTATCAAAAAAATTAATTAATTATCGAGAAAAAAGATCACCATTTGAATGTGGGTTTGATCCAAAAAGATCAGCACGAATACCATTCTCAATACGATTCTTCCTAATCGCAGTAATCTTTTTAATTTTTGATGTAGAAATTGCACTAATTCTACCAATTGTAATTATTTTTAAAACTTCAGACATTATAATCTGAACAGTATCAACAATATTTTTTATTCTAGTTCTATTAGGAGGACTATACCATGAATGAAACCAAGGAGCATTACAATGAGCAGAATAAAGGGTTGTAGTTAAATATAACATTTGGGTTGCATTCAAAAAGTATTGATATTATCAATCAACCTTAAATAGAATAAGAAGCGAAATATTGCAGTCAGTTTCGACCTGGAAGATTGGTATGTACTACCCTTTTCTTATTAATTGAAGCCAAAAAGAGGCGTATTACTGTTAATAATATAATTGAACTATAATAGTTCCAATTAAGGAAATGTAAAGCCAATATGAAAGCTGCTAACTTTTTATATTAGCGGTTAAACTCCGTTAACATTTCTAAAATTTATATAGTTTAAATAAAACATTACATTTTCACTGTAAAAATAATATATCTATATTTATAAATACTTAAAAGTAAAAATACTTCCTTAACATCTTCAGTGTCACGCTCTAATTATAAGCTATTTAAGTAAACGAAAAACAATATTACCAAAATAAATATTCAAAAAATAAAAGTTAAAAGATAAATCTTGAAATTAGAATCATATCAACCTTGAATATAACCAATTAAATAAATAAATAATCTATATAAACCTTGACCACCAAGTAATTCACCTCAACCATAATCAAATGACTTAGATGAATAATAACCTATTTTTAAAGGAATATATCTAATAAACTTAGTTGAAAGAAAAGGTATAAATCATATAGAACCAGCAAATCTAACAAAAGAAAGTATACTTAAAAAAAATAAATTATGAGAAAAATCAAAATTAGAAATAAGATAACCTAAATAAGCACCTAAAATAACAACTGTAATAGTTAAAAACTTTAAATAATAAGGTAAAGCAATCACATGAGGAATAGGAAAAATTAATCAAGATAAAAGACTACCACCAAAAACAGCAACAAACAATAGACCAATTATTCCAAATGAAATATAATAACCCTTATCATCAAAAGAAAATCTAGAATAAAAATTATTATCACCAGATATTGAATAATAAAACAAACGAAAAGAATAAGAAGCAGTTAAACCAGTAGAAAAAAAATAAAGAAAAAAATTAAACAATTAATTCATCTTAAACAAACCATCTCAAGAATTACATCCTTTGAATAAAATCCCGCTAAAAAAGGTATTCCACACAAAGATAAACTAGAAACATTAAAACAAACTGAAGTTAAAGGTATGAAATTAACAATTGATCCTATAAAACGAATATCCTGAGAATCCTTCAAATTATGAATTATTGAACCTGCACATATAAATAATAATGCCTTAAATAAAGCATGAGCCAATAAATGAAAAAATGCAAGCTTTGGATAACCTATAGCCAAAATTCTTATTATTAAACCAAGTTGTCTTAAAGTAGAAAGAGCAATAATCTTCTTTAAATCAAACTCAAAATTAGCGCCCAATCCAGCCATAAATATAGTTATACAACCAATTAAAAGTAAAAATCAACCACAATTATAAGTATCCAATATTGGTCTAAAACGAATTAATAAATAAACACCAGTAGTAACAAGAGTAGAAGAATGAACTAAAGCAGTAACAGGAGTAGGAGCTGCTATAGCAGCAGGAAGTCATGAAGAGAAAGGAATCTGAGCTCTCTTAGTTATAGCTGCTAAAACAATTAATATAGTAATGAGCTTTATTTCAAAAGAATTAGAAATAAAATCATAATAATAAATATAATTTCAACCACCAAAATTTAACATTCATGCAATAGAAATTAAAATAGCAACATCACCAATACGATTAGAAAGTGCAGTTAATATACCAGCACTATAAGATTTTACATTTTGATAATAAATAACTAAACAATAAGAAACTAAACCTAAACCATCTCAACCTAATAAAATTCTAATTAAATTAGGACTAATAATTAAAAAACCTATAGAAAGAATAAATATTAAAACAATAATAATAAAACGATTTATATTCTTTTCACCAGATATATAATCCTCTCTATAATAAATAACCAAAGAAGAAATATATATAACAAAAGATATAAAAATAAGAGATATTCAATCCAAAATTAAAGTTATAACAACTATAGAACCATTTAAATTGAAAAGCTCTCACTCAACAAAAACTCTATAATCAATTATTAAATAATAAATACCTAAAATAAAAATTATAGTTCTCGAAATAAACAAAGAAAAAAAACTCAAAGAACAAATAGAAAATAAATTCACGGCCTAAGATGAAAAACTTCATATCATTGATTCCACAATATTTTTAATTAAAATACTTAAGCAAACTAAACAAAGAAATATTCATCCTTTAAACAGAGAATATTTAAAGGCAATCATTGTAAAAGTAAAAGATGATATTCACGAAAATAACCAAGAGAACAAGTATAAACACCAGAATAATAATTCCCATGCTGAGAATAAGAATATATATACAAAGTATAAACAGCTCTAAAAAAAGATAAAAAAATCAAAGCAAAGAATCTAAAAGAAGATCAAGATATAATTCTATTTAATAATCTAATTTCACCTACCAAATTTAAAGAAGGAGGAGCAGCCATATTTGATGATCTTAAAAGAAATCATCATAAAGCCATTCTTGGCATCAAATTAATTATACCCTTGTTAATTAATAATCTTCGTCTACCTAAACGTTCATAAATAATATTAGATAAACAAAATAAACCAGAAGAACATAAACCATGACCAACCATTAGAGAAAGAGAACCTACACAACCTCATCAATTCATAGTCATCAATCCACCAATAACCATTCTTATATGAGCAACAGAAGAATATGCAATTAAAGCCTTTAAATCAACCTGACGAAAACAAATAAATCTTACAATAAAACCCCCAGATAAACCTAAAGACAATCAAAAATAATTAAACTTTAAACCCAAATAAGAAATAACCTTTATAACACGAAAAATACCATAACCACCTAACTTTAATAAAACACCAGCAAGAATTATTCTACCTGAAATAGGGGCCTCTACATGAGCCTTAGGAAGTCATAAATGAACCAAAAACATAGGTATCTCAACTAAAAAAGCCAAAATTATAAATACATAAAACATAAAATAATAAGAACCAAAATCAACCAATAAAGGAAAATATAAAGTATTAGAAAAATCATAAACCTTAAATAAAACTAATAATAAAGGTAATCTAGCAACCAAAGTATAAAAAATTAAATAAACACCAGCCTGCAAACGCTCAGGTTGATAACCCCAACCCAAAATTAAAAGTAAAGTAGGAACTAATCTAGCCTCAAAAAAAATATAAAAAGAAAGAAGACTTAATCTAGCAAATGAACAATAAAGCATAATTATTAAAATCAAAACCATAAAAACAAAAAAATTAGAATGATATGAACTTAAATAAACTGAACCTCTAGCAGTGATTATTAAAGAACAAATCCAAAAACTAAGTAAAATTAAACTAAAAGAAAAATAATCAATACCAAAATAATATCTAATTATATTCAAATCAGCATATGAATAAACACAAATTATAAAAACAAAACCCGACAGAAACATTAAAGAATGAACCAACCATCAACAATTATTTAATAAACAAAGAGGGATCAAAAAAATAGTTATAAATAAATACTTTAACATAAAGATAAACCAAAAGAATTAAAAAAATCATTACCATGAGAACGAATTATTGAAACTAAAATAGAAAGACCTAAAGCACCCTCACAAACAGAAAAAACTAAAAAAAAACAGGAAACAAATAATCATAATCAAACTCAATAAGAAAAACAATAACTAACATAAATAAAGAAAGAACAATATATTCTAATCTCAAAAGAACCATTAATAAATGTTTACGTTTAGAAGAAAAAACATAAACACCAGCAAAATAAATCAATAAAGAAGTAAAAATAGAGAATATAAACATTAGTTTTAATAGTTTAAAAAAAACGCCGGTCTTGTAAACCGGAAATAAGTCCAGCCCCCACTTTTAAAACTTCAGAGGTGGAAAAGCTTCCATCATCGGTCCCCAAAACCGGTATTTTAGATAAACTAACCCCTGAAATGATCAAAATAATAATTATATCATTATCAAATGTAATAAATATTAATTTTATTAAATTAAGACACCCAATATCAATAATGCTTTTTATTATCCTTCAAACCTTCCTAGTTGGATTAATAACAGGAACAATAATAGAAAGATATTGATTATCATATATTTTATTTTTAACATTTCTTGGTGGTATACTAGTATTATTTATTTACATTACAAGAATTGCATCAAACGAAATATTTCAGCCTAAATCAATCACTATAATTATTACATTAATAATGTGAGTATTTATCATATTAATATTAATTATTCTAGATATATCTATATTTATAGACTTTTTCAAAAACACCGAAACTATAAATATTGATAATTCAATCAATTATCAAGAAATAACAATATCTTTAGAAAAATTATATAATAGACCAACATTCATTATTACAATAATAATAATAATTCATTTATTTTTAGCACTACTAGCAGTTGTTAAAATCACCAATATTAATCAGGGACCTATTCGTAAAATAAGATAATTACTAATGAATAAACCCTTACGATTAAGACATCCTTTAATTAAAATTATTAATAACTCTTTAATTGACTTACCTGCCCCAACAAATATTTCATTTTGATGAAATTTTGGATCCCTATTAGGGTTATGTTTGGTAATTCAAATCGTAACTGGACTATTTTTAGCTATACATTATACATCAAATATTGAAATAGCATTCAGTAGTGTAGTACACATCTGCCGAGACGTAAATAATGGTTGAATTATCCGAACCTTACACGCAAATAGAGCATCTATATTTTTTATTTGTATTTACTTACATGTAGGACGGGGAATTTACTATGGATCTTATATATATATATACATACCTGAATAATTGGTACAGTGATTTTATTTTTAGTTATAGCAACTGCATTTATAGGATATGTCTTACCCTGAGGCCAAATATCTTTTTGAGGTGCAACAGTAATTACTAATTTATTATCAGCAATCCCATACTTAGGAACAGATTTAGTCCAATGAGTATGAGGAGGATTCGCTGTTGATAATGCAACATTAAATCGATTCTTCACATTCCATTTTGTATTACCATTTATTATTGCTGCTATAGCAGCAATTCATTTATTTTTTCTTCACCAAACAGGATCTAATAATCCTCTTGGACTAAATGGAGATATTGAAAAAATTCCATTCCATCCATACTTTACCTTTAAGGATTCTATTACATTTGTAATAATAACATCATTATTAATTATACTATGTTTAATTAATCCTTACCTATTAGGAGATCCAGATAACTTTGTACCTGCCAACCCATTAGTAACACCAGTTCACATTCAACCAGAATGATATTTCCTATTTGCATATGCAATTCAACGATCTATCCCTAATAAGTTAGGAGGTGTTATTGCATTATTTTTATCAATTAGAATCTTAATAATTTTACCATTTTATAATAAAACACCATTCCGAGGCATTCAATTTTACCCTATTAATCAAATTTTATTCTGAATTATAGTAGTTGTTGTATGCTTACTAACGTGAATTGGTAAACGACCTGTTGAAGAACCTTATATTATAACAGGTCAAATCTTAACAATTATTTACTTCACATATTTCTTAATTAATGTCCATGTCGCAAACGCATGAGATAAATTAATTAAGGAATAAAGTTAATTAGCTTAGGAAAAGCATATGTTTTGAAAACATAAAATTAGAAGTTTAACTCTTCTATTAACTTTTCTCAAAAAATTTCACTAAACAAATGAGATAAATAAAATCTTTAAACCAACAAAGAAAATAAAAAAATTCAAAGATAAAGGTAAAAACTTTTTCAAGCTAAGTACATTAATTTATCATAACGGAACCGTGGTAATGTTCCACGAACCCAAATAAAACCAAAAGATATAATAGCAAGCTTAATAAAAAATATAAAAGAATAAAAATCACCACACAAAAAAATTAAAGCAAATAACATTCTTATGAAGACAATTCTAGTATATTCAGCTAAAAAAATTAAAGTAAAACCACCCGCACCATACTCAAATTAAATCCTGAAACTAACTCAGATTCCCCTTCAGCAAAATCAAAAGGAGTACGATTAGTTTCAGCTAAGCAAGAAGCAAAACAAGCTAAAGCTAAAGGAAAAGAAATAATAATAAATCAACAATAAAGCTGATAGTTTATAAAATCAAACATATTAAAACTACCAATTAAAATAATTAAAGACAATAAAATTGAAGCTAAACTAACTTCATAAGAAATTGTTTGAGCAACAGAACGAAGAGAACCTAATAATGAATAATTTGAATTAGAAGATCAACCAGCAATTATAACAGTATAAACACCTAATCTAGTACAACATAAAAAAAATAAAAATCCATAAGAAAAAGAACACATATAAGTTAAATAAGGAAAAATTACTCAAACGGCTAAAGAAATCATTAAATTAAAAACAGGGGAAAAATAATAAAGTAGGTAATTAGATATAATAGGAATTGGCTGCTCCTTACAAATTAACTTAATAGCATCTCTAAATGGCTGAGGAATTCCAACAAAACCTACCTTATTTGGACCCTTTCGAATCTGAATATAACCTAAAACCTTACGCTCTAATAAAGTTAAAAAGGCAACACTAATTAAAACTCAAATAACCAATAAAAGAAAATTCAAAATAAATATAAATAAATCATAAAGTATCAATACTATTTGTAGAAAAAATCTACATAAATGTATTCTAAATTCAACACATTAATCTGTCAAAATAGTAAATAAATTAATATTAATCAATATAACAAAAAATATTTTAACCATATGGTCCTTTCGTACTAATATGGAGTAACAATCTTAGGATAGAAACCGACCTGGCTCACGCCGGTCTGAACTCAGATCATGTAAGAATTTAAAGGTCGAACAGACCTAATCATTGGGCTCCTGCACCCAAAATTTTTCTTAATCCAACATCGAGGTCGCAATCTGCTTTGTCGATATGAGCTCTCAAAAACAATTACGCTGTTATCCCTAAGGTAACTTAATCTTATGATCATAAATTATGGATCAAAATAACAAACATAAATAAATGATATAATAATGAAGAGATTATCTATTCTTCATGTCACCCCAACAAAACATCATCATTAAATATAGAAAGACAAACAAAAAACTATATAAAAGTAAAATGTCAAGCTCTATAGGGTGTTCTCGTCCTAAAGAAGAATTTAAGCCTTTTGACTCAAAAGTTAAATTCAAAAATTTATTAAGAGACAGTTGATTTCTCGTCAAGCCATTCATTCCAGCCACTAATTAAGAGACTAATGATTATGCTACCTTTGCACGGTCAAAATACCGCGGCTCTTTAAAAATACGCTCAGTGAGCAGGCCAGACCTCAAAATATAAACAAGAGGACATGTTTTTGATAAACAGGCGGAAATCAATTTTGCCTAGTTCCTTATAATAAGTTCACAAGGTAAAAATTTCATACAAATAAATATACTAATTCTATCATTATTACAAAAATTTTAAAATTAAATTAATAATCTTAATAAAAAACCTAAAATATTTATAAAATCAAAATAAAAAATAATGAACTAAAACATAATGTTAAAGATAGCTGGTTTAAAGCTTACTATTATATTTCTATAAAATAAATTATAGGTTATTAATTTCAAAGCTTATCCCTTAAAGAATAAATAAGTTAATATTTTTACTTAAAAAATTAAAAAAAAACAAATAACTTTAAAAAATTAAATTTTTTCTTAAGAAACTAGATATCTTGGGAAACGATTAACATCTCATTTCTATAAATAATTTAATAATAATTATGATACATTAACTATAAATTATTTATAAATCAACCCAAATCGAGACAAGTAAAATAAATACTAAAATTTTGATAAACCCTGATACAAAAGGTACAATAAATAAAATCTACTTAAAAAAATTTAAAATAATATTTCATAAAACACTCACATTACCAATAAACTATAATTTAAAAAATCAATTCTAAAAAATATACTAAGACAAAAATACAATAAAATTATTTATATTAAATAATTAAATAAACAAAAAATAAATATAATAAAATAAATAATCAAGATATCCTGATTTGCACAGAAAAATTTTCAGTGGAAATGAAACACTTTACTAATAAGTTATATCTTGAAACTCTTCCTAGATACACTTTCCAGTACATCTACTATGTTACGACTTATCTCATCTAAATTGAAGCTACTTTAAAATAAAATAGAATAATCAATAATGAGAGTGACGGGCGATGTGTACACATCTCAGAGCCAATATCAGTTAAATTAAATAAATTAAATTACTATCAAATCCACCTTCATTAACAGTATTTCACTATCCTCTTAACTATAAGCTGCACCTTGACCTGAAATATTTTATAATTATAAATCTTGAGAATTATAACTCTAAAAAGATTCTCTGATAACGGAGATATACAAACAAATAAATTAAGTAGAATAAATCGTGTATTATCAATCATGGGGTAGGTTCCTCTGAATGGAATGAGATACCGCCAAATTCTTTGGGTTTAAAGACCTTAACTAATAGTACCCTGGTAAATATAATTAACATTTAAAATAATAGGGTATCTAATCCTAGTTTATTATTTAAATTTCGCAGATGCATAAAAAGGGCCACAAATAAATTTTAACATTTCACCTTACAAATTTATATTTCAACCCTAATAATATAAACAACTGTTTTAACCAATAATATTCACTTGTATCAATCGTATAACCGCGGCTGCTGGCACGAATTATGCCGATACTAAATCAATTGCTAAATCCAAAATCACTTGATAATTAAATCAAATTACTGCAAAAAGAACATTTAGTCTAACAAAACTTACATATAATACAAAGAAAAAGCAAGAATAAAACTTTTAAAAATAAAAAATAAGAAAATTTTAAATCTATTAATTCAGGAAAAAATAAAAGATTCAAATATTTAAAGAAAAAAAAAGAAAAAAACCACAAACATTAACAAAAAATAAAGAAACGCCCCTATGTATGACCACAACAACTTCTCTATTATATATAATTAAAGATTAATATGGAACATGTATAGCAATAAATGTATTATATTCTTTCTTATTTAATCTTTCTTTTCACTAATAAATAAATAAAGATTAAATAATATAATAAATATATTTTATACAATTATGTAATTTAATATAATATGTTATTAATATGAATTCTTTTTTTATATAAAGTTAACTTTCATATATATTAGTTAAATAATCTAATTATAGATAATTTACATAATTATATTATTATAATTAATATAATTATATATATTAATTATAATATTTTATATTTAAATTAATAATTTTATTTATTATATCCAATTATAATAATATTAAATATTAAATTACATATTATTATATATATTATATTATAATAACCTATTTTAAGCTAAAAACATAAGTAGCTATAATCCTAGGTAAATAATTGCATTAAAATAATCAATTGATAATGGTAAGATGAACTTATAATACTTTAATTTCAATTAAATGTAATATATTAATATAAATTATTTATTATATATATATATATATATATATAAATAAAATGAGCAGGATAAATTAATCCTAATTAAACAAAATAATACATAAAAGAATTTCAAAAAAAAAATTTCGATTTATATATTAAATAAATGAAGTGCCTGATTAAAGGGTTACCTTGATAGGGTAAATAAAGTAAATAAAATTACCTTCATTAAAATTACATAAGATAGAATTAAACTACCTCCTTTAGTATCAAAAACTAACGTGCATCATACACCTTAATGTAAAAAGGTAAGCTAAACAAGCTAATGGGTTCATTCCCCATTTATAGAGGTATCAATCCTCTCCTTTTTAATGACCAACAACTCTACAAAACTTCTCTTCCTATCAACATTAATGATAGGAACGATCCTGTCCATTTCATCAAATTCCTGATTTGGGGTTTGAATAGGACTTGGGTTCAACTTACATTCATTTATTCTGCTCCTAACAAGAAATAAAAATATAATAATAAATGAATCATCAATTAAATATTTTATTGTCCAAGCAATAGCATCGACAATATTATTACTTTCAATTTTGCTGATTCAAATAAAACATCCCATGGGATGGGAAACAGAATTTATCCCATCAATAATAATTAGATCTAGACTATTATTAAAGATTGGAGCTGCACCTTTCCATTTCTGATTTCCAGAAGTTATAGGAGCATCAAGATGAAATAATTGTTTAACATTAATAACATGACAAAAAATCGCCCCAATAATGGTCTTATCTTATTGTATTCAATTAAGAACTTTTATTTGAACAATTATTATCTTAAGAATTATTATTGGGGCAATAGGAGGTTTAAATCAAACATCCTTACGACAACTTTTAGCATATTCATCAATCAGACATCTAGGTTGAATAATTAGATCATTAACAGTCAGAGAAAACATCTGAGAACTATACTTCATTATTTACTCACTATTAAGATTAATTATAGTTTTATTATTTAAGGAAATAAATTTATTTTTCATAAATCAAATTTATTCAGCCAGAAATATAAAAACCGAAATTAAATTCATAATATTCTTATCTTTATTATCTTTAGGTGGACTACCACCATTCCTTGGATTCTTACCAAAATGAATTGTAATACAATCATTAATAGAAAACAATATAACAACTATTATAACTATTATAGTTGTATTAACTATAATTACACTCTACTACTATATACGTATTACATTCTCAGCTCTAATTATATCATACACAGAAAATTCGTGATCTATAAAGATAAAGTCCCAAAAATCAAGAATCATTCTTCCTATAACAGTAATAATTTCAACAATAGGATTGATTTCAACATCAACCTTAATTTCATTATACTAAGGACTTTAGACGTAGAATTTGACACTTATATAACACCAGAACAAGACCTAGAAAATGATGGATTCCGACTACTAGATGTAGATAACCGAACAATCCTACCAATAAATACAGAAGTACGAGTATTAACAAGAGCATCAGATGTTCTACACTCATGAGCAGTTCCTGCATTAGGGGTTAAAATTGATGCAACGCCAGGTCGGTTAAATCAAGGAACATTCACAATAAATCGACCTGGATTATTCTTTGGACAATGCTCAGAAATCTGTGGAGCAAACCACAGATTTATACCAATTGTAATTGAAAGAACTTCAGTAAATTTATTTATTAAGTGATTATCTAAGATAATTTAAGGAGTTAGTTAAAATAAATAACATTAGAGTGTCAATCTAAAGTAACTAAAAAAAATTAGTACACCTTGAAATTCATCAGATGACTGAAAGTAAGTAATGGTCTCTTAAACCAAATAATAGTAAATTAACGACTACTTCTGATGGGGAAATTATATCCAAATCCCTCAAATATCCCCTCTTATATGATTCTCACTATTCATTATATTTTCAGCTACATTAATCTTGTTTAATCAAATAAACTTCTTCTCATTTAAACCTAACCTTATTAAAAGAGCAGAAAAAGGAACAATTGAAATAAAAAACTGAAATTGAAAATGATAACAAATCTATTCTCAACATTTGACCCATCAACTAACATCTTTAATTTATCATTAAATTGAACTAGAACATTTCTAGGACTATTATTAATCCCATCACTATTTTGACTTACACCATCACGAATTAACATTATCTGAAATAAACTAAATTTAACCTTACATAATGAATTTAAAACACTTCTTGGACCAAAATCATTTAATGGAACAACATTCATTTTCATCTCAATTTTTATTATAATATTATTTAACAATTTCATAGGATTATTCCCTTATATTTTTACTAGAACAAGACATTTAGCATTAACATTTGCAATTGCCCTACCTATATGGCTAAGATTTATATTATTTGGATGAATTAACCATACTAATCATATATTTACACACCTTGTACCACAAGGTACACCGCCTGCATTAATATCATTTATAGTACTAATTGAAACAATTAGTAATGTTATTCGACCAGGTACATTAGCAGTACGGTTGGCAGCAAATATAATTGCAGGACACTTATTATTAACCTTATTAGGAAACACAGGACCATCTATAGCAATAAACTTAATCTCATTACTAATTATTGGACAAATACTTCTATTAATTCTAGAATCAGCAGTAGCAATAATTCAAGCCTATGTTTTCTCAATTCTAAGAACTCTATATTCTAGAGAAGTATATTAAACCTATGTTAACAACTCACTCAAACCACCCATTCCACTTAGTAGACTATAGACCTTGACCATTAACAGGAGCAATTGGAGCAATAGTCCTAGTATCAGGACTAGCAAAATGATTCCACCTATTTAATATTAACTTATTCATAATTGGATTTGGAATTACCCTTCTAACTATAATTCAATGATGACGAGATGTAGTACGAGAAGGAACATATCAAGGATTACATACAGGATTTGTATCAATTGGATTACGATGAGGAATAATTTTATTTATTGCATCAGAGGTATTATTTTTCGTTCCTTTTTTTTGAGCATTCTTTAGAAGAAGATTAGCACCAACAATTGAACTAGGAATACTATGACCTCCAATAGGAATTCAACCCTTTAACCCTATACAAATTCCATTACTTAATACAGCTATTCTTTTAGCATCAGGAGTAACAGTAACATGAGCACATCATAGTTTAATGGAATCTAATCATACTCAAGCACTACAAGGATTATTCTTCACAGTGTTATTAGGACTATACTTTACAATACTTCAAGCATATGAATATTGAGAAGCACCTTTTACCATTGCAGATGCAGTTTATGGATCAACATTCTTTGTTGCAACAGGATTCCATGGTTTACACGTAATTATTGGAACAATCTTTCTATCAACATGTCTACTTCGACACTCAATAAATCAATTTTCACCAAGACATCACTTTGGATTTGAAGCAGCAGCATGATACTGACACTTCGTAGACGTAGTATGATTATTCTTATATATCTCTATTTATTGATGAGGTAGATAATTGTTTTTCTAGTATAAATAGTACATTTGACTTCCAATCAGAAAGCTTGATATAAATCAAGAAAAACAATTCTAATTCTATCAACAAGAGTTTTCATTAGATTTATTATTCCAATAATTGTTATAATCCTGGCAACAACACTATCAAAAAAATTAATTAATTATCGAGAAAAAAGATCACCATTTGAATGTGGGTTTGATCCAAAAAGATCAGCACGAATACCATTCTCAATACGATTCTTCCTAATCGCAGTAATCTTTTTAATTTTTGATGTAGAAATTGCACTAATTCTACCAATTGTAATTATTTTTAAAACTTCAGACATTATAATCTGAACAGTATCAACAATATTTTTTATTCTAGTTCTATTAGGAGGACTATACCATGAATGAAACCAAGGAGCATTACAATGAGCAGAATAAAGGGTTGTAGTTAAATATAACATTTGGGTTGCATTCAAAAAGTATTGATATTATCAATCAACCTTAAATAGAATAAGAAGCGAAATATTGCAGTCAGTTTCGACCTGGAAGATTGGTATGTACTACCCTTTTCTTATTAATTGAAGCCAAAAAGAGGCGTATTACTGTTAATAATATAATTGAACTATAATAGTTCCAATTAAGGAAATGTAAAGCCAATATGAAAGCTGCTAACTTTTTATATTAGCGGTTAAACTCCGTTAACATTTCTAAAATTTATATAGTTTAAATAAAACATTACATTTTCACTGTAAAAATAATATATCTATATTTATAAATACTTAAAAGTAAAAATACTTCCTTAACATCTTCAGTGTCACGCTCTAATTATAAGCTATTTAAGTAAACGAAAAACAATATTACCAAAATAAATATTCAAAAAATAAAAGTTAAAAGATAAATCTTGAAATTAGAATCATATCAACCTTGAATATAACCAATTAAATAAATAAATAATCTATATAAACCTTGACCACCAAGTAATTCACCTCAACCATAATCAAATGACTTAGATGAATAATAACCTATTTTTAAAGGAATATATCTAATAAACTTAGTTGAAAGAAAAGGTATAAATCATATAGAACCAGCAAATCTAACAAAAGAAAGTATACTTAAAAAAATAAATTATGAGAAAAATCAAAATTAGAAATAAGATAACCTAAATAAGCACCTAAAATAACAACTGTAATAGTTAAAAACTTTAAATAATAAGGTAAAGCAATCACATGAGGAATAGGAAAAATTAATCAAGATAAAAGACTACCACCAAAAACAGCAACAAACAATAGACCAATTATTCCAAATGTAATATAATAACCCTTATCATCAAAAGAAAATCTAGAATAAAAATTATTATCACCAGATATTGAATAATAAAACAAACGAAAAGAATAAGAAGCAGTTAAACCAGTAGAAAAAAATAAAGAAAAAAATTAAACAATTAATTCATCTTAAACAAACCATCTCAAGAATTAAATCCTTTGAATAAAATCCCGCTAAAAAAGGTATTCCACACAAAGATAAACTAGAAACATTAAAACAAACTGAAGTTAAAGGTATGAAATTAACAATTGATCCTATAAAACGAATATCCTGAGAATCCTTCAATTATGAATTATTGAACCTGCACATATAAATAATAATGCCTTAAATAAAGCATGAGCCAATAAATGAAAAAATGCAAGCTTTGGATAACCTATAGCCAAAATTCTTATTATTAAACCAAGTTGTCTTAAAGTAGAAAGAGCAATAATCTTCTTTAAATCAAACTCAAAATTAGCGCCCAATCCAGCCATAAATATAGTTATACAACCAATTAAAAGTAAAAATCAACCACAATTATAAGTATCCAATATTGGTCTAAAACGAATTAATAAATAAACACCAGTAGTAACAAGAGTAGAAGAATGAACTAAAGCAGTAACAGGAGTAGGAGCTGCTATAGCAGCAGGAAGTCATGAAGAGAAAGGAATCTGAGCTCTCTTAGTTATAGCTGCTAAAACAATTAATATAGTAATGAGCTTTATTTCAAAAGAATTAGAAATAAAATCATAATAATAAATATAATTTCAACCACCAAAATTTAACATTCATGCAATAGAAATTAAAATAGCAACATCACCAATACGATTAGAAAGTGCAGTTAATATACCAGCACTATAAGATTTTACATTTTGATAATAAATAACTAAACAATAAGAAACTAAACCTAAACCATCTCAACCTAATAAAATTCTAATTAAATTAGGACTAATAATTAAAAAACCTATAGAAAGAATAAATATTAAAACAATAATAATAAAACGATTTATATTCTTTTCACCAGATATATAATCCTCTCTATAATAAATAACCAAAGAAGAAATATATATAACAAAAGATATAAAAATAAGAGATATTCAATCCAAAATTAAAGTTATAACAACTATAGAACCATTTAAATTGAAAAGCTCTCACTCAACAAAAACTCTATAATCAATTATTAAATAATAAATACCTAAAATAAAAATTATAGTTCTCGAAATAAACAAAGAAAAAAAACTCAAAGAACAAATAGAAAATAAATTCACGGCCTAAGATGAAAAACTTCATATCATTGATTCCACAAAACAATATTTTTAATTAAAATACTTAAGCAAACTAAACAAAGAAATATTCACCCTTTAAACAGAGAATATTTAAAGGCAATCAATGTAAAAGTAAAAGATGATATTCACGAAAATAACCAAGAGAACAAGTATAAACACCAGAATAATAATTCCCATGCTGAGAATAAGAATATATATACAAAGTATAAACAGCTCTAAAAAAAGATAAAAAAATCAAAGCAAAGAATCTAAAAGAAGATCAAGATATAATTCTATTTAATAATCTAATTTCACCTACCAAATTTAAAGAAGGAGGAGCAGCCATATTTGATGATCTTAAAAGAAATCATCATAAAGCCATTCTTGGCATCAAATTAATTATACCCTTGTTAATTAATAATCTTCGTCTACCTAAACGTTCATAAATAATATTAGATAAACAAAATAAACCAGAAGAACATAAACCATGACCAACCATTAGAGAAAGAGAACCTACACAACCTCATCAATTCATAGTCATCAATCCACCAATAACCATTCTTATATGAGCAACAGAAGAATATGCAATTAAAGACTTTAAATCAACCTGACGAAAACAAATAAATCTTACAATAACACCCCCAGATAAACCTAAAGACAATCAAAAATAATTAAACTTTAAACCCAAATAAGAAATAACCTTTATAACACGAAAAATACCATAACCACCTAACTTTAATAAAACACCAGCAAGAATTATTCTACCTGAAATAGGGGCCTCTACATGAGCCTTAGGAAGTCATAAATGAACCAAAAACATAGGTATCTCAACTAAAAAAGCCAAAATTATAAATACATAAAACATGAAATAATAAGAACCAAAATCAACCAATAAAGGAAAATATAAAGTATTAGAAAAATCATAAACCTTAAATAAAACTAATAATAAAGGTAATCTAGCAACCAAAGTATAAAAAATTAAATAAACACCAGCCTGCAAACGCTCAGGTTGATAACCCCAACCCAAAATTAAAAGTAAAGTAGGAACTAATCTAGCCTCAAAAAAAATATAAAAAGAAAGAAGACTTAATCTAGCAAATGAACAATAAAGCATAATTATTAAAATCAAAACCATAAAAACAAAAAAATTAGAATGATATGAACTTAAATAAACTGAACCTCTAGCAGTGATTATTAAAGAACAAATCCAAAAACTAAGTAAAATTAAACTAAAAGAAAAATAATCAATACCAAAATAATATCTAATTATATTCAAATCAGCATATGAATAAACACAAATTATAAAAACAAAACCCGACAGAAACATTAAAGAATGAACCAACCATCAACAATTATTTAATAAACAAAGAGGGATCAAAAAAATAGTTATAAATAAATACTTTAACATAAAGATAAACCAAAAGAATTAAAAAAATCATTACCATGAGAACGAATTATTGAAACTAAAATAGAAAGACCTAAAGCACCCTCACAAACAGAAAAAACTAAAAAAATAACAGGAAAAAAATAATCATAATCAAACTCAATAAGAAAAACAATAACTAACATAAATAAAGAAAGAACAATATATTCTAATCTCAAAAGAACCATTAATAAATGTTTACGTTTAGAAGAAAAAACATAAACACCAGCAAAATAAATCAATAAAGAAGTAAAAATAGAGAATATAAACATTAGTTTTAATAGTTTAAAAAAAACGCCGGTCTTGTAAACCGGAAATAAGTCCAGCCCCCACTTTTAAAACTTCAGAGGTGGAAAAGCTTCCATCATCGGTCCCCAAAACCGGTATTTTAAATAAACTAACCCCTGAAATGATCAAAATAATAATTATATCATTATCAAATGTAATAAATATTAATTTTATTAAATTAAGACACCCAATATCAATAATGCTTTTTATTATCCTTCAAACCTTCCTAGTTGGATTAATAACAGGAACAATAATAGAAAGATATTGATTATCATATATTTTATTTTTAACATTTCTTGGTGGTATACTAGTATTATTTATTTACATTACAAGAATTGCATCAAACGAAATATTTCAGCCTAAATCAATCACTATAATTATTACATTAATAATGTGAGTATTTATCATATTAATATTAATTATTCTAGATATATCTATATTTATAGACTTTTTCAAAAACACCGAAACTATAAATATTGATAATTCAATCAATTATCAAGAAATAACAATATCTTTAGAAAAATTATATAATAGAACAACATTCATTATTACAATAATAATAATAATTTATTTATTTTTAGCACTACTAGCAGTTGTTAAAATCACCAATATTAATCAGGGACCTATTCGTAAAATAAGATAATTACTAATGAATAAACCCTTACGATTAAGACATCCTTTAATTAAAATTATTAATAACTCTTTAATTGACTTACCTGCCCCAACAAATATTTCATTTTGATGAAATTTTGGATCCCTATTAGGGTTATGTTTGGTAATTCAAATCGTAACTGGACTATTTTTAGCTATACATTATACATCAAATATTGAAATAGCATTCAGTAGTGTAGTACACATCTGCCGAGACGTAAATAATGGTTGAATTATCCTTACCTATTAGGAGATCCAGATAACTTTGTACCTGCCAACCCATTAGTAACACCAGTTCACATTCAACCAGAATGATATTTCCTATTTGCATATGCAATTCTACGATCTATCCCTAATAAGTTAGGAGGTGTTATTGCATTATTTTTATCAATTAGAATCTTAATAATTTTACCATTTTATAATAAAACACCATTCCGAGGCATTCAATTTTACCCTATTAATCAAATTTTATTCTGAATTATAGTAGTTGTTGTATGCTTACTAACGTGAATTGGTAAACGACCTGTTGAAGAACCTTATATTATAACAGGTCAAATCTTAACAATTATTTACTTCACATATTTCTTAATTAATGTCCATGTCGCAAACGCATGAGATAAATTAATTAAGGAATAAAGTTAATTAGCTTAGGAAAAGCATATGTTTTGAAAACATAAAATTAGAAGTTTAACTCTTCTATTAACTTTTCTCAAAAAATTTCACTAAACAAATGAGATAAATAAAATCTTTAAACCAACAAAGAAAATAAAAAAATTCAAAGATAAAGGTAAAAACTTTTTCAAGCTAAGTACATTAATTTATCATAACGGAACCGTGGTAATGTTCCACGAACCCAAATAAAACCAAAAGATATAATAGCAAGCTTAATAAAAAATATAAAAGAATAAAAATCACCGCCCAAAAAAATTAAAGCCAATAACATTCTTATGAAGACAATTCTAGTATATTCAGCTAAAAAAATTAAAGTAAAACCACCCGCACCATACTCAAATTAAATCCTGAAACTAACTCAGATTCCCCTTCAGCAAAATCAAAAGGAGTACGATTAGTTTCAGCTAAGCAAGAAGCAAAACAAGCTAAAGCTAAAGGAAAAGAAATAATAATAAATCAACAATAAAGCTGATAGTTTATAAAATCAAACAGATTAAAACTACCAATTAAAATAATTAAAGACAATAAAATTAAAGCTAAACTAACTTCATAAGAAATTGTTTGAGCAACAGAACGAAGAGAACCTAATGATGAATAATTTGAATTAGAAGATCAACCAGCAATTATAACAGTATAAACACCTAATCTAGTACAACATAAAAAAAATAAAAATCCATAAGAAAAAGAACACATATAAGTTAAATAAGGAAAAATTACTCAAACGGCTAAAGAAATCATTAAATTAAAAACAGGGGAAAAATAATAAAGTAGGTAATTAGATATAATAGGAATTGGCTGCTGCTTACAAATTAACTTAATAGCATCTCTAAATGGCTGTGGAATTCCAACAAAACCTACCTTATTTGGACCCTTTCGAATCTGAATATAACCTAAAACCTTACGCTCTAATAAAGTTAAAAAGGCAACACTAATTAAAACACAAATAACCAATAAAAGAAAATTCAAAATAAATATAAATAAATCATAAAGTATCAATACTATTTGTAGAAAAAATCTACATAAATGAATTCTAAATTCAACACATTAATCTGTCAAAATAGTAAATAAATTAATATTAATCAATATAACAAAAAATATTTTAACCATATGGTCCTTTCGTACTAATATGGATTAACAATCTTAGGATAGAAACCGACCTGGCTCACGCCGGTCTGAACTCAGATCATGTAAGAATTTAAAGGTCGAACAGACCTAATCATTGGGCTCCTGCACCCAAAATTTTTCTTAATCCAACATCGAGGTCGCAATCTGCTTTGTCGATATGAGCTCTCAAAAACAATTACGCTGTTATCCCTAAGGTAACTTAATCTTATGATCATAAATTATGGATCAAAATAACAAACATAAATAAATGATATAATAATGAAGAGTTTATCTATTCTTCATGTCACCCCAACAAAACATCATCATTAAATATAGAAAGACAAACAAAAAACTATATAAAAGTAAAATGTCAAGCTCTATAGGGTCTTCTCGTCCTAAAGAAGAATTTAAGCCTTTTGACTCAAAAGTTAAATTCAAAAATTTATTAAGAGACAGTTGATTTCTCGTCAAGCCATTCATTCCAGCCACTAATTAAGAGACTAATGATTATGCTACCTTTGCACGGTCAAAATACCGCGGCTCTTTAAAAATACGCTCAGTGAGCAGGCCAGACCTCAAAATATAAACAAGAGGACATGTTTTTGATAAACAGGCGGAAATCAATTTTGCCTAGTTCCTTATAATAAGTTCACAAGGTAAAAATTTCATACAAATAAATATACTAATTCTATCATTATTACAAAAATTTTAAAATTAAATTAATAATCTTAATAAAAAACCTAAAATATTTATAAAATCAAAATAAAAAATAATGAACTAAAACGTAATCTTAAAGATAGCTGGTTTAAAGCTTACTATTACATTTCTATAAAATAAATTATAGGTTATTAACTTCAAAGCTTATCCCTTAAAGAATAAAAAAGTTAATATTTTTACTTAAAAAATTAAATAAAAACAAATAACTTTAAAAAATTAAATTTTTTCTTAAGAAACTAGATATCTTGGGAAACGATTAACATCTCATTTCTATAAATAATGTAATAATAATTATGATACATTAACTATAAATTATTTATAAATCAACCCAAATCGAGACAAGTAAAATAAATACTAAAATTTTGATAAACCCTGATACAAAAGGTACAATAAATAAAATCTACTTAAAAAAATTTAAAATATTATTTCATAAAACACTTACATTACACCAATAAACTATAATTTAAAAAATCAATTCTATAAAATATACTAAGACAAAAATACAATAAAATTATTTATATTAAATAATTAAATAAACAAAAAATAAATATAATAAAATAAATAATCAAGATATCCTGATTTGCACAGAAAAATTTTCAGTGTAAATGAAACACTTTACTAATAAGTTATATCTTGAAACTCTTCCTAGATACACTTTCCAGTACATCTACTATGTTACGACTTATCTCATCTAAATTGAAGCTACTTTAAAATAAAATAGATTAATCAATAATGAGAGCGACGGGCGATGTGTACACATCTCAGAGCCAATATCAGTTAAATTAAATAAATTAAATAACTATCAAATCCACCTTCATTAACAGTATTTCACTATCAAATTCGTTATAAACAAAAATCTATTGTAACCCACCTCCTCTTAACTATAAGCTGCACCTTGACCTGAAATATTTTATAATTATAAATCTTGAGAATTATAACTCTAAAAAGATTCTCTGATAACGGAGATATACAAACAAATAAATTAAGTAGAGTAAATCGTGTATTATCAATCATGGGGTAGGTTCCTCTGAATGGAATGAGATACCGCCAAATTCTTTGGGTTTAAAGACCTTAACTAATAGTACCCTGGTAAATATAATTAACATTTAAAATAATAGGGTATCTAATCCTAGTTTATTATTTAAATTTCACAGATTCATAAAAAGGGCCACAAATAAATTTTAACATTTCACCTTACAAATTTATATTTCAACCCTAATAATATAAACAACTGTTTTAACCAATAATATTCACTTGTATCAATCGTATAACCGCGGCTGCTGGCACGAATTATGCCGATACTAAATCAATTGCTAAATCCAAAATCACTTGATAATTAAATCAAATTACTGCAAAAAGAACATTTAGTCTAACAAAACTTACATATAATACAAAGAAAAAGTGAATAAACAAGCAAGAATAAAACTTTTAAAAATAAAAAATAAGAAAATTTTAAATCTATTAATTCAGGAAAAAATAAAAGATTCAAATATTTAAAGAAAAAAAAAGAAAAAAACCACAAACATTAACAAAAAAAAAGGAACGCCCCTATGTATGACCACAACAACTTCTCTATTATATATAATTAAAGATTAATATGGAACATGTATAGCAATAAATGTATTATATTCTTTCTTATTTAATCTTTCTTTTCACTAAAAAATAAAGAAAGATTAAATAATATAATAAATATATTTTATACAATTATTTAATTTAATATAATATGTTATTAATATGAATTCTTTTTTTTATATTAAGTTAACTTTCATATATATTAGTTAAATAATCTAATTATAGATAATTTACATAATTATATTATTATAATTAATATAATTATTTATATTCATTATAATATTTTATATTTAAATTAATAATTTTATTTATTATATCCAATTATAATAATATTAAATATTAAGTTACATATTATTATAAATATTATATTATAATAACCTATTTTAAGCTAAAAACATAAGTAGCTATAATCCTAGGTAAATAATTACATTAAAATAATCAATTGATAATGGTAAGATGAACTTATAATACTTTAATTTCAATTAAATGTAATATATTAATATAAATTATTTATTATATATATAAAAAAAATAAAATGTGCAGGATAAATTAATCCTAATTAAACAAAATAATACATAAAAGAATTTCAAAAAAAACTTTCGATTTATATATTAAAAAAATGAAGTGCCTGATTAAAGGGTTACCTTGATAGGGTAAATAAAGTAAATAAAATTACCTTCATTAAAATTACATAAGATAGAATGAAACTACCTCCTTTAGTATCAAAAACTAACGTGCATCATACACCTTAATGTAAAAAGGTAAGCTAAACAAGCTAATGGGTTCATACCCCATTTATAGAGGTATCAATCCTCTCCTTTTTAATGACCAACAACTCTACAAAACTTCTCTTCCTATCAACATTAATGATAGGAACGATCCTGTCCATTTCATCAAATTCCTGATTTGGGGTTTGAATAGGACTTGAGATCAACTTACTTTCATTTATTCCGCTCCTAACAAGAAATAAAAATATAATAATAAATGAATCATCAATTAAATATTTTATTGTCCAAGCAATAGCATCGACAATATTATTATTTTCAATTTTGCTGATTCAAATAAAATATCCCATGGGATGGGAAACAGAATTTATCCCATCAATAATAATTAGATCTAGACTATTATTAAAGATTGGAGCTGCACCTTTCCATTTCTGATTTCCAGAAGTTATAGGAGCATCAAGATGAAATAATTGTTTAACATTAATAACATGACAAAAAATCGCCCCAATAATGGTCTTATCTTATTGTATTCAATTAAGAACTTTTATTTGAACAATTATTATCTTAAGAATTATTATTGGGGCAATAGGAGGTTTAAATCAAACATCCTTACAAGAACTTTTAGCATATTCATCAATCAGACATCTAGGTTGAATAATTAGATCATTAACAGTCAGAGAAAACATCTGAGAACTATACTTCATTATTTACTCACTATTAAGATTAATTTTAGTTTTATTATTTAAGCAAATAAATTTATTTTTCATAAATCAAATTTATTCAGCCAGAAATATAAAAACCGAAATTAAATTCATAATATTCTTATCTTTATTATCTTTAGGTGGACTACCACCATTCCTTGGATTCTTACCAAAATGAATTGTAATACAATCATTAATAGAAAACAATATAACAACTATTATAACTATTATAGTTGTATTAACTTCAATTACACTCTACTACTATATACGTATTAGATTCTCAGCTCTAATTATATCATACACAGAAAATTCGTGATCTATAAAGATAAAGTCCCAAAAATCAAGAATCATTCTTCCTATAACAGTAATAATTTCAACAATAGGATTGATTTCAACATCAACCTTAATTTCATTATACTAAGGACTTAAGTTAATCAAACTAATAACCTTCAAAGTTATAATTAAAAGAATAATCTTTTAGGCCTTAGTAAAATTTTTCACCTCTAGAATTGCAGTCTAGAATCATAATTGAATATAAGACCTAAATATGATAAGAGAGAAAACATCTCATAAGTAGATTTACAGTCTACCACCTAAAATTCAGCCATCTTACCACAAAAATGATTATTCTCAACAAACCATAAGGACATTGGTACTTTATACTTCATATTTGGAGCATGAGCAGGAATAGTAGGAACATCAATAAGAATACTTATTCGTGCTGAACTTGGCCAACCCGGATCTCTAATTGGGGATGACCAGATTTATAATGTTATTATTACAGCTCACGCATTCGTAATAATTTTCTTTATAGTAATACCTATTATAATTGGTGGATTTGGTAATTGACTTGTTCCACTAATAATTGGTGCACCAGATATAGCATTTCCACGAATAAATAATATAAGTTTTTGATTACTACCACCTTCACTAACCCTTCTTCTTACATCTTCTATAGTAGATAATGGTGCTGGTACAGGATGAACAGTTTACCCTCCTCTAGCAGGAGCTATTGCACACGGGGGTGCATCTGTAGATCTAGCTATTTTTTCACTGCACTTAGCAGGTGTATCATCTATTCTTGGTGCAGTGAATTTCATTACAACAGCAATTAATATACGATCAGGAAGTATAACTTTAGATCAAACACCTTTATTTGTATGATCTGTAGCTATTACAGCATTACTTCTCCTTCTTTCACTTCCAGTTTTAGCAGGAGCTATTACTATATTATTAACAGATCGAAATTTAAATACATCATTCTTTGACCCTGCAGGAGGGGGTGACCCAATTCTATATCAACATCTATTTTGATTCTTTGGACACCCAGAAGTTTATATTTTAATTCTACCGGGGTTCGGAATTATTTCACATATTGTATGTCAAGAAAGAGGAAAAATTGAATCATTTGGAACATTAGGTATAATTTATGCTATACTATCAATTGGACTAATAGGATTTATTGTATGAGCACATCATATATTTACAGTAGGAATGGATGTTGACACACGAGCATATTTTACATCAGCAACAATAATTATTGCTGTACCTACAGGAATTAAGGTATTTAGATGATTAGCTACATTATATGGAACTAAATTCAAGTTCAATCCACCATTATTATGAGCTGTAGGATTTATTTTCCTATTTACAATTGGTGGATTAACAGGATTAGTATTAGCAAATTCATCACTTGATATTGTATTACATGATACATATTATGTAGTAGCCCACTTTCATTATGTATTATCTATAGGAGCAGTATTTGCAATTATAGGAGGTGTCATTCAATGATATCCACTATTTACAGGATTAACTATAAATAATACATGATTAAAAATCCAATTTACAATAATATTCATTGGAGTAAATATAACATTCTTTCCTCAACACTTCCTAGCATTAGCAGGAATACCTCGACGATACTCTGACTACCCAGACGCATATACATCATGAAACGTAGTATCAAGAATTGGGTCTACAATTTCTATTGTAGGAATCATTATATTCATTGTAATTATATGAGAAAGAATGATTACAAACCGAGCAATTATATTTAGAGCTAACATAAGAAGATCAACAGAATGACTACAAAATAACCCTCCTGCAGAACATAGTTACTCAGAATTACCATTAATCTCTAGATTCTAATATGGCAGATTAGTGCAGTAGATTTAAGCTCTACAAATAAAGGTTTGACCTTTTATTAGAAAATATTTATTAATGGCAACATGATCAAATTTATCTCTTCAAGATGGAGCTTCACCATTAATGGAGCAATTATCATTCTTTCATGATCATACTATGGTCGTATTATTATTAATTACAGTAATTGTAGGTTATGCCCTAAGTTATATATTATTTATTGCCTATACTAACCGTAATATACTTCATGGACATTTAATTGAAACAATCTGAACAGCTTTACCAGCAATTACATTAATTTTTATTGCCCTTCCATCATTACGACTATTATATTTACTTGATGATTCAGTAGATGCAATAATTACAATTAAAACCATTGGACGACAATGATATTGAAGATATGAATATTCAGACTTCATAGACGTAGAATTTGACACTTATATAACACCAGAACAAGACCTAGAAAATGATGGATTCCGACTACTAGATGTAGATAACCGAACAATCCTACCAATAAATACAGAAGTACGAGTATTAACAAGAGCATCAGATGTTCTACACTCATGAGCAGTTCCTGCATTAGGGGTTAAAATTGATGCAACGCCAGGTCGGTTAAATCAAGGAACATTCACAATAAATCGACCTGGATTATTCTTTGGACAATGCTCAGAAATCTGTGGAGCAAACCACAGATTTATACCAATTGTAATTGAAAGAACTTCAGTAAATTTATTTATTAAGTGATTATCTAAGATAATTTAAGGAGTTAGTTAAAATAAATAACATTAGAGTGTCAATCTAAAGTAACTAAAAAAAATTAGTACACCTTGAAATTCATCAGATGACTGAAAGTAAGTAATGGTCTCTTAAACCAAATAATAGTAAATTAACGACTACTTCTGATGGGGAAATTATATCCAAATCCCTCAAATATCCCCTCTTATATGATTCTCACTATTCATTATATTTTCAGCTACATTAATCTTGTTTAATCAAATAAACTTCTTCTCATTTAAACCTAACCTTATTAAAAGAGCAGAAAAAGGAACAATTGAAATAAAAAACTTAAATTGAAAATGATAACAAATCTATTCTCAACATTTGACCCATCAACTAACATCTTTAATTTATCATTAAATTGAACTAGAACATATCTATGACTATTAGTAATCCCATCACTATTTTGACTTACACCATCACGAATTAACATTATCTGAAATAAACTAAATTTAACCTTACATAATGAATTTAACACACTTCTTGGACCAAAATCATTTAATGGAACAACATTCATTTTCATCTCAATTTTTTTATAATATTATTTAACAATTTCATAGGATTATTCCCTTATATTTTTACTAGAACAAGACATTTAGCATTAACATTTGCAATTGCCCTACCTATATGGCTAAGATTTATATTATTTGGATGAATTAACCATACTAATCATATATTTACACACCTTGTACCACAAGGTACACCGCCTGCATTAATATCATTTATAGTACTAATTGAAACAATTAGTAATGTTATTCGACCAGGTACATTAGCAGTACGGTTGGCAGCAAATATAATTGCAGGACACTTATTATTAACCTTATTAGGAAACACAGGACCATCTATAGCAATAAACTTAATCTCATTACTAATTATTGGACAAATACTTCTATTAATTCTAGAATCAGCAGTAGCAATAATTCAAGCCTATGTTTTCTCAATTCTAAGAACTCTATATTCTAGAGAAGTATATTAAACCTATGTTAACAACTCACTCAAACCACCCATTCCACTTAGTAGACTATAGACCTTGACCATTAACAGGAGCAATTGGAGCAATAGTCCTAGTATCAGGACTAGCAAAATGATTCCACCTATTTAATATTAACTTATTCATAATTGGATTTGGAATTACCCTACTAACTATAATTCAATGATGATGAGATGTAGTACGAGAAGGAACATATCAAGGATTACATACAGGATTTGTATCAATTGGATTACGATGAGGAATAATTTTATTTATTGCATCAGAGGTATTATTTTTCGTTTCTTTTTTTTGAGCATTCTTTAGAAGAAGATTAGCACCAACAATTGAACTAGGAATACTATGACCTCCAATAGGAATTCAACCCTTTAACCCTATACAAATTCCATTACTTAATACAGCTATTCTTTTAGCATCAGGAGTAACAGTAACATGAGCACATCATAGTTTAATGGAATCTAATCATACTCAAGCACTACAAGGATTATTCTTCGCAGTGTTATTAGGACTATACTTTACAATACTTCAAGCATATGAATATTGAGAAGCACCTTTTACCATTGCAGATGCAGTTTATGGATCAACATTCTTTGTTGCAACAGGATTCCATGGTTTACACGTAATTATTGGAACAATCTTTTTATCAACATGTCTACTTCGACACTCAATAAATCAATTTTCACCAAGACATCACTTTGGATTTGAAGCAGCAGCATGATACTGACACTTCGTAGACGTAGTATGATTATTCTTATATATCTCTATTTATTGATGAGGTAGATAATTGTTTTTCTAGTATAAATAGTACATTTGACTTCCAATCAGAAAGCTTGATATAAATCAAGAAAAACAATTCTAATTCTATCAACAAGAGTTTTCATTAGATTTATTATTCCAATAATTGTTATAATCCTGGCAACAACACTATCAAAAAAATTAATTAATGATCGAGAAAAAAGATCACCATTTGAATGTGGGTTTGATCCAAAAAGATCAGCACGAATACCATTCTCAATACGATTCTTCCTAATCGCAGTAATCTTTTTAATTTTTGATGTAGAAATTGCACTAATTCTACCAATTGTAATTATTTTTAAAACTTCAGACATTATAATCTGAACAGTATCAACAATATTTTTTATTCTAGTTCTATTAGGAGGACTATACCATGAATGAAACCAAGGAGCATTACAATGAGCAGAATAAAGGGTTGTAGTTAAATATAACATTTGGGTTGCATTCAAAAAGTATTGATATTATCAATCAACCTTAAATAGAATAAGAAGCGAAATATTGCAGTCAGTTTCGACCTGGAAGATTGGTATGTACTACCCTTATTCTTATTAATTGAAGCCAAAAAGAGGCGTATTACTGTTAATAATATAATTGAACTATAATAGTTCCAATTAAGGAAATGTAAAGCCAATATGAAAGCTGCTAACTTTTTATATTAGCGGTTAAACTCCGTTAACAATTCTAGAATTTATATAGTTTAAATAAAACATTACATTTTCACTGTAAAAATAATATATCTATATTTATAAATACTTAAAAGTAAAAATACTTCCTTAACATCTTCAGTGTCACGCTCTAATTATAAGCTATTTAAGTAAACGAAAAACAATATTACCAAAATAAATATTCAAAAAATAAAAGTTATAAGATAAATCTTGAAATTAGAATCATATCAACCTTGAATATAACCAATTAAAAAAATATATAATCTATATAAACCTTGACCACCAAGTAATTCACCTCAACCATAATCAAATGACTTAGATGAATAATAACCTATTTTTAAAGGAATATATCTAATAAACTTAGTTGAAAGAAAAGGTATAAATCATATAGAACCAGCAAATCTAACAAAAGAAAGTATACTTAAAGAAAATAAATTATGAGAAAAATCAAAATTAGAAATAAGATAACCTAAATAAGCACCTAAAATAACAACTGTAATAGTTAAAAACTTTAAATAATAAGGTAAAGCAATCACATGAGGAATAGGAAAAATTAATCAAGATAAAAGACTACCACCAAAAACAGCAACAAACAATAGACCAATTATTCCAAATGAAATATAATAACCCTTATCATCAAAAGAAAATCTAGAATAAAAATTATTATCACCAGATATTGAATAATAAAACAAACGAAAAGAATAAGAAGCAGTTAAACCAGTAGAAAAAAAAATAAAGAAAAAAATTAAACAATTAATTCATCTTAAACAAACCATCTCAAGAATTAAATCCTTTGAATAAAATCCCGCTAAAAAAGGTATTCCACACAAAGATAAACTAGAAACATTAAAACAAACTGAAGTTAAAGGTATGAAATTAACAATTGATCCTATAAAACGAATATCCTGAGAATCCTTCAAATTATGAATTATTGAACCTGCACATATAAATAATAATGCCTTAAATAAAGCATGAGCCAATAAATGAAAAAATGCAAGCTTTGGATAACCTATAGCCAAAATTCTTATTATTAAACCAAGTTGTCTTAAAGTAGAAAGAGCAATAATCTTCTTTAAATCAAACTCAAAATTAGCGCCCAATCCAGCAATAAATATAGTTATACAACCAATTAAAAGTAAAAATCAACCACAATTATAAGTATCCAATATTGGTCTAAAACGAATTAATAAATAAACACCAGCAGTAACAAGAGTAGAAGAATGAACTAAAGCAGAAACAGGAGTAGGAGCTGCTATAGCAGCAGGAAGTCATGAAGAGAAAGGAATCTGAGCTCTCTTAGTTATAGCTGCTAAAACAATTAATATAGTAATGAGCTTTATTTCAAAAGAATTAGAAATAAAATCATAATAATAAATATAATTTCAACCACCAAAATTTAACATTCATGCAATAGAAATTAAAATAGCAACATCACCAATACGATTAGAAAGTGCAGTTAATATACCAGCACTATAAGATTTTACATTTTGATAATAAATAACTAAACAATAAGAAACTAAACCTAAACCATCTCAACCTAATAAAATTCTAATTAAATTAGGACTAATAATTAAAAAACCTATAGAAAGAATAAATATTAAAACAATAATAATAAAACGATTTATATTCTTTTCACCAGATATATAATCCTCTCTATAATAAATAACCAAAGAAGAAATATATATAACAAAAGATATAAAAATAAGAGATATTCAATCCAAAATTAAAGTTATAACAACTATAGAACCATTTAAATTGAAAAGCTCTCACTCAACAAAAACTCTATAATCAATTATTAAATAATAAATACCTAAAATAAAAATTATAGTTCTCGAAATAAACAAAGAAAAAAAACTCAAAGAACAAATAGAAAATAAATTCACGGCCTAAGATGAAAAACTTCATATCATTGATTCCACAAAACAATATTTTTAATTAAAATACTTAAGCAAACTAAACAAAGAAATATTCACCCTTTAAACAGAGAATATTTAAAGGCAATCAATGTAAAAGTAAAAGATGATATTCACGAAAATAACCAAGAGAACAAGTATAAACACCAGAATAATAATTCCCATGCTGAGAATAAGAATATATATACAAAGTATAAACAGCTCTAAAAAAAGATAAAAAAATCAAAGCAAAGAATCTAAAAGAAGATCAAGATATAATTCTATTTAATAATCTAATTTCACCTACCAAATTTAAAGAAGGAGGAGCAGCCATATTTGATGATCTTAAAAGAAATCATCATAAAGCCATTCTTGGCATCAAATTAATTATACCCTTGTTAATTAATAATCTTCGTCTACCTAAACGTTCATAAATAATATTAGATAAACAAAATAAACCAGAAGAACATAAACCATGACCAACCATTAGAGAAAGAGAACCTACACAACCTCATCAATTCATAGTCATCAATCCACCAATAACCATTCTTATATGAGCAACAGAAGAATATGCAATTAAAGACTTTAAATCAACCTGACGAAAACAAATAAATCTTACAATAACACCCCCAGATAAACCTAAAGACAATCAAAAATAATTAAACTTTAAACCCAAATAAGAAATAACCTTTATAACACGAAAAATACCATAACCACCTAACTTTAATAAAACACCAGCAAGAATTATTCTACCTGAAATAGGGGCCTCTACATGAGCCTTAGGAAGTCATAAATGAACCAAAAACATAGGTATCTCAACTAAAAAAGCCAAAATTATAAATACATAAAACATGAAATAATAAGAACCAAAATCAACCAATAAAGGAAAATATAAAGTATTAGAAAAATCATAAACCTTAAATAAAACTAATAATAAAGGTAATCTAGCAACCAAAGTATAAAAAATTAAATAAACACCAGCCTGCAAACGCTCAGGTTGATAACCCCAACCCAAAATTAAAAGTAAAGTAGGAACTAATCTAGCCTCAAAAAAAATATAAAAAGAAAGAAGACTTAATCTAGCAAATGAACAATAAAGCATAATTATTAAAATCAAAACCATAAAAACAAAAAAATTAGAATGATATGAACTTAAATAAACTGAACCTCTAGCAGTGATTATTAAAGAACAAATCCAAAAACTAAGTAAAATTAAACTAAAAGAAAAATAATCAATACCAAAATAATATCTAATTATATTCAAATCAGCATATGAATAAACACAAATTATAAAAACAAAACCCGACAGAAACATTAAAGAATGAACCAACCATCAACAATTATTTAATAAACAAAGAGGGATCAAAAAAATAGTTATAAATAAATACTTTAACATAAAGATAAACCAAAAGAATTTAAAAAATCATTACCATGAGAACGAATTATTGAAACTAAAATAGAAAGACCTAAAGCACCCTCACAAACAGAAAAAACTAAAAAAAAAACAGGAAAAAAATAATCATAATCAAACTCAATAAGAAAAACAATAACTAACATAAATAAAGAAAGAACAATATATTCTAATCTCAAAAGAACCATTAATAAATGTTTACGTTTAGAAGAAAAAACATAAACACCAGCAAAATAAATCAATAAAGAAGTAAAAATAGAGAATATAAACATTAGTTTTAATAGTTTAAAAAAAAACGCCGGTCTTGTAAACCGGAAATAAGTCCAGCCCCCACTTTTAAAACTTCAGAGGTGGAAAAGCTTCCATCATCGGTCCCCAAAACCGGTATTTTAAATAAACTAACCCCTGAAATGATCAAAATAATAATTATATCATTATCAAATGTAATAAATATTAATTTTATTAAATTAAGACACCCAATATCAATAATGCTTTTTATTATCCTTCAAACCTTCCTAGTTGGATTAATAACAGGAACAATAATAGAAAGATATTGATTATCATATATTTTATTTTTAACATTTCTTGGTGGTATACTAGTATTATTTATTTACATTACAAGAATTGCATCAAACGAAATATTTCAGCCTAAATCAATCACTATAATTATTACATTAATAATGTGAGTATTTATCATTTTAATATTAATTATTCTAGATATATCTATATTTATAGACTTTTTCAAAAACACCGAAACTATAAATATTGATAATTCAATCAATTATCAAGAAATAACAATATCTTTAGAAAAATTATATAATAGACCAACATTCATTATTACAATAATAATAATAATTTATTTATTTTTAGCACTACTAGCAGTTGTTAAAATCACCAATATTAATCAGGGACCTATTCGTAAAATAAGATAATTACTAATGAATAAACCCTTACGATTAAGACATCCTTTAATTAAAATTATTAATAACTCTTTAATTGACTTACCTGCCCCAACAAATATTTCATTTTGATGAAATTTTTGATCCCTATTAGGGTTATGTTTGGTAATTCAAATCGTAACTGGACTATTTTTAGCTATACATTATACATCAAATATTGAAATAGCATTCAGTAGTGTAGTATACATCTGCCGAGACGTAAATAATGGTTGAATTATCCGAACCTTACACGCAAATGGAGCATCTATATTTTTTATTTGTATTTACTTACATGTAGGACGGGGAATTTACTATGGATCTTATATATATATATACATACCTGAATAATTGGTACAGTGATTTTATTTTTAGTTATAGCAACTGCATTTATAGGATATGTCTTACCCTGAGGCCAAATATCTTTTTGAGGTGCAACAGTAATTACTAATTTATTATCAGCAATCCCATACTTAGGAACAGATTTAGTCCAATGAGTATGAGGAGGATTCGCTGTTGATAATGCAACATTAAATCGATTCTTCACATTCCATTTTGTATTACCATTTATTATTGCTGCTATAGCAGCAATTCATTTATTTTTTCTTCACCAAACAGGATCTAATAATCCTCTTGGACTAAATGGAGATATTGAAAAAATTCCATTCCATCCATACTTTACCTTTAAGGATTCTATTACATTTGTAATAATAACATCATTATTAATTATACTATGTTTAATTAATCATTACCTATTAGGAGATCCAGATAACTTTGTACCTGCCAACCCATTAGTAACACCAGTTCACATTCAACCAGAATGATATTTCCTATTTGCATATGCAATTCTACGATCTATCCCTAATAAGTTAGGAGGTGTTATTGCATTATTTTTATCAATTAGAATCTTAATAATTTTACCATTTTATAATAAAACACCATTCCGAGGCATTCAATTTTACCCTATTAATCAAATTTTATTCTGAATTATAGTAGTTGTTGTATGCTTACTAACGTGAATTGGTAAACGACCTGTTGAAGAACCTTATATTATAACAGGTCAAATCTTAACAATTATTTACTTCACATATTTCTTAATTAAT
Source organism: Schistocerca gregaria (assembly GCF_023897955.1). Taxonomy (NCBI): domain Eukaryota; kingdom Metazoa; phylum Arthropoda; class Insecta; order Orthoptera; family Acrididae; genus Schistocerca; species Schistocerca gregaria. The sequence goes on from NC_064925.1 coordinate 18,154,568, forward strand.
GTCCATGTCGCAAACGCATGAGATAAATTAATTAAGGAATAAAGTTAATTAGCTTAGGAAAAGCATATGTTTTGAAAACATAAAATTAGAAGTTTAACTCTTCTATTAACTTTTCTCAAAAAATTTCACTAAACAAATGAGATAAATAAAATCTTTAAACCAACAAAGAAAATAAAAAAATTCAAAGATAAAGGTAAAAAACTTTTTCAAGCTAAGTACATTAATTTATCATAACGGAACCGTGGTAATGTTCCACGAACCCAAATAAAACCAAAAGATATAATAGCAAGCTTAATAAAAAATATAAAAGAATAAAAATCACCGCCCAAAAAAATTAAAGCCAATAACATTCTTATGAAGACAATTCTAGTATATTCAGCTAAAAAAATTAGAGTAAAACCACCCGCACCATACTCAATATTAAATCCTGCAACTAACTCAGATTCCCCTTCAGCAAAATCAAAAGGAGTACGATTAGTTTCAGCTAAGCAAGAAGCAAAACAAGCTAAAGCTAAAGTAAAAGAAATAATAATAAATCAACAATAAAGCTGATAGTTTATAAAATCAAACATATTAAAACTACCAATTAAAATAATTAAAGACAATAAAATTAAAGCTAAACTAACTTCATAAGAAATTGTTTGAGCAACAGAACGAAGAGAACCTAATAATGAATAATTTGAATTAGAAGATCAACCAGCAATTATAACAGTATAAACACCTAATCTAGTACAACATAAAAAAAAAAAAATCCATACGAAAAAGAACACATATAAGTTAAATAAGGAAAAATTACTCAAACGGCTAAAGAAATCATTAAATTAAAAACAGGGGAAAAATAATAAAGTAGGTAATTAGATATAATAGGAATTGGCTGATCCTTACAAATTAACTTAATAGCATCTCTAAATGGCTGAGGAATTCCAACAAAACCTACCTTATTTGGACCCTTTCGAATCTGAATATACCCTAAAACCTTACGCTCTAATAAAGTTAAAAAGGCAACACTAATTAAAACACATATAACCAATAAAAGAAAATTCAAAATAAATATAAATAAATCATAAAGTATCAATACTATTTGTAGAAAAAATCTACATAAATGAATTCTAAATTCAACACATTAATCTGTCAAAATAGTAAATAAATTAATATTAATCAATATAACAAAAAATATTTTAACCATATGGTCCTTTCGTACTAATATGGATTAACAATCTTAGGATAGAAACCGACCTGGCTCACGACGGTCTGAACTCAGATCATGTAAGAATTTAAAGGTCGAACAGACCTAATCATTGGGCTCCTGCACCCAAAATTTTTCTTAATCCAACATCGAGGTCGCAATCTGCTTTGTCGATATGAGCTCTCAAAAACAATTACGCTGTTATCCCTAAGGTAACTTAATCTTATGATCATAAATTATGGATCAAAATAACAAACATAAATAAATGATATAATAATGAAGAGTTTATCTATTCTTCATGTCACCCCAACAAAACATCATCATTAAATATAGAAAGACAAACAAAAAACTATATAAAAGTAAAATGTCAAGCTCTATAGGGTCTTCTCGTCCTAAAGAAGAATTTAAGCCTTTTGACTCAAAAGTTAAATTCAAAAATTTATTAAGAGACAGTTGATTTCTCGTCAAGCCATTCATTCCAGCCACTAATTAAGAGACTAATGATTATGCTACCTTTGCACGGTCAAAATACCGCGGCTCTTTAAAAATACGCTCAGTGAGCAGGCCAGACCTCAAAATATAAACAAGAGGACATGTTTTTGATAAACAGGTGGAAATCAATTTTGCCTAGTTCCTTATAATAAGTTCACAAGGTAAAAATTTCATACAATTAAATATACTAATTCTATCATTATTACAAAAATTTTAAAATTAAATTAATAATCTTAATAAAAAACCTAAAATATTTATAAAATCAAAATAAAAAATAATGAACTAAAACGTAATCTTAAAGATAGCTGGTTTAAAGCTTACTATTATATTTCTATAAAATAAATTATAGGTTATTAACTTCAAAGCTTATCCCTTAAAGAATAAATAAGTTAATATTTTTACTTAAAAAATTAAATAAAAACAAATAACTTTAAAAAATTAAATTTTTTCTTAAGAAACTAGATATCTTGGGAAACGATTAACATCTCATTTCTATAAATAATTTAATAATAATTATGATACATTAACTATAAATTATTTATAAATCAACCCAAATCGAGACAAGTAAAATAAATACTAAAATTTTGATAAACCCTGATACAAAAGGTACAACAAATAAAAGCTACTTAAAAAAATTTAAAATAATATTTCATAAAACACTTACATTACCAATAAACTATAATTTAAAAAATCAATTCTATAAAATATACTAAGACAAAAATACAATAAAATTATTTATATTTAATAATTAAATAAACAAAAAATAAATATAGTAAAATAAATAATCAAGATATCCTGATTTGCACAGAAAAATTTTCAGTGTAAATGAAACACTTTACTAATAAGTTATATCTTGAAACTCTTCCTAGATACACTTTCCAGTACATCTACTATGTTACGACTTATCTCATCTAAATTGAAGCTACTTTAAAATAAAATAGATTAATCAATAATGAGAGCGACGGGCGATGTGTACACATCTCAGAGCCAATATCAGTTAAATTAAATAAATTAAATTACTATCAAATCCACCTTCATTAACAGTATTTCACTATCAAATCCGTTATAAACAAAAATCTATTGTAACCCACCTCCTCTTAACTATAAGCTGCACCTTGACCTGAAGTATTTTATAATTATAAATCTTGAGAATTATAACTCTAAAAATATTCTCTGATAACGGAGATATACAAACAAATAAATTAAGTAGAGTAAATCGTGTATTATCAATAATGGGGTAGGTTCCTCTGAATGGAATGAGATACCGCCAAATTCTTTGGGTTTAAAGACCTTAACTAATAGTACCCTGGTAAATATAATTAACATTTAAAATAATAGGGTATCTAATCCTAGTTTATTATTTAAATTTCACAGATTCATAAAAAGGGCCACAAATAAATTTTAACATTTCACCTTACAAATTTATATTTCAACCCTAATAATATAAACAACTGTTTTAACCAATAATATTCACTTGTATCAATCGTATAACCGCGGCTGCTGGCACGAATTATGCCGATACTAAATCAATTGCTAAATCCAAAATCACTTGATAATTAAATCAAATTACTGCAAAAAGAACAATTAGTCTAACAAAACTTACATATAATACAAAGAAAAAGTGAATAAACAAGCAAGAATAAAACTTTTAAAAATAAAAAATAAGAAAATTTTAAATCTATTAATTCAGGAAAAAATAAAAGATTCAAATATTTTATTATATTTATTTTTTGTTTATTTAATTATTTAATATAAATAATTTTATTGTATTTTTATCTTAGTATATTTTATAGTATTCATTTTTTAAATTATAGTTTATTGGTAATGTGAGTGTTTTATGAAATATTATTTTAAATTTTTTTAAGTAGATTTTATTTATTGTACCTTTTGTATCAGGGTTTATCAAAATTTTAGTATTTATTTTACTTGTCTCGATTTGGGTTGATTTATAAATAATTTATAGTTAATGTATCATAATTATTATTAAATTATTTATAGAAATGAGATGTTAATCGTTTCCCAAGATATCTAGTTTCTTAAGAAAAAATTTAATTTTTTAAAGTTATTTGTTTTTATTTAATTTTTTAAGTAAAAATATTAACTTATTTATTCTTTAAGGGATAAGCTTTGAAGTTAATAACCTATAATTTATTTTATAGAAATATAATAGTAAGCTTTAAACCAGCTATCTTTAAGATTACGTTTTAGTTCATTATTTTTTATTTTGATTTTATAAATATTTTAGGTTTTTTATTAAGATTGTTAATTTAATTTTAAAATTTTTGTAATAATGATAGAATTAGTATATTTATTTGTATGAAATTTTTACCTTGTGAACTTATTATAAGGAACTAGGCAAAATTGATTTCCGCCTGTTTATCAAAAACATGTCCTCTTGTTTATATTTTGAGGTCTGGCCTGCTCACTGAGCGTATTTTTAAAGAGCCGCGGTATTTTGACCGTGCAAAGGTAGCATAATCATTAGTCTCTTAATTAGTGGCTGGAATGAATGGCTTGACGAGAAATCAACTGTCCCTTAATAAATTTTTGAATTTAACTTTTGAGTCAAAAGGCTTAAATTCTTCTTTAGGACGAGAAGACCCTATAGAGCTTGACATTTTACTTTTATATAGTTTTTTGTTTGTCTTTCTATATTTAATGATGATGTTTTGTTGGGGTGACATGAAGAATAGATAAACTCTTCATTATTATATCATTTATTTATGTTTGTTATTTTGATCCATAATTTATGATCATAAGATTAAGTTACCTTAGGGATAACAGCGTAATTGTTTTTGAGAGCTCATATCGACAAAGCAGATTGCGACCTCGATGTTGGATTAAGAAAAATTTTGGGTGCAGGAGCCCAATGATTAGGTCTGTTCGACCTTTAAATTCTTACATGATCTGAGTTCAGACCGGCGTGAGCCAGGTCGGTTTCTATCCTAAGATTGTTAATCCATATTAGTACGAAAGGACCATATGGTTAAAATATTTTTTGTTATATTGATTAATATTAATTTATTTACTATTTTGACAGATTAATGTGTTGAATTTAGAATTCATTTATGTAGATTTTTTCTACAAATAGTATTGATACTTTATGATTTATTTATATTTATTTTGAATTTTCTTTTATTGGTTATTTGTGTTTTAATTAGTGTTGCCTTTTTAACTTTATTAGAGCGTAAGGTTTTAGGTTATATTCAGATTCGAAAGGGTCCAAATAAGGTAGGTTTTGTTGGAATTCCTCAGCCATTTAGAGATGCTATTAAGTTAATTTGTAAGGAGCAGCCAATTCCTATTATATCTAATTACCTACTTTATTATTTTTCCCCTGTTTTTAATTTAATGATTTCTTTAGCCGTTTGAGTAATTTTTCCTTATTTAACTTATATGTGTTCTTTTTCTTATGGATTTTTATTTTTTTTATGTTGTACTAGATTAGGTGTTTATACTGTTATAATTGCTGGTTGATCTTCTAATTCAAATTATTCATTATTAGGTTCTCTTCGTTCTGTTGCTCAAACAATTTCTTATGAAGTTAGTTTAGCTTTAATTTTATTGTCTTTAAATATTTTAATTGGTAATTTAAATATGTTTGATTTTATAAACTATCAGCTTTATTGTTGATTTATTATTATTTCTTTTCCTTTAGCTTTAGCTTGTTTTGCTTCTTGCTTAGCTGAAACTAATCGTACTCCTTTTGATTTTGCTGAAGGGGAATCTGAGTTAGTTTCAGGATTTAATATTGAGTATGGTGCGGGTGGTTTTACTTTAATTTTTTTAGCTGAATATACTAGAATTGTCTTCATAAGAATGTTATTGGCTTTAATTTATTTGGGGGGGGTGATTTTTATTCTTTTATATTTTTTATTAAGCTTGCTATTATATCTTTTGGTTTTATTTGGGTTCGTGGAACATTACCACGGTTCCGTTATGATAAATTAATGTACTTAGCTTGAAAAAGTTTTTTACTTTTATCTTTGAATTTTTTTATTTTCTTTGTTGGTTTAAAGATTTTATTTATCTCATTTGTTTAGTGAAATTTTTTGAGAAAAGTTAATAGAAGAGTTAAACTTCTAATTTTATGTTTTCAAAACATATGCTTTTCCTAAGCTAATTAACTTTATTCCTTAATTAATTTATCTCATGCGTTTGCGACATGGACATTAATTAAGAAATATGTGAAGTAAATAATTGTTAAGATTTGACCTGTTATAATATAAGGTTCTTCAACAGGTCGTTTACCAATTCACGTTAGTAAGCATACAACAACTACTATAATTCAGAATAAAATTTGATTAATAGGGTAAAATTGAATGCCTCGGAATGGTGTTTTATTATAAAATGGTAAAATTATTAAGATTCTAATTGATAAAAATAATGCAATAACACCTCCTAACTTATTAGGGATAGATCGTAGAATTGCATATGCAAATAGGAAATATCATTCTGGTTGAATGTGAACTGGTGTTACTAATGGGTTGGCAGGTACAAAGTTATCTGGATCTCCTAATAGGTAAGGATTAATTAAACATAGTATAATTAATAATGATGTTATTATTACAAATGTAATAGAATCCTTAAAGGTAAAGTATGGATGGAATGGAATTTTTTCAATATCTCCATTTAGTCCAAGAGGATTATTAGATCCTGTTTGGTGAAGAAAAAATAAATGAATTGCTGCTATAGCAGCAATAATAAATGGTAATACAAAATGGAATGTGAAGAATCGATTTAATGTTGCATTATCAACAGCGAATCCTCCTCATACTCATTGGACTAAATCTGTTCCTAAGTATGGGATTGCTGATAATAAATTAGTAATTACTGTTGTACCTCAAAAAGATATTTGGCCTCAGGGTAAGACATATCCTATAAATGCAGTTGCTATAACTAAAAATAAAATCACTGTACCAATTATTCAGGTATGTATATATATATATAAGATCCATAGTAATTTCCCCGTCCTACATGTAAGTAAATACAAATAAAAAATATAGATGCTCCATTTGCGTGTAAGGTTCGGATAATTCAACCATTATTTACGTCTCGGCAGATGTGTACTACACTACTGAATGCTATTTCAATATTTGATGTATAATGTATAGCTAAAAATAGTCCAGTTACGATTTGAATTACCAAACATAACCCTAATAGGGATCCAAAATTTCATCAAAATGAAATATTTGTTGGGGCAGGTAAGTCAATTAAAGAGTTATTAATAATTTTAATTAAAGGATGTCTTAATCGTAAGGGTTTATTCATTAGTAATTATCTTATTTTACGAATAGGTCCCTGATTAATATTGGTGATTTTAACAACTGCTAGTAGTGCTAAAAATAAATAAATTATTATTATTATTGTAATAATGAATGTTGGTCTATTATATAATTTTTCTAAAGATATTGTTATTTCTTGATAATTGATTGAATTATCAATATTTATAGTTTCGGTGTTTTTGAAAAAGTCTATAAATATAGATATATCTAGAATAATTAATATTAATATGATAAATACTCACATTATTAATGTAATAATTATAGTGATTGATTTTGGCTGAAATATTTCGTTTGATGCAATTCTTGTAATGTAAATAAATAATACTAGTATACCACCAAGAAATGTTAAAAATAAAATATATGATAATCAATATCTTTCTATTATTGTTCCTGTTATTAATCCAACTAGGAAGGTTTGAAGGATAATAAAAAGCATTATTGATATTGGGTGTCTTAATTTAATAAAATTAATATTTATTACATTTGATAATGATATAATTATTATTTTGATCATTTCAGGGGTTAGTTTATTTAAAATACCGGTTTTGGGGACCGATGATGGAAGCTTTTCCACCTCTGAAGTTTTAAAAGTGGGGGCTGGACTTATTTCCGGTTTACAAGACCGGCGTTTTTTTTAAACTATTAAAACTAATGTTTATATTCTCTATTTTTACTTCTTTATTGATTTATTTTGCTGGTGTTTATGTTTTTTCTTCTAAACGTAAACATTTATTAATGGTTCTTTTGAGATTAGAATATATTGTTCTTTCTTTATTTATGTTAGTTATTGTTTTTCTTATTGAGTTTGATTATGATTATTTTTTTCCTGTTATTTTTTTAGTTTTTTCTGTTTGTGAGGGTGCTTTAGGTCTTTCTATTTTAGTTTCAATAATTCGTTCTCATGGTAATGATTTTTTTTATTCTTTTGGTTTATCTTTATGTTAAAGTATTTATTTATAACTATTTTTTTGATCCCTCTTTGTTTATTAAATAATTGTTGATGGTTGGTTCATTCTTTAATGTTTCTGTCGGGTTTTGTTTTTATAATTTGTGTTTATTCATATGCTGATTTGAATATAATTAGATATTATTTTGGTATTGATTATTTTTCTTTTAGTTTAATTTTACTTAGTTTTTGGATTTGTTCTTTAATAATCACTGCTAGAGGTTCAGTTTATTTAAGTTCATATCATTCTAATTTTTTTGTTTTTATGGTTTTGATTTTAAAAATTATGCTTTATTGTTCATTTGCTAGATTAAGTCTTCTTTCTTTTTATATTTTTTTTTTGAGGCTAGATTAGTTCCTACTTTACTTTTAATTTTGGGTTGGGGTTATCAACCTGAGCGTTTGCAGGCTGGTGTTTATTTAATTTTTTATACTTTGGTTGCTAGATTACCTTTATTATTAGTATTATTTAAGGTTTATGATTTTTCTAATACTTTATATTTTCCTTTATTGGTTGATTTTGGTTCTTATTATTTTATGTTTTATGTATTTATAATTTTGGCTTTTTTAGTTAAGATACCTATGTTTTTGGTTCATTTATGACTTCCTAAGGCTCATATAGAGGCCCCTATTTCAGGTAGAATAATTCTTGCTGGTGTTTTATTAAAGTTAGGTGGTTATGGTATTTTTCGTGTTATAAAGGTTATTTCTTATTTGGGTTTAAAGTTTAATTATTTTTGATTGTCTTTAGGTTTATCTGGGGGTGTTATTGTAAGATTTATTTGTTTTCGTCAGGTTGATTTAAAGTCTTTAATTGCATATTCTTCTGTTGCTCATATAAGAATGGTTATTGGTGGATTGATGACAATGAATTGATGAGGTTGTGTAGGTTCTCTTTCTCTAATGGTTGGTCATGGTTTATGTTCTTCTGGTTTATTTTGTTTATCTAATATTATTTATGAACGTTTAGGTAGACGAAGATTATTAATTAACAAGGGTATAATTAATTTGATGCCAAGAATGGCTTTATGATGATTTCTTTTAAGATCATCAAATATGGCTGCTCCTCCTTCTTTAAATTTGGTAGGTGAAATTAGATTATTAAATAGAATTATATCTTGATCTTCTTTTAAATTCTTTGCTTTGATTTTTTTATCTTTTTTAGAGCTGTTTATACTTTGTATATATATTCTTATTCTCAGCATGGGAATTATTATTCTGGTGTTTATACTTGTTCTCTTGGTTATTTTCGTGAATATCATCTTTTACTTTTACATTGATTGCCTTTAAATATTCTCTGTTTAAAGGGTGAATATTTCTTTGTTTAGTTTGCTTAAGTATTTTAATTAAAAATATTGTTTTGTGGAATCAATGATATGAAGTTTTTCATCTTAGGCCGTGAATTTATTTTCTATTTGTTCTTTGAGTTTTTTTTCTTTGTTTATTTCGAGAACTATAATTTTTATTTTAGGTATTTATTATTTAATAATTGATTATAGAGTTTTTGTTGAGTGAGAGCTTTTCAATTTAAATGGTTCTATAGTTGTTATAACTTTAATTTTGGATTGAATATCTCTTATTTTTATATCTTTTGTTATATATATTTCTTCTTTGGTTATTTATTATAGAGAGGATTATATATCTGGTGAAAAGAATATAAATCGTTTTATTATTATTGTTTTAATATTTATTCTTTCTATAGGTTTTTTAATTATTAGTCCTAATTTAATTAGAATTTTATTAGGTTGAGATGGTTTAGGTTTAGTTTCTTATTGTTTAGTTATTTATTATGAAAATGTAAAATCTTATAGTGCTGGTACATTAACTGCACTTTCTAATCGTATTGGTGATGTTGCTATTTTAATTTCTATTGCATGAATGTTAAATTTTGGTGGTTGAAATTATATTTATTATTATGATTTTATTTCTAATTCTTTTGAAATAAAGCTCATTACTATATTAATTGTTTTTGCAGCTATAACTAAGAGAGCTCAGATTCCTTTCTCTTCATGACTTCCTGCTGCTATAGCAGCTCCTACTCCTGTTTCTGCTTTAGTTCATTCTTCTACTCTTGTTACTGCTGGTGTTTATTTATTAATTCGTTTTAGACCAATATTGGATACTTATAATTGTGGTTGATTTTTACTTTTAATTGGTTGTATAACTATATTTATGGCTGGATTGGGCGCTAATTTTGAGTTTGATTTAAAGAAGATTATTGCTCTTTCTACTTTAAGACAACTTGGTTTAATAATAAGAATTTTGGCTATAGGTTATCCAAAGCTTGCATTTTTTCATTTATTGGCTCATGCTTTATTTAAGGCATTATTATTTATATGTGCAGGTTCAATAATTCATAATTTGAAGGATTCTCAGGATATTCGTTTTATAGGATCAATTGTTAATTTCATACCTTTAACTTCAGTTTGTTTTAATGTTTCTAGTTTATCTTTGTGTGGAATACCTTTTTTAGTGGGATTTTATTCAAAGGATTTAATTCTTGAGATGGTTTGTTTAAGATGAATTAATTGTTTAATTTTTTTCTTTATTTTTTTTCTACTGGTTTAACTGCTTCTTATTCCTTTCGTTTGTTTTATTATTCAATATCTGGTGATAATAATTTTTATTCTAGATTTTCTTTTGATGATAAGGGTTATTATATTTCATTTGGAATAATTGGTCTATTGTTTGTTGCTGTTTTTGGTGGTAGTCTTTTATCTTGATTAATTTTTCCTATTCCTCATGTGATTGCTTTACCTTATTATTTAAAGTTTTTAACTATTACAGTTGTTATTTTAGGTGCTTATTTAGGTTATCTTATTTCTAATTTTGATTTTTCTCATAATTTATTTTCTTTAAGTATACTTTCTTTTGTTAGATTTGCTGGTTCTATATGATTTATACCTTTTCTTTCAACTAAGTTTATTAGATATATTCCTTTAAAAATAGGTTATTATTCATCTAAGTCATTTGATTATGGTTGAGGTGAATTACTTGGTGGTCAAGGTTTATATAGATTATTTATTTATTTAATTGGTTATATTCAAGGTTGATATGATTCTAATTTCAAGATTTATCTTTTAACTTTTATTTTTTGAATATTTATTTTGGTAATATTGTTTTTCGTTTACTTAAATAGCTTATAATTAGAGCGTGACACTGAAGATGTTAAGGAAGTATTTTTACTTTTAAGTATTTATAAATATAGATATATTATTTTTACAGTGAAAATGTAATGTTTTATTTAAACTATATAAATTTTAGAAATGTTAACGGAGTTTAACCGCTAATATAAAAAGTTAGCAGCTTTCATATTGGCTTTACATTTCCTTAATTGGAACTATTATAGTTCAATTATATTATTAACAGTAATACGCCTCTTTTTGGCTTCAATTAATAAGAATAAGGGTAGTACATACCAATCTTCCAGGTCGAAACTGACTGCAATATTTCGCTTCTTATTCTATTTAAGGTTGATTGATAATATCAATACTTTTTGAATGCAACCCAAATGTTATATTTAACTACAACCCTTTATTCTGCTCATTGTAATGCTCCTTGGTTTCATTCATGGTATAGTCCTCCTAATAGAACTAGAATAAAAAATATTGTTGATACTGTTCAGATTATAATGTCTGAAGTTTTAAAAATAATTACAATTGGTAGAATTAGTGCCATTTTTCTACATCAAAAATTAAAAAGATTACTGCGATTAGGAAGAATCGTATTGAGAATGGTATTCGTGCTGATCTTTTTGGATCAAACCCACATTCAAATGGTGATCTTTTTTCTCGATCATTAATTAATTTTTTTGATAGTGTTGTTGCCAGGATTATAACAATTATTGGAATAATAAATCTAATGAAAACTCTTGTTGATAGAATTAGAATTGTTTTTTTTGATTTATATCAAGCTTTCTTATTGGAAGTCAAATGTACTATTTATACTAGAAAAACAATTATCTACCTCATCAATAAATAGAGATATATAAGAATAATCATACTACATCTACGAAGTGTCAGTATCATGCTGCTGCTTCAAATCCAAAGTGATGTCTTGGTGAAAATTGATTTATTGAGTGTCGAAGTAGACATGTTGATAAAAAGATTGTTCCAATAATTACGTGTAAACCATGGAATCCTGTTGCAACAAAGAATGTTGATCCATAAACTGCATCTGCAATGGTAAAAGGTGCTTCTCAATATTCATATGCTTGAAGTATTGTAAAGTATAGTCCTAATAACACTGTGAAGAATAATCCTTGTAGTGCTTGAGTATGATTAGATTCCATTAAACTATGATGTGCTCATGTTACTGTTACTCCTGATGCTAAAAGAATAGCTGTATTAAGTAATGGAATTTGTATAGGGTTAAAGGGTTGAATTCCTATTGGAGGTCATAGTATTCCTAGTTCAATTGTTGGTGCTAATCTTCTTCTAAAGAATGCTCAAAAAAAAGAAACGAAAAATAATACCTCTGATGCAATAAATAAAATTATTCCTCATCGTAATCCAATTGATACAAATCCTCTATGTAATCCTTGATATGTTCCTTCTCGTACTACATCTCGTCATCATTGAATTATAGTTAGTAGGGTAATTCCAAATCCAATTATGAATAAGTTAATATTAAATAGGTGGAATCATTTTGCTAGTCCTGATACTAGGACTATTGCTCCAATTGCTCCTGTTAATGGTCAAGGTCTATAGTCTACTAAGTGGAATGGGTGGTTTGAGTGAGTTGTTAACATAGGTTTAATATACTTCTCTAGAATATAGAGTTCTTAGAATTGAGAAAACATAGGCTTGAATTATTGCTACTGCTGATTCTAGAATTAATAGAAGTATTTGTCCAATAATTAGTAATGAGATTAAGTTTATTGCTATAGATGGTCCTGTGTTTCCTAATAAGGTTAATAATAAGTGTCCTGCAATTATATTTGCTGCCAACCGTACTGCTAATGTACCTGGTCGAATAACATTACTAATTGTTTCAATTAGTACTATAAATGATATTAATGCAGGCGGTGTACCTTGTGGTACAAGGTGTGTAAATATATGATTAGTATGGTTAATTCATCCAAATAATATAAATCTTAGCCATATAGGTAGGGCAATTGCAAATGTTAATGCTAAATGTCTTGTTCTAGTAAAAATATAAGGGAATAATCCTATGAAATTGATAAATAATATTATAATAAAAATTGAGATGAAAATGAATGTTGTTCCATTAAATGATTTTGGTCCAAGAAGTGTTTTAAATTCATTATGTAAGGTTAAATTTAGTTTATTTCAGATAATGTTAATTCGTGATGGTGTAAGTCAAAATAGTGATGGGATTAATAATAGTCCTAGAAATGTTCTAGTTCAATTTAATGATAAATTAAAGATGTTAGTTGATGGGTCAAATGTTGAGAATAGATTTGTTATCATTTTCAATTTAAGTTTTTTATTTCAATTGTTCCTTTTTCTGCTCTTTTAATAAGGTTAGGTTTAAATGAGAAGAAGTTTAATTGATTAAACAAGATTAATGTAGCTGAAAATATACTGAATAGTGAGAATCATATAAGAGGGGATATTTGAGGGATTTGGATATAATTTCCCCATCAGAAGTAGTCGTTAATTTACTATTATTTGGTTTAAGAGACCATTACTTACTTTCAGTCATCTGATGAATTTCAAGGTGTACTAATTTTTTTTAGTTACTTTAGATTGACACTCTAATGTTATTTATTTTAACTAACTCCTTAAATTATCTTAGATAATCACTTAATAAATAAATTTACTGAAGTTCTTTCAATTACAATTGGTATAAATCTGTGGTTTGCTCCACAGATTTCTGAGCATTGTCCAAAGAATAATCCAGGTCGATTTATTGTGAATGTTGAGTTGTTGGTCATTAAAAAGGAGAGGATTGATACCTCTATAAATGGGGTATGAACCCATTAGCTTGTTTAGCTTACCTTTTTACATTAAGGTGTATGATGCACGTTAGTTTTTGATACTAAAGGAGGTAGTTTAATTCTATCTTATGTAATTTTAATGAAGGTAATTTTATTTACTTTATTTACCCTATCAAGGTAACCCTTTAATCAGGCACTTCATTTATTTAATATATAAATCGAAAGTTTTTTTTGAAATTCTTTTATGTATTATTTTGTTTAATTAGGATTAATTTATCCTGCTCATTTTATTTTATATATATATATATAATAAATAATTTATATTAATATATTACATTTAATTGACATTAAAGTATTATAAGTTCATCTTACCATTATCAATTGATTATTTTAATGCAATTATTTACCTAGGATTATAGCTACTTATGTTTTTAGCTTAAAATAGGTTATTATAATATAATATATATAATAATATGTAATTTAATATTTAATATTATTATAATTAGATATAATAAATAAAACTATTAATTTAAATATATAATATTATAATTATTATAAATAATTATATTAATTATAATAATATAATTATGTAAATTATCTATAATTAGTTTATTTAACTATAATATATGAAAGTTAACTTAATATAAAAAAAGAATTCATATTAATAACATATTATATTAAATTACATAATTGTATAAAATATATTTATTATATTATTTAATCTTTCTTTATTTATTAGTGAAAAGAAAGATTAAATAAGAAAGAATATAATACATTTATTGCTATACATGTTCCATATTAATCTTTAATTATATATAATAGAGAAGTTGTTGTGGTCATACATAGGGGCGTTTCTTTTTTTTTTGTTAATGTTTGTGGTTTTTTTCTTTTTTTTTTCTTTAAATATTTGAATCTTTTATTTTTTCCTGAATTAATAGATTTAATTATTTAATTATCAAGTGATTTTGGATTTAGCAATTGATTTAGTATCGGCATAATTCGTGCCAGCAGCCGCGGTTATACGATTGATACAAGTGAATATTATTGGTTAAAACAGTTGTTTATATTATTAGGGTTGAAATATAAATTTGTAAGGTGAAATGTTAAAATTTATTTGTGGCCCTTTTTATGAATCTGTGAAATTTAAATAATAAACTAGGATTAGATACCCTATTATTTTAAATGTTAATTATATTTACCAGGGTACTATTAGTTAAGGTCTTTAAACCCAAAGAATTTGGCGGTATCTCATTCCATTCAGAGGAACCTACCCCATGATTGATAATACACGATTTACTCTACTTAATTTATTTGTTTGTATATCTCCGTTATCAGAGAATCTTTTTAGAGTTATAATTCTCAAGATTTATAATTATAAAATATTTCAGGTCAAGGTGCAGCTTATAGTTAAGAGGAGGTGGGTTACAATAGATTTTTGTTTATAACGAATTTGATAGTGAAATACTGTTAATGAAGGTGGATTTGATAGTAATTTAATTTATTTAATTTAACTGATATTGGCTCTGAGATGTGTACACATCGCCCGTCGCTCTCATTATTGATTATTCTATTTTATTTTAAAGTAGCTTCAATTTAGATGAGATAAGTCGTAACATAGTAGATGTACTGGAAAGTGTATCTAGGAAGAGTTTCAAGATATAACTTATTAGTAAAGTGTTTCATTTACACTGAAAATTTTTCTGTGCAAATCAGGATATCTTGATTATTTATTTTATTATATTTATTTTTTGTTTATTTAATTATTTAATATAAATAATTTTATTGTATTTTTGTCTTAGTATATTTTATAGAATTGATTTTTTAAATTATAGTTTATTGGTAATGTAAGTGTTTTATGAAATATTATTTTAAATTTTTTTAAGTAGATTTTATTTATTGTACCTTTTGTATCAGGGTTTATCAAAATTTTAGTATTTATTTTACTTGTCTCGATTTGGGTTGATTTATTAATAATTTATAGTTAATGTATCATAATTATTATTAAATTATTTATAGAAATGAGATGTTAATCGTTTCCCAAGATATCTAGTTTCTTAAGAAAAAATTTAATTTTTTAAAGTTATTTGTTTTTATTTAATTTTTTAAGTAAAAATATTAACTTATTTATTCTTTAAGGGATAAGCTTTGAAGTTAATAACCTATAATTTATTTTATAGAAATATAATAGTAAGCTTTAAACCAGCTATCTTTAAGATTACGTTTTAGTTCATTATTTTTTATTTTGATTTTATAAATATTTTAGGTTTTTTATTAAGATTATTAATTTAATTTTAAAATTTTTGTAATAATGATAGAATTAGTATATTTATTTGTATGAAATTTTTACCTTGTGAACTTATTATAAGGAACTAGGCAAAATTGATTTCCGCCTGTTTATCAAAAACATGTCCTCTTGTTTATATTTTGAGGTCTGGCCTGCTCACTGAGCGTATTTTTAAAGAGCCGCGGTATTTTGACCGTGCAAAGGTAGCATAATCATTAGTCTCTTAATTAGTGGCTGGAATGAATGGCTTGACGAGAAATCAACTGTCTCTTAATAAATTTTTGAATTTAACTTTTGAGTCAAAAGGCTTAAATTCTTCTTTAGGACGAGAAGACCCTATAGAGCTTGACATTTTACTTTTATATAGTTTTTTGTTTGTCTTTCTATATTTAATGATGATGTTTTGTTGGGGTGACATGAAGAATAGATAAACTCTTCATTATTATATCATTTATTTATGTTTGTTATTTTGATCCATAATTTATGATCATAAGATTAAGTTACCTTAGGGATAACAGCGTAATTGTTTTTGAGAGCTCATATCGACAAAGCAGATTGCGACCTCGATGTTGGATTAAGAAAAATTTTGGGTGCAGGAGCCCAATGATTAGGTCTGTTCGACCTTTAAATTCTTACATGATCTGAGTTCAGACCGGCGTGAGCCAGGTCGGTTTCTATCCTAAGATTGTTAATCCATATTAGTACGAAAGGACCATATGGTTAAAATATTTTTTGTTATATTGATTAATATTAATTTATTTACTATTTTGACAGATTAATGTGTTGAATTTAGAATTCATTTATGTAGATTTTTTCTACAAATAGTATTGATACTTTATGATTTATTTATATTTATTTTGAATTTTCTTTTATTGGTTATTTGTGTTTTAATTAGTGTTGCCTTTTTAACTTTATTAGAGCGTAAGGTTTTAGGTTATATTCAGATTCGAAAGGGTCCAAATAAGGTAGGTTTTGTTGGAATTCCTCAGCCATTTAGAGATGCTATTAAGTTAATTTGTAAGGAGCAGCCAATTCCTATTATATCTAATTACCTACTTTATTATTTTTCCCCTGTTTTTAATTTAATGATTTCTTTAGCCGTTTGAGTAATTTTTCCTTATTTAACTTATATGTGTTCTTTTTCTTATGGATTTTTATTTTTTTTATGTTGTACTAGATTAGGTGTTTATACTGTTATAATTGCTGGTTGATCTTCTAATTCAAATTATTCATTATTAGCTTCTCTTCGTTCTGTTGCTCAAACAATTTCTTATGAAGTTAGTTTAGCTTTAATTTTATTGTCTTTAATTATTTTAATTGGTAGTTTTAATATGTTTGATTTTATAAACTTCCAGCTTTATTGTTGATTTATTATTATTTCTTTTCCTTTAGCTTTAGCTTGTTTTGCTTCTTGCTTAGCTGAAACTAATCGTACTCCTTTTGATTTTGCTGAAGGGGGATCTGATTTAGTTTCAGGATTTAATATTGAGTATGGTGCAGGTGGTTTTACTTTAAATTTTTTAGCTGAATATACTAGAATTGTCTTCATAAGAATGTTATTGGCTTTAATTTTTTTGGGCGGTGATTTTTATTCTTTTATATTTTTTATTAAGCTTGCTATTATATCTTTTGGTTTTATTTGGGTTCGTGGAACATTACCACGGTTCCGTTATGATAAATTAATGTACTTAGCTTGAAAAAGTTTTTTACCTTTATCTTTGAATTTTTTTATTTTCTTTGTTGGTTTAAAGATTTTATTTATCTCATTTGTTTAGTGAAATTTTTTGAGAAAAGTTAATAGAAGAGTTAAACTTCTAATTTTATGTTTTCAAAACATATGCTTTTCCTAAGCTAATTAATTTTATTCCTTAATTAATTTATCTCATGCGTTTGCGACATGGACATTAATTAAGAAATATGTGAAGTAAATAATTGTTAAGATTTGACCTGTTATAACATAAGGTTCTTCAACAGGTCGTTTACCAATTCACGTTAGTAAGCATACAACAACTACTATAATTCAGAATAAAATTTGATTAATAGGGTAAAATTGAATGCCTCGGAATGGTGTTTTATTATAAAATGGTAAAATTATTAAGATTCTAATTGATAAAAATAATGCAATAACACCTCCTAACTTATTAGGGATAGATCGTAGAATTGCATATGCAAATAGGAAATATCATTCTGGTTGAATGTGAACTGGTGTTACTAATGGGTTGGCAGGTACAAAGTTATCTGGATCTCCTAATAGGTAAGGATTAATTAAACATAGTATAATTAATAATGATGTTATTATTACAAATGTAATAGAATCCTTAAAGGTAAAGTATGGATGGAATGGAATTTTTTCAATATCTCCATTTAGTCCAAGAGGATTATTAGATCCTGTTTGGTGAAGAAAAAATAAATGAATTGCTGCTATAGCAGCAATAATAAATGGTAATACAAAATGGAATGTGAAGAATCGATTTAATGTTGCATTATCAACAGCGAATCCTCCTCATACTCATTGGACTAAATCTGTTCCTAAGTATGGGATTGCTGATAATAAATTAGTAATTACTGTTGCACCTCAAAAAGATATTTGGCCTCAGGGTAAGACATATCCTATAAATGCAGTTGCTATAACTAAAAATAAAATCACTGTACCAATTATTCAGGTATGTATATATATATAAGATCCACAGTAAAATCCCCGTCCTACATGTAAGTAAATACAAATAAAAAATATAGATGCTCCATTTGCGTGTAAGGTTCGGATAATTCAACCATTATTTACGTCTCGGCAGATGTGTACTACACTACTGAATGCTATTTCAATATTTGATGTATAATGTATAGCTAAAAATAGTCCAGTTACGATTTGAATTACCAAACATAACCCTAATAGGGATCCAAAATTTCATCAAAATGAAATATTTGTTGGGGCAGGTAAGTCAATTAAAGAGTTATTAATAATTTTAATTAAAGGATGTCTTAATCGTAAGGGTTTATTCATTAGTAATTATCTTATTTTACGAATAGGTCCCTGATTAATATTGGTGATTTTAACAACTGCTAGTAGTGCTAAAAATAAATAAATTATTATTATTATTGTAATAATGAATGTTGGTCTATTATATAATTTTTCTAAAGATATTGTTATTTCTTGATAATTGATTGAATTATCAATATTTATAGTTTCGGTGTTTTTGAAAAAGTCTATAAATATAGATATATCTAGAATAATTAATATTAATATGATAAATACTCACATTATTAATGTAATAATTATAGTGATTGATTTAGGCTGAAATATTTCGTTTGATGCAATTCTTGTAATGTAAATAAATAATACTAGTATACCACCAAGAAATGTTAAAAATAAAATATATGATAATCAATATCATTCTATTATTGTTCCTGTTATTAATCCAACTAGGAAGGTTTGAAGGATAATAAAAAGCATTATTGATATTGGGTGTCTTAATTTAATAAAATTAATATTTATTACATTTGATAATGATATAATTATTATTTTGATCATTTCAGGGGTTAGTTTATTTAAAATACCGGTTTTGGGGACCGATGATGGAAGCTTTTCCACCTCTGAAGTTTTAAAAGTGGGGGCTGGACTTATTTCCGGTTTACAAGACCGGCGTTTTTTTTAAACTATTAAAACTAATGTTTATATTATCTATTTTTACTTCTTTATTGATTTATTTTGCTGGTGTTTATGTTTTTTCTTCTAAATGTAAACATTTATTAATGGTTCTTTTGAGATTAGAATATATTGTTCTTTCTTTATTTATGTTAGTTATTGTTTTTCTTATTGAGTTTGATTATGATTATTTTTTTCCTGTTATTTTTTTAGTTTTTTCTCTTTGTGAGGGTGCTTTAGGTCTTTCTATTTTAGTTTCAATAATTCGTTCTCATGGTAATGATTTTTTTAATTCTTTTGGTTTATCTTTATGTTAAAGTATTTATTTATAACTATTTTTTTGATCCCTCTTTGTTTATTAAATAATTGTTGATGGTTGGTTCATTCTTTAATGTTTCTGTCGGGTTTTGTATTTATAATTTGTGTTTATTCATATGCTGATTTGAATATAATTAGATATTATTATGGTATTGATTATTTTTCTTTTAGTTTAATTTTACTTAGTTTTTGGAGTTGTTCTTTAATAATCACTGCTAGAGGTTCAGTTTATTTAAGTTCATATCATTCTAATTTTTTTGTTTTTATGGTTTTGATTTTAATAATTATGCTTTATTGTTCATTTGCTAGATTAAGTCTTCTTTCTTTTTATATTTTTTTATGAGGCTAGATTAGTTCCTACTTTACTTTTAATTTTGGGTTGGGGTTATCAACCTGAGCGTTTGCAGGCTGGTGTTTATTTAATTTTTTATACTTTGGTTGCTAGATTACCTTTATTATTAGTTTTATTTAAGGTTTATCATTTTTCTAATACTTTATATTTTCCTTTATTGGTTGATTTTGGTTCTTACTATTTTATGTTTTATGTATTTATAATTTTGGCTTTTTTAGTTAAGATACCTATGTTTTTGGTTCATTTATGACTTCCTAAGGCTCATGTAGAGGCCCCTATTTCAGGTAGAATAATTCTTGCTGGTGTTTTATTAAAGTTAGGTGGTTATGGTATTTTTCGTGTTATAAAGGTTATTTCTTATTTGGGTTTAAAGTTTAATTATTTTTGATTGTCTTTAGGTTTATCTGGGGGTGTTATTGTAAGATTTATTTGTTTTCGTCAGGTTGATTTAAAGTCTTTAATTGCATATTCTTCTGTTGCTCATATAAGAATGGTTATTGGTGGATTGATGACTATGAATTGATGAGGTTGTGTAGGTTCTCTTTCTCTAATGGTTGGTCATGGTTTATGTTCTTCTGGTTTATTTTGTTTATCTAATATTATTTATGAACGTTTAGGTAGACGAAGATTATTAATTAACAAGGGTATAATTAATTTGATGCCAAGAATGGCTTTATGATGATTTCTTTTAAGATCATCAAATATGGCTGCTCCTCCTTCTTTAAATTTGGTAGGTGAAATTAGATTATTAAATAGAATTATATCTTGATCTTCTTTTAGATTCTTTGCTTTGATTTTTTTATCTTTTTTTAGAGCTGTTTATACTTTGTATATATATTCTTATTCTCAGCATGGGAATTATTATTCTGGTGTTTATACTTGTTCTCTTGGTTATTTTCGTGAATATCATCTTTTACTTTTACATTGATTGCCTTTAAATATTCTCTGTTTAAAGGGTGAATATTTCTTTGTTTAGTTTGCTTAAGTATTTTAATTAAAAATATTGTTTTGTGGAATCAATGATATGAAGTTTTTCATCTTAGGCCGTGAATTTATTTTCTATTTGTTCTTTGAGTTTTTTTTCTTTGTTTATTTCGAGAACTATAATTTTTATTTTAGGTATTTATTATTTAATAATTGATTATAGAGTTTTTGTTGAGTGAGAGCTTTTCAATTTAAATGGTTCTATAGTTGTTATAACTTTAATTTTGGATTGAATATCTCTTATTTTTATATCTTTTGTTATATATATTTCTTCTTTGGTTATTTATTATAGAGAGGATTATATATCTGGTGAAAAGAATATAAATCGTTTTATTAGTATTGTTTTAATGTTTATTCTTTCTATAGGTTTTTTAATTATTAGTCCTAATTTAATTAGAATTTTATTAGGTTGAGATGGTTTAGGTTTAGTTTCTTATTGTTTAGTTATTTATTATCAAAATGTAAAATCTTATAGTGCTGGTATATTAACTGCACTTTCTAATCGTATTGGTGATGTTGCTATTTTAATTTCTATTGCATGAATGTTAAATTTTGGTGGTTGAAATTATATTTATTATTATGATTTTATTTCTAATTCTTTTGAAATAAAGCTCATTACTATATTAATTGTTTTTGCAGCTATAACTAAGAGAGCTCAGATTCCTTTCTCTTCATGACTTCCTGCTGCTATAGCAGCTCCTACTCCTGTTTCTGCTTTAGTTCATTCTTCTACTCTTGTTACTGCTGGTGTTTATTTATTAATTCGTTTTAGACCAATATTGGATACTTATAATTGTGGTTGATTTTTACTTTTAATTGGTTGTATAACTATATTTATGGCTGGATTGGGCGCTAATTTTGAGTTTGATTTAAAGAAGATTATTGCTCTTTCTACTTTAAGACAACTTGGTTTAATAATAAGAATTTTGGCTATAGGTTATCCAAAGCTTGCATTTTTTCATTTATTGGCTCATGCTTTATTTAAGGCATTATTATTTATATGTGCAGGTTCAATAATTCATAATTTGAAGGATTCTCAGGATGTTCGTTTTATAGGATCAATTGTTAATTTCATACCTTTAACTTCAGTTTGTTTTAATGTTTCTAGTTTATCTTTGTGTGGAATACCTTTTTTAGCGGGATTTTATTCAAAGGATTTAATTCTTGAGATGGTTTGTTTAAGATGAATTAATTGTTTAATTTTTTTTCTTTATTTTTTTTCTACTGGTTTAACTGCTTCTTATTCTTTTCGTTTGTTTTATTATTCAATATCTGGTGATAATAATTTTTATTCTAGATTTTCTTTTGATGATAAGGGTTATTATATTTCATTTGGAATAATTGGTCTATTGTTTGTTGCTGTTTTTGGTGGTAGCCTTTTATCTTGATTAATTTTTCCTATTCCTCATGTGATTGCTTTACCTTATTATTTAAAGTTTTTAACTATTACAGTTGTTATTTTAGGTGCTTATTTAGGTTATCTTATTTATAATTTTGATTTTTCTCATAAATTATTTTCTTTAAGTATACTTTCTTTTGTTAGATTTGCTGGTTCTATATGATTTATACCTTTTCTTTCAACTAAGTTTATTAGATATATTCCTTTAAAAATAGGTTATTATTCATCTAAGTCATTTGATTATGGTTGAGGTGAATTACTTGGTGGTCAAGGTTTATATAGATTATTTATTTACTTAATTGGTTATATTCAAGGTTGATATGATTCTAATTTCAAGATTTATCTTTTAACTTTTATTTTTTGAATATTTATTTTGGTAATATTGTTTTTCGTTTACTTAAATAGCTTAAAATTAGAGCGTGACACTGAAGATGTTAAGGAAGTATTTTTACTTTTAAGTATTTATAAATATAGATATATTATTTTTACAGTGAAAATGTAATGTTTTATTTAAACTATATAAATTTTAGAAATGTTAACGGAGTTTAACCGCTAATATAAAAAGTTAGCAGCTTTCATATTGGCTTTACATTTCCTTAATTGGAACTATTATAGTTCAATTATATTATTAACAGTAATACGCCTCTTTTTGGCTTCAATTAATAAGAATAAGGGTAGTACATACCAATCTTCCAGGTCGAAACTGACTGCAATATTTCGCTTCTTATTCTATTTAAGGTTGATTGATAATATCAATACTTTTTGAATGCAACCCAAATGTTATATTTAACTACAACCCTTTATTCTGTTCATTGTAATGCTCCTTGGTTTCATTCATGGTATAGTCCTCCTAATAGAACTAGAATAAAAAATATTGTTGATACTGTTCAGATTATAATGTCTGAAGGTTTAAAAATAATTACAATTTGTAGAATTAGTGCAATTTCTACATCAAAAATTAAAAAGATTACTGCGATTAGGAAGAATCGTATTGAGAATGGTATTCGTGCTGATCTTTTTGGATCAAACCCACATTCAAATGGTGATCTTTTTTCTCGATCATTAATTAATTTTTTTGATAGTGTTGTTGCCAGGATTATAACAATTATTGGAATAATAAATCTAATGAAAACTCTTGTTGATAGAATTAGAATTGTTTTTCTTGATTTATATCAAGCTTTCTGATTGGAAGTCAAATGTACTATTTATACTAGAAAAACAATTATCTACCTCATCAATAAATAGAGATATATAAGAATAATCATACTACGTCTACGAAGTGTCAGTATCATGCTGCTGCTTCAAATCCAAAGTGATGTCTTGGTGAAAATTGATTTATTGAGTGTCGAAGTAGACATGTTGATAAAAAGATTGTTCCAATAATTACGTGTAAACCATGGAATCCTGTTGCAACAAAGAATGTTGATCCATAAACTGCATCTGCAATGGTAAAAGGTGCTTCTCAATATTCATATGCTTGAAGTATTGTAAAGTATAGTCCTAATAACACTGTGAAGAATAATCCTTGTAGTGCTTGAGTATGATTAGATTCCATTAAACTATGATGTGCTCATGTTACTGTTACTCCTGATGCTAAAAGAATAGCTGTATTAAGTAATGGAATTTGTATAGGGTTAAAGGGTTGAATTCCTATGGGAGGTCATAGTATTCCTAGTTCAATTGTTGGTGCTAATCTTCTTCTAAAGAATGCTCAAAAAAAAGAAACGAAAAATAATACCTCTGATGCAATAAATAAAATTATTCCTCATCGTAATCCAATTGATACAAATCCTGTATGTAATCCTTGATATGTTCCTTCTCGTACTACATCTCGTCATCATTGAATTATAGTTAGTAGGGTAATTCCAAATCCAATTATGAATAAGTTAATATTAAATAGGTGGAATCATTTTGCTAGTCCTGATACTAGGACTATTGCTCCAATTGCTCCTGTTAATGGTCAAGGTCTATAGTCTACTAAGTGGAATGGGTGGTTTGAGTGAGTTGTTAACATAGGTTTAATATACTTCTCTAGAATATAGAGTTCTTAGAATTGAGAAAACATAGGCTTGAATTATTGCTACTGCTGATTCTAGAATTAATAGAAGTATTTGTCCAATAATTAGTAATGAGATTAAGTTTATTGCTATAGATGGTCCTGTGTTTCCTAATAAGGTTAATAATAAGTGTCCTGCAATTATATTTGCTGCCAACCGTACTGCTAATGTACCTGGTCGAATAACATTACTAATTGTTTCAATTAGTACTATAAATGATATTAATGCAGGCGGTGTACCTTGTGGTACAAGGTGTGTAAATATATGATTAGTATGGTTAATTCATCCAAATAATATAAATCTTAGCCATATAGGTAGGGCAATTGCAAATGTTAATGCTAAATGTCTTGTTCTAGTAAAAATGTAAGGGAATAATCCTATGAAATTGTTAAATAATATTATAATAAAAATTGAGATGAAAATGAATGTTGTTCCATTAAATGATTTTGGTCCAAGAAGTGTTTTAAATTCATTATGTAAGGTTAAATTTAGTTTATTTCAGATAATGTTAATTCGTGATGGTGTAAGTCAAAATAGTGATGGGATTAATAATAGTCCTAGAAATGTTCTAGTTCAATTTAATGATAAATTAAAGATGTTAGTTGATGGGTCAAATGTTGAGAATAGATTTGTTATCATTTTCAATTTCAGTTTTTTATTTCAATTGTTCCTTTTTCTGCTCTTTTAATAAGGTTAGGTTTAAATGAGAAGAAGTTTATTTGATTAAACAAGATTAATGTAGCTGAAAATATAATGAATAGTGAGAATCATATAAGAGGGGATATTTGAGGGATTTGGATATAATTTCCCCATCAGAAGTAGTCGTTAATTTACTATTATTTGGTTTAAGAGACCATTACTTACTTTCAGTCATCTGATGAATTTCAAGGTGTACTAATTTTTTTAGTTACTTTAGATTGACACTCTAATGTTATTTATTTTAACTAACTCCTTAAATTATCTTAGATAATCACTTAATAAATAAATTTACTGAAGTTCTTTCAATTACAATTGGTATAAATCTGTGGTTTGCTCCACAGATTTCTGAGCATTGTCCAAAGAATAATCCAGGTCGATTTATTGTGAATGTTCCTTGATTTAACCGACCTGGCGTTGCATCAATTTTAACCCCTAATGCAGGAACTGCTCATGAGTGTAGAACATCTGATGCTCTTGTTAATACTCGTACTTCTGTATTTATTGGTAGGATTGTTCGGTTATCTACATCTAGTAGTCGGAATCCATCATTTTCTAGGTCTTGTTCTGGTGTTATATAAGTGTCAAATTCTACGTCTATGAAGTCTGAATATTCATATCTTCAATATCATTGTCGTCCAATGGTTTTAATTGTAATTATTGCATCTACTGAATCATCAAGTAAATATAATAGTCGTAATGATGGAAGGGCAATAAAAATTAAAGTAATTGCTGGTAAAGCTGTTCAGATTGTTTCAATTAAATGTCCATGAAGTATATTACGGTTAGTATAGGCAATAAATAATATATAACTTAGGGCATAACCTACAATTACTGTAATTAATAATAATACGACCATAGTATGATCATGAAAGAATGATAATTGCTCCATTAATGGTGAAGCTCCATCTTGAAGAGATAAATTTGATCATGTTGCCATTAATAAATATTTTCTAATAAAAGGTCAAACCTTTATTTGTAGAGCTTAAATCTACTGCACTAATCTGCCATATTAGAATCTAGAGATTAATGGTAATTCTGAGTAACTATGTTCTGCAGGAGGGTTATTTTGTAGTCATTCTGTTGATCTTCTTATGTTAGCTCTAAATATAATTGCTCGGTTTGTAATCATTCTTTCTCATATAATTACAATGAATATAATGATTCCTACAATAGAAATTGTAGTCCCAATTCTTGATACTACGTTTCATGATGTATATGCGTCTGGGTAGTCAGAGTATCGTCGAGGTATTCCTGCTAATCCTAGGAAGTGTTGAGGAAAGAATGTTAAATTTACTCCAATGAATATAATTGTAAATTGGATTTTTAATCATGTATTATTTATAGTTAATCCTGTAAATAGTGGATATCATTGAATGACACCTCCTATATTTGCAAATACTGCTCCTATAGATAATACATAATGAAAGTGGGCTACTACATAATATGTATCATGTAATACAATATCAAGTGATGAATTTGCTAATACTAATCCTGTTAATCCACCAATTGTAAATAGGAAAATAAATCCTAGAGCTCATAATAATGGTGGATTGAACTTGAATTTAGTTCCATATAATGTAGCTAATCATCTAAATACCTTAATTCCTGTAGGTACAGCAATAATTATTGTTGCTGATGTAAAATATGCTCGTGTGTCAACATCCATTCCTACTGTAAATATATGATGTGCTCATACAATAAATCCTATTAGTCCAATTGATAGTATAGCATAAATTATACCTAATGTTCCAAATGATTCAATTTTTCCTCTTTCTTGACATACAATATGTGAAATAATTCCGAACCCCGGTAGAATTAAAATATAAACTTCTGGGTGTCCAAAGAATCAAAATAGATGTTGATATAGAATTGGGTCACCCCCTCCTGCAGGGCAAAGAATGATGTATTTAAATTTCGATCTGTTAATAATATAGTAATAGCTCCTGCTGAAACTGGAAGTGAAAGAAGGAGAAGTAATGCTGTAATAGCTACAGATCATACAAATAAAGGTGTTTGATCTAAAGTTATACTTTCTGATCGTATATTAATTGCTGTTGTAATGAAATTCACTGCACCAAGAATAGATGATACACCTGCTAAGTGCAGTGAAAAAATAGCTAGATCCACAGATGCACCCCTGTGTGCAATAGCTCCTGCTAGAGGAGGGTAAACTGTTCATCCTGTACCAGCACCATTATCTACTATAGAAGATGTAAGAAGAAGGGTTAGTGAAGGTGGTAGTAATCAAAAACTTATATTATTTATTCGTGGAAATGCTATATCTGGTGCACCAATTATTAGTGGAACAAGTCAATTACCAAATCCACCAATTATAATAGGTATTACTATAAAGAAAATTATTACGAATGTGTGAGCTGTAATAATAACATTATAAATCTGGTCATCCCCAATTAGAGATCCGGGTTGGCCAAGTTCAGCACGAATAAGTATTCTTATTGATGTTCCTACTATTCCTGCTCATGCTCCAAATATGAAGTATAAAGTACCAATGTCCTTATGGTTTGTTGAGAATAATCATTTTTGCGGTAAGATGGCTGAATTTTAGGTGGTAGACTGTAAATCTACTTATGAGATGTTTTCTCCCTTATCATATTTAGGTCTTATATTCAATTATGATTCTAGACTGCAATTCTAGAGGTGTAAAATTTTACTAAGGCCTAAAAGATTATTCTTTTAATTATAACTTTGAAGGTTATTAGTTTGATTAACTTAAGTCCTTAGTATAATGAAATTAAGGTTGATGTTGAAATCAATCCTATTGTTGAAATTATTACTGTTATAGGAAGAATGATTCTTGATTTTTGGGACTTTATCTTTATAGATCACGAATTTTCTGTGTATGATATAATTAGAGCTGAGAATCTAATACGTATATAGTAGTAGAGTGTAATTGTAGTTAATACAACTATAATAGTTATAATGGTTGTTATATTGTTTTCTATTAATGATTGTATTACAATTCATTTTGGTAAGAATCCAAGGAATGGTGGTAGTCCACCTAAAGATAATAAAGATAAGAATATTATGAATTTAATTTCGGTTTTTATATTTCTGGCTGAATAAATTTGATTTATGAAAAATAAATTTATTTGCTTAAATAATAAAACTATAATTAATCTTAATAGTGAGTAAATAATGAAGTATAGTTCTCAGATGTTTTCTCTGACTGTTAATGAACTAATTATTCAACCTAGATGTCTGATTGATGAATATGCTAAAAGTTGTCGTAAGGATGTTTGATTTAAACCTCCTATTGCCCCAATAATAATTCTTAAGATAATAATTGTTCAAATAAAAGTTCTTAATTGAATACAATAAGATAAGACCATTATTGGGGCGATTTTTTGTCATGTTATTAATGTTAAACAATTATTTCATCTTGATGCTCCTATAACTTCTGGAAATCAGAAATGGAAAGGTGCAGCTCCAATCTTTAATAATAGTCTAGATCTAATTATTATTGATGGGATAAATTCTGTTTCCCATCCCATGGGATATTTTATTTGAATCAGCAAAATTGAAAATAATAATATTGTCGATGCTATTGCTTGGACAATAAAATATTTAATTGATGATTCATTTATTATTATATTTTTATTTCTTGTTAGGAGCGGAATAAATGAAAGTAAGTTGATCTCAAGTCCTATTCAAACCCCAAATCAGGAATTTGATGAAATGGACAGGATCGTTCCTATCATTAATGTTGATAGGAAGAGAAGTTTTGTAGAGTTGTTGGTCATTAAAAAGGAGAGGATTGATACCTCTATAAATGGGGTATGAACCCATTAGCTTGTTTAGCTTACCTTTTTACATTAAGGTGTATGATGCACGTTAGTTTTTGATACTAAAGGAGGTAGTTTAATTCTATCATATGTAATTTTAATGAAGGTAATTTTATTTACTTTATTTACCCTATCAAGGTAACCCTTTAATCAGGCACTTCATTTATTTAATATATAAATCGAAAGTTTTTTTTTGAAATTCTTTTATGTATTATTTTGTTTAATTAGGATTAATTTATCCTGCTCATTTTTTTTATATATATATATAATAAATAATTTATATTAATATATTACATTTAATTGAAATTAAAGTATTATAAGTTCATCTTACCATTATCAATTGATTATTTTAATGCAATTATTTACCTAGGATTATAGCTACTTATGTTTTTAGCTTAAAATAGATTATTACAATATAATATATATATAATATGTAATTTAATATTTAATATTATTATAATTGGATATAATAAATAAAATTATTAATTTAAATATAAAATATTATAATTAATATAAATAATTATATTAATTATAATAATATAATTATGTAAATTATCTATAATTAGATTATTTAACTAATATATATGAAAGTTAACTTAATATAAAAAAAAGAATTCATATTAATAACATATTATATTAAATTACATAATTGTATAAAATATATTTATTATATTATTTAATCTTTTTTTATTTATTAGTGAAAACAAAGATTAAATAAGAAAGAATATAATACATTTATTGCTATACATGTTCCATATTAATCTTTAATTATATATAATAGAGAAGTTGTTGTGGTCATACATAGGGGCGTTTCTTTTTTTTGTTAATGTTTGTGGTTTTTTTCTTTTTTTTCTTTAAATATTTGAATCTTTTATTTTTCCTGAATTAATAGATTTAAAATTTTCTTATTTTTTATTTTTAAAAGTTTTATTCTTGCTTGTTTATTCACTTTTTCTTTGTATTATATGTAAGTTTTGTTAGACTAAATGTTCTTTTTGCAGTAATTTGATTTAATTATCAAGTGATTTTGGATTTAGCAATTGATTTAGTATCGGCATAATTCGTGCCAGCAGCCGCGGTTATACGATTGATACAAGTGAATATTATTGGTTAAAACAGTTGTTTATATTATTAGGGTTGAAATATAAATTTGTAAGGTGAAATGTTAAAATTTATTTGTGGCCCTTTTTATGAATCTGTGAAATTTAAATAATAAACTAGGATTAGATACCCTATTATTTTAAATGTTAATTATATTTACCAGGGTACTATTAGTTAAGGTCTTTAAACCCAAAGAATTTGGCGGTATCTCATTCCATTCAGAGGAACCTACCCCATGATTGATCATACACGATTTACTCTACTTAATTTATTTGTTTGTATATCTCCGTTATCAGAGAATCTTTTTAGAGTTATAATTCTCAAGATTTATAATTATAAAATATTTCAGGTCAAGGTGCAGCTTATAGTTAAGAGGAGGTGGGTTACAATAGATTTTTGTTTATAACGGATTTGATAGTGAAATACTGTTAATAAAGGTGGATTTGATAGTAATTTAATTTATTTAATTTAACTGATATTGGCTCTGAGATGTGTACACATCGCCCGTCGCTCTCATTATTGATTATTCTATTTTATTTTAAAGTAGCTTCAATTTAGATGAGATAAGTCGTAACATAGTAGATGTACTGGAAAGTGTATCTAGGAAGAGTTTCAAGATATAACTTATTAGTAAAGTGTTACATTTACACTGAAAATTTTTCTGTGCAAATCAGGATATCTTCATTATTTATTTTATTATATTTATTTTTTGTTTATTTAATTATTTAATATAAATAATTTTATTGTATTTTTGTCTTAGTATATTTTATAGAATTGATTTTTTAAATTATAGTTTATTGGTAATGTAAGTGTTTTATGAAATATTATTTTAAATTTTTTTAAGTAGATTTTATTTATTGTACCTTTTGTATCAGGGTTTATCAAAATTTTAGTATTTATTTTACTTGTCTCGATTTGGGTTGATTTATAAATAATTTATAGTTAATGTATCATAATTATTATTAAATTATTTATAGAAATGAGATGTTAATCGTTTCCCAAGATATCTAGTTTCTTAAGAAAAAATTTAATTTTTTAAAGTTATTTGTTTTTATTTAATTTTTTAAGTACAAATATTAACTTATTTATTCTTTAAGGGATAAGCTTTGAAGTTAATAACCTATAATTTATTTTATAGAAATATAATAGTAAGCTTTAAACCAGCTATCTTTAAGATTACGCTTTAGTTCATTATTTTTTATTTTGATTTTATAAATATTTTAGGTTTTTATTAAGATTATTAATTTAATTTTAAAATTTTTGTAATAATGATAGAATTAGTATATTTATTTGTATGAAATTTTTACCTTGTGAACTTATTATAAGGAACTAGGCAAAATTGATTTCCGCCTGTTTATCAAAAACATGTCCTCTTGTTTATATTTTGAGGTCTGGCCTGCTCACTGAGCGTATTTTTAAAGAGCCGCGGTATTTTGACCGTGCAAAGGTAGCATAATCATTAGTCTCTTAATTAGTGGCTGGAATGAATGGCTTGACGAGAAATCAACTGTCTCTTAATAAATTTTTGAATTTAACTTTTGAGTCAAAGGGCTTAAATTCTTCTTTAGGACGAGAAGACCCTATAGAGCTTGACATTTTACTTTTATATAGTTTTTTGTTTGTCTTTCTATATTTAATGATGATGTTTTGTTGGGGTGACATGAAGAATAGATAAACTCTTCATTATTATATCATTTATTTATGTTTGTTATTTTGATCCATAATTTATGATCATAAGATTAAGTTACCTTAGGGATAACAGCGTAATTGTTTTTGAGAGCTCATATCGACAAAGCAGATTGCGACCTCGATGTTGGATTAAGAAAAATTTTGGGTGCAGGAGCCCAATGATTAGGTCTGTTCGACCTTTAAATTCTTACATGATCTGAGTTCAGACCGGCGTGAGCCAGGTCGGTTTCTATCCTAAGATTGTTAATCCATATTAGTACGAAAGGACCATATGGTTAAAATATTTTTTGTTATATTGATTAATATTAATTTATTTACTATTTTGACAGATTAATGTGTTGAATTTAGAATTCATTTATGTAGATTTTTTCTACAAATAGTATTGATACTTTATGATTTATTTATATTTATTTTGAATTTTCTTTTATTGGTTATTTGTGTTTTAATTAGTGTTGCCTTTTTAACTTTATTAGAGCGTAAGGTTTTAGGTTATATTCAGATTCGAAAGGGTCCAAATAAGGTAGGTTTTGTTGGAATTCCTCAGCCATTTAGAGATGCTATTAAGTTAATTTGTAAGGAGCAGCCAATTCCTATTATATCTAATTACCTACTTTATTATTTTTCCCCTGTTTTTAATTTAATGATTTCTTTAGCCGTTTGAGTAATTTTTCCTTATTTAACTTATATGTGTTCTTTTTCTTATGGATTTTTATTTTTTTTATGTTGTACTAGATTAGGTGTTTATACTGTTATAATTGCTGGTTGATCTCCTAATTCAAATTATTCATTATTAGGTTCTCTTCGTTCTGTTGCTCAAACAATTTCTTATGAAGTTAGTTTAGCTTTAATTTTATTGTCTTTAATTATTTTAATTGGTAGTTTTAATATGTTTGATTTTATAAACTATCAGCTTTATTGTTGATTTATTATTATTTCTTTTCCTTTAGCTTTAGCTTGTTTTGCTTCTTGCTTAACTGAAACTAATCGTACTCCTTTTGATTTTGCTGAAGGGGAATCTGAGTTAGTTGCAGGATTTAATATTGAGTATGGTGCGGGTGGTTTTACTTTAATTTTTTTAGCTGAATATACTAGAATTGTCTTCATAAGAATGTTATTGGCTTTAATTTTTTTGGGCGGTGATTTTTATTCTTTTATATTTTTTATTAAGCTTGCTATTATATCTTTTGGTTTTATTTGGGTTCGTGGAACATTACCACGGTTCCGTTATGATAAATTAATGTACTTAGCTTGAAAAAGTTTTTTACCTTTATCTTTGAATTTTTTTATTTTCTTTGTTGGTTTAAAGATTTTATTTATCTCATTTGTTTAGTGAAATTTTTTGAGAAATGTTAATAGAAGAGTTAAACTTCTAATTTTATGTTTTCAAAACATATGCTTTTCCTAAGCTAATTAACTTTATTCCTTAATTAATTTATCTCATTCGTTTGCGATATGGACATTAATTAAGAAATATGTGAAGTAAATAATTGTTAAGATTTGACTTGTTATAATATAAGGTTCTTCAACAGGTCGTTTACCAATTCACGTTAGTAAGCATACAACAACTACTATAATTCAGAATAAAATTTGATTAATAGGGTAAAATTGAATGCCTCGGAATGGTGTTTTATTATAAAATGGTAAAATTATTAAGATTCTAATTGATAAAAATAATGCAATAACACCTCCTAACTTATTAGGGATAGATCGTAGAATTGCATATGCAAATAGGAAATATCATTCTGGTTGAATGTGAACTGGTGTTACTAATGGGTTGGCAGGTACAAAGTTATCTGGATCTCCTAATAGGTAAGGATTAATTAAACATAGTATAATTAATAATGATGTTATTATTACAAATGTAATAGAATCCTTAAAGGTAAAGTATGGATGGAATGGAATTTTTTCAATATCTCCATTTAGTCCAAGAGGATTATTAGATCCTGTTTGGTGAAGAAAAAATAAATGAATTGCTGCTATAGCAGCAATAATAAATGGTAATACAAAATGGAATGTGAAGAATCGATTTAATGTTGCATTATCAACAGCGAATCCTCCTCATACTCATTGGACTAAATCTGTTCCTAAGTATGGGATTGCTGATAATAAATTAGTAATTACTGTTGCACCTCAAAAAGATATTTGGCCTCAGGGTAAGACATATCCTATAAATGCAGTTGCTATAACTAAAAATAAAATCACTGTACCAATTATTCAGGTATGTATATATATATAAGATCCATAGTAAATTCCCCGTCCTACATGTAAGTAAATACAAATAAAAAATATAGATGCTCTATTTGCGTGTAAGGTTCGGATAATTCAACCATTATTTACGTCTCGGCAGATGTGTACTACACTACTGAATGCTATTTCAATATTTGATGTATAATGTATAGCTAAAAATAGTCCAGTTACGATTTGAATTACCAAACATAACCCTAATAGGGATCCAAAATTTCATCAAAATGAAATATTTGTTGGGGCAGGTAAGTCAATTAAAGAGTTATTAATAATTTTAATTAAAGGATGTTTCGGTGTTTTTGAAAAAGTCTATAAATATAGATATATCTAGAATAATTAATATTAATATGATAAATACTCACATTATTAATGTAATAATTATAGTGATTGATTTAGGCTGAAATATTTCGTTTGATGCAATTCTTGTAATGTAAATAAATAATACTAGTATACCACCAAGAAATGTTAAAAATAAAATATATGATAATCAATATCTTTCTATTATTGTTCCTGTTATTAATCCAACTAGGAAGGTTTGAAGGATAATAAAAAGCATTATTGATATTGGGTGTCTTAATTTAATAAAATTAATATTTATTACATTTGATAATGATATAATTATTATTTTGATCATTTCAGGGGTTAGTTTATTTAAAATACCGGTTTTGGGGACCGATGATGGAAGCTTTTCCACCTCTGAAGTTTTAAAAGTGGGGGCTGGACTTATTTCCGGTTTACAAGACCGGCGTTTTTTTTAAACTATTAAAACTAATGTTTATATTCTCTATTTTCACTTCTTTATTGATTTATTTTGCTGGTGTTTATGTTTTTTCTTCTAAACATAAACATTTATTAATGGTTCTTTTGAGATTAGAATATATTGTTCTTTCTTTATTTATGTTAGTTATTGTTTTTCTTATTGAGTTTGATTATGATTATTTTTTTCCTGTTATTTTTTTAGTTTTTTCTGTTTGTGAGGGTGCTTTAGGTCTTTCTATTTTAGTTTCAATAATTCGTTCTCATGGTAATGATTTTTTTTATTCTTTTGGTTTATCTTTATGTTAAAGTATTTATTTATAACTATTTTTTTGATCCCTCTTTGTTTATTAAATAATTGTTGATGGTTGGTTCATTCTTTAATGTTTCTGTCGGGTTTTGTTTTTATAATTTGTGTTTATTCATATGCTGATTTGAATATAATTAGATATTATTTTGGTATTGATTATTTTTCTTTTAGTTTAATTTTACTTAGTTTTTGGATTTGTTCTTTAATAATCACTGCTAGAGGTTCAGTTTATTTAAGTTCATATCATTCTAATTTTTTTGTTTTTATGGTTTTGATTTTAATAATTATGCTTTATTGTTCATTTGCTAGATTAAGTCTTCTTTCTTTTTATATTTTTTTTTGAGGCTAGATTAGTTCCTACTTTACTTTTAATTTTGGGTTGGGGTTATCAACCTGAGCGTTTGCAGGCTGGTGTTTATTTAATTTTTTATACTTTGGTTGCTAGATTACCTTTATTATTAGTATTATTTAAGGTTTATGATTTTTCTAATACTTTATATTTTCCTTTATTGGTTGATTTTGGTTCTTATTATTTTATGTTTTATGTATTTATAATTTTGGCTTTTTTAGTTAAGATACCTATGTTTTTGGTTCATTTATGACTTCCTAAGGCTCATATAGAGGCCCCTATTTCAGGTAGAATAATTCTTGCTGGTGTTTTATTAAAGTTAGGTGGTTATGGTATTTTTCGTGTTATAAAGGTTATTTCTTATTTGGGTTTAAAGTTTAATTATTTTTGATTGTCTTTAGGTTTATCTGGGGGTGTTATTGTAAGATTTATTTGTTTTCGTCAGGTTGATTTAAAGTCTTTAATTGCATATTCTTCTGTTGCTCATATAAGAATGGTTATTGGTGGATTGATGACAATGAATTGATGAGGTTGTGTAGGTTCTCTTTCTCTAATGGTTGGTCATGGTTTATGTTCTTCTGGTTTATTTTGTTTATCTAATATTATTTATGAACGTTTAGGTAGACGAAGATTATTAATTAACAAGGGTATAATTAATTTGATGCCAAGAATGGCTTTATGATGATTTCTTTTAAGATCATCAAATATGGCTGCTCCTCCTTCTTTAAATTTGGTAGGTGAAATTAGATTATTAAATAGAATTATATCTTGATCTTCTTTTAAATTCTTTGCTTTGATTTTTTTATCTTTTTTAGAGCTGTTTATACTTTGTATATATATTCTTATTCTCAGCATGGGAATTATTATTCTGGTGTTTATACTTGTTCTCTTGGTTATTTTCGTGAATATCATCTTTTACTTTTACATTGATTGCCTTTAAATATTCTCTGTTTAAAGGGTGAATATTTCTTTGTTTAGTTTGCTTAAGTATTTTAATTAAAAATATTGTTTTGTGGAATCAATGATATGAAGTTTTTCATCTTAGGCCGTGAATTTATTTTCTATTTGTTCTTTGAGTTTTTTTTCTTTGTTTATTTCGAGAACTATAATTTTTATTTTAGGTATTTATTATTTAATAATTGATTATAGAGTTTTTGTTGAGTGAGAGCTTTTCAATTTAAATGGTTCTATAGTTGTTATAACTTTAATTTTGGATTGAATATCTCTTATTTTTATATCTTTTGTTATATATATTTCTTCTTTGGTTATTTATTATAGAGAGGATTATATATCTGGTGAAAAGAATATAAATCGTTTTATTAGTATTGTTTTAATGTTTATTCTTTCTATAGGTTTTTTAATTATTAGTCCTAATTTAATTAGAATTTTATTAGGTTGAGATGGTTTAGGTTTAGTTTCTTATTGTTTAGTTATTTATTATGAAAATGTAAAATCTTATAGTGCTGGTACATTAACTGCACTTTCTAATCGTATTGGTGATGTTGCTATTTTAATTTCTATTGCATGAATGTTAAATTTTGGTGGTTGAAATTATATTTATTACTATGATTTTATTTCTAATTCTTTTGAAATAAAGCTCATTACTATATTAATTGTTTTTGCAGCTATAACTAAGAGAGCTCAGATTCCTTTCTCTTCATGACTTCCTGCTGCTATAGCAGCTCCTACTCCTGTTTCTGCTTTAGTTCATTCTTCTACTCTTGTTACTGCTGGTGTTTATTTATTAATTCGTTTTAGACCAATATTGGATACTTATAATTGTGGTTGATTTTTACTTTTAATTGGTTGTATAACTATATTTATGGCTGGATTGGGCGCTAATTTTGAGTTTGATTTAAAGAAGATTATTGCTCTTTCTACTTTAAGACAACTTGGTTTAATAATAAGAATTTTGGCTATAGGTTATCCAAAGCTTGCATTTTTTCATTTATTGGCTCATGCTTTATTTAAGGCATTATTATTTATATGTGCAGGTTCAATAATTCATAATTTGAAGGATTCTCAGGATATTCGTTTTATAGGATCAATTGTTAATTTCATACCTTTAACTTCAGTTTGTTTTAATGTTTCTAGTTTATCTTTGTGTGGAATACCTTTTTTAGTGGGATTTTATTCAAAGGATTTAATTCTTGAGATGGTTTGTTTAAGATGAATTAATTGTTTAATTTTTTCTTTATTTTTTTTCTACTGGTTTAACTGCTTCTTATTCCTTTCGTTTGTTTTATTATTCAATATCTGGTGATAATAATTTTTATTCTAGATTTTCTTTTGATGATAAGGGTTATTATATTTCATTTGGAATAATTGGTCTATTGTTTGTTGCTGTTTTTGGTGGTAGTCTTTTATCTTGATTAATTTTTCCTATTCCTCATGTGATTGCTTTACCTTATTATTTAAAGTTTTTAACTATTACAGTTGTTATTTTAGGTGCTTATTTAGGTTATCTTATTTCTAATTTTGATTTTTCTCATAATTTATTTTCTTTAAGTATACTTTCTTTTGTTAGATTTGCTGGTTCTATATGATTTATACCTTTTCTTTCAACTAAGTTTATTAGATATATTCCTTTAAAAATAGGTTATTATTCATCTAAGTCATTTGATTATGGTTGAGGTGAATTACTTGGTGGTCAAGGTTTATATAGATTATTTATTTATTTAATTGGTTATATTCAAGGTTGATATGATTCTAATTTCAAGATTTATCTTTTAACTTTTATTTTTTGAATATTTATTTTGGTAATATTGTTTTTCGTTTACTTAAATAGCTTATAATTAGAGCGTGACACTGAAGATGTTAAGGAAGTATTTTTACTTTTAAGTATTTATAAATATAGATATATTATTTTTACAGTGAAAATGTAATGTTTTATTTAAACTATATAAATTTTAGAAATGTTAACGGAGTTTAACCGCTAATATAAAAAGTTAGCAGCTTTCATATTGGCTTTACATTTCCTTAATTGGAACTATTATAGTTCAATTATATTATTAACAGTAATACGCCTCTTTTTGGCTTCAATTAATAAGAATAAGGGTAGTACATACCAATCTTCCAGGTCGAAACTGACTGCAATATTTCGCTTCTTATTCTATTTAAGGTTGATTGATAATATCAATACTTTTTGAATGCAACCCAAATGTTATATTTAACTACAACCCTTTATTCTGCTCATTGTAATGCTCCTTGGTTTCATTCATGGTATAGTCCTCCTAATAGAACTAGAATAAAAAATATTGTTGATACTGTTCAGATTATAATGTCTGAAGTTTTAAAAATAATTACAATTGGTAGAATTAGTGCCATTTTTCTACATCAAAAATTAAAAAGATTACTGCGATTAGGAAGAATCGTATTGAGAATGGTATTCGTGCTGATCTTTTTGGATCAAACCCACATTCAAATGGTGATCTTTTTTCTCGATCATTAATTAATTTTTTTGATAGTGTTGTTGCCAGGATTATAACAATTATTGGAATAATAAATCTAATGAAAACTCTTGTTGATAGAATTAGAATTGTTTTTTTTTATTTATATCAAGCTTTCTTATTGGAAGTCAAATGTACTATTTATACTAGAAAAACAATTATCTACCTCATCAATAAATAGAGATATATAAGAATAATCATACTACGTCTACGAAGTGTCAGTATCATGCTGCTGCTTCAAATCCAAAGTGATGTCTTGGTGAAAATTGATTTATTGAGTGTCGAAGTAGACATGTTGATAAAAAGATTGTTCCAATAATTACGTGTAAACCATGGAATCCTGTTGCAACAAAGAATGTTGATCCATAAACTGCATCTGCAATGGTAAAAGGTGCTTCTCAATATTCATATGCTTGAAGTATTGTAAAGTATAGTCCTAATAACACTGTGAAGAATAATCCTTGTAGTGCTTGAGTATGATTAGATTCCATTAAACTATGATGTGCTCATGTTACTGTTACTCCTGATGCTAAAAGAATAGCTGTATTAAGTAATGGAATTTGTATAGGGTTAAAGGGTTGAATTCCTATTGGAGGTCATAGTATTCCTAGTTCAATTGTTGGTGCTAATCTTCTTCTAAAGAATGCTCAAAAAAAAGAAACGAAAAATAATACCTCTGATGCAATAAATAAAATTATTCCTCATCGTAATCCAATTGATACAAATCCTCTATGTAATCCTTGATATGTTCCTTCTCGTACTACATCTCGTCATCATTGAATTATAGTTAGTAGGGTAATTCCAAATCCAATTATGAATAAGTTAATATTAAATAGGTGGAATCATTTTGCTAGTCCTGATACTAGGACTATTGCTCCAATTGCTCCTGTTAATGGTCAAGGTCTATAGTCTACTAAGTGGAATGGGTGGTTTGAGTGAGTTGTTAACATAGGTTTAATATACTTCTCTAGAATATAGAGTTCTTAGAATTGAGAAAACATAGGCTTGAATTATTGCTACTGCTGATTCTAGAATTAATAGAAGTATTTGTCCAATAATTAGTAA
This sequence comes from Schistocerca gregaria, assembly GCF_023897955.1. NCBI lineage: Eukaryota > Metazoa > Arthropoda > Insecta > Orthoptera > Acrididae > Schistocerca > Schistocerca gregaria. The sequence continues at coordinate 18,194,881 of NC_064925.1, forward strand.
TGAGATTAAGTTTATTGCTATAGATGGTCCTGTGTTTCCTAATAAGGTTAATAATAAGTGTCCTGCAATTATATTTGCTGCCAACCGTACTGCTAATGTACCTGGTCGAATAACATTACTAATTGTTTCAATTAGTACTATAAATGATATTAATGCAGGCGGTGTACCTTGTGGTACAAGGTGTGTAAATATATGATTAGTATGGTTAATTCATCCAAATAATATAAATCTTAGCCATATAGGTAGGGCAATTGCAAATGTTAATGCTAAATGTCTTGTTCTAGTAAAAATATAAGGGAATAATCCTATGAAATTGATAAATAATATTATAATAAAAATTGAGATGAAAATGAATGTTGTTCCATTAAATGATTTTGGTCCAAGAAGTGTTTTAAATTCATTATGTAAGGTTAAATTTAGTTTATTTCAGATAATGTTAATTCGTGATGGTGTAAGTCAAAATAGTGATGGGATTAATAATAGTCCTAGAAATGTTCTAGTTCAATTTAATGATAAATTAAAGATGTTAGTTGATGGGTCAAATGTTGAGAATAGATTTGTTATCATTTTCAATTTAAGTTTTTTATTTCAATTGTTCCTTTTTCTGCTCTTTTAATAAGGTTAGGTTTAAATGAGAAGAAGTTTATTTGATTAAACAAGATTAATGTAGCTGAAAATATACTGAATAGTGAGAATCATATAAGAGGGGATATTTGAGGGATTTGGATATAATTTCCCCATCAGAAGTAGTCGTTAATTTACTATTATTTGGTTTAAGAGACCATTACTTACTTTCAGTCATCTGATGAATTTCAAGGTGTACTAATTTTTTTTAGTTACTTTAGATTGACACTCTAATGTTATTTATTTTAACTAACTCCTTAAATTATCTTAGATAATCACTTAATAAATAAATTTACTGAAGTTCTTTCAATTACAATTGGTATAAATCTGTGGTTTGCTCCACAGATTTCTGAGCATTGTCCAAAGAATAATCCAGGTCGATTTATTGTGAATGTTCCTTGATTTAACCGACCTGGCGTTGCATCAATTTTAACCCCTAATGCAGGAACTGCTCATGAGTGTAGAACATCTGATGCTCTTGTTAATACTCGTACTTCTGTATTTATTGGTAGGATTGTTCGGTTATCTACATCTAGTAGTCGGAATCCATCATTTTCTAGGTCTTGTTCTGGTGTTATATAAGTGTCAAATTCTACGTCTAAAGTCCTTAGTATAATGAAATTAAGGTTGATGTTGAAATCAATCCTATTGTTGAAATTATTACTGTTATAGGAAGAATGATTCTTGATTTTTGGGACTTTATCTTTATAGATCACGAATTTTCTGTGTATGATATAATTAGAGCTGAGAATCTAATACGTATATAGTACTAGAGTGTAATTGTAGTAAATACAACTATAATAGTTATAATAGTTGTTATATTGTTTTCTATTAATGATTGTATTACAATTCATTTTGGTAAGAATCCAAGGAATGGTGGTAGTCCACCTAAAGATAATAAAGATAAGAATATTATGAATTTAATTTCGGTTTTTATATTTCTGGCTGAATAAATTTGATTTATGAAAAATAAATTTATTTGCTTAAATAATAAAACTATAATTAATCTTAATAGTGAGTAAATAATGAAGTATATTTCTCAGATGTTTTCTCTGACTGTTAATGATCTAATTATTCAACCTAGATGTCTGATTGATGAATATGCTAAAAGTTGTCGTAAGGATGTTTGATTTAAACCTCCTATTGCCCCAATAATAATTCTTAAGATATTAATTGTTCAAATAAAAGTTCTTAATTGAATACAATAAGATAAGACCATTATTGGGGCGATTTTTTGTCATGTTATTAATGTTAAACAATTATTTCATCTTGATGCTCCTATAACTTATGGAAATCAGAAATGGAAAGGTGCAGCTCCAATCTTTAATAATAGTCTAGATCTAATTATTATTGATGGGATAAATTCTGTTTCCCATCCCATGGGATATTTTATTTGAATCAGCAAAATCGAAAATAATAATGTTGTCGATGCTATTGCTTGGACAATAAAATATTTAATTGATGATTCATTTATTATTATATTTTTATTTCATGTTAGGAGCGGAATAAATGAAAGTAAGTTGATCTCAAGTCCTATTCAAACCCCAAATAAGGAATTTGATGAAATGGACAGGATCGTTCCTATCATTAATGTTGATAGGAAGAGAAGTTTTGTAGAGTTGTTGGTCATTAAAAAGGAGAGGATTGATACCTCTATAAATGGGGTATGAACCCATTAGCTTGTTAAGCTTACCTTTTTACATTAAGGTGTATGATGCACGTTAGTTTTTGATACTAAAGGAGGTAGTTTAATTCTATCTTATGTAATTTTAATGAAGGTAATTTTATTTACTTTATTTACCCTATCAAGGTAACCCTTTAATCAGGCACTTCATTTATTTAATATATATATCGAAAGTTTTTTTTTGAAATTCTTTTATGTATTATTTTGTTTAATTAGGATTAATTTATCCTGCTCATTTTATTTTTTATATATATATATAATAAATAATTTATATTAATATATTACATTTAATTGACATTAAAGTATTATAAGTTCATCTTACCATTATCAATTGATTATTTTAATGCAATTATTTACCTAGGATTATAGCTACTTATGTTTTTAGCTTAAAATAGGTTATTATAATATAATATATATAATAATATGTAATTTAATATTTAATATTATTATAATTAGATATAATAAATAAAATTATTAATTTAAATATATAATATTATAATTAATATAAATAATTATATTAATTATAATAATATAATTATGTAAATTATCTATAATTAGTTTATTTAACTATAATATATGAAAGTTAACTTAATATAAAAAAAGAATTCATATTAATAACATATTATATTAAATTACATAATTGTATAAAATATATTTATTATATTATTTAATCTTTCTTTATTTATTAGTGAAAAGAAAGATTAAATAAGAAAGAATATAATACATTTATTGCTATACATGTTCCATATTAATCTTTAATTATATATAATAGAGAAGTTGTTGTGGTCATACATAGGGGCGTTTCTTTTTTTTTGTTAATGTTTGTGGTTTTTTTCTTTTTTTTTTCTTTAAATATTTGAATCTTTTATTTTTTCCTGAATTAATAGATTTAAAATTTTCTTATTTTTTATTTTTAAAAGTTTTATTCTTGCTTGTTTATTCACTTTTTCTTTGTATTATATGTAAGTTTTGTTAGACTAAATGTTCTTTTTGCAGTAATTTGATTTAATTATCAAGTGATTTTGGATTTAGCAATTGATCTAGTATCGGCATAATTCGTGCCAGCAGCCGCGGTTATACGATTGATACAAGTGACTATTATTGGTTAAAACAGTTGTTTATATTATTAGGGTTGAAATATAAATTTGTAAGGTGAAATGTTAAAATTTATTTGTGGCCCTTTTTATGAATCTGTGAAATTTAAATAATAAACTAGGATTAGATACCCTATTATTTTAAATGTTAATTATATTTACCAGGGTACTATTAGTTAAGGTCTTTAAACCCAAAGAATTTGGCGGTATCTCATTCCATTCAGAGGAACCTACCCCATGATTGATAATACACGATTTACTCTACTTAATTTATTTGTTTGTATATCTCCGTTATCAGAGAATCTTTTTAGAGTTATAATTCTCAAGATTTATAATTATAAAATATTTCAGGTCAAGGTGCAGCTTATAGTTAAGAGGAGGTGGGTTACAATAGATTTTTGTTTATAACGAATTTGATAGTGAAATACTGTTAATGAAGGTGGATTTGATAGTAATTTAATTTATTTAATTTAACTGATATTGGCTCTGAGATGTGTACACATCGCCCGTCGCTCTCATTATTGATTATTCTATTTTATTTTAAAGTAGCTTCAATTTAGATGAGATAAGTCGTAACATAGTAGATGTACTGGAAAGTGTATCTAGGAAGAGTTTCAAGATATAACTTATTAGTAAAGTGTTTCATTTACACTGAAAATTTTTCTGTGCAAATCAGGATATCTTGATTATTTATTTTATTATATTTATTTTTTGTTTATTTAATTATTTAATATAAATAATTTTATTGTATTTTTGTCTTAGTATATTTTATAGAATTGATTTTTTAAATTATAGTTTATTGGTAATGTAAGTGTTTTATGAAATATTATTTTAAATTTTTTTAAGTAGATTTTATTTATTGTACCTTTTGTATCAGGGTTTATCAAAATTTTAGTATTTATTTTACTTGTCTCGATTTGGGTTGATTTATAAATAATTTATAGTTAATGTATCATAATTATTATTAAATTATTTATAGAAATGAGATGTTAATCGTTTCCCAAGATATCTAGTTTCTTAAGAAAAAATTTAATTTTTTAAAGTTATTTGTTTTTATTTAATTTTTTAAGTAAAAATATTAACTTATTTATTCTTTAAGGGATAAGCTTTGAAGTTAATAACCTATAATTTATTTTATAGAAATATAATAGTAAGCTTTAAACCAGCTATCTTTAAGATTACGTTTTAGTTCATTATTTTTTATTTTGATTTTATAAATATTTTAGGTTTTTTATTAAGATTATTAATTTAATTTTAAAATTTTTGTAATAATGATAGAATTAGTATATTTATTTGTATGAAATTTTTACCTTGTGAACTTATTATAAGGAACTAGGCAAAATTGATTTCCGCCTGTTTATCAAAAACATGTCCTCTTGTTTATATTTTGAGGTCTGGCCTGCTCACTAAGCGTATTTTTAAAGAGCCGCGGTATTTTGACCGTGCAAAGGTAGCATAATCATTAGTCTCTTAATTAGTGGCTGGAATGAATGGCTTGACGAGAAATCAACTGTCTCTTAATAAATTTTTGAATTTAACTTTTGAGTCAAAAGGCTTAAATTCTTCTTTAGGACGAGAAGACCCTATAGAGCTTGACATTTTACTTTTATATAGTTTTTTGTTTGTCTTTCTATATTTAATGATGATGTTTTGTTGGGGTGACATGAAGAATAGATAAACTCTTCATTATTATATCATTTATTTATGTTTGTTATTTTGATCCATAATTTATGATCATAAGATTAAGTTACCTTAGGGATAACAGCGTAATTGTTTTTGAGAGCTCATATCGACAAAGCAGATTGCGACCTCGATGTTGGATTAAGAAAAATTTTGGGTGCAGGAGCCCAATGATTAGGTCTGTTCGACCTTTAAATTCTTACATGATCTGAGTTCAGACCGGCGTGAGCCAGGTCGGTTTCTATCCTAAGATTGTTAATCCATATTAGTACGAAAGGACCATATGGTTAAAATATTTTTTGTTATATTGATTAATATTAATTTATTTACTATTTTGACAGATTAATGTGTTGAATTTAGAATTCATTTATGTAGATTTTTTCTACAAATAGTATTGATACTTTATGATTTATTTATATTTATTTTGAATTTTCTTTTATTGGTTATTTGTGTTTTAATTAGTGTTGCCTTTTTAACTTTATTAGAGCGTAAGGTTTTAGGTTATATTCAGATTCGAAAGGGTCCAAATAAGGTAGGTTTTGTTGGAATTCCTCAGCCATTTAGAGATGCTATTAAGTTAATTTGTAAGGAGCAGCCAATTCCTATTATATCTAATTACCTACTTTATTATTTTTCCCCTGTTTTTAATTTAATGATTTCTTTAGCCGTTTGAGTAATTTTTCCTTATTTAACTTATATGTGTTCTTTTTCTTATGGATTTTTATTTTTTTTATGTTGTACTAGATTAGGTGTTTATACTGTTATAATTGCTGGTTGATCTTCTAATTCAAATTATTCATTATTAGCTTCTCTTCGTTCTGTTGCTCAAACAATTTCTTATGAAGTTAGTTTAGCTTTAATTTTATTGTCTTTAATTATTTTAATTGGTAGTTTTAATATGTTTGATTTTATAAACTTCCAGCTTTATTGTTGATTTATTATTATTTCTTTTCCTTTAGCTTTAGCTTGTTTTGCTTCTTGCTTAGCTGAAACTAATCGTACTCCTTTTGATTTTGCTGAAGGGGGATCTGATTTAGTTTCAGGATTTAATATTGAGTATGGTGCAGGTGGTTTTACTTTAAATTTTTTAGCTGAATATACTAGAATTGTCTTCATAAGAATGTTATTGGCTTTAATTTTTTTGGGCGGTGATTTTTATTCTTTTATATTTTTTATTAAGCTTGCTATTATATCTTTTGGTTTTATTTGGGTTCGTGGAACATTACCACGGTTCCGTTATGATAAATTAATGTACTTAGCTTGAAAAAGTTTTTTACCTTTATCTTTGAATTTTTTTATTTTCTTTGTTGGTTTAAAGATTTTATTTATCTCATTTGTTTAGTGAAATTTTTTGAGAAAAGTTAATAGAAGAGTTAAACTTCTAATTTTATGTTTTCAAAACATATGCTTTTCCTAAGCTAATTAATTTTATTCCTTAATTAATTTATCTCATGCGTTTGCGACATGGACATTAATTAAGAAATATGTGAAGTAAATAATTGTTAAGATTTGACCTGTTATAACATAAGGTTCTTCAACAGGTCGTTTACCAATTCACGTTAGTAAGCATACAACAACTACTATAATTCAGAATAAAATTTGATTAATAGGGTAAAATTGAATGCCTCGGAATGGTGTTTTATTATAAAATGGTAAAATTATTAAGATTCTAATTGATAAAAATAATGCAATAACACCTCCTAACTTATTAGGGATAGATCGTAGAATTGCATATGCAAATAGGAAATATCATTCTGGTTGAATGTGAACTGGTGTTACTAATGGGTTGGCAGGTACAAAGTTATCTGGATCTCCTAATAGGTAAGGATTAATTAAACATAGTATAATTAATAATGATGTTATTATTACAAATGTAATAGAATCCTTAAAGGTAAACTATGGATGGAATGGAATTTTTTCAATATCTCCATTTAGTCCAAGAGGATTATTAGATCCTGTTTGGTGAAGAAAAAATAAATGAATTGCTGCTATAGCAGCAATAATAAATGGTAATACAAAATGGAATGTGAAGAATCGATTTAATGTTGCATTATCAACAGCGAATCCTCCTCATACTCATTGGACTAAATCTGTTCCTAAGTATGGGATTGCTGATAATAAATTAGTAATTACTGTTGCACCTCAAAAAGATATTTGGCCTCAGGGTAAGACATATCCTATAAATGCAGTTGCTATAACTAAAAATAAAATCACTGTACCAATTATTCAGGTATGTATATATATATAAGATCCACAGTAAATTCCCCGTCCTACATGTAAGTAAATACAAATAAAAAATATAGATGCTCCATTTGCGTGTAAGGTTCGGATAATTCAACCATTATTTACGTCTCGGCAGATGTGTACTACACTACTGAATGCTATTTCAATATTTGATGTATAATGTATAGCTAAAAATAGTCCAGTTACGATTTGAATTACCAAACATAACCCTAATAGGGATCCAAAATTTCATCAAAATGAAATATTTGTTGGGGCAGGTAAGTCAATTAAAGAGTTATTAATAATTTTAATTAAAGGATGTCTTAATCGTAAGGGTTTATTCATTAGTAATTATCTTATTTTACGAATAGGTCCCTGATTAATATTGGTGATTTTAACAACTGCTAGTAGTGCTAAAAATAAATAAATTATTATTATTATTGTAATAATGAATGTTGGTCTATTATATAATTTTTCTAAAGATATTGTTATTTCTTGATAATTGATTGAATTATCAATATTTATAGTTTCGGTGTTTTTGAAAAAGTCTATAAATATAGATATATCTAGAATAATTAATATTAATATGATAAATACTCACATTATTAATGTAATAATTATAGTGATTGATTTAGGCTGAAATATTTCGTTTGATGCAATTCTTGTAATGTAAATAAATAATACTAGTATACCACCAAGAAATGTTAAAAATAAAATATATGATAATCAATATCTTTCTATTATTGTTCCTGTTATTAATCCAACTAGGAAGGTTTGAAGGATAATAAAAAGCATTATTGATATTGGGTGTCTTAATTTAATAAAATTAATATTTATTACATTTGATAATGATATAATTATTATTTTCATCATTTCAGGGGTTAGTTTATTTAAAATACCGGTTTTGGGGACCGATGATGGAAGCTTTTCCACCTCTGAAGTTTTAAAAGTGGGGGCTGGACTTATTTCCGGTTTACAAGACCGGCGTTTTTTTTAAACTATTAAAACTAATGTTTATATTATCTATTTTTACTTCTTTATTGATTTATTTTGCTGGTGTTTATGTTTTTTCTTCTAAATGTAAACATTTATTAATGGTTCTTTTGAGATTAGAATATATTGTTCTTTCTTTATTTATGTTAGTTATTGTTTTTCTTATTGAGTTTGATTATGATTATTTTTTTCCTGTTATTTTTTTAGTTTTTTCTCTTTGTGAGGGTGCTTTAGGTCTTTCTATTTTAGTTTCAATAATTCGTTATCATGGTAATGATTTTTTTAATTCTTTTGGTTTATCTTTATGTTAAAGTATTTATTTATAATTATTTTTTTGATCCCTCTTTGTTTATTAAATAATTGTTGATGGTTGGTTCATTCTTTAATGTTTCTGTCGGGTTTTGTATTTATAATTTGTGTTTATTCATATGCTGATTTGAATATAATTAGATATTATTATGGTATTGATTATTTTTCTTTTAGTTTAATTTTACTTAGTTTTTGGAGTTGTTCTTTAATAATCACTGCTAGAGGTTCAGTTTATTTAAGTTCATATCATTCTAATTTTTTTGTTTTTATGGTTTTGATTTTAATAATTATGCTTTATTGTTCATTTGCTAGATTAAGTCTTCTTTCTTTTTATATTTTTTTATGAGGCTAGATTAGTTCCTACTTTACTTTTAATTTTGGGTTGGGGTTATCAACCTGAGCGTTTGCAGGCTGGTGTTTATTTAATTTTTTATACTTTGGTTGCTAGATTACCTTTATTATTAGTTTTATTTAAGGTTTATCATTTTTCTAATACTTTATATTTTCCTTTATTGGTTGATTTTGGTTCTTATTATTTTATGTTTTATGTATTTATAATTTTGGCTTTTTTAGTTAAGATACCTATGTTTTTGGTTCATTTATGACTTCCTAAGGCTCATGTAGAGGCCCCTATTTCAGGTAGAATAATTCTTGCTGGTGTTTTATTAAAGTTAGGTGGTTATGGTATTTTTCGTGTTATAAAGGTTATTTCTTATTTGGGTTTAAAGTTTAATTATTTTTGATTGTCTTTAGGTTTATCTGGGGGTGTTATTGTAAGATTTATTTGTTTTCGTCAGGTTGATTTAAAGTCTTTAATTGCATATTCTTCTGTTGCTCATATAAGAATGGTTATTGGTGGATTGATGACTATGAATTGATGAGGTTGTGTAGGTTCTCTTTCTCTAATGGTTGGTCATGGTTTATGTTCTTCTGGTTTATTTTGTTTATCTAATATTATTTATGAACGTTTAGGTAGATGAAGATTATTAATTAACAAGGGTATAATTAATTTGATGCCAAGAATGGCTTTATGATGATTTCTTTTAAGATCATCAAATATGGCTGCTCCTCCTTCTTTAAATTTGGTAGGTGAAATTAGATTATTAAATAGAATTATATCTTGATCTTCTTTTAGATTCTTTGCTTTGATTTTTTTATCTTTTTTTAGAGCTGTTTATACTTTGTATATATATTCTTATTCTCAGCATGGGAATTATTATTCTGGTGTTTATACTTGTTCTCTTGGTTATTTTCGTGAATATCATCTTTTACTTTTACATTGATTGCCTTTAAATATTCTCTGTTTAAAGGGTGAATATTTCTTTGTTTAGTTTGCTTAAGTATTTTAATTAAAAATATTGTTTTGTGGAATCAATGATATGAAGTTTTTCATCTTAGGCCGTGAATTTATTTTCTATTTGTTCTTTGAGTTTTTTTTCTTTGTTTATTTCGAGAACTATAATTTTTATTTTAGGTATTTATTATTTAATAATTGATTATAGAGTTTTTGTTGAGTGAGAGCTTTTCAATTTAAATGGTTCTATAGTTGTTATAACTTTAATTTTGGATTGAATATCTCTTATTTTTATATCTTTTGTTATATATATTTCTTCTTTGGTTATTTATTATAGAGAGGATTATATATCTGGTGAAAAGAATATAAATCGTTTTATTATTATTGTTTTTCATATTCATTCTTTCTATAGGTTTTTTAATTATTAGTCCTAATTTAATTAGAATTTTATTAGGTTGAGATGGTTTAGGTTTAGTTTCTTATTGTTTAGTTATTTATTATCAAAATGTAAAATCTTATAGTGCTGGTATATTAACTGCACTTTCTAATCGTATTGGTGATGTTGCTATTTTAATTTCTATTGCATGAATGTTAAATTTTGGTGGTTGAAATTATATTTATTATTATGATTTTATTTCTAATTCTTTTGAAATAAAGCTCATTACTATATTAATTGTTTTTGCAGCTATAACTAAGAGAGCTCAGATTCCTTTCTCTTCATGACTTCCTGCTGCTATAGCAGCTCCTACTCCTGTTTCTGCTTTAGTTCATTCTTCTACTCTTGTTACTGCTGGTGTTTATTTATTAATTCGTTTTAGACCAATATTGGATACTTATAATTGTGGTTGATTTTTACTTTTAATTGGTTGTATAACTATATTTATGGCTGGATTGGGCGCTAATTTTGAGTTTGATTTAAAGAAGATTATTGCTCTTTCTACTTTAAGACAACTTGGTTTAATAATAAGAATTTTGGCTATAGGTTATCCAAAGCTTGCATTTTTTCATTTATTGGCTCATGCTTTATTTAAGGCATTATTATTTATATGTGCAGGTTCAATAATTCATAATTTGAAGGATTCTCAGGATGTTCGTTTTATAGGATCAATTGTTAATTTCATACCTTTAACTTCAGTTTGTTTTAATGTTTCTAGTTTATCTTTGTGTGGAATACCTTTTTTAGCGGGATTTTATTCAAAGGATTTAATTCTTGAGATGGTTTGTTTAAGATGAATTAATTGTTTAATTTTTTTTCTTTATTTTTTTTCTACTGGTTTAACTGCTTCTTATTCTTTTCGTTTGTTTTATTATTCAATATCTGGTGATAATAATTTTTATTCTAGATTTTCTTTTGATGATAAGGGTTATTATATTTCATTTGGAATAATTGGTCTATTGTTTGTTGCTGTTGTTGGTGGTAGTCTTTTATCTTGATTAATTTTTCCTATTCCTCATGTGATTGCTTTACCTTATTATTTAAAGTTTTTAACTATTACAGTTGTTATTTTAGGTGCTTATTTAGGTTATCTTATTTCTAATTTTGATTTTTCTCATAATTTATTTTCTTTAAGTATACTTTCTTTTGTTAGATTTGCTGGTTCTATATGATTTATACCTTTTCTTTCAACTAAGTTTATTAGATATATTCCTTTAAAAATAGGTTATTATTCATCTAAGTCATTTGATTATGGTTGAGGTGAATTACTTGGTGGTCAAGGTTTATATAGATTATTTATTTATTTAATTGGTTATATTCAAGGTTGATATGATTTCAAGATTTATCTTTTAACTTTTATTTTTTGAATATTTATTTTGGTAATATTGTTATGTCGTTTACTTAAATAGCTTATAATTAGAGCGTGACACTGAAGATGTTAATGAAGTATTTTTACTTTTAAGTATTTATAAATATAGATATATTTTTTTTACAGTGAAAATGTAATGTTTTATTTAAACTATATAAATTTTAGAAATGTTAACGGAGTTTAACCGCTAATATAAAAAGTTAGCAGCTTTCATATTGGCTTTACATTTCCTTAATTGGAACTATTATAGTTCAATTATATTATTAACAGTAATACGCCTCTTTTTGGCTTCAATTAATAAGAATAAGGGTAGTACATACCAATCTTCCAGGTCGAAACTGACTGCAATATTTCGCTTCTTATTCTATTTAAGGTTGATTGATAATATCAATACTTTTTGAATGAAACCCAAATGTTATATTTAACTACAACCCTTTATTCTGCTCATTGTAATGCTCCTTGGTTTCATTCATGGTATAGTCCTCCTAATAGAACTAGAATAAAAAATATTGTTGATACTGTTCAGATTATAATGTCTGAAGTTTTAAAAATAATTACAATTGGTAGAATTAGTGCAATTTCTACATCAAAAATTAAAAAGATTACTGCGATTAGGAAGAATCGTATTGAGAATGGTATTCGTGCTGATCTTTTTGGATCAAACCCACATTCAAATGGTGATCTTTTTTCTCGATCATTAATTAATTTTTTTGATAGTGTTGTTGCCAGGATTATAACAATTATTGGAATAATAAATCTAATGAAAACTCTTGTTGATAGAATTAGAATTGTTTTTCTTGATTTATATCAAGCTTTCTGATTGGAAGTCAAATGTACTATTTATACTAGAAAAACAATTATCTACCTCATCAATAAATAGAGTTATATAAGAATAATCATACTACGTCTACGAAGTGTCAGTATCATGCTGCTGCTTCAAATCCAAAGTGATGTCTTGGTGAAAATTGATTTATTGAGTGTCGAAGTAGACATGTTGATAAAAAGATTGTTCCAATAATTACGTGTAAACCATGGAATCCTGTTGCAACAAAGAATGTTGATCCATAAACTGCATCTGCAATGGTAAAAGGTGCTTCTCAATATTCATATGCTTGAAGTATTGTAAAGTATAGTCCTAATAACACTGTGAAGAATAATCCTTGTAGTGCTTGAGTATGATTAGATTCCATTAAACTATGATGTGCTCATGTTACTGTTACTCCTGATGCTAAAAGAATAGCTGTATTAAGTAATGGAATTTGTATAGGGTTAAAGGGTTGAATTCCTATTGGAGGTCATAGTATTCCTAGTTCAATTGTTGGTGCTAATCTTCTTCTAAAGAATGCTCAAAAAAAAGAAACGAAAAATAATACCTCTGATGCAATAAATAAAATTATTCCTCATCGTAATCCAATTGATACAAATCCTGTATGTAATCCTTGATATGTTCCTTCTCGTACTACATCTCGTCATCATTGAATTATAGTTAGTAGGGTAATTCCAAATCCAATTATGAATAAGTTAATATTAAATAGGTGGAATCATTTTGCTAGTCCTGATACTAGGACTATTGCTCCAATTGCTCCTGTTAATGGTCAAGGTCTATAGTCTACTGAGTGGAATGGGTGGTTTGAGTGAGTTGTTAACATAGGTTTAATATACTTCTCTAGAATATAGAGATCTTAGAATTGAGAAAACATAGGCTTGAATTATTGCTACTGCTGATTCTAGAATTAATAGAAGTATTTGTCCAATAATTAGTAATGAGATTAAGTTTATTGCTATAGATGGTCCTGTGTTTCCTAATAAGGTTAATAATAAGTGTCCTGCAATTATATTTGCTGCCAACTGTACTGCTAATGTACCTGGTCGAATAACATTGCTAATTGTTTCAATTAGTACTATAAATGATATTAATGCAGGCGGTGTACCTTGTGGTACAAGGTGTGTAAATATATGATTAGTATGGTTAATTCATCCAAATAATATAAATCTTAGCCATATAGGTAGGGCAATGGCAAATGTTAATGCTAAATGTCTTGTTCTAGTAAAAATATAAGGGAATAATCCTATGAAATTGTTAAATAATATTATAATAAAAATTGAGATGAAAATGAATGTTGTTCCATTAAATGATTTTGGTCCAAGAAGTGTTTTAAATTCATTATGTAAGGTTAAATTTAGTTTATTTCAGATAATGTTAATTCGTGATGGTGTAAGTCAAAATAGTGATGGGATTAATAATAGTCCTAGAAATGTTCTAGTTCAATTTAATGATAAATTAAAGATGTTAGTTGATGGGTCAAATGTTGAGAATAGATTTGTTATCATTTTCAATTTAAGTTTTTTATTTCAATTGTTCCTTTTTCTGCTCTTTTAATAAGGTTAGGTTTAAATGAGAAGAAGTTTATTTGATTAAACAAGATTAATGTAGCTGAAAATATAATGAATAGTGAGAATCATATAAGAGGGGATATTTGAGGGATTTGGATATAATTTCCCCATCAGAAGTAGTCGTTAATTTACTATTATTTGGTTTAAGAGAGCATTACTTACTTTCAGTCATCTGATGAATTTCAAGGTGTACTAATTTTTTTTAGTTACTTTAGATTGACACTCTAATGTTATTTATTTTAACTAACTCCTTAAATTATCTTAGATAATCACTTAATAAATAAATTTACTGAAGTTCTTTCAATTACAATTGGTATAAATCTGTGGTTTGCTCCACAGATTTCTGAGCATTGTCCAAAGAATAATCCAGGTCGATTTATTGTGAATGTTCCTTGATTTAACCGACCTGGCGTTGCATCAATTTTAACCCCTAATGCAGGAACTGCTCATGAGTGTAGAACATCTGATGCTCTTGTTAATACTCGTACTTCTGTATTTATTGGTAGGATTGTTCGGTTATCTACATCTAGTAGTCGGAATCCATCATTTTCTAGGTCTTGTTCTGGTGTTATATAAGTGTCAAATTCTACGTCTAAAGTCCTTAGTATAATGAAATTAAGGTTGATGTTGAAATCAATCCTATTGTTGAAATTATTACTGTTATAGGAAGAATGATTCTTGATTTTTGGGACTTTATCTTTATAGATCAAGAATTTTCTGTGTATGATATAATTAGAGCTGAGAATCTAATACGTATTTAGTAGTAGAGTGTAATTGTAGTTAATACAACTATAATAGTTATAATAGTTGTTATATTGTTTTCTATTAATGATTGTATTACAATTCATTTTGGTAAGAATCCAAGGAATGGTTGTAGTCCACCTAAATATAATAAAGATAAGAATATTATGAATTTAATTTCGGTTTTTATATTTCTGGCTGAATAAATTTGATTTATGAAAAATAAATTTATTTGCTTAAATAATAAAACTATAATTAATCTTAATAGTGAGTAAATAATGAAGTATAGTTCTCAGATGTTTTCTCTGACTGTTAATGATCTAATTATTCAACCTAGATGTCTGATTGATGAATATGCTAAAAGTTGTCGTAAGGATGTTTGATTTAAACCTCCTATTGCCCCAATAATAATTCTTAAGATAATAATTGTTCAAATAAAAGTTCTTAATTGAATACAATAAGATAAGACCATTATTGGGGCGATTTTTTGTCATGTTATTAATGTTAAACAATTATTTCATCTTGATGCTCCTATAACTTCTGGAAATCAGAAATGGAAAGGTGCAGCTCCAATCTTTAATAATAGTCTAGATCTAATTATTATTGATGGGATAAATTCTGTTTCCCATCCCATGGGATATTTTATTTGAATCAGCAAAATTGAAAATAATAATATTGTCGATGCTATTGCTTGGACAATAAAATATTTAATTGATGATTCATTTATTATTATATTTTTATTTCTTGTTAGGAGCGGAATAAATGAAAGTAAGTTGATCTCAAGTCCTATTCAAACCCCAAATCAGGAATTTGATGAAATGGACAGGATCATTCCTATCATTATGTTGATAGGAAGAGAAGTTTTGTAGAGTTGTTGGTCATTAAAAAGGAGAGGATTGATACCTCTATAAATGGGGTATGAACCCATTAGCTTGTTTAGCTTACCTTTTTACATTAAGGTGTATGATGCACGTTAGTTTTTGATACTAAAGGAGGTAGTTTAATTCTATCTTATGTAATTTTAATGAAGGTAATTTTATTTACTTTATTTACCCTATCAAGGTAACCCTTTAATCAGGCACTTCACTTATTTAATATATAAATCGAAAGTTTTTTTTGAAATTCTTTTATGTATTATTTTGTTTAATTAGGATTAATTTATCCTGCTCATTTTATTTTTTTTATATATATATAATAAATAATTTATATTAATATATTACATTTAATTGAAATTAAAGTATTATAAGTTCATCTAACCATTATCAATTGATTATTTTAATGCAATTATTTACCTAGGATTATAGCTACTTATGTTTTTAGCTTAAAATAGGTTATTATAATATAATATATATAATAATATGTAATTTAATATTTAATATTATTATAAATGGATATAATAAATAAAATTATTAATTTAAATATAAAATATTATTATTAATATAAATAATTATATTAATTATAATAATATAATTATGTAAATTATCTATAATTAGATTATTTAACTAATATATATGAAAGTTAACTTAATATAAAAAAAGAATTCATATTAATAACATATTATATTAAATTACATAATTGTATAAAATATATTTATTATATTATTTAATCTTTCTTTATTTATTAGTGAAAAGAAAGATTAAATAAGAAATAAAATAATTCATTTATTGCTATACATGTTCCATATTAATCTTTAATTATATATAATAGAGAAGTTGTTGTGGTCATACATAGGGGCGTTTCTTTTTTTTTTAATGTTTGTGGTTTTTTTCTTTTTTTTTCTTTAAATATTTGAATCTTTTATTTTTTCCTGAATTAATAGATTTAAAATTTTCTTATTTTTTATTTTTAAAAGTTTTATTCTTGCTTGTTTATTCACTTTTTCTTTGTATTATATGTAAGTTTTGTTAGACTAAATGTTCTTTTTGCAGTAATTTGATTTAATAATCAAGTGATTTTGGATTTAGCAATTGATTTAGTATCGGCATAATTCGTGCCAGCAGCCGCGGTTATACCATTGATACAAGTGAATATTATTGGTTAAAACCGTTGTTTATATTATTAGGGTTGAAATATAAATTTGTAAGGTGAAATGTTAAAATTTATTTGTGGCCCTTTTTATGAATCTGTGAAATTTAAATAATAAACTAGGATTAGATACCCTATTATTTTAAATGTTAATTATATTTACCAGGGTACTATTAGTTAAGGTCTTTAAACCCAAAGAATTTGGCGGTATCTCATTCCATTCAGAGGAACCTACCCCATGATTGATAATACACGATTTACTCTACTTAATTTATTTGTTTGTATATCTCCGTTATCAGAGAATCTTTTTAGAGTTATAATTCTCAAGATTTATAATTATAAAATATTTCAGGTCAAGGTGCAGCTTATAGTTAAGAGGAGGTGGGTTACAATAGATTTTTGTTTATAACGGATTTGATAGTGAAATACTGTTAATGAAGGTGGATTTGATAGTAATTTAATTTATGTAATTTAACTGATATTGGCTCTGAGATGTGTACACATCGCCCGTCGCTCTCATTATTGATTATTCTATTTTATTTTAAAGTAGCTTCAATTTAGATGAGATAAGTCGTAACATAGTAGATGTACTGGAAAGTGTATCTAGGAAGAGTTTCAAG
Organism: Schistocerca gregaria; assembly: GCF_023897955.1. Lineage (NCBI taxonomy): Eukaryota > Metazoa > Arthropoda > Insecta > Orthoptera > Acrididae > Schistocerca > Schistocerca gregaria. The sequence continues at coordinate 18,212,367 of NC_064925.1, forward strand.
ATATAACTTATTAGTAAAGTGTTTCATTTACACTGAAAATTTTTCTGTGCAAATCAGGATATCTTGATTATTTATTTTATTATATCTATTTTTTGTATATTTAATTATTTAATATAAATAATTTTATTGTATTTTTGTCTCAGTATATTTTATAGAATTGATTTTTTAAATTATAGTTTATTGGTAATGTAAGTGTTTTACGAAATATTATTTTAAATTTTTTTAAGTAGATTTTATTTATTGTACCTTTTGTATCAGGGTTTATCAAAATTTTAGTATTTATTTTACTTGTCTTGATTTGGGTTGATATATAAATAATTTATAGTTAATGTATCATAATTATTATTAAATTATTTATAGAAATGAGATGTTAATCGTTTCCCAAGATATCTAGTTTCTTAAGAAAAAATTTAATTTTTTAAAGTTATTTGTTTTTATTTAATTTTTTAAGTACAAATATTAACTTATTTATTCTTTAAGGGATAAGCTTTGAAGTTAATAACCTATAATTTATTTTATAGAAATATAATAGTAAGCTTTAAACCAGCTATCTTTAAGATTACGCTTTAGTTCATTATTTTTTATTTTGATTTTATAAATATTTTAGGTTTTTTATTAAGATTATTAATTTAATTTTAAAATTTTTGTAATAATGATAGAATTAGTATATTTATTTGTATGAAATTTTTACCTTGTGAACTTATTATAAGGAACTAGGCAAAATTGATTTCCGCCTGTTTATCAAAAACATGTCCTCTTGTTTATATTTTGAGGTCTGGCCTGCTCACTGAGCGTATTTTTAAAGAGCCGCGGTATTTTGACCGTGCAAAGGTAGCATAATCATTAGTCTCTTAATTAGTGGCTGGAATGAATGGCTTGACGAGAAATCAACTGTCTCTTAATAAATTTTTGAATTTAACTTTTGAGTCAAAGGGCTTAAATTCTTCTTTAGGACGAGAAGACCCTATAGAGCTTGACATTTTACTTTTATATAGTTTTTTGTTTGTCTTTCTATATTTAATGATGATGTTTTGTTGGGGTGACATGAAGAATAGATAAACTCTTCATTATTATATCATTTATTTATGTTTGTTATTTTGATCCATAATTTATGATCATAAGATTAAGTTACCTTAGGGATAACAGCGTAATTGTTTTTGAGAGCTCATATCGACAAAGCAGATTGCGACCTCGATGTTGGATTAAGAAAAATTTTGGGTGCAGGAGCCCAATGATTAGGTCTGTTCGACCTTTAAATTCTTACATGATCTGAGTTCAGACCGGCGTGAGCCAGGTCGGTTTCTATCCTAAGATTGTTAATCCATATTAGTACGAAAGGACCATATGGTTAAAATATTTTTTGTTATATTGATTAATATTAATTTATTTACTATTTTGACAGATTAATGTGTTGAATTTAGAATTCATTTATGTAGATTTTTTCTACAAATAGTATTGATACTTTATGATTTATTTATATTTATTTTGAATTTTCTTTTATTGGTTATTTGTGTTTTAATTAGTGTTGCCTTTTTAACTTATTAGAGCGTAAGGTTTTAGGTTATATTCAGATTCGAAAGGGTCCAAATAAGGTAGGTTTTGTTGGAATTCCTCAGCCATTTAGAGATGCTATTAAGTTAATTTGTAAGGAGCAGCCAATTCCTATTATATCTAATTACCTACTTTATTATTTTTCCCCTGTTTTTAATTTAATGATTTCTTTAGCCGTTTGAGTAATTTTTCCTTATTTAACTTATATGTGTTCTTTTTCTTATGGATTTTTATTTTTTTTATGTTGTACTAGATTAGGTGTTTATACTGTTATAATTGCTGGTTGATCTTCTAATTCAAATTATTCATTATTAGGTTCTCTTCGTTCTGTTGCTCAAACAATTTCTTATGAAGTTAGTTTAGCTTTAATTTTATTGTCTTTAATTATTTTAATTGGTAGTTTTAATATGTTTGATGTTATAAACTATCAGCTTTATTGTTGATTTATTATTATTTCTTTTCCTTTAGCTTTAGCTTGTTTTGCTTCTTGCTTAGCTGAAACTAATCGTACTCCTTTTGATTTTGCTGAAGGGGAATCTGAGTTAGTTTCAGAATTTAATATTGAGTATGGTGCGGGTGGTTTTACTTTAATTTTTTTAGCTGAATATACTAGAATTGTCTTCATAAGAATGTTACAGGCTTTAATTTTTTTGGGCGGTGATTTTTATTCTTTTATATTTTTTATTAAGCTTGCTATTATATCTTTTGGTTTTATTTGGGTTCGTGGAACATTACCACGGTTCCGTTATGATAAATTAATGTACTTAGCTTGAAAAAGTTTTTTACCTTTATCTTTGAATGTTTTTATTTTCTTTGTTGGTTTAAAGATTTTATTTATCTCATTTGTTTAGTGAAATTTTTTGAGAAAAGTTAATAGAAGAGTTAAACTTCTAATTTTATGTTTTCAAAACATATGCTTTTCCTAAGCTAATTAACTTTATTCCTTAATTAATTTATCTCATGCGTTTGCGACATGGACATTAATTAAGAAATATGTGAAGTAAATAATTGTTAAGATTTGACCTGTTATAATATAAGGTTCTTCAACAGGTCGTTTACCAATTCACGTTAGTAAGCATACAACAACTACTATAATTCAGAATAAAATTTGATTAATAGGGTAAAATTGAATGCCTCGGAATGGTGTTTTATTATAAAATGGTAAAATTATTAAGATTCTAATTGATAAAAATAATGCAATAACACCTCCTAACTTATTAGGGATAGATCGTAGAATTGCATATGCAAATAGGAAATATCATTCTGGTTGAATGTGAACTGGTGTTACTAATGGGTTGGCAGGTACAAAGTTATCTGGATCTCCTAATAGGTAAGGATTAATTAAACATAGTATAATTAATAATGATGTTATTATTACAAATGTAATAGAATCCTTAAAGGTAAAGTATGGATGGAATGGAATTTTTTCAATATCTCCATTTAGTCCAAGAGGATTATTAGATCCTGTTTGGTGAAGAAAAAATAAATGAATTGCTGCTATAGCAGCAATAATAAATGGTAATACAAAATGGAATGTGAAGAATCGATTTAATGTTGCATTATCAACAGCGAATCCTCCTCATACTCATTGGACTAAATCTGTTCCTAAGTATGGGATTGCTGATAATAAATTAGTAATTACTGTTGCACCTCAAAAAGATATTTGGCCTCAGGGTAAGACATATCCTATAAATGCAGTTGCTATAACTAAAAATAAAATCACTGTACCAATTATTCAGGTATGTATATATATATAAGATCCATAGTAAATTCCCCGTCCTACATGTAAGTAAATACAAATAAAAAATATAGATGCTCCATTTGCGTGTAAGGTTCGGATAATTCAACCATTATTTACGTCTCGGCAGATGTGTACTACACTACTGAATGCTATTTCAATATTTGATGTATAATGTATAGCTAAAAATAGTCCAGTTACGATTTGAATTACCAAACATAACCCTAATAGGGATCCAAAATTTCATCAAAATGAAATATTTGTTGGGGCAGGTAAGTCAATTAAAGAGTTATTAATAATTTTAATTAAAGGATGTCTTAATCGTAAGGGTTTATTCCTTAGTAATTATCTTATTTTACGAATAGGTCCCTGATTAATATTGGTGATTTTAACAACTGCTAGTAGTGCTAAAAATAAATAAATTATTATTATTATTGTAATAATGAATGTTGGTCTATTATATAATTTTTCTAAAGATATTGTTATTTCTTGATAATTGATTGAATTATCAATATTTATAGTTTCGGTGTTTTTGAAAAAGTCTATAAATATAGATATATCTAGAATAATTAATATTAATATGATAAATACTCACATTATTAATGTAATAATTATAGTGATTGATTTAGGCTGAAATATTTCGTTTGATGCAATTCTTGTAATGTAAATAAATAATACTAGTATACCACCAAGAAATGTTAAAAATAAAATATATGATAATCAATATCTTTCTATTATTGTTCCTGTTATTAATCCAACTAGGAAGGTTTGAAGGATAATAAAAAGCATTATTGATATTGGGTGTCTTAATTTAATAAAATTAATATTTATTACATTTGATAATGATATAATTATTATTTTGATCATTTCAGGGGTTAGTTTATTTAAAATACCGGTTTTGGGGACCAATGATGGAAGCTTTTCCACCTCTGAAGTTTTAAAAGTGGGGACTGGACTTATTTCCGGTTTACAAGACCGGCGTTTTTTTTAAACTATTAAAACTAATGTTTATATTCTCTATTTTTACTTCTTTATTGATTTATTTTGCTGGTGTTTATGTTTTTTCTTCTAAACGTAAACATTTATTAATGGTTCTTTTGAGATTAGAATATATTGTTCTTTCTTTATTTATGTTAGTTATTGTTTTTCTTATTGAGTTTGATTATGATTATTTTTTTCCTGTTATTTTTTTAGTTTTTTCTGTTTGTGAGGGTGCTTTAGGTCTTTCTATTTTAGTTTCAATAATTCGTTCTCATGGTAATGATTTTTTTAATTCTTTTGGTTTATCTTTATGTTAAAGTGTTTATTTATAACTATTTTTTTGATCCCTCTTTGTTTATTAAATAATTGTTGATGGTTGGTTCATTCTTTAATGTTTCTGTCGGGTTTTGTTTTTATAATTTGTGTTTATTCATATGCTGATTTGAATATAATTAGATATTATTTTGGTATTGATTATTTTTCTTTTAGTTTAATTTTACTTAGTTTTTGGATTTGTTCTTTAATAATCACTGCTAGAGGTTCAGTTTATTTAAGTTCATATCATTCTAATTTTTTTGTTTTTATGGTTTTGATTTTAATAATTATGCTTTATTGTTCATTTGCTAGATTAAGTCTTCTTTCTTTTTATATTTTTTTTGAGGCTAGGTTAGTTCCTACTTTACTTTTAATTTTGGGTTGGGGTTATCAACCTGAGCGTTTGCAGGCTGGTGTTTATTTAATTTTTTATACTTTGGTTGCTAGATTACCTTTATTATTAGTTTTATTTAAGGTTTATGATTTTTCTAATACTTTATATTTTCCTTTATTGGTTGATTTTGGTTCTTATTATTTTATGTTTTATGTATTTATAATTTTGGCTTTTTTAGTTAAGATACCTATGTTTTTGGTTCATTTATGACTTCCTAAGGCTCATGTAGAGGCCCCTATTTCAGGTAGAATAATTCTTGCTGGTGTTTTATTAAAGTTAGGTGGTTATGGTATTTTTCGTGTTATAAAGGTTATTTCTTATTTGGGTTTAAAGTTTAATTATTTTTGATTGTCTTTAGGTTTATCTGGGGGTGTTATTGTAAGATTTATTTGTGTTCGTCAGGTTGATATTTAGTCTTTAATTGCATATTCTACTGTTGCTCATATAAGAATGGATTGATGACTATGAATTGATGAGGTTGTGTAGGTTCTCTTTCTCTAATGGTTGGTCATGGTTTATGTTCTTCTGGTTTATTTTGTTTATCTAATATTATTTATGAACGTTTAGGTAGACGAAGATTATTAATTAACAAGGGTATAATTAATTTGATGCCAAGAATGGCTTTATGATGATTTCTTTTAAGATCATCAAATATGGCTGCTCCTCCTTCTTTAAATTTGGTAGGTGAAATTAGATTATTAAATAGAATTATATCTTGATCTTCTTTTAGATTCTTTGCTTTGATTTTTTTATCTTTTTTTAGAGCTGTTTATACTTTGTATATATATTCTTATTCTCAGCATGGGAATTATTATTCTGGTGTTTATACTTGTTCTCTTGGTTATTTTCGTGAATATCATCTTTTACTTTTACATTGATTGCCTTTAAATATTCTCTGTTTAAAGGGTGAATATTTCTTTGTTTAGTTTGCTTAAGTATTTTAATTAAAAATATTGTTTTGTGGAATCAATGATATAAAGTTTTTCATCTTAGGCCGTGAATTTATTTTCTATTTGTTCTTTGAGTTTTTTTTCTTTGTTTATTTCGAGAACTATAATTTTTATTTTAGGTATTTATTATTTAATAATTGATTATAGAGTTTTTGTTGAGTGAGAGCTTTTCAATTTAAATGGTTCTATAGTTGTTATAACTTTAATTTTGGATTGAATATCTCTTATTTTTATATCTTTTGTTATATATATTTCTTCTTTGGTTATTTATTATAGAGAGGATTATATATCTGGTGAAAAGAATATAAATCGTTTTATTATTATTGTTTTAATATTTATTCTTTCTATAGGTTTTTTAATTATTAGTCCTAATTTAATTAGAATTTTATTAGGTTGAGATGGTTTAGGTTTAGTTTCTTATTGTTTAGTTATTTATTATCAAAATGTAAAATCTTATAGTGCTGGTATATTAACTGCACTTTCTAATCGTATTGGTGATGTTGCTAATTTAATTTCTATTGCATGAATGTTAAATTTTGGTGGTTGAAATTATATTTATTATTATGATTTTATTTCTAATTCTTTTGAAATAAAGCTCATTACTATATTAATTGTTTTAGCAGCTATAACTAAGAGAGCTCAGATTCCTTTCTCTTCATGACTTCCTGCTGCTATAGCAGCTCCTACTCCTGTTTCTGCTTTAGTTCATTCTTCTACTCTTGTTACTGCTGGTGTTTATTTATTAATTCGTTTTAGACCAATATTGGATACTTATAATTGTGGTTGATTTTTACTTTTAATTGGTTGTATAACTATATTTATGGCGGGATTGGGCGCTAATTTTGAGTTTGATTTAAAGAAGATTATTGCTCTTTCTACTTTAAGACAACTTGGTTTAATAATAAGAATTTTGGCTATAGGTTATCCAAAGCTTGCATTTTTTCATTTATTGGCTCATGCTTTATTTAAGGCATTATTATTTATATGTGCAGGTTCAATAATTCATAATTTGAAGGATTCTCAGGATATTCGTTTTATAGGATCAATTGTTAATTTCATACCTTTAACTTCAGTTTGTTTTAATGTTTCTAGTTTATCTTTGTGTGGAATACCTTTTTTAGCGGGATTTTATTCAAAGGATTTAATTCTTGAGATGGTTTGTTTAAGATGAATTAATTGTTTAATTTTTTTCTTTATTTTTTTTCTACTGGTTTAACTGCTTCTTATTCTTTTCGTTTGTTTTATTATTCAATATCTGGTGATAATAATTTTTATTCTAGATTTTCTTTTGATGATAAGGGTTATTATATTTCATTTGGAATAATTGGTCTATTGTTTGTTGCTGTTTTTGGTGGTAGTCTTTTATCTTGATTAATTTTTCCTATTCCTCATGTGATTGCTTTACCTTATTATTTAAAGTTTTTAACTATTACAGTTGTTATTTTAGGTGCTTATTTAGGTTATCTTATTTCTAATTTTGATTTTTCTCATAATTTATTTTCTTTAAGTATACTTTCTTTTGTTAGATTTGCTGGTTCTATATGATTTATACCTTTTCTTTCAACTAAGTTTATTAGATATATTCCTTTAAAAATAGGTTATTATTCATCTAAGTCATTTGATTATGGTTGAGGTGAATTACTTGGTGGTCAAGGTTTATATAGATTATTTATTTATTTAATTGGTTATATTCAAGGTTGATATGATTCTAATTTCAAGATTTATCTTTTAACTTTTATTTTTTGAATATTTATTTTGGTAATATTGTTTTTCGTTTACTTAAATAGCTTATAATTAGAGCGTGACACTGAAGATGTTAAGGAAGTATTTTTACTTTTAAGTATTTATAAATATAGATATATTATTTTTACAGTGAAAATGTAATGTTTTATTTAAACTATATAAATTTTAGAAATGTTAACGGAGTTTAACCGCTAATATAAAAAGTTAGCAGCTTTCATATTGGCTTTACATTTCCTTAATTGGAACTATTATAGTTCAATTATATTATTAACAGTAATACTCCTCTTTTTGGCTTCAATTAATAAGAATAAGGGTAGTACATACCAATCTTCCAGGTCGAAACTGACTGCAATATTTCGCTTCTTATTCTATTTAAGGTTGATTGATAATATCAATACTTTTTGAATGCAACCCAAATGTTATATTTAACTACAACCCTTTATTCTGCTCATTGTAATGCTCCTTGGTTTCATTCATGGTATAGTCCTCCTAATAGAACTAGAATAAAAAATATTGTTGATACTGTTCAGATTATAATGTCTGAAGTTTTAAAAATAATTACAATTGGTAGAATTAGTGCAATTTCTACATCAAAAATTAAAAAGATTACTGCGATTAGGAAGAATCGTATTGAGAATGGTATTCGTGCTGATCTTTTTGGATCAAACCCACATTCAAATGGTGATCTTTTTTCTCGATCATTAATTAATTTTTTTGATAGTGTTGTTGCCAGGATTATAACAATTATTGGAATAATAAATCTAATGAAAACTCTTGTTGATAGAATTAGAATTGTTTTTCTTGATTTATATCAAGCTATCTGATTGGAAGTCAAATGTACTATTTATACTAGAAAAACAATTATCTACCTTATCAATAAATAGAGATATATAAGAATAATCATACTACGTCTACGAAGTGTCAGTATCATGCTGCTGCTTCAAATCCAAAGTGATGTCTTGGTGAAAATTGATTTATTGAGTGTCGAAGTAGACATGTTGATAAAAAGATTGTTCCAATAATTACGTGTAAACCATGGAATCCTGTTGCAACAAAGAATGTTGATCCATAAACTGCATCTGCAATGGTAAAAGGTGCTTCTCAATATTCATATGCTTGAAGTATTGTAAAGTATAGTCCTAATAACACTGTGAAGAATAATCCTTGTAGTGCTTGAGTATGATTAGATTCCATTAAACTATGATGTGCTCATGTTACTGTTACTCCTGATGCTAAAAGAATAGCTGTATTAAGTAATGGAATTTGTATAGGGTTAAAGGGTTGAATTCCTATTGGAGGTCATAGTATTCCTAGTTCAATTGTTGGTGCTAATCTTCTTCTAAAGAATGCTCAAAAAAAAGAAACGAAAAATAATACCTCTGATGCAATAAATAAAATTATTCCTCATCGTAATCCAATTGATACAAATCCTGTATGTAATCCTTGATATGTTCCTTCTCGTACTACATCTCGTCATCATTGAATTATAGTTAGTAGGGTAATTCCAAATCCAATTATGAATAAGTTAATATTAAATAGGTGGAATCATTTTGCTAGTCCTAATACTAGGACTATTGCTCCAATTGCTCCTGTTAATGGTCAAGGTCTATAGTCTACTAAGTGGAATGGGTGGTTTGAGTGAGTTGTTAACATAGGTTTAATATACTTCTCTAGAATATAGAGTTCTTAGAATTGAGAAAACATAGGCTTGAATTATTGCTACTGCTGATTCTAGAATTAATAGAAGTATTTGTCCAATAATTAGTAATGAGATTAAGTTTATTGCTATAGATGGTCCTGTGTTTCCTAATAAGGTTAATAATAAGTGTCCTGCAATTATATTTGCTGCCAACCGTACTGCTAATGTACCTGGTCGAATAACATTACTAATTGTTTCAATTAGTACTATAAATGATATTAATGCAGGCGGTGTACCTTGTGGTACAAGGTGTGTAAATATATGATTAGTATGGTTAATTCATCCAAATAATATAAATCTTAGCCATATAGGTAGGGCAATTGCAAATGTTAATGCTAAATGTCTTGTTCTAGTAAAAATATAAGGGAATAATCCTATGAAATTGTTAAATAATATTATAATAAAAATTGAGATGAAAATGAATGTTGTTCCATTAAATGATTTTGGTCCAAGAAGTGTTTTAAATTCATTATGTAAGGTTAAATTTAGTTTATTTCAGATAATGTTAATTCGTGATGGTGTAAGTCAAAATAGTGATGGGATTAATAATAGTCCTAGAAATGTTCTAGTTCAATTTAATGATAAATTAAAGATGTTAGTTGATGGGTCAAATGTTGAGAATAGATTTGTTATCATTTTCAATTTAAGTTTTTTATTTCAATTGTTCCTTTTTCTGCTCTTTTAATAAGGTTAGGTTTAAATGAGAAGAAGTTTATTTGATTAAACAAGATTAATGTAGCTGAAAATATAATGAATAGTGAGAATCATATAAGAGGGGATATTTGAGGGATTTGGATATAATTTCCCCATCAGAAGTAGTCGTTAATTTACTATTATTTGGTTTAAGAGACCATTACTTACTTTCAGTCATCTGATGAATTTCAAGGTGTACTAATTTTTTTTAGTTACTTTAGATTGACACTCTAATGTTATTTATTTTAACTAACTCCTTAAATTATCTTAGATAATCACTTAATAAATAAATTTACTGAAGTTCTTTCAATTACAATTGGTATAAATCTGTGGTTTGCTCCACAGATTTCTGAGCATTGTCCAAAGAATAATCCAGGTCGATTTATTGTGAATGTTCCTTGATTTAACCGACCTGGCGTTGCATCAATTTTAACCCCTAATGCAGGAACTGCTCATGAGTGTAGAACATCTGATGCTCTTGTTAATACTCGTACTTCTGTATTTATTGGTAGGATTGTTCGGTTATCTACATCTAGTAGTCGGAATCCATCATTTTCTAGGTCTTGTTCTGGTGTTATATAAGTGTCAAATTCTACGTCTATGAAGTCTGAATATTCATATCTTCAATATCATTGTCGTCCAATGGTTTTAATTGTAATTATTGCATCTACTGAATCATCAAGTAAATATAATAGTCGTAATGATGGAAGGGCAATAAAAATTAATGTAATTGCTGGTAAAGCTGTTCAGATTGTTTCAATTAAATGTCCATGAAGTATATTACGGTTAGTATAGGCAATAAATAATATATAACTTAGGGCATAACCTACAATTAATGTAATTATTAATAATACGACCATAGTATGATCATGAAGGAATGATAATTGCTCCATTAATGGTGAAGCTCCATCTTGAAGAGATAAATTTGATCATGTTGCCATTAATAAATATTTTCTAATAAAAGGTCAAACCTTTATTTGTAGAGCTTAAATCTACTGCACTAATCTGCCATATTAGAATCTAGAGATTAATGGTAATTCTGAGTAACTATGTTCTGCAGGAGGGTTATTTTGTAGTCATTCTGTTGATCTTCTTATGTTAGCTCTAAATATAATTGCTCGGTTTGTAATCATTCTTTCTCATATAATTACAATGAATAAAATGATTCCTACAATAGAAATTGTAGACCCAATTCTTGATACTACGTTTCATGATGTATATGCGTCTGGGTAGTCAGAGTATCGTCGAGGTCAAAGAATGATGTATTTAAATTTCGATCTGTTAATAATATAGTAATAGCTCCTGCTAAAACTGGAAGTGAAAGAAGGAGAAGTAATGCTGTAATAGCTACAGATCATACAAATAAAGGTGTTTGATCTAAAGTTATACTTTCTGATCGTATATTAATTGCTGTTGTAATGAAATTCACTGCACCAAGAATAGATGATACACCTGCTAAGTGCAGTGAAAAAATAGCTAGATCTACAGATGCACCCCCGTGTGCAATAGCTCCTGCTAGAGGAGGGTAAACTGTTCATCCTGTACCAGCACCATTATCTACTATAGAAGATGTAAGAAGAAGGGTTAGTGAAGGTGGTAGTAATCAAAAACTTATATTATTTATTTGTGGAAATGCTATATCTGGTGCACCAATTATTAGTGGAACAAGTCAATTACCAAATCCACCAATTATAATAGGTATTACTATAAAGAAAATTATTACGAATGCGTGAGCTGTAATAATAACATTATAAATCTGGTCATCCCCAATTAGAGATCCGGGTTGGCCAAGTTCAGCACGAATAAGTATTCTTATTGATGTTCCTACTATTCCTGCTCATGCTCCAAATATGAAGTATAAAGTACCAATGTCCTTATGGTTTGTTGAGAATAATCATTTTTGCGGTAAGATGGCTGAATTTTAGGTGGTAGACTGTAAATCTACTTATGAGATGTTTTCTCTCTTATCATATTTAGGTCTTATATTCAATTATGATTCTAGACTGCAATTCTAGAGGTGTAAAATTTTACTAAGGCCTAAAAGATTATTCTTTTAATTATAACTTTGAAGGTTATTAGTTTGATTAACTTAAGTCCTTAGTATAATGAAATTAAGGTTGATGTTGAAATCAATCCTATTGTTGAAATTATTACTGTTATAGGAAGAATGATTCTTGATTTGTGGGACTTTATCTTTATAGATCACGAATTTTCTGTGTATGATATAATTAGAGCTGAGAATCTAATACGTATATAGTAGTAGAGTGTAATTGTAGTAAATACAACTATAATAGTTATAATAGTTGTTATATTGTTTTCTATTAATGATTGTATTACAATTCATTTTGGTAAGAATCCAAGGAATGGTGGTAGTCCACCTAAAGATAATAAAGATAAGAATATTATGAATTTAATTTCGGTTTTTATATTTCTGGCTGAATAAATTTGATTTATGAAAAATAAATTTATTTGCTTAAATAATAAAACTATAATTAATCTTAATAGTGAGTAAATAATGAAGTATAGTTCTCAGATGTTTTCTCTGACTGTTAATGATCTAATTATTCAACCTAGATGTCTGATTGATGAATATGCTAAAAGTTGTCGTAAGGATGTTTGATTTAAACCTCCTATTGCCCCAATAATAATTCTTAAGATAATAATTGTTCAAATAAAAGTTCTTAATTGAATAAAATAAGATAAGACCATTATTGGGGCGATTTTTTGTCATGTTATTAATGTTAAACAATTATTTCATCTTGATGCTCCTATAACTTCTGGAAATCAGAAATGGAAAGGTGCAGCTCCAATCTTTAATAATAGTCTAGATCTAATTATTATTGATGGGATAAATTCTGTTTCCCATCCCATGGGATATTTTATTTGAATCAGCAAAATTGAAAATAATAATATTGTCGATGCTATTGCTTGGACAATAAAATATTTAATTGATGATTCATTTATTATTATATTTTTATTTCTTGTTAGGAGCGGAATAAATGAAAGTAAGTTGATCTCAAGTCCTATTCAAACCCCAAATCAGGAATTTGATGAAATGGACAGGATCGTTCCTATCATTAATGTTGATAGGAAGAGAAGTTTTGTAGAGTTGTTGGTCATTAAAAAGGAGAGGATTGATACCTCTATAAATGGGGTATGAACCCATTAGCTTGTTTAGCTTACCTTTTTACATTAAGGTGTATGATGCACGTTAGTTTTTGATACTAAAGGAGGTAGTTTAATTCTATCTTATGTAATTTTAATGAAGGTAATTTTATTTACTTTATTTACCCTATCAAGGTAACCCTTTAATCAGGCACTTCATTTATTTAATATATAAATCGAAATTTTTTTTGAAATTCTTTTATGTATTATTTTGTTTAATTAGGATTAATTTATCCTGCTCATTTTATTTTTTTATATATATATATATAATAAATAATTTATATTAATATATTACATTTAATTGAAATTAAAGTATTATAAGTTCATCTTACCATTATCAATTGATTATTTTAATGCAATTATTTACCTAGGATTATAGCTACTTATGTTTTTAGCTTAAAATAGGTTATTATAATATAATATATATAATAATATGTAATTTAATATTTAATATTATTATAATTGGATATAATAAATAAAATTATTAATTTAAATATAAAATATTATTATTAATATAAATAATTATATTAATTATAATAATATAATTATGTAAATTATCTATAATTAGATTATTTAACAAATATATATGAAAGTTAACTTAATATAAAAAAAGAATTCATATTATTAACATATTATATTAAATTACTTAATTATATAAAATATATTTATTATATTATTTAATCTTTCTTTATTTATTAGTGAAAAGAAAGATTAAATAAGAAAGAATATAATACATTTATTGCTATACATGTTCCATATTAATCTTTAATTATATATAATAGAGAAGTTGTTGTGGTCATACATAGGGGCGTTTCTTTTTTTTTTGTTAATGTTTGTGGTTTTTTTCTTTTTTTTCTTTAAATATTTGAATCTTTTATTTTTTCCTGAATTAATAGATTTAAAATTTTCTTATTTTTTATTTTTAAAAGTTTTATTCTTGCTTGTTTATTCACTTTTTCTTTGTATTATATGTAAGTTTTGTTAGACTAAATGTTCTTTTTGCAGTAATTTGATTTAATTATCAAGTGATTTTGGATTTAGCAATTGATTTAGTATCGGCATAATTCGTGCCAGCAGCCGCGGTTATACGATTGATACAAGTGAATATTATTGGTTAAAACAGTTGTTTATATTATTAGGGTTGAAATATAAATTTGTAAGGTGAAATGTTAAAATTTATTTGTGGCCCTTTTTATGAATCTGTGAAATTTAAATAATAAACTAGGATTAGATACCCTATTATTTTAAATGTTAATTATATTTACCAGGGTACTATTAGTTAAGGTCTTTAAACCCAAAGAATTTGGCGGTATCTCATTCCATTCAGAGGAACGTACCCCATGATTGATAATACACGATTTACTCTACTTAATTTATTTGTTTGTATATCTCCGTTATCAGAGAATATTTTTAGAGATATAATTCTCAAGATTTATAATTATAAAATATTTCAGGTCAAGGTGCAGCTTATAGTTAAGAGGAGGTGGGTTACAATAGATTTTTGTTTATAACGGATTTGATAGTGAAATACTGTTAATGAAGGTGGATTTGATAGTAATTTAATTTATTTAATTTAACTGATATTGGCTCTGAGATGTGTACACATCGCCCGTCGCTCTCATTATTGATTATTCTATTTTATTTTAAAGTAGCTTCAATTTAGATGAGATAAGTCGTAACATAGTAGATGTACTGGAAAGTGTATCTAGGAAGAGTTTCAAGATATAACTTATTAGTAAAGTGTTTCATTTACACTGAAAATTTTTCTGTGCAAATCAGGATATCTTGATTATTTATTTTATTATATTTATTTTTTGTTTATTTAATTATTTAATATAAATAATTTTATTGTATTTTTGTCTTAGTATATTTTATAGAATTGATTTTTTAAATTATAGTTTATTGGTAATGTAAGTGTTTTATGAAATATTATTTTAAATTTTTTTAAGTAGATTTTATTTATTGTACCTTTTGTAACAGGGTTTATCAAAATTTTAGTATTTATTTTACTTGTCTCGATTTGGGTTGATTTATAAATAATTTATAGTTAATGTATCATAATTATTATTAAAATATTTATAGAAATGAGATGTTAATCGTTTCCCAATATATCTAGTTTCTTAACAAAAAATTTAATTTTTTAAAGTTATTTGTTTTTATTTAATTTTTTAAGTAAAAATATTAACTTATTTATTCTATAAGGGATAAGCTTTAAAGTTAATAACCTATAATTTATTTTATAGAAATATAATAGTAAGCTTTAAACCAGCTATCTTTAAGATTACGTTTTAGTTCATTATTTTTTATTTTGATTTTATAAATATTTTAGGTTTTTTATTAAGATTATTAATTTAATTTTATAATTTTTGTAATAATGATAGAATTAGTATATTTATTTGTATGAAATTTTTACCTTGTGAACTTATTATAAGGAACTAGGCAAAATTGATTTCCGCCTGTTTATCAAAAACATGTCCTCTTGTTTGTATTTTGAGGTCTGGCCTGCTCACTGAGCGTATTTTTAAAGAGCCGCGGTATTTTGACCGTGCAAAGGTAGCATAATCATTAGTCTCTTAATTAGTGGCTGGAATGAATGGCTTGACGAGAAATCAACTGTCTCTTAATAAATTTTTGAATTTAACTTTTGAGTCAAAAGGCTTAAATTCTTCTTTAGGACGAGAAGACCCTATAGAGCTTGACATTTTACTTTTATATAGTTTTTTGTTTGTCTTTCTATATTTAATGATGATGTTTTGTTGGGGTGACATGAAGAATAGATAAACTCTTCATTATTATATCATTTATTTATGTTTGTTATTTTGATCCATAATTTATGATCATAAGATTAAGTTACCTTAGGGATAACAGCGTAATTGTTTTTGAGAGCTCATATCGACAAAGCAGATTGCGACCTCGATGTTGGATTAAGAAAAATTTTGGGTGCAGGAGCCCAATGATTAGGTCTGTTCGACCTTTAAATTCTTACATGATCTGAGTTCAGACCGGCGTGAGCCAGGTCGGTTTCTATCCTAAGATTGTTAATCCATATTAGTACGAAAGGACCATATGGTTAAAATATTTTTTGTTATATTGATTAATATTAATTTATTTACTAGTTTGACAGATTAATGTGTTGAATTTAGAATTCATTTATGTAGATTTTTTCTACAAATAGTATTGATACTTTATGATTTATTTATATTTATTTTGAATTTTCTTTTATTGGTTATTTGTGTTTTAATTAGTGTTGCCTTTTTAACTTTATTAGAGTGTAAGGTTTTAGGTTATATTCAGATTCGAAAGGGTCCAAATAAGGTAGGTTTTGTTGGAATTCCTCAGCCATTTAGAGATGCTATTAAGTTAATTTGTAAGGAGCAGCCAATTCCTATTATATCTAATTACCTACTTTATTATTTTTCCCCTGTTTTTAATTTAATGATTTCTTTAGCCGTTTGAGTAATTTTTCCTTATTTAACTTATATGTGTTCTTTTTCTTATGGATTTTTATTTTTTTTATGTTGTACTAGATTAGGTGTTTATACTGTTATAATTGCTGGTTGATCTTCTAATTCAAATTATTCATTATTAGGTTCTCTTCGTTCTGTTGCTCAAACAATTTCTTATGAAGTTAGTTTAGCTTTAATTTTATTGTCTTTAATTATTTTAATTGGTAGTTTTAATATGTTTGATTTTATAAACTATCAGCTTTATTGTTGATTTATTATTATTTCTTTTCCTTTAGCTTTAGCTTGTTTTGCTTCTTGCTTAGCTGAAACTAATCGTACTCCTTTTGATTTTGCTGAAGGGGAATCTGATTTAGTTTCAGGATTTAATATTGAGTATGGTGCGGGTGGTTTTACTTTAATTTTTTTAGCTGAAAATACTAGAATTGTCTTCATAAGAATGTTATTGGCTTTAATTTTTTTGGGCGGTGATTTTTATTCTTTTATATTTTTTATTAAGCTTGCTATTATATCTTTTGGTTTTATTTGGGTTCGTGGAACATTACCACGGTTCCGTTATGATAAATTAATGTACTTAGCTTGAAAAAGTTTTTTACCTTTATCTTTGAATTTTTTTATTTTCTTTGTTGGTTTAAAGATTTTATTTATCTCATTTGTTTAGTGAAATTTTTTGAGAAAAGTTAATAGAAGAGTTAAACTTCTAATTTTATGTTTTCAAAACATATGCTTTTCCTAAGCTAATTAACTTTATTCCTTAATTAATTTATCTCATGCGTTTGCGACATGGAAATTAATTAAGAAATATGTGAAGTAAATAATTGTTAAGATTTGACCTGTTATAATATAAGGTTCTTCAACAGGTCGTTTACCAATTCACGTTAGTAAGCATACAACAACTACTATAATTCAGAATAATATTTGATTAATAGGGTAAAATTGAATGCCTCGGAATGGTGTTTTATTATAAAATGGTAAAATTATTAAGATTCTAATTGATAAAAATAATGCAATAACACCTCCTAACTTATTAGGGATAGATCGTAGAATTGCATATGCAAATAGGAAATATCATTCTGGTTGAATGTGAATTGGTGTTACTAATGGGTTGGCAGGTACAAAGTTATCTGGATCTCCTAATAGGTAAGGATTAATTAAACATAGTATAATTAATAATGATGTTATTATTACAAATGTAATAGAATCCTTAAAGGTAAAGTATGGATGGAATGGAATTTTTTCAATATCTCCATTTAGTCCAAGAGGATTATTAGATCCTGTTTGGTGAAGAAAAAATAAATGAATTGCTGCTATAGCAGCAATAATAAATGGTAATACAAAATGGAATGTGAAGAATCGATTTAATGTTGCATTATCAACAGCGAATCCTCCTCATACTCATTGGACTAAATCTGTTCCTAAGTATGGGATTGCTGATAATAAATTAGTAATTACTGTTGCACCTCAAAAAGATATTTGGCCTCAGGGTAAGACATATCCTATAAATGCAGTTGCTATAACTAAAACTAAAATCACTGTACCAATTATTCAGGTATGTATATATATATATAAGATCCATAGTATATTCCCCGTCCTACATGTAAGTAAATACAAATAAAAAATATAGATGCTCCATTTGCGTGTAAGGTTCGGATAATTCAACCATTATTTACGTCTCGGCAGATGTGTACTACACTACTGAATGCTATTTCAATATTTGATGTATAATGTATAGCTAAAAATAGTCCAGTTACGTATTGAATTACCAAACATAACCCTAATAGGGATCCAAAATTTCATCAAAATGAAATATTTGTTGGGGCAGGTAAGTCAATTAAAGAGTTATTAATAATTTTAATTAAAGGATGTCTTAATCGTAAGGGTTTATTCATTAGTAATTATCTTATTTTACGAATAGGTCCCTGATTAATATTGGTGATTTTAACAACTGCTAGTAGTGCTAAAAATAAATAAATTATTATTATTATTGTAATAATGAATGTTGGTCTATTATATAATTTTTCTAAAGATATTGTTATTTCTTGATAATTGATTGAATTATCAATATTTATAGTTTCGGTGTTTTTGAAAAAGTCTATAAATATAGATATATCTAGAATAATTAATATTAATATGATAAATACTCACATTATTAATGTAATAATTATAGTGATTGATTTAGGCTGAAATATTTCGTTTGATGCAATTCTTGTAATGTAAATAAATAATACTAGTATACCACCAAGAAATGTTAAAAATAAAATATATGATAATCAATATCTTTCTATTATTGTTCCTGTTATTAATCCAACTAGGAAGGTTTGAAGGATAATAAAAAGCATAATTGATATTGGGTGTCTTAATTTAATAAAATTAATATTTATTACATTTGATAATGATATAATTATTATTTTGATCATTTCAGGGGTTACTTTATTTAAAATACCGGTTTTGGGGACCGATGGTGGAAGCTTTTCCACCTCTGAAGTTTTAAAAGTGGGGGCTGGACTTATTTCCGGTTTACAAGACCGGCGTTTTTTTTAAACTATTAAAACTAATGTTTATATTCTCTATTTTTACTTCTTTATTGATTTATTTTGCTGGTGTTTATGTTTTTTCTTCTAAACGTAAACATTTATTAATGGTTCTTTTGAGATTAGAATACATTGTTCTTTCTTTATTTATGTTAGCTATTGTTTTTCTTATTGAGTTTGATTATGATTATTTTTTTCCTGTTATTTTTTTAGTTTTTTCTGTTTGTGAGGGTGCTTTAGGTCTTTCTATTTTAGTTTCAATAATTCGTTCTCATGGTAATGATTTTTTTAATTCTTTTGGTTGATCTTTATGTTAAAGTATTTATTTATAACTATTTTTTGATCCCTCTTTGTTTATTAAATAATTGTTGATGGTTGGTTCATTCTTTAATGTTTCTGTCGGGTTTTGTTTTTATAATTTGTGTTTATTCATATGCTGATTTGAATATAATTAGATATTATTTTGGTATTGATTATTTTTCTTTTAGTTTAATTTTACTTAGTTTTTGGATTTGTTCTTTAATAATCACTGCTAGAGGTTCAGTTTATTTAAGTTCATATCATTCTAATTTTTTTGTTTTTATGGTTTTGATTTTAATAATTACGCTTTATTGTTCATTTGCTAGATTAAGTCTTCTTTCTTTTTATATTTTTTTTGAGGCTAGATTAGTTCCTACTTTACTTTTAATTTTGGGTTGGGGTTATCAACCTGAGCGTTTGCAGGCTGGTGTTTATTTAATTTTTTATACTTTGGTTGCTAGATTACCTTTATTATTAGTTTTATTTAAGGTTTATGATTTTTCTAATACTTTATATTTTCCTTTATTGGTTGATTTTGGTTCTTATTATTTTATGTTTTATGTATTTATAATTTTGGCTTTTTTAGTTAAGATACCTATGTTTTTGGTTCATTTATGACTTCCTAAGGCTCATGTAGAGGCCCCTATTTCAGGTAGAAAAATTCTTGCTGGTGTTTTATTAAAGTTAGGTGGTTATGGTATTTTTCGTGTTATAAAGGTTATTTCTTATTTGGGTTTAAAGTTTAATTATTTTTGATTGTCTTTAGGTTTACCTGGGGGTGTTATTGTAAGATTTATTTGTTTTCGTCAGGTTGATGTAAAGTCTTTAATTGCATATTCTTCTGTTGCTCATATAAGAATGGTTATTGGTGGATTGATGACTATGAATTGATGAGGTTGTGTAGGTTCTCTTTCTCTAATGGTTGGTCATGGTTTATGTTCTTCTGGTTTATTTTGTTTATCTAATATTATTTATGAACGTTTAGGTAGACGAAGATTATTAATTAACAAGGGTATAATTAATTTGATGCCAAGAATGGCTTTATGATGATTTCTTTTAAGATCATCAAATATGGCTGCTCCTCCTTCTTTAAATTTGGTAGGTGAAATTAGATTATTAAATAGAATTATATCTTGATCTTCTTTTAGATTCTTTACTTTGATTTTTTTATCTTTTTTTAGAGCTGTTTATACTTTGTATATATATTCTTATTCTCAGCATGGGAATTATTATTCTGGTGTTTATACTTGTTCTCTTGGTTATTTTCGTGAATATCATCTTTTATTTTTACATTGATTGCCTTTAAATATTCTCTGTTTAAAGGATGAATATTTCTTTGTTTAGTTTGCTTAAGTATTTTAATTAAAAATATTGTTTTGTGGAATCAATGATATGAAGTTTTTCATCTTAGGCCGTGAATTTATTTTCTATTTGTTCTTTGAGTTTTTTTCTTTGTTTATTTCGAGAACTATAATTTTTATTTTAGGTATTTATTATTTAATAATTGATTATAGAGTTTTTGTTGAGTGAGAGCTTTTCAATTTAAATGGTTCTATAGTTGTTATAACTTTAATTTTGGATTGAATATCTCTTATTTTTATATCTTTTGTTATATATATTTCTTCTTTGGTTATTTATTATAGAGAGGATTATATATCTGGTGAAAAGAATATAAATCGTTTTATTATTATTGTTTTAATATTTATTCTTTCTATAGGTTTTTTAATTATTAGTCCTAACTTAATTAGAATTTTATTAGGTTGAGATGGTTTAGGTTTAGTTTCGTATTGTTTAGTTATTTATTATCAAAATGTAAAATCTTATAGTGCTGGTATATTAACTGCACTTTCTAATCGTATTGGTGATGTTGCTATTTTAATTTCTATTGCATGAATGTTAAATTTTGGTGGTTGAAATTATATTTATTATTATGATTTTATTTCTAATTCTTTTGAAATAAAGCTCATTACTATATTAATTGTTTTAGCAGCTATAACTAAGAGAGCTCAGATTCCTTTCTCTTCATGACTTCCTGCTGCTATAGCAGCTCCTACTCCTGTTTCTGCTTTAGTTCATTCTTCTACTCTTGTTACTGCTGGTGTTTATTTATTAATTCGTTTTAGACCAATATTGGATACCTATAATTGTGGTTGATTTTTACTTTTAATTGGTTGTATAACTATATTTATGGCTGGATTGGGCGCTAATTTTGAGTTTGATTTAAAGAAGATTATTGCTCTTTCTACTTTAAGACAACTTGGTTTAATAATAAGAATTTTGGCTATAGGTTATCCAAAGCTTGCATTTTTTCATTTATTGGCTCATGCTTTATTTAAGGCATTATTATTTATATGTGCAGGTTCAATAATTCATAATTTGAAGGATTCTCAGGATGTTCGTTTTATAGGATCAATTGTTAATTTCATACCTTTAACTTCAGTTTGTTTTAATGTTTCTAGTTTATCTTTGTGTGGAATACCTTTTTTAGCGGGATTTTATTCAAAGGATTTAATTCTTGAGATGGTTTGTTTAAGATGAATTAATTGTTTAATTTTTTTTCTTTATTTTTTTTCTACTGGTTTAACTGCTTCTTATTCTTTTCGTTTGTTTTATTATTCAATATCTGGTGATAATAATTTTTATTCTAGATTTTCTTTTGATGATAAGGGTTATTATATTTCATTTGGAATAATTGGTCTATTGTTTGTTGCTGTTTTTGGTGGTAGTCTTTTATCTTGATTAATTTTTCCTATTCCTCATGTGATTGCTTTACCTTATTATTTAAAGTTTTTAACTATTACAGTTGTTATTTTAGGTGCTTATTTAGGTTATCTGATTTCTAATTTTGTATTTTTCTCATAATTTATTTTCTTTAAGTATACTTTCTTTTGTTAGATTTGCTGGTTCTATATGATTTATACCTTTTCTTTCAACTAAGTTTATTAGATATATTCCTTTAAAAATAGGTTATTATTCATCTAAGTCATTTGATTATGGTTGAGGTGAATTACTTGGTGGTCAAGGTTTATATAGATTATTTATTTATTTAATTGGTTATATTCAAGGTTGATATGATTCTAATTTCAAGATTTATCTTTTAACTTTTATTTTTTGAATATTTATTTTGGTAATATTGTTTTTCGTTTACTTAAATAGCTTATAATTAGAGCGTGACACTGAAGATGTTAAGGAAGTATTTTTACTTTTAAGTATTTATAAATATAGATATATTATTTTTACAGTGAAAATGTAATGTTTTATTTAAACTATATAAATTTTAGAAATGTTAACGGAGTTTAACCGCTAATATAAAAAGTTTGCAGCTTTCATATTGGCTTTACATTTCCTTAATTGGAACTATTATAGTTCAATTATATTATTAACAGTAATACGCCTCTTTTTGGCTTCAATTAATAAGAATAAGGGTAGTACATACCAATCTTCCAGGTCGAAACTGACTGCAATATTTCGCTTCTTATTCTATTTAAGGTTGATTGATAATATCAATACTTTTTGAATGCAACCCAAATGTTATATTTAACTACAACCCTTTATTCTGCTCATTGTAATGCTCCTTGGTTTCATTCATGGTATAGTCCTCCTAATAGAACTAGAATAAAAAATATTGTTGATACTGTTCAGATTATAATGTCTGAAGTTTTAAAAATAATTACAATTGTTAGAATTAGTGCAATTTCTACATCAAAAATTAAAAAGATTACTGCGATTAGGAAGAATCGTATTGAGAATGGTATTCGTGCTGATCTTTTTGGATCAAACCCACATTCAAATGGTGATCTTTTTTCTCGATCATTAATTAATTTTTTTGATAGTGTTGTTGCCAGGATTATAACAATTATTGGAATAATAAATCTAATGAAAACTCTTGTTGATAGAATTAGAATTGTTTTTCTTGATTTATATCAAGCTTTCTGATTGGAAGTTAAATGTACTATTTATACTAGAAAAACAATTATCTACCTCATCAATAAATAGAGATATATAAGAATAATCATACTACGTCTACGAAGTGTCAGTATCATGCTGCTGCTTCAAATCCAAAGTGATGTCTTGGTGAAAATTGATTTATTGAGTGTCGAAGTAGACATGTTGATAAAAAGATTGTTCCAATAATTACGTGTAAACCATGGAATCCTGTTGCAACAAAGAATGTTGATCCATAAACTGCATCTGCAATGGTAAAAGGTGCTTCTCAATATTCATATGCTTGAAGTATTGTAAAGTATAGTCCTAATAACACTGTGAAGAATAATCCTTGTAGTGCTTGAGTATGATTAGATTCCATTAAACTATGATGTGCTCATGTTACTGTTACTCCTGATGCTAAAAGAATAGCTGTATTAAGTAATGGAATTTGTATAGGGTTAAAGGGTTGAATTCCTATTGGAGGTCATAGTATTCCTAGTTCAATTGTTGGTGCTAATCTTCTTCTAAAGAATGCTCAAAAAAAAGAAACGAAAAATAATACCTCTGATGCAATAAATAAAATTATTCCTCATCGTAATCCAATTGATACAAATCCTGTATGTAATCCTTGATATGTTCCTTCTCGTACTACATCTCGTCATCATTGAATTATAGTTAGTAGGGTAATTCCAAATCCAATTATGAATAAGTTAATATTAAATAGGTGGAATCATTTTGCTAGTCCTGATACTAGGACTATTGCTCCAATTGCTCCTGTTAATGGTCAAGGTCTATAGTCTACTAAGTGGAATGGGTGGTTTGAGTGAGTTGTTAACATAGGTTTAATATACTTCTCTAGAATATAGAGTTCTTAGGATTGAGAAAACATAGGCTTGAATTATTGCTACTGCTGATTCTAGAATTAATAGAAGTATTTGTCCAATAATTAGTAATGAGATTAAGTTTATTGCTATAGATGGTCCTGTGTTTCCTAATAAGGTTAATAATAAGTGTCCTGCAATTATATTTGCTGCCAACCGTACTGCTAATGTACCTGGTCGAATAACATTACTAACTGTTTCAATTAGTACTATAAATGATATTAATGCAGGCGGTGTACCTTGTGGTACAAGGTGTGTAAATATATGATTAGTATGGTTAATTCATCCAAATAATATAAATCTTAGCCATATAGGTAGGGCAATTGCAAATGTTAATGCTAAATGTCTTGTTCTAGTAAAAATATAAGGGAATAATCCTATGAAATTGTTAAATAATATTATAATAAAAATTGAGATGAAAATGAATGTTGTTCCATTAAATGATTTTGGTCCAAGAAGTGTTTTAAATTCATTATGTAAGGTTAAATTTAGTTTATTTCAGATAATGTTAATTCGTGATGGTGTAAGTCAAAATAGTGATGGGATTAATAATAGTCCTAGAAATGTTCTAGTTCAATTTAATGATAAATTAAAGATGTTAGTTGATGGGTCAAATGTTGAGAATAGATTTGTTATCATTTTCAATTTAAGTTTTTTATTTCAATTGTTCCTTTTTCTGCTCTTTTAATAAGGTTAGGTTTAAATGAGAAGAAGTTTATTTGATTAAACAAGATTAATGTAGCTGAAAATATAATGAATAGTGAGAATCATATAAGAGGGGATATTTGAGGGATTTGGATATAATTTCCCCATCAGAAGTAGTCGTTAATTTACTATTATTTGGTTTAAGAGACCATTACTTACTTTCAGTCATCTGATGAATTTCAAGGTGTACTAATTTTTTTTAGTTACTTTAGATTGACACTCTAATGTTATTTATTTTAACTAACTCCTTAAATTATCTTAGATAATCACTTAATAAATAAATTTACTGAAGTTCTTTCAATTACAATTGGTATAAATCTGCGGTTTGCTCCACAGATTTCTGAGCATTGTCCAAAGAATAATCCAGGTCGATTTATTGTGAATGTTCCTTGATTTAACCGACCTGGCGTTGCATCAATTTTAACCCCTAATGCAGGAACTGCTCATGAGTGTAGAACATCTGATGCTCTTGTTAATACTCGTACTTCTGTATTTATTGGTAGGATTGTTCGGATATCTACATCTAGTAGTCGGAATCCACCATTTTCTAGGTCTTGTTCTGGTGTTATATAAGTGTCAAATTCTACGTCTATGAAGTCTGAATATTCATATCTTCAATATCATTGTCGTCCAATGGTTTTAATTGTAATTATTGCATCTACTGAATCATCAAGTAAATATAATAGTCGTAATGATGGAAGGGCAATAAAAATTAATGTAATTGCTGGTAAAGCTGTTCAGATTGTTTCAATTAAATGTCCATGAAGTATATTACGGTTAGTATAGGCAATAAATAATATATAACTTAGGGCATAACCTACAATTACTGTAATTAATAATAATACGACCATAGTATGATCATGAAAGAATGATAATTGCTCCATTAATGGTGAAGCTCCATCTTGAAGAGATAAATTTGATCATGTTGCCATTAATAAATATATTCTAATAAAAGGTCAAACCTTTATTTGTAGAGCTTAAATCTACTGCACTAATCTGCCATATTAGAATCTAGAGATTAATGGTAATTCTGAGTAACTATGTTCTGCAGGAGGGTTATTTTGTAGTCATTCTGTTGATCTTCTTATGTTAGCTCTAAATATAATTGCTCGGTTTGTAATCATTCTTTCTCATATAATTACAATGAATATAATGATTCCTACAATAGAAATTGTAGACCCAATTCTTGATACTACGTTTCATGATGTATATGCGTCTGGGTAGTCAGAGTATCGTCGAGGTCAAAGAATGATGTATTTAAATTTCGATCTGTTAATAATATAGTAATAGCTCCTGCTAAAACTGGAAGTGAAAGAAGGAGAAGTAATGCTGTAATAGCTACAGATCATACAAATAAAGGTGTTTGATCTAAAGTTATACTTTCTGATCGTATATTAATTGCTGTTGTAATGAAATTCACTGCACCAAGAATAGATGATACACCTGCTAAGTGCAGTGAAAAAATAGCTAGATCTACAGATGCACCCCCGTGTGCAATAGCTCCTGCTAGAGGAGGGTAAACTGTTCATCCTGTACCAGCACCATTATCTACTATAGAAGATGTAAGAAGAAGGGTTAGTGAAGGTGGTAGTAATCAAAAACTTATATTATTTATTCGTGGAAATGCTATATCTGGTGCACCAATTATTAGTGGAACAAGTCAATTACCAAATCCACCAATTTTAATAGGTATTACTATAAAGAAAATTATTACGAATGCGTGAGCTGTAATAATAACATTATAAATCTGGTCATCCCCAATTAGAGATCCGGGTTGGCCAAGTTCAGCACGAATAAGTATTCTTATTGATGTTCCTACTATTCCTGCTCATGCTCCAAATATGAAGTATAAAGTACCAATGTCCTTATGGTTTGTTGAGAATAATCATTTTTGCGGTAAGATGGCTGAATTTTAGGTGGTAGACTGTAAATCTACTTATGAGATGTTTTCTCTCTTATCATATTTAGGTCTTATATTCAATTATGATTCTAGACTGCAATTCTAGAGGTGTAAAATTTTACTAAGGCCTAAAAGATTATACTTTTAATTATAACTTTGAAGGTTATTAGTTTGATTAACTTAAGTCCTTAGTATAATGAAATTAAGGTTGATGTTGAAATCAATCCTATTGTTGAAATTATTACTGTTATAGGAAGAATGATTCTTGATTTTTGGGACTTTATCTTTATAGATCACGAATTTTCTGTGTATGATATAATTAGAGCTGAGAATCTAATACGTATATAGTAGTAGAGTGTAATTGTAGTAAATACAACTATAATAGTTATAATAGTTTTTATATTGTTTTCTATTAATGATTGTATTACAATTCATTTTGGTAAGAATCCAAGGAATGGTGGTAGTCCACCTAAAGATAATAAAGATAAGAATATTATGAATTTAATTTCGGTTTTTATATTTCTGGCTGAATAAATTTGATTTATGAAAAATAAATTTATTTGCTTAAATAATAAAACTATAATTAATCTTAATATTGAGTAAATAGTGAAGTATAGTTCTCAGATGTTTTCTCTGACTGTTAATGATATAATTATTCAACCTAGATGTCTGATTGATGAATATGCTAAAAGTTGTCGTAAGGATGTTTGATTTAAACCTCCTATTGCCCCAATAATAATTCTTAAGATAATAATTGTTCAAATAAAAGTTCTTAATTGAATAAAATAAGATAAGACCATTATTGGGGCGATTTTTTGTCATGTTATTAATGTTAAACAATTATTTCATCTTGATGCTCCTATAACTTCTGGAAATCAGAAATGGAAAGGTGCAGCTCCAATCTTTAATAATAGTCTAGATCTAATTATTATTGATGGGATAAATTCTGTTTCCCATCCCATGGGATATTTTATTTGAATCAGCAAAATTGAAAATAATAATATTGTCGATGCTATTGCTTGGACAATAAAATATTTAATTGATGATTCATTTATTATTATATTTTTATTTCTTGTTAGGAGCGGAATAAATGAAAGTAAGTTGATCTCAAGTCCTATTCAAACCCCAAATCAGGAATTTGATGAAATGGACAGGATCGTTCCTATCATTAATGTTGATAGGAAGAGAAGTTTTGTAGAGTTGTTGGTCATTAAAAAGGAGAGGATTGATACCTCTATAAATGGGGTATGAACCCATTAGCTTGTTTAGCTTACCTTTTTACATTAAGGTGTATGATGCACGTTAGTTTTTGGTACTAAAGGAGGTAGTTTAATTCTATCTTATGTAATTTTAATGAAGGTAATTTTATTTACTTTATTTACCCTATCAAGGTAACCCTTTAATCAGGCACTTCATTTATTTAATATATAAATCGAAAGTTTTTTTTTAAATTCTTTTATGTATTATTTTGTTTAATTAGGATTAATTTATCCTGCTCATTTTATTTTTTATATATATATATATAATAAATAATTTATATTAATATATTACATTTAATTGAAATTAAAGTATTATAAGTTCATCTTACCATTATCAATTGATTATTTTAATGCAATTATTTACCTAGGATTATAGCTACTTATGTTTTTAGCTTAAAATAGGTTATTATAATATAATATATATAATAATATGTAATTTAATATTTAATATTATTATAATTGGATATAATAAATAAAATTATTAATTTAAATATAAAATATTATAATGAATATAAATAATTATATTAATTATAATAATATAATTATGTAAATTATCTATAATTAGATTATTTAACTAATATATATGAAAGTTAACTTAATATAAAAAAAAGAATTCATATTAATAACATATTATATTAAATTACATAATTGTATAAAATATATTTATTATATTATTTAATCTTTCTTTATTTATTAGTGAAAAGAAAGATTAAATAAGAAAGAATATAATACAATTATTGCTATACATGTTCCATATTAATCTTTAATCATATATAATAGAGAAGTTGTTGTGGTCATACATAGGGGCGTTTCTTTTTTTTTGTTAATGTTTGTGGTTTTTTTCTTTTTTTTTCTTTAAATATTTGAATCTTTTATTTTTTCCTGAATTAATAGATTTAAAATTTTCTTATTTTTTATTTTTAAAAGTTTTATTCTTGCTTGTTTATTCACTTTTTCTTTGTATTATATGTAAGTTTTGTTAGACTAAATGTTCTTTTTGCAGTAATTTGATTTAATTATCAAGTGATTTTGGATTTAGCAATTGATTTAGTATCGGCATAATTCGTGCCAGCAGCCGCGGTTATACGATTGATACAAGTGAATATTATTGGTTAAAACAGTTGTTTATATTATTAGGGTTGAAATATAAATTTGTAAGGTGAAATGTTAAAATTTATTTGTGGCCCTTTTTATGAATCTGTGAAATATAAATAATAAACTAGGATTAGATACCCTATTATTTTAAATGTTAATTATATTTACCAGGGTACTATTAGTTAAGGTCTTTAAACCCAAAGAATTTGGCGGTATCTCATTCCATTCAGAGGAACCTACCCCATGATTGATAATACACGATTTACTCTACTTAATTTATTTGTTTGTATATCTCCGTTATCAGAGAATCTTTTTAGAGTTATAATTCTCAAGATTTATAATTATAAAATATTTCACGTCAAGGTGCAGCTTATAGTTAAGAGGAGGTGGGTTACAATAGATTTTTGTTTATAACGGATTTGATAGTGAAATACTGTTAATGAAGGTGGATTTGATAGTAATTTAATTTATTTAATTTAACTGATATTGGCTCTGAGATGTGTCCACATCGCCCGTCGCTCTCATTATTGATTATTCTATTTTATTTTAAAGTAGCTTCAATTTAGATGAGATAAGTCGTAACATAGTAGATGTACTGGAAAGTGTATCTAGGAAGAGTTTCAAGATATAACTTATTAGTAAAGTGTTTCATTTACACTGAAAATTTTTCTGTGCAAATCAGGATATCTTGATTATTTATTTTATTATATTTATTTTTTGTTTATTTAATTATTTAATACAAATAATTTAATTGTATTTTTGTCTTAGTATATTTTATAGAAATGATTTTTTAAATTATAGTTTATTGGTAATGTAAGTGTTTTATGAAATATTATTTTAAATTTTTTTAAGTAGATTTTATTTATTGTACCTTTTGTATCAGGGTTTATCAAAATTTTAGTATTTATTTTACTTGTCTCGATTTGGGTTGATTTATAAATAATTTATAGTTAATGTATCATAATTATTATTAAAATATTTATAGAAATGAGATGTTAATCGTTTCCCAATATATCTAGTTTCTTAACAAAAAATTTAATTTTTTAAAGTTATTTGTTTTTATTTAATTTTTTAAGTAAAAATATTAACTTATTTATTCTATAAGGGATAAGCTTTAAAGTTAATAACCTATAATTTATTTTATAGAAATATAATAGTAAGCTTTAAACCAGCTATCTTTAAGATTACGTTTTAGTTCATTATTTTTTATTTTGATTTTATAAATATTTTAGGTTTTTTATTAAGATTATTAATTTAATTTTAAAATTTTTGTAATAATGATAGAATTAGTATATTTATTTGTATGAAATTTTTACCTTGTGAACTTATTATAAGGAACTAGGCAAAATTGATTTCCGCCTGTTTATCAAAAACATGTCCTCTTGTTTATATTTTGAGGTCTGGCCTGCTCACTGAGCGTATTTTTAAAGAGCCGCGGTATTTTGACCGTGCAAAGGTAGCATAATCATTAGTCTCTTAATTAGTGGCTGGAATGAATGGCTTGACGAGAAATCAACTGTCTCTTAATAAATTTTTGAATTTAACTTTTGAGTCAAAAGGCTTAAATTCTTCTTTAGGACGAGAAGACCCTATAGAGCTTGACATTTTACTTTTATATAGTTTTTTGTTTGTCTTTCTATATTTAATGATGATGTTTTGTTGGGGTGACATGAAGAATAGATAAACTCTTCATTATTATATCATTTATTTATGTTTGTTATTTTGATCCATAATTTATGATCATAAGATTAAGTTACCTTAGGGATAACAGCGTAATTGTTTTTGAGAGCTCATATCGACAAAGCAGATTGCGACCTCGATGTTGGATTAAGAAAAATTTTGGGTGCAGGAGCCCAATGATTAGGTCTGTTCGACCTTTAAATTCTTACATGATCTGAGTTCAGACCGGCGTGAGCCAGGTCGGTTTCTATCCTAAGATTGTTAATCCATATTAGTACGAAAGGACCATATGGTTAAAATATTTTTTGTTATATTGATTAATATTAATTTATTTACTATTTTGACAGATTAATGTGTTGAATTTAGAATTCATTTATGTAGATTTTTTCTACAAATAGTATTGATACTTTATGATTTATTTATATTTATTTTGAATTTTCTTTTATTGGTTATTTGTGTTTTAATTAGTGTTGCCTTTTTAATTTTATTAGAGCGTAAGGTTTTAGGTTATATTCAGATTCGAAAGGGTCCAAATAAGGTAGGTTTTGTTGGAATTCCTCAGCCATTTAGAGATGCTATTAAGTTAATTTGTAAGGAGCAGTCAATTCCTATTATATCTAATTACCTACTTTATTATTTTTCCCCTGTTTTTAATTTAATGATTTCTTTAGCCGTTTGAGTAATTTTTCCTTATTTAACTTATATGTGTTCTTTTTCTTATGGATTTTTATTTTTTTTATGTTGTACTAGATTAGGTGTTTATACTGTTATAATTGCTGGTTGATCATCTAATTCAAATTATTCATTATTAGGTTCTCTTCGTTCTGTTGCTCAAACAATTTCTTATGAAGTTAGTTTAGCTTTAATTTTATTGTCTTTAATTATTTTAATTGGTAGTTTTAATATGTTTGATTTTATAAACTATCAGCTTTATTGTTGATTTATTATTATTTCTTTTCCTTTAGCTTTAGCTTGTTTTGCTTCTTGCTTAGCCGAAACTAATCGTACTCCTTTTGATTTTGCTGAAGGGGAATCTGAGTTAGTTTCAGGATTTAATATTGAGTATGGTGCGGGTGGTTTTACTTTAATTTTTTTAGCTGAATATACTAGAATTGTCTTCATAAGAATGTTATTGGCTTTAATTTTTTTGGGCGGTGATTTTTATTCTTTTATATTTTTTATTAAGCTTGCTATTATATCTTTTGGTTTTATTTGGGTTCGTGGAACATTACCACGGTTCCGTTATGATAAATTAATGTACTTAGCTTGAAAAAGTTTTTTACCTTTATCTTTGAATTTTTTTATTTTCTTTGTTGGTTTAAAGATTTTATTTATCTCATTTGTTTAGTGAAATTTTTTGAGAAAAGTTAATAGAAGAGTTAAACTTCTAATTTTATGTTTTCAAAACATATGCTTTTCCTAAGCTAATTAACTTTATTCCTTAATTAATTTATCTCATGCGTTTGTGACATGGACATTAATTAAGAAATATGTGAAGTAAATAATTGTTAAGATTTGACCTGTTATAATATAAGGTTCTTCAACAGGTCGTTTACCAATTCACGTTAGTAAGCATACAACAACTACTATAATTCAGAATAAAATTTGATTAATAGGGTAAAATTGAATGCCTCGGAATGGTGTTTTATTATAAAATGGTAAAATTATTAAGATTCTAATTGATAAAAATAATGCAATAACACCTCCTAACTTATTAGGGATAGATCGTAGAATTGCATATGCAAATAGGAAATATCATTCTGGTTGAATGTGAACTGGTGTTACTAATGGGTTGGCAGGTACAAAGTTATCTGGATCTCCTAATAGGTAAGGATTAATTAAACATAGTATAATTAATAATGATGTTATTATTACAAATGTAATAGAATCCTTAAAGCTAAAGTATGGATGGAATGGAATTTTTTCAATATCTCCATTTAGTCCAAGAGGATTATTAGATCCTGTTTGGTGAAGAAAAAATAAATGAATTGCTGCTATAGCAGCAATAATAAATGGTAATACAAAATGGAATGTGAAGAATCGATTTAATGTTGCATTATCAACAGCGAATCCTCCTCATACTCATTGGACTAAATCTGTTCCTAAGTATGGGATTGCTGATAATAAATTAGTAATTACTGTTGCACCTCAAAAAGATATTTGGCCTCAGGGTAAGACATATCCTATAAATGCAGTTGCTATAACTAAAAATAAAATCACTGTACCTATTATTCAGGTATGTATATATATATAAGATCCATAGTAAATTCCCCGTCCTACATGTAAGTAAATACAAATAAAAAATATAGATGCTCCATTTGCGTGTAAGGTTCGGATAATTCAACCATTATTTACGTCTCGGCAGATGTGTACTACACTACTGAATGCTATTTCAATATTTGATGTATAATGTATAGCTAAAAATAGTCCAGTTACGATTTGAATTACCAAACATAACCCTAATAGGGATCCAAAATTTCATCAAAATGAAATATTTGTTGGGGCAGGTAAGTCAATTAAAGAGTTATTAATAATTTTAATTAAAGGATGTCTTAATCATAAGGGTTTATTCATTAGTAATTATCTTATTTTACGAATAGGTCCCTGATTAATATTGGTGATTTTAACAACTGCTAAAATTAAATAAATTATTATTATTATTGTAATAATGAATGTTGGTCTATTATATAATTTTTCTAAAGATATTGTTATTTCTTAATAATTGATTGAAGTAATAATTTTTTTAGTTTCGGTGTTTTTGAAAAAGTCTATAAATATAGATATATCTAGAATAATTAATATTAATATGATAAATACTCACATTATTAATGTAATAATTATAGTGATTGATTTAGGCTGAAATATTTCGTTTGATGCAATTCTTGTAATGTAAATAAATAATACTAGTATACCACCAAGAAATGTTAAAAATAAAATATATGATAATCAATATCTTTCTATTATTGTTCCTGTTATTAATCCAACTAGGAAGGTTTGAACGATAATAAAAAGCATTATTGATATTGGGTGTCTTAATTTAATAAAATTAATATTTATTATATTTGATAATGATATAATTACTATTTTGATCATTTCAGGGGTTAGTTTATTTAAAATACCGGTTTTGGGGACCGATGATGGAAGCTTTTCCACCTCTGAAGTTTTAAAAGTGGGGGCTGGACTTATTTCCGGTTTACAAGACCGGCGTTTTTTTAAACTATTAAAACTAATGTTTATATTATCTATTTTTACTTCTTTATTGATTTATTTTGCTGGTGTTTAAGTTTTTTCTTCTAAACGTAAACATTTATTAATGGTTCTTTTGAGATTAGAATATATTGTTCTTTCTTTATTTATGTTAGTTATTGTTTTTCTTATTGAGTTTGATTATGATTATTTTTTTCCTGTTATTTTTTTAGTTTTTTCTGTTTGTGAGGGTGCTTTAGGTCTTTCTATTTTAGTTTCAATAATTCGTTCTCATGGTAATGATTTTTTTAATTCTTTTGGTTTATCTTTATGTTAAAGTATTTATTTATAACTATTTTTTTGATCCCTCTTTGTTTATTAAATAATTGTTGATGGTTGGTTCATTCTTTAATGTTTCTGTCGGGTTTTGTTTTTATAATTTGTGTTTATTCATATGCTGATTTGAATATAATTAGATATTATTTTGGTATTGATTATTTTTCTTTTAGTTTAATTTTACTTAGTTTTTGGATTTGTTCTTTAATAATCACTGCTAGAGGTTCAGTTTATTTAAGTTCATATCATTCTAATTTTTTGGTTTTTATGGTTATGATTTTAATAATTATGCTTTATTGTTCATTTGCTAGATTAAGTCTTCTTTCTTTTTATAATTTTTTTGAGGCTAGATTAGTTCCTACTTTACTTTTAATTTTGGGTTGGGGTTATCAACCTGAGCGTTTGCAGGCTGGTGTTTATTTAATTTTTTATACTTTGGTTGCTAGATTACCTTTATTATTAGTTTTATTTAAGGTTTATGATTTTTCTAATACTTTATATTTTCCTTTATTGGTTGATTTTGGTTCTTATTATTTTATGTTTTATGTATTTATAATTTTGGCTTTTTTAGTTAAGATACCTATGTTTTTGGTTCATTTATGACTTCCTAAGGCTCATGTAGAGGCCCCTATTTCAGGTAGAATAATTCTTGCTGGTGTTTTATTAAAGTTAGGTGGTTATGGTATTTTTCGTGTTATAAAGGTTATTTCTTATTTGGGTTTAAAGTTTAATTATTTTTGATTGTCTTTAGGTTTATCTGGGGGTGTTATTGTAAGATTTATTTGTTTTCGTCAGGTTGATTAAAGTCTTTAATTGCATATTCTTCTGTTGCTCATATAAGAATGGTTATTGGTGGATTGATGACTATGAATTGATGAGGTTGTGTAGGTTCTCTTTCTCTAATGGTTGGTCATGGTTTATGTTCTTCTGGTTTATTTTGTTTATCTAATATTATGTATTATCTATAGGAGCCGTATTTGCAATTATAGGAGGTGTCATTCAATGATATCCACTATTTACAGGATTAACTATAAATAATACATGATTAAAAATCCAATTTACAATTATATTCATTGGAGTAAATTTAACATTCTTTCCTCAACACTTCCTAGGATTAGCAGGAATACCTCGACGATACTCTGACTACCCAGACGCATATACATCATGAAACGTAGTATCAAGAATTGGGTCTACAATTTCTATTGTAGGAATCATTATATTCATTGTAATTATATGAGAAAGAATGATTACAAACCGAGCAATTATATTTAGAGCTAACATAAGAAGATCAACAGAATGACTACAAAATAACCCTCCTGCAGAACATAGTTACTCAGAATTACCATTAATCTCTATATTCTAATATGGCAGATTAGTGCAGTAGATTTAAGCTCTACAAATAAAGGTTTGACCTTTTATTAGAAAATATTTATTAATGGCAACATGATCAAATTTATCTCTTCAAGATGGAGCTTCACCATTAATGGAGCAATTATCATTCTTTCATGATCATACTATGGTCGTATTATTATTAATTACAGTAATTGTAGGTTATGCCCTAAGTTATATATTATTTATTGCCTATACTAACCGTAATATACTTCATGGACATTTAATTGAAACAATCTGAACAGCTTTACCAGCAATTACATTAATTTTTATTGCCCTTCCATCATTACGACTATTATATTTACTTGATGATTCAGTAGATGCAATAATTACAATTAAAACCATTGGACGACAATGATATTGAAGATATGAATATTCAGACTTCATAGACGTAGAATTTGACACTTATATAACACCAGAACAAGACCTAGAAAATGATGGATTCCGACTACTAGATGTAGATAACCGAACAATCCTACCAATAAATACAGAAGTACGAGTATTAACAAGAGCATCAGATGTTCTACACTCACGAGCAGTTCCTGCATTAGGGGTTAAAATTGATGCAACGCCAGGTCAGTTAAATCAAGGAACATTCACAATAAATCGACCTGGATTATTCTTTGGACAATGCTCAGAAATCTGTGGAGCAAACCACAGATTTATACCATTTGTAATTGAAAGAACTTCAGTAAATTTATTTATTAAGTGATTATCTAAGATAATTTAAGGAGTTAGTTAAAATAAATAACATTAGAGTGTCAATCTAAAGTAACTAAAAAAAATTAGTACACCTTGAAATTCATCAGATGACTGAAAGTAAGTAATGGTCTCTTAAACCAAATAATAGTAAATTAACGACTACTTCTGATGGGGAAATTATATCCAAATCCCTCAAATATCCCCTCTTATATGATTCTCACTATTCATTATATTTTCAGCTACATTAATCTTGTTTAATCAAATAAACTTCTTCTCATTTAAACCTAACCTTATTAAAAGAGCAGAAAAAGGAACAATTGAAATAAAAAACTTAAATTGAAAATGATAACAAATCTATTCTCAACATTTGACCCATCAACTAACATCTTTAATTTATCATTAAATTGAACTAGAACATTTCTAGGACTATTATTAATCCCATCACTATTTTGACTTACACCATCACGAATTAACATTCTCTGAAATAAACTAAATTTAACCTTACATAATGAATTTAAAACACTTCTTGGACCAAAATCATTTAATGGAACAACATTCATTTTCATCTCAATTTTTATTATAATATTATTTAACAATTTCATAGGATTATTCCCTTATATTTTTACTAGAACAAGACATTTAGCATTAACATTTGCAATTGCCCTACCTATATGGCTAAGATTTATATTATTTGGATGAATTAACCATACTAATCATATATTTACACACCTTGTACCACAAGGTACACCGCCTGCATTAATATCATTTATAGTACTAATTGAAACAATTAGTAATGTTATTCGACCAGGTACATTAGCAGTACGGTTGGCAGCAAATATAATTGCAGGACACTTATTATTAACCTTATTAGGAAACACAGGACCATCTATAGCAATAAACTTAATCTCATTACTAATTATTGGACAAATACTTCTATTAATTCTAGAATCAGCAGTAGCAATAATTCAAGCCTATGTTTTCTCAATTCTAAGAACTCTATATTCTAGAGAAGTATATTAAACCTATGTTAACAACTCACTCAAACCACCCATTCCACTTAGTAGACTATAGACCTTGACCATTAACAGGAGCAATTGGAGCAATAGTCCTAGTATCAGGACTAGCAAAATGATTCCACCTATTTAATATTAACTTATTCATAATTGGATTTGGAATTACCCTACTAACTATAATTCAATGATGACGAGATGTAGTACGAGAAGGAACATATCAAGTATTACATACAGGATTTGTATCAATTGGATTACGATGAGGAATAATTTTATTTATTGCATCAGAGGTATTATTTTTCGTTTCTTTTTTTTGAGCATTCTTTAGAAGAAGATTAGCACCAACAATTGAACTAGGAATACTATGACCTCCAATAGGAATTCAACCCTTTAACCCTATACAAATTCCATTACTTAATACAGCTATTCTCTTAGCATCAGGAGTAACAGTAACATGAGCACATCATAGTTTAATGGAATCTAATCATACTCAAGCACTACAAGGATTATTCTTCACAGTGTTATTAGGACTATACTTTACAATACTTCAAGCATATGAATATTGAGAAGCACCTTTTACCATTGCAGATGCAGTTTATGGATCAACATTCTTTGTTGCAACAGGATTCCATGGTTTACACGTAATTATTGGAACAATCTTTTTATCAACATGTCTACTTCGACACTCAATAAATCAATTTTCACCAAGACATCACTTTGGATTTGAAGCAGCAGCATGATACTGACACTTCGTAGATGTAGTATGATTATTCTTATATATCTCTATTTATTGATGAGGTAGATAATTGTTTTTCTAGTATAAATAGTACATTTGACTTCCAATCAGAAAGCTTGATATAAATCAAGAAAAACAATTCTAATTCTATCAACAAGAGTTTTCATTAGATTTATTATTCCAATAATTGTTATAATCCTGGCAACAACACTATCAAAAAAATTAATTAATGATCGAGAAAAAAGATCACCATTTGAATGTGGGTTTGATCCAAAAAGATCAGCACGAATACCATTCTCAATACGATTCTTCCTAATCGCAGTAATCTTTTTAATGTTTGATGTAGAAATTGCACTAATTCTACCAATTGTAATTATTTTTAAAACTTCAGACATTATAATCTGAACAGTATCAACAATATTTTTTATTCTAGTTCTATTACGAGGACTATACCATGAATGAAACCAAGGAGCATTACAATGAGCAGAATAAAGGGTTGTAGTTAACTATAACATTTGGGTTGCATTCAAAAAGTATTGATATTATCAATCAACCTTAAATAGAATAAGAAGCGAAATATTGCAGTCAGTTTCGACCTGGAAGATTGGTATGTACTACCCTTATTCTTATTAATTGAAGCCAAAAAGAGGCGTATTACTGTTAATAATATAATTGAACTATAATAGTTCCAATTAAGGAAATGTAAAGCCAATATGAAAGCTGCTAACTTTTTATATTAGCGGTTAAACTCCGTTAACAATTCTAAAATTTATATAGTTTAAATAAAACATTACATTTTCACTGTAAAAATAATATATCTATATTTATAAATACTTAAAAGTAAAAATACTTCCTTAACATCTTCAGTGTCACGCTCTAATTATAAGCTATTTAAGTAAACGAAAAACAATATTACCAAAATAAATATTCAAAAAATAAAAGTTAAAAGATAAATCTTGAAATTAGAATCATATCAACCTTGAATATAACCAATTAAATAAATAAATAATCTATATAAACATTGACCACCAAGTAATTCACCTCAACCATAATCAAATGACTTAGATGAATAATAACCTATTTTTAAAGGAATATATCTAATAAACTTAGTTGAAAGAAAAGGTATAAATCATATAGAACCAGCAAATCTAACAAAAGAAAGTATACTTAAAGAAAATAAATTATGAGAAAAATCAAAATTAGAAATAAGATAACCTAAATAAGCACCTAAAATAACAACTGTAATAGTTAAAAACTTTAAATAATAAGGTAAAGCAATCACATGAGGAATAGGAAAAATTAATCAAGATAAAAGACTACCACCAAAAACAGCAACAAACAATAGACCAATTATTCCAAATGAAATATAATAACCCTTATCATCAAAAGAAAATCTAGAATAAAAATTATTATCACCAGATATTGAATAATAAAACAAACGAAAAGAATAAGAAGCAGTTAAACCAGTAGAAAAAAAATAAAGAAAAAAAATTAAACAATTAATTCATCTTAAACAAACCATCTCAAGAATTAAATCCTTTGAATAAAATCCCGCTAAAAAAGGTATTCCACACAAAGATAAACTAGAAACATTAAAACAAACTGAAGTTAAAGGTATGAAATTAACAATTGATCCTATAAAACGAATATCCTGAGAATCCTTCAAATTATGAATTATTGAACCTGCACATATAAATAATAATGCCTTAAATAAAGCATGAGCCAATAAATGAAAAAATGCAAGCTTTGGATAACCTATAGCCAAAATTCTTATTATTAAACCAAGTTGTCTTAAAGTAGAAAGAGCAATAATCTTCTTTAAATCAAACTCAAAATTAGCGCCCAATCCAGCCATAAATATAGTTATACAACCAATTAAAAGTAAAAATCAACCACAATTATAAGTATCCAATATTGGTCTAAAACGAATTAATAAATAAACACCAGCAGTAACAAGAGTAGAAGAATGAACTAAAGCAGAAACAGGAGTAGGAGCTGCTATAGCAGCAGGATGTCATGAAGAGAAAGGAATCTGAGCTCTCTTAGTTATAGCTGCTAAAACAATTAATATAGTAATGAGCTTTATTTCAAAAGAATTAGAAATAAAATCATAATAATAAATATAATTTCAACCACCAAAATTTAACATTCATGCAATAGAAATTAAAATAGCAACATCACCAATACGATTAGAAAGTGCAGTTAATATACCAGCACTATAAGATTTTACATTTTGATAATAAATAACTAAACAATAAGAAACTAAACCTAAACCATCTCAACCTAATAAAATTCTAATTAAATTAGAACTAATAATTAAAAAACCTATAGAAAGAATAAATATTAAAACAATAATAATAAAACGATTTATATTCTTTTCACCAGATATATAATCCTCTCTATAATAAATAACCAAAGAAGAAATATATATAACAAAAGATATAAAAATAAGAGATATTCAATCCAAAATTAAAGTTATAACAACTATAGACCCATTTAAATTGAAAAGCTCTCACTCAACAAAAACTCTATAATCAATTATTAAATAATAAATACCTAAAATAAAAATTATAGTTCTCGAAATAAACAAAGAAAAAAAACTCAAAGAACAAATAGAAAATAAATTCACGGCCTAAGATGAAAAACTTCATATCATTGATTCCACAAAACAATATTTTTAATTAAAATACTTAAGCAAACTAAACAAAGAAATATTCACCCTTTAAACAGAGAATATTTAAAGGCAATCAATGTAAAAGTAAAAGATGATATTCACGAAAATAACCAAGAGAACAAGTATAAACACCAGAATAATAATTCCCATGCTGAGAATAAGAATATATATACAAAATATAAACAGCTCTAAAAAAAGATAAAAAAATCAAAGCAAAGAATCTAAAAGAAGATCAAGATATAATTCTATTTAATAATCTAATTTCACCTACCAAATTTAAAGAAGGAGGAGCAGCCATATTTGATGATCTTAAAAGAAATCATCATAAAGCCATTCTTGGCATCAAATTAATTATACCCTTGTTAATTAATAATCTTCGTCTACCTAAACGTTCATAAATAATATTAGATAAACAAAATAAACCAGAAGAACATAAACCATGACCAACCATTAGAGAAAGAGAACCTACACAACCTCATCAATTCATAGTCATCAATCCATTCTTATATGAGCAACAGAAGAATATGCAATTAAAGACTTTAAATCAACCTGACGAAAACAAATAAATCTTACAATAACACCCCCAGATAAACCTAAAGACAATCAAAAATAATTAAACTTTAAACCCAAATAAGAAATAACCTTTATAACACGAAAAATACCATAACCACCTAACTTTAATAAAACACCAGCAAGAATTATTCTACCTGAAATAGGGGCCTCTACATGAGCCTTAGGAAGTCATAAATGAACCAAAAACATAGGTATCTTAACTAAAAAAGCCAAAATTATAAATACATAAAACATAAAATAATAAGAACCAAAATCAACCAATAAAGGAAAATATAAAGTATTAGAAAAATCATAAACCTTACATAAAACTAATAATAAAGGTAATCTAGCAACCAAAGTATAAAAAATTAAATAAACACCAGCCTGCAAACGCTCAGGTTGATAACCCCAACCCAAAATTAAAAGTAAAGTAGGAACTAATCTAGCCTCAAAAAAAATATAAAAACAAAAAAGACTTAATCTAGCAAATGAACAATAAAGCGTAATTATTAAAATCAAAACCATAAAAACAAAAAAATTAGAATGATATGAACTTAAATAAACTGAACCTCTAGCAGTGATTATTAAAGAACAAATCCAAAAACTAAGTAAAATTAAACTAAAAGAAAAATAATCAATACCAAAATAATATCTAATTATATTCAAATCAGCATATGAATAAACACAAATTATAAAAACAAAACCCGACAGAAACATTAAAGAATGAACCAACCATCAACAATTATTTAATAAACAAAGAGGGATCAAAAAAATAGTTATAAATAAATACTTTAACATAAAGATAAACCAAAAGAATTAAAAAAATCATTACCATGAGAACGAATTATTGAAACTAAAATAGAAAGACCTAAAGCACCCTCACAAACAGAAAAAACTAAAAAAATAACAGGAAAAAAATAATCATAATCAAACTCAATAAGAAAAACAATAACTAACATAAATAAAGAAAGAACAATATATTCTAATCTCAAAAGAACCATTAATAAATGTTTACATTTAGAAGAAAAAACATAAACACCAGCAAAATAAATCAATAAAGAAGTAAAAATAGAGAATATAAACATTAGTTTTAATAGTTTAAAAAAAACGCCGGTCTTGTAAACCGGAAATAAGTCCAGCCCCCACTTTTAAAACTTCAGAGGTGGAAAAGCTTCCATCATCGGTCCCCAAAACCGGTATTTTAAATAAACTAACCCCTGAAATGATCAAAATAATAATTATATCATTATCAAATGTAATAAATATTAATTTTATTAAATTAAGACACCCAATATCAATAATGCTTTTTATTATCCTTCAAACCTTCCTAGTTGGATTAATAACAGGAACAATAATAGAAAGATATTGATTATCATATATTTTATTTTTAACATTTCTTGGTGGTATACTAGTATTATTTATTTACATTACAAGAATTGCATCAAACTAAATATTTCAGCCTAAATCAATCACTATAATTATTACATTAATAATGTGAGTATTTATCATATTAATATTAATTATTCTAGATATATCTATATTTATAGACTTTTTCAAAAACACCGAAACTATAAATATTGATAATTCAATCAATTATCAAGAAATAACAATATCTTTAGAAAAATTATATAATAGACCAACATTCATTATTACAAAAATAATAATAATTTATTTATTTTTAGCACTACTAGCAGTTGTTAAAATCACCAATATTAATCAGGGACCTATTCGTAAAATAAGATAATTACTAATGAATAAACCCTTACGATTAAGACATCCTTTAATTAAAATTATTAATAACTCTTTAATTGACTTACCTGCCCCAACAAATATTTCATTTTGATGAAATTTTGGATCCCTATTAGGGTTATGTTTGGTAATTCAAATCGTAACTGGACTATTTTTAGCTATACATTATACATCAAATATTGAAATAGCATTCAGTAGTGTAGTACACATCTGCCGAGACGTAAATAATGGTTGAATTATCCGAACCTTACACGCAAATGGAGCATCTATATTTTTTATTTGTATTTACTTACATGTAGGATGGGGAATTTACTATGGATCTTATATATATATACATACCTGAATAATTGGTACAGTGATTTTATTTTTAGTTATAGCAACTGCATTTATAGGATATGTCTTACCCTGAGGCCAAATATCTTTTTGAGGTGCAACAGTAATTACTAATTTATTATCAGCAATCCCATACTTAGGAACAGATTTAGTCCAATGAGTATGAGGAGGATTCGCTGTTGATAATGCAACATTAAATCGATTCTTCACATTCCATTTTGTATTACCATTTATTATTGCTGCTATAGCAGCAATTCATTTATTTTGTCTTCACCAAACAGGATCTAATAATCCTCTTGGACTAAATGGAGATATTGAAAAAATTCCATTCCATCCATACTTTACCTTTAAGGATTCTATTACATT
Source organism: Schistocerca gregaria (assembly GCF_023897955.1). Lineage (NCBI taxonomy): Eukaryota > Metazoa > Arthropoda > Insecta > Orthoptera > Acrididae > Schistocerca > Schistocerca gregaria. Next base: position 18,256,371 of record NC_064925.1, read on the forward strand.
TGTAATAATAACATCATTATTAATTATACTATGTTTAATTAATCCTTACCTATTAGGAGATCCAGATAACTTTGTACCTGCCAACCCATTAGTAACACCAGTTCACATTCAACCAGAATGATATTTCCTATTTGCATATGCAATTCTACGATCTATCCCTAATAAGTTAGGAGGTGTTATTGCATTATTTTTATCAATTAGAATCTTAATAATTTTACCATTTTATAATAAAACACCATTCCGAGGCATTCAATTTTACCCTATTAATCAAATTTTATTCTGAATTATAGTAGTTGTTGTATGCTTACTAACGTGAATTGGTAAACGACCTGTTGAAGAACCTTATATTATAACAGGTCAAATCTTAACAATTATTTACTTCACATATTTCTTAATTAATGTCCATGTCGCAAACACATGAGATAAATTAATTAAGGAATAAAGTTAATTAGCTTAGGAAAAGCATATGTTTTGAAAACATAAAATTAGAAGTTTAACTCTTCTATTAACTTTTCTCAAAAAATTTCACTAAACAAATGAGATAAATAAAATCTTTAAACCAACAAAGAAAATAAAAAAAATCAAAGATAAAGGTAAAAAACTTTTTCAAGCTAAGTACATTAATTTATCATAACGGAACCGTGGTAATGTTCCACGAACCCAAATAAAACCAAAAGATATAATAGCAAGCTTAATAAAAAATATAAAAGAATAAAAATCACCGCCCAAAAAAATTAAAGCCAATAACATTCTTATGAAGACAATTCTAGTATATTCAGCTAAAAAAATTAAAGTAAAACCACCCGCACCATACTCAATATTAAATCCTGAAACTAACTCAGATTCCCCTTCAGGAAAATCAAAAGGAGTACGATTAGTTTCAGCTAAGCAAGAAGCAAAACAAGCTAAAGCTAAAGGAAAAGAAATAATAATAAATCAACAATAAAGCTGATAGTTTATAAAATCAAACATATTAAAACTACCAATTAAAATAATTAAAGACAATAAAATTAAAGCTAAACTAACTTCATAAGAAATTGTTTGAGCAACAGAACGAAGAGAACCTAATAATGAATAATTTGAATTAGAAGATCAACCAGCAATTGTTTATTCACTTTTTCTTTGTATTATATGTAAGTTTTGTTCGACTAAATGTTCTTTTTGCAGTAATTTGATTTAATTATCAAGTGATTTTGGATTTAGCAATTGATTTAGTATCGGCATAATTCGTGTCAGCAGCCGCGGTTATACGATTGATACAAGTGAATATTATTGGTTAAAACAGTTGTTTATATTATTAGGGTTGAAATATAAATTTGTAAGGTGAAATGTTAAAATTTATTTGTGGCCCTTTTTATGAATCTGTGAAATTTAAATAATAAACTAGGATTAGATACCCTATTATTTTAAATGTTAATTATATTTACCAGGGTACTATTAGTTAAGGTCTTTAAACCCAAAGAATTTGGCGGTATCTCATTCCATTCAGAGGAACCTACCCCATGATTGATAATACACGATTTACTCTACTTAATTTATTTGTTTGTATATCTCCGTTATCAGAGAATCTTTTTAGAGTTATAATTCTCAAGATTTATAATTATAAAATACTTCAGGTCAAGGTGCAGCTTATAGTTAAGAGGAGGTGGGTTACAATAGATTTTTGTTTATAACGAATTTGATAGTGAAATACTGTTAATGAAGGTGGATTTGATAGTAATTTAATTTATTTAATTTAACTGATATTGGCTCTGAGATGTGTACACATCGGCCGTCGCTCTCATTATTGATTATTCTATTTTATTTTAAAGTAGCTTCAATTTAGATGAGATAAGTCGTAACATAGTAGATGTACTGGAAAGTGTATCTAGGAAGAGTTTCAAGATATAACTTATTAGTAAAGTGTTTCATTTACACTGAAAATTTTTCTGTGCAAATCAGGATATCTTGATTATTTATTTTATTATATTTATTTTTTGTTTATTTAATTATTTAATATAAATAATTTTATTGTATTTTTGTCTTAGTATATTTTATAGAATTGATTTTTTAAATTATAGTTTATTGGTAATGTAAGTGTTTTATGAAATATTATTTTAAATTTTTTTAAGTAGATTTTATTTATTGTACCTATTGTATCAGGGTTTATCAAAATTTTAGTATTTATTTTACTTGTCTCGATTTGGGTTGATTTATAAATAATTTATAGTTAATGTATCATAATTATTATTAAATTATTTATAGAAATGAGATGTTAATCGTTTCCCAAGATATCTAGTTTCTTAAGAAAAAATTTAATTTTTTAAAGTTATTTGTTTTTATTTAATTTTTTAAGTAAAAATATTAACTTATTTATTCTTTAAGGGATAAGCTTTGAAGTTAATAACCTATAATTTATTTTATAAAAATATAATAGTAAGCTTTAAACCAGCTATCTTTAAGATTACGTTTTAGTTCATTATTTTTTATTTTGATTTTATAAATATTTTAGGTTTTTTATTAAGATTATTAATTTAATTTTAAAATTTTTGTAATAATGATAGAATTAGTATATTTATTTGTATGAAATTTTTACCTTGTGAACTTATTATAAGGAACTAGGCAAAATTGATTTCCGCCTGTTTATCAAAAACATGTCCTCTTGTTTATATTTTGAGGTCTGGCCTGCTCACTGAGCGTATTTTTAAAGAGCCGCGGTATTTTGACCGTGCAAAGGTAGCATAATCATTAGTCTCTTAATTAGTGGCTGGAATGAATGGCTTGACGAGAAATCAACTGTCTCTTAATAAATTTTTGAATTTAACTTTTGAGTCAAAAGGCTTAAATTCTTCTTTAGGACGAGAAGACCCTATAGAGCTTGACATTTTACTTTTATATAGTTTTTTGTTTGTCTTTCTATATTTAATGATGATGTTTTGTTGGGGTGACATGAAGAATAGATAAACTCTTCATTATTATATCATTTATTTATGTTTGTTATTTTGATCCATAATTTATGATCATAAGATTAAGTTACCTTAGGGATAACAGCGTAATTGTTTTTGAGAGCTCATATCGACAAAGCAGATTGCGACCTCGATGTTGGATTAAGAAAAATTTTGGGTGCAGGAGCCCAATGATTAGGTCTGTTCGACCTTTAAATTCTTACATGATCTGAGTTCAGACCGGCGTGAGCCAGGTCGGTTTCTATCCTAAGATTGTTAATCCATATTAGTACGAAAGGACCATATGGTTAAAATATTTTTTGTTATATTGATTAATATTAATTTATTTACTATTTTGACAGATTAATGTGTTGAATTTAGAATTCATTTATGTAGATTTTTTCTACAAATAGTATTGATACTTTATGATTTATTTATATTTATTTTGAATTTTCTTTTATTGGTTATTTGTGTTTTAATTAGTGTTGCCTTTTTAACTTTATTAGAGCGTAAGGTTTTAGGTTATATTCAGATTCGAAAGGGTCCAGATAAGGTAGGTTTTGTTGGAATTCCTCAGCCATTTAGAGATGCTATTAAGTTAATTTGTAAGGAGCAGCCAATTCCTATTATATCTAATTACCTACTTTATTATTTTTCCCCTGTTTTTAATTTAATGATTTCTTTAGCCGTTTGAGTAATTTTTCCTTATTTAACTTATATGTGTTCTTTTTCTTATGGATTTTTATTTTTTTATGTTGTACTAGATTAGGTGTTTATACTGTTATAATTGCTGGTTGATCTTCTAATTCAAATTATTCATTATTAGGTTCTCTTCGTTCTGTTGCTCAAACAATTTCTTATGAAGTTAGTTTAGCTTTAATTTTATTGTCTTTAATTATTTTAATTGGTAGTTTTAATATGTTTGATTTTATAAACTATCAGCTTTATTGTTGATTTATTATTATTTCTTTTCCTTTAGCTTTAGCTTGTTTTGCTTCTTGCTTAGCTGAAACTAATCGTACTCCTTTTGATTTTGCTGAAGGGGAATCTGAGTTAGTTTCAGGATTTAATATTGAGTATGGTGCGGGTGGTTTTACTTTAATTTTTTTAGCTGAATATACTAGAATTGTCTTTATAAGAATGTTATTGGCTTTAATTTTTTTGGGCGGTGATTTATATTCTTTTATATTTTTTATTAAGCTTGCTATTATATCTTTTGGTTTTATTTGGGTTCGTGGAACATTACCACGGTTCCGTTATGATAAATTAATGTACTTAGCTTGAAAAAGTTTTTTACCTTTATCTTTGAATTTTTTTATTTTCTTTGTTGGTTTAAAGATTTTATTTATCTCATTTGTTTAGTGAATTTTTTTGAGAAAAGTTAATAGAAGAGTTAAACTTCTAATTTTATGTTTTCAAAACATATGCTTTTCCTAAGCTAATTAACTTTATTCCTTAATTAATGTATCTCATGCGTTTGCGACATGGACATTAATTAAGAAATATGTGAAGTAAATAATTGTTAAGATTTGACCTGTTATAATATAAGGTTCTTCAACAGGTCGTTTACCAATTCACGTTAGTAAGCATACAACAACTACTATAATTCAGAATAAAATTTGATTAATAGGGTAAAATTGAATGCCTCGGAATGGTGTTTTATTATAAAATGGTAAAATTATTAAGATTCTAATTGATAAAAATAATGCAATAACACCTCCTAACTTATTAGGGATAGATCGTAGAATTGCATATGCAAATAGGAAATATCATTCTGGTTGAATGTGAACTGGTGTTACTAATGGGTTGGCAGGTACAAAGTTATCTGGATCTCCTAATAGGTAAGGATTAATTAAACATAGTATAATTAATAATGATGTTATTATTACAAATGTAATAGAATCCTTAAAGGTAAAGTATGGATGGAATGGAATTTTTTCAATATCTCCATTTAGTCCAAGAGGATTATTAGATCCTGTTTGGTGAAGACAAAATAAATGAATTGCTGCTATAGCAGCAATAATAAATGGTAATACAAAATGGAATGTGAAGAATCGATTTAATGTTGCATTATCAACAGCGAATCCTCCTCATACTCATTGGACTAAATCTGTTCCTAAGTATGGGATTGCTGATAATAAATTAGTATTTACTGTTGTACCTCAAAAAGATATTTGGCCTCAGGGTAAGACATATCCTATAAATGCTGTTGCTATAACTAAAAATAAAATCACTGTACCAATTATTCAGGTATGTATATATATATAAGATCCATAGTAAATTCCCCGTCCTACATGTAAGTAAATACAAATAAAAAATATAGATGCTCCATTTGCGTGTAAGGTTCGGATAATTCAACCATTATTTACGTCTCGGCAGATGTGTACTACACTACTGAATGCTATTTCAATATTTGATGTATAATGTATAGCTAAAAATAGTCCAGTTACGATTTGAATTACCAAACATAACCCTAATAGGGATCCAAAATTTCATCAAAATGAAATATTTGTTGGGGCAGGTAAGTCAATTAAAGAGTTATTAATAATTTTAATTAAAGGATGTCTTAATCGTAAGGGTTTATTCATTAGTAATTATCTTATTTTACGAATAAGTCCCTGATTAATATTGGTGATTTTAACAACTGCTAGTAGTGCTAAAAATAAATAAATTATTATTATTATTGTAATAATGAATGTTGGTCTATTATATAATTTTTCTAAAGATATTGTTATTTCTTGATAATTGATTGAATTATTAATATTTATAGTTTCAGTGTTTTTGAAAAAGTCTATAAATATAGATATATCTAGAATAATTAATATTGATATGATAAATACTCACATTATTAATGTAATAATTATAGTGATTGATTTAGGCTGAAATATTTAGTTTGATGCAATTCTTGTAATGTAAATAAATAATACTAGTATACCACCAAGAAATGTTAAAAATAAAATATATGATAATCAATATCTTTCTATTATTGTTCCTGTTATTAATCCAACTAGGAAGGTTTGAAGGATAATAAAAAGCATTATTGATATTGGGTGTCTTAATTTAATAAAATTAATATTTATTACATTTGATAATGATATAATTATTATTTTGATCATTTCAGGGGTTAGTTTATTTAAAATACCGGTTTTGGGGACCGATGATTTAAGCTTTTCCACCTCTGAAGTTTTAAAAGTGGGGGCTGGACTTATTTCCGGTTTACAAGACCGGCGTTTTTTTTAAACTATTAAAACTAATGTTTGTATTCTCTATTTTTACTTCTTTATTGATTTATTTTGCTGGTGTTTATGTTTTTTCTTCTAAACGTAAACATTTCTTAATGGTTCTTTTGAGATTAGAATATATTGATCTTTCTTTATTTATGTTAGTTATTGTTTTTCTTATTGAGTTTGATTATGATTATTTTTTTCCTGTTATTTTTTTAGTTTTTTCTGTTTGTGAGGGTGCTTTAGGTCTTTCTATTTTAGTTTCAATAATTCGTTCTCATGGTAATGATTTTTTTAATTCTTTTGGTTTATCTTTATGTTAACGTATTTATTTATAACTATTTTTTTGATCCCTCTTTGTTTATTAAATAATTGTTGATTGTTGGTTCATTCTTTAATGTTTCTGTCGGGTTTTGTTTTTATAATTTGTGTTTATTCATATGCTGATTTGATTATAATTAGATATTATTTTGGTATTGATTATTTTTCTTTTAGTTTAATTTTACTTAGTTTTTGGATTTGTTCTTTAATAATCACTGCTAGAGGTTCAGTTTATTTAAGTTCATATCATTCTAATTTTTTTGTTTTTATGGTTTTGATTTTAATAATTATGCTTTATTGTTCATTTGCTAGATTAAGTCTTCTTTCTTTTTATATTTTTTTTGAGGCTAGATTAGTTCCTACTTTACTTTTAATTTTGGGTTGGGGTTATCAACCTGAGCGTTTGCAGGCTGGTGTTTATTTAATTTTTTATACTTTGGTTGCTAGATTACCTTTATTATTAGTTTTATTTAAGGTTTATGATTTTTCTAATACTTTATATTTTCCTTTATTGGTTGATTTTGGTTCTTATTATTTTATGTTTTATGTATTTATAATTTTGGCTTTTTTAGTTAAGATACCTATGTTTTTGGTTCATTTATGACTTCCTAAGGCTCATGTAGAGGCCCCTATTTCAGGTAGAATAATTCTTGCTGGTGTTTTATTAAAGTTAGGTGGTTATGGTATTTTTCGTGTTATAAAGGTTATTTCTTATTTGGGTTTAAAGTTTAATTATTTTTGATTGTCTTTAGGTTTATCTGGGGGTGTTATTGTAAGATTTATTTGTTTTCGTCAGGTTGATTTGAAGTATTTAATTGCATATTCTTCTGTTGCTCATATAAGAATGGTTATTGGTGGATTGATGACTATGAATTGATGAGGTTGTGTAGGTTCTCTTTCTCTAATGGTTGGTCATGGTTTATGTTCTTCTGGTTTATTTTGTTTATCTAATATTATTTATGAACGTTTAAGTAGACGAAGATTATTAATTAACTTGGGTATAATTAATTGATGCCAAGAATAGCTTTATGATGATTTCTTTTAAGATCATCAAATATGGCTGCTCCTCCTTCTTTAAATTTGGTAGGTGAAATTAGATTATTAAATAGAATTATATCTTGATCTTCTTTTAGATTCTTTGCTTTGATTTTTTTATCTTTTTTTAGAGCTGTTTATACTTTGTATATATATTCTTATTCTCAGCATGGGAATTATTATTCTGGTGTTTATACTTGTTCTCTAGGTTATTTTCGTGAATATCATCTTTTACTTTTACATTGATTGCCTTTAAATATTCTCTGCTTAAAGGGTGAATATTTCTTTGTTTAGTTTGCTTAAGTATTTTAATTAAAAGTATTGTTTTGTGGAATCAATGATATGAAGTTTTTCATCTTAGGCCGTGAATTTATTTTCTATTTGTTCTTTGAGTTTTTTTTCTTTGTTTATTTCGAGAACTATAATTTTTATTTTAGGTATTTATTATTTAATAATTGATTATAGAGTTTTTGTTGAGTGAGAGCTTTTCAATTTAAATGGTTCTATAGTTGTTATAACTTTAATTTTGGATTGAATATCTCTTATTTTTATATCTTTTGTTATATATATTTCTTCTTTGGTTATTTATTATAGAGAGGATTATATATCTGGTGAAAAGAATATAAATCGTTTTATTATTATTGTTTTAATATTTATTCTTTCTATAGGTTTTTTAATTATTAGTCCTAATTTAATTAGAATTTTATTAGGTTGAGATGGTTTAGGTTTAGTTTCTTATTGTTTAGTTATTTATTATCAAAATGTAAAATCGTATAGTGCTGGTATATTAACTGCACTTTCTAATCGTATTGGTGATGTTGCTATTTTAATTTCTATTGCATGAATGTTAAATTTTGGTGGTTGAAATTATATTTATTATTATGATTTTATTTCTAATTCTTTTGAAATAAAGCTCATTACTATATTAATTGTTTTAGCAGCTATAACTAAGAGAGCTAAGATTCCTTTCTCTTCATGACTTCCTGCTGCTATAGCAGCTCCTACTCCTGTTTCTGCTTTAGTTCATTCTTCTACTCTTGTTACTGCTGGTGTTTATTTATTAATTCGTTTTAGACCAATATTGGATACTTATAATTGTGGTTGATTTTTACTTTTAATTGGTTGTATAACTATATTTAAGGCTGGATTGGGCGCTAATTTTGAGTTTGATTTAAAGAAGATTATTGCTCTTTCTACTTTAAGACAACTTGGTTTAATAATAAGAATTTTGGCTATAGGTTATCCAAAGCTTGCATTTTTTCATTTATTGGCTCATGCTTTATTTAAGGCATTATTATTTATATGTGCAGGTTCAATAATTCATAATTTGAAGGATTCTCAGGATATTCGTTTTATAGGATCAATTGTTAATTTCATACCTTTAACTTCAGTTTGTTTTAATGTTTCTAGTTTATCTTTGTGTGGAATACCTTTTTTAGCGGGATTTTATTCAAAGGATTTAATTCTTGAGATGGTTTGTTTAAGATGAATTAATTGTTTAATTTTTTTTCTTTATTTTTTTTTCTACTGGTTTAACTGCTTCTTATTCTTTTCGTTTGTTTTATTATTCAATATCTGGTGATAATAATTTTTATTCTAGATTTTCTTTTGATGATAAGGGTTATTATATTTCATTTGGAATAATTGGTCTATTGTTTGTTGCTGTTTTTGGTGGTAGTCTTTTATCTTGATTAATTTTTCCTATTCCTCATGTGATTGCTTTACCTTATTATTTAAAGTTTTTAACTATTACAGTTGTTATTTTAGGTGCTTATTTAGGTTATCTTATTTCTAATTTTGATTTTTCTCACAATTTATTTTCTTTAAGTATACTTTCTTTTGTTAGATTTGCTGGTTCTATATGATTTATACCTTTTCTTTCAACTAAGTTTATTAGATATATTCCTTTAAAAATAGGTTATTATTCATCTAAGTCATTTGATTATGGTTGAGGTGAATTACTTGGTGGTCAAGGTTTATATAGATTATTTATTTATTTAATTGGTTATATTCAAGGTTGATATGATTCTAATTTCAAGATTTATCTTTTAACTTTTATTTTTTGAATATTTATTTTGGTAATATTGTTTTTCGTTTACTTAAATAGCTTATAATTAGAGCGTGACACTGAAGATGTTAAGGAAGTATTTTTACTTTTAAGTATTTATAAATATAGATATATTATTTTTACAGTGAAAATGTAATGTTTTATTTAAACTATATAAATTTTAGAAATGTTAACGCAGTTTAACCGCTAATATAAAAAGTTAGCAGCTTTCATATTGGCTTTACATTTCCTTAATTGGAACTATTATAGTTCAATTATATTATTAACAGTAATACGCCTCTTTTTGGCTTCAATTAATAAGAATAAGGGTAGTACATACCAATCTTCCAGGTCGAAACTGACTGCAATATTTCGCTTCTTATTCTATTTAAGGTTGATTGATAATATCAATACTTTTTGAATGCAACCCAAATGTTATATTTAACTACAACCCTTTAATCTGCTCATTGTAATGCTCCTTGGTTTCATTCATGGTATAGTCCTCCTAATAGAACTAGAATAAAAAATATTGTTGATACTGTTCAGATTATAATGTCTGAAGTTTTAAAAATAATTACAATTGGTAGAATTAGTGCAATTTCTACATCAAAAATTAAAAAGATTACTGCGATTAGGAAGAATCGTATTGAGAATGGTATTCGTGCTGATGTTTTTGGATCAAACCCACATTCAAATGGTGATCTTTTTTCTCGATCATTAATTAATTTTTTTGATAGTGTTGTTGCCAGGATTATAACAATTATTGGAATAATAAATCTAATGAAAACTCTTGTTGATAGAATTAGAATTGTTTTTCTTGATTTATATCAAGCTTTCTGATTGGAAGTCAAATGTACTATTTATACTAGAAAAACCATTATCTACCTCATCAATAAATAGAGATATATAAAATAATCATACTACGTCTACGAAGTGTCAGTATCATGCTGCTGCTTCAAATCCAAAGTGATGTCTTGGTGAAAATTGAATTATTGAGTGTCGAAGTAGACATGTTGATAAAAAGATTGTTCCAATAATTACGTGTAAACCATGGAATCCTGTTGCAACAAAGAATGTTGATCCATAAACTGCATCTGCAATGGTAAAAGGTGCTTCTCAATATTCATATGCTTGAAGTATTGTAAAGTATAGTCCTAATAACACTGTGAAGAATAATCCTTGTAGTGCTTGAGTATGATTAGATTCCATTAAACTATGATGTGCTCATGTTACTGTTACTCCTGATGCTAAAAGAATAGCTGTATTAAGTAATGGAATTTGTATAGGGTTAAAGGGTTGAATTCCTATTGGATATAAATAATTATATTAATTATAATATTTTATATTTAAATTAATAATTTTATTTATTATATCCAATTATAATAATATTAAATATTAAATTACATATTATTATATATATTATATTATAATAACCTATTTTAAGCTAAAAACATAAGTAGCTATAATCCTAGGTAAATAATTGCATTAAAATAATCAATTGATAATGGTAAGATGAACTTATAATACTTTAATTTCAATTAAATGTAATATATTAATATAAATTATTTATTATATATATATAAAAAAAATAAAATGAACAGGATAAATTAATCCTAATTAAACAAAATAATACATAAAAGAATTTCAAAAAAACACTTTCGATTTATATATTACATAAATGAAGTGCCTGATTAAAGGGTTACCTTGATAGGGTAAATAAAGTAAATAAAATTACCTTAATTAAAATTACATAAGATGGAATTAAACTACCTCCTTTAGTATCAAAAACTAACGTGCATCATACACCTTAATGTAAAAAGGTAAGCTAAACAAGCTAATGGGTTCATACCCCATTTATAGAGGTATCAATCCTCTCCTTTTTAATGACCAACAACTCTACAAAACTTCTCTTCCTATCAACATTAATGATAGGAACGATCCTGTCCATTTCATCAAATTCCTGATTTGGGGTTTGAATAGGACTTGAGATCAACTTACTTTCATTTATTCCGCTCCTAACAAGAAATAAAAATATAATAATAAATGAATCATCAATTAAATATTTTATTGTCCAAGCAATAGCATCGACAATATTATTATTTTCAATTTTGCTGATTCAAATAAAATATCCCATGGGATGGGAAACAGAATTTATCCCATCAATAATAATTAGATCTAGACTATTATTAAAGATTGGAGCTGCACCTTTCCATTTCTGATTTCCAGAAGTTATAGGAGCATCAAGATGAAATAATTGTTTAACATTAATAACATGACAAAAAATCGCCCCAATAATGGTCTTATCTTATTGTATTCAATTAAGAACTTTTATTTGAACAATTATTATCTTAAGAATTATTATTGGGGCAATAGGAGGTTTAAATCAAACATCCTTACGACAACTTTTAGCATATTCATCAATCAGACATCTAGGTTGAATAATTAGATCATTAACAGTCAGAGAAAACATCTGAGAACTATACTTCATTATTTACTCACTATTAAGATTAATTATAGTTTTATTATTTAAGCAAATAAATTTATTTTTCATAAATCAAATTTATTCAGCCAGAAATATAAAAACCGAAATTAAATTCATAATATTCTTATCTTTATTATCTTTAGGTGGACTACCACCATTCCTTGGATTCTTACCAAAATGAATTGTAATACAATCATTAATAGAAAACAATATAACAACTATTATAACTATTATAGTTGTATTAACTACAATTACACTCTACTACTATATACGTATTAGATTCTCAGCTCTAATTATATCATACACAGAAAATTCGTGATCTATAAAGATAAAGTCCCAAAAATCAAGAATCATTCTTCCTATAACAGTAATAATTTCAACAATAGGATTGATTTCAACATCAACCTTAATTTCATTATACTAAGGACTTAAGTTAATCAAACTAATAACCTTCAAAGTTATAATTAAAAGAATAATCTTTTAGGCCTTAGTAAAATTTTACACCTCTAGAATTGCAGTCTAGAATCATAATTGAATATAAGACCTAAATATGATAAGAGAGAAAACATCTCATAAGTAGATTTACAATCTACCACCTAAAATTCAGCCATCTTACCGCAAAAATGATTATTCTCAACAAACCATAAGGACATTGGTACTTTATACTTCATATTTGGAGCATGAGCAGGAATAGTAGGAACATCAATAAGAATACTTATTCGTGCTGAACTTGGCCAACCCGGATCTCTAATTGGGGATGACCAGATTTATAATGTTTTTATTACAGCTCACGCATTCGTAATAATTTTCTTTATAGTAATACCTATTATAATTGGTGGATTTGGTAATTGACTTGTTCCACTAATAATTGGTGCACCAGATATAGCATTTCCACGAATAAATAATATAACTTTTTGATTACTACCACCTTCACTAACCCTTCTTCTTACATCTTCTATAGTAGATAATGGTGCTGGTACAGGATGAACAGTTTACCCTCCTCTAGCAGGAGCTATTGCACACGGGGGTGCATCTGTAGATCTAGCTATTTTTTCACTGCACTTAGCAGGTGTATCATCTATTCTTGGTGCAGTGAATTTCATTACAACAGCAATTAATATACGATCAGAAAGTATAACTTTAGATCAAACACCTTTATTTGTATGATCTGTAGCTATTACAGCATTACTTCTCCTTCTTTCACTTCCAGTTTTAGCAGGAGCTATTACTATATTATTAACAGATCGAAATTTAAATACATCATTCTTTGACCCTACAGGAGGGGGTGACCCAATTCTATATCAACATCTATTTTGATTCTTTGGACACCCAGAAGTTTATATTTTAATTCTACCGGGGTTCGGAATTATTTCACATATTGTATGTCAAGAAAGAGGAAAAATTGAATCATTTGGAACATTAGGTATAATTTATGCTATACTATCAATTGGACTAATAGGATTTATTGTATGAGCACATCATATATTTACAGTAGGAATGGATGTTGACACACGAGCATATTTTACATCAGCAACAATAATTATTGCTGTACCTACAGGAATTAAGGCATTTAGATGATTAGCTACATTATATGGAACTAAATTCAAGTTCAATCCACCATTATTATGAGCTCTAGGATTTATTTTCCTATTTACAATTGGTGGATTAACAGGATTAGTATTAGCAAATTCATCACTTGATATTGTATTACATGATACATATTATGTAGTAGCCCACTTTCATTATGTATTATCTATAGGAGCAGTATTTGCTATTATAGGAGGTGTCATTCAATGATATCCACTATTTACAGGATTAACTATAAATAATACATGATTAAAAATCCAATTTACAATTATATTCATTGGAGTAAATTTAACATTCTTTCCTCAACACTTCCTAGGATTAGCAGGAATACCTCGACGATACTCTGACTACCCAGACGCATATACATCATGAAACGTAGTATCAAGAATTGGGTCTACAATTTCTATTGTAGGAATCATTATATTCATTGTAATTATATGAGAAAGAATGATTACAAACCGAGCAATTATATTTAGAGCTAACATAAGAAGATCAACAGAATGACTACAAAATAACCCTCCTGCAGAACATAGTTACTCAGAATTACCATTAATCTCTAGATTCTAATATGGCAGATTAGTGCAGTAGATTTAAGCTCTACAAATAAAAGTTTGACCTTTTATTAGAAAATATTTATTAATGGCAACATGATCAAATTTATCTCTTCAAGATGGAGCTTCACAATTAATGGAGCAATTATCATTCTTTCATGATCATACTATGGTCGTATTATTATTAATTACAGTAATTGTAGGTTATGCCCTAAGTTATATATTATTTATTGCCTATACTAACCGTAATATACTTCATGGACATTTAATTGAAACAATCTGAACAGCTTTACCAGCAATTACATTAATTTTTATTGCCCTTCCATCATTACGACTATTATATTTACTTGATGATTCAGTAGATGCAATAATTACAATTAAAACCATTGGACGACAATGATATTGAAGATATGAATATTCAGACTTCATAGACGTAGAATTTGACACTTATATAACACCAGAACAAGACCTAGAAAATGATGGATTCCGACTACTAGATGTAGATAACCGAACAATCCTACCAATAAATACAGAAGTACGAGTATTAACAAGAGCATCAGATGTTCTACACTCATGAGCAGTTCCTGCATTAGGGGTTAAAATTGATGCAACGCCAGGTCGGTTAAATCAAGGAACATTCACAATAAATCGACCTGGATTATTCTTTGGACAATGCTCAGAAATCTGTGGAGCAAACCACAGATTTATACCAATTGTAATTGAAAGAACTTCAGTAAATTTATTTATTAAGTGATTATCTAAGATAATTTAAGGAGTTAGTTAAAATAAATAACATTAGAGTGTCAATCTAAAGTAACGAAAAAAAATTAGTACACCTTGAAATTCATCAGATGACTGAAAGTAAGTAATGGTCTCTTAAACCAAATAATAGTAAATTAACGACTACTTCTGATGGGGAAATTATATCCAAATCCCTCAAATATCCCCTCTTATATGATTCTCACTATTCATTATATTTTCAGCTACATTAATCTTGTTTAATCAAATAAACTTCTTCTCATTTAAACCTAACCTTATTAAAAGAGCAGAAAAAGGAACAATTGAAATAAAAAACTTAAATTGAAAATGATAACAAATCTATTCTCAACATTTGACCCATCAACTAACATCTTTAATTTATCATTAAATTGAACTAGAACATTTCTAGGACTATTATTAATCCCATCACTATTTTGACTTACACCATCACGAATTAACATTATCTGAAATAAACTAAATTTAACCTTACATAATGAATTTAAAACACTTCTTGGACCAAAATCATTTAATGGAACAACATTCATTTTCATCTCAATTTTTATTATAATATTATTTAACAATTTCATAGGATTATTCCCTTATATTTTTACTAGAACAAGACATTTAGCATTAACAATTGCAATTGCCCTACCTATATGGCTAAGATTTATATTATTTGGATGAATTAACCATACTAATCATATATTTACACACCTTGTACCACAAGGTACACCGCCTGCATTAATATCATTTATAGTACTAATTGAAACAATTAGTAATGTTATTTGACCAGGTACATTAGCAGTATGGTTGGCAGCAAATATAATTGCAGGACACTTATTATTAACCTTATTAGGAAACACAGGACCATCTATAGCAATAAACTTAATCTCATTACTAATTATTGGACAAATACTTCTATTAATTCTAGAATCAGCAGTAGCAATAATTCAAGCCTATGTTTTCTCAATTCTAAGAACTCTATATTCTAGAGAAGTATATTAAACCTATGTTAACAACTCACTCAAACCACCCATTCCACTTAGTAGACTATAGACCTTGACCATTAACAGGAGCAATTGGAGCAATAGTCCTAGTATCAGGACTAGCAAAATGATTCCACCTATTTAATATTAACTTATTCATAATTGGATTTGGAATTACCCTACTAACTATAATTCAATGATGACGAGATGTAGTACGAGAAGGAACATATCAAGGATTACATACAGGATTTGTATCAATTGGATTACGATGAGGAATAATTTTATTTATTGCATCAGAGGTATTATTTTTCGTTTCTTTTTTTTGAGCATTCTTTAGAAGAAGATTAGCACCAACAATTGAACTAGGAATACTATGACCTCCAATAGGAATTCAACCCTTTGACCCTATACAAATTCCATTACTTAATACAGCTATTCTTTTAGCATCAGGAGTAACAGTAACATGAGCACATCATAGTTTAATGGAATCTAATCATACTCAAGCACTACAAGGATTATTCTTCACAGTGTTATTAGGACTATACTTTACAATACTTCAAGCATATGAATATTGAGAAGCACCTTTTACCATTGCAGATGCAGTTTATGGATCAACATTCTTTGTTGCAACAGGATTCCATGGTTTACACGTAATTATTGGAACAATCTTTTTATCAACATGTCTACTTCGACACTCAATAAATCAATTTTCACCAAGACATCACTTTGGATTTGAAGCAGCAGCATGATACTGACACTTCGTAGACGTAGTATGATTATTCTTATATATCTCTATTTATTGATGAGGTAGATAATTGTTTTTCTAGTATAAATAGTACATTTGACTTCCAATCAGAAAGCTTGATATAAATCAAGAAAAACAATTCTAATTCTATCAACAAGAGTTTTCATAAGATTTATTATTCCAATAATTGTTATAATCCTGGCAACAACACTATCAAAAAAATTAATTAATGATCGAGAAAAAATATCACCATTTGAATGTGGGTTTGATCCAAAAAGATCAGCACGAATACCATTCTCAATACGATTCTTCCTAATCACAGTAATCTTTTTAATTTTTGATGTAGAAATTGCACTAATTCTACCAATTGTAATTATTTTTAAAACTTCAGACATTATAATCTGAACAGTATCAACAATATTTTTTATTCTAGTTCTATTAGGAGGACTATACCATGAATGAAACCAAGGAGCATTACAATGAGCAGAATAAAGGGTTGTAGTTAAATATAACATTTGGGTTGCATTCAAAAAGTATTGATATTATCAATCAACCTTAAATAGAATAAGAAGCGAAATATTGCAGTCAGTTTCGACCTGGAAGATTGGTATGTACTACCCTTATTCTTATTAATTGAAGCCAAAAAGAGGCGTATTACTGTTAATAATATAATTGAACTATAATAGTTCCAATTAAGGAAATGTAAAGCCAATATGAAAGCTGCTAACTTTTTATATTAGCGGTTAAACTCCGTTAACATTTCTAAAATTTATATAGTTTAAATAAAACATTACATTTTCACTGTAAAAATAATATATCTATATTTATAAATACTTAAAAGTAAAAATACTTCCTAAACATCTTCAGTGTCACGCTCTAATTATAAGCTATTTAAGTAAACGAAAAACAATATTACCAAAATAAATATTCAAAAAATAAAAGTTAAAAGATAAATCTGGAAATTAGAATCATATCAACCTTGAATATAACCAATTAAATAAATAAATAATCTATATAAACCTTGACCACCAAGTAATTCACCTCAACCATAATCAAATGACTTAGATGAATAATAACCTATTTTTAAAGGAATATATCTAATAAACTTAGTTGAAAGAAAAGGTATAAATCATATAGAACCAGCAAATCTAACAAAAGAAAGTATACTTAAAGAAAATAAATTGTGAGAAAAATCAAAATTAGAAATAAGATAACCTAAATAAGCACCTAAAATAACAACTGTAATAGTTAAAAACTTTAAATAATAAGGTAAAGCAATCACATGAGGAATAGGAAAAATTAATCAAGATAAAAGACTACCACCAAAAACAGCAACAAACAATAGACCAATTATTCCAAATGAAATATAATAACCCTTATCATCAAAAGAAAATCTAGAATAAAAATTATTATCACCAGATATTGAATAATAAAACAAACGAAAAGAATAAGAAGCAGTTAAACCAGTAGAAAAAAAATAAAGAAAAAAAATTAAACAATTAATTCATCTTAAACAAACCATCTCAAGAATTAAATCCTTTGAATAAAATCCTGCTAAAAAAGGTATTCCACACAAAGATAAACTAGAAACATTAAAACAAACTGAAGTTAAAGGTATGAAATTAACAATTGATCCTATAAAACGAATATCCTGAGAATCCTTCAAATTATGAATTATTGAACCTGCACATATAAATAATAATGCCTTAAATAAAGCATGAGCCAATAAATGAAAAAATGCAAGCTTTGGATAACCTATAGCCAAAATTCTTATTATTAAACCAAGTTGTCTTAAAGTAGAAAGAGCAATAATCTTCTTTAAATCAAACTCAAAATTAGCGCCCAATCCAGCTATAAATATAGTTATACAACCAATTAAAAGTAAAAATCAACCACGATTATAAGTATCCAATATTGGTCTAAAACGAATTAATAAATAAACACCAGCAGTAACAAGAGTAGAAGAATGAACTAAAGCAGAAACAGGAGTAGGAGCTGCTAAAGCAGCAGGAAGTCATGAAGAGAAAGGAATCTGAGCTCTCTTAGTTATAGCTGCTAAAACAATTAATATAGTAATGAGCTTTATTTCAAAAGAATTAGAAATAAAATCATAATAATAAATATAATTTCAACCACCAAAATTTAACATTCATGCAATAGAAATTAAAATAGCAACATCACCAATACGATTAGAAAGTGCAGTTAATATACCAGCACTATAAGATTTTACATTTTGATAATAAATAACTAAACAATAAGAAACTAAACCTAAACCATCTCAACCTAATAAAATTCTAATTAAATTAGGACTAATAATTAAAAAACCTATAGAAAGAATAAATATTAAAACAATAATAATAAAACGATTTATATTCTTTTCACCAGATATATAATCCTCTCTATAATAAATAACCAAAGAAGAAATATATATAACAAAAGATATAAAAATAAGAGATATTCAATCCAAAATTAAAGTTATAACAACTATAGAACCATTTAAATTGAAAAGCTCTCACTCAACAAAAACTCTATAATCAATTATTAAATAATAAATACCTAAAATAAAAATTATAGTTCTCGAAATAAACAAAGAAAAAAAACTCAAAGAACAAATAGAAAATAAATTCACGGCCTAAGATGAAAAACTTCATATCATTGATTCCACAAAACAATATTTTTAATTAAAATACTTAAGCAAACTAAACAAAAGAAATATTCACCCTTTAAACAGAGAATATTTAAAGGCAATCAATGTAAAAGTAAAAGATGATATTCACGAAAATAACCAAGAGAACAAGTATAAACACCAGAATAATAATTCCCATGCTGAGAATAAGAATATATATACAAAGTATAAACAGCTCTAAAAAAAGATAAAAAAATCAAAGCAAAGAATCTAAAAGAAGATCAAGATATAATTCTATTTAATAATCTAATTTCACCTACCAAATTTAAAGAAGGAGGAGCAGCCATATTTGATGATCTTAAAAGAAATCATCATAAAGCCATTCTTGGCATCAAATTAATTATACCCTTGTTAATTAATAATCTTCGTCTACCTAAACGTTCATAAATAATATTAGATAAACAAAATAAACCAGAAGAACATAAACCATGACCAACCACTAGAGAAAGAGAACCTACACAACCTCATCAATTCATAGTCATCAATCCACCAATAACCATTCTTATATGAGCAACAGAAGAATATGCAATTAAAGACTTTAAATCAACCTGACGAAAACAAATAAATCCTACAATAACACCCCCAGATAAACCTAAAGACAATCAAAAATAATTAAACTTTAAACCCAAATAAGAAATAACCTTTATAACACGAAAAATACCATAACCACCTAACTTTAATAAAACACCAGGAAGAATTATTCTACCTGAAATAGGGGCCTCTACATGAGCCTTAGGAAGTCATAAATGAACCAAAAACATAGGTATCTTAACTAAAAAAGCCAAAATTATAAATACATAAAACATAAAATAATAAGAACCAAAATGAACCAATAAAGGAAAATATAAAGTATTAGAAAAATCATAAACCTTAAATAAAACTAATAATAAAGGTAATCTAGCAACCAAAGTATAAAAAATTAAATAAACACCAGCCTGCAAACACTCAGGTTGATAACCCCAACCCAAAATTAAAAGTAAAGTAGGAACTAATCTAGCCTCAAAAAAAAATATAAAAAGAAAGAAGACTTAATCTAGCAAATGAACAATAAAGCATAATTATTAAAATCAAAACCATAAAAACAAAAAAATTAGAATGATATGAACTTAAAAAAACTGAACCTCTAGCAGTGATTATTAAAGAACAAATCCAAAGACTAAGTAAAATTAAACTAAAAGAAAAATAATCAATACCAAAATAATATCTAATTATATTCAAATCAGCATATGAATAAACACAAATTATAAAAACAAAACCCGACAGAAACATTAAAGAATGAACCAACCATCAACAATTATTTAATAAACAAAGAGGGATCAAAAAAATAGTTATAAATAAATACTTTAACATAAAGATAAACCAAAAGAATTAAAAAAATCATTACCATGAGAACGAATTATTGAAACTAAAATAGAAAGACCTAAAGCACCCTCACAAACAGAAAAAACTAAAAAAATAACAGGAAAAAATAATCATAATCAAACTCAATAAGAAAAACAATAACTAACATAAATAAAGAAAGAACAATATATTCTAATCTCAAAAGAACCATTAATAAATGTTTACGTTTAGAAGAAAAAACATAAACACCAGCAAAATAAATCAATAAAGAAGTAAAAATAGAGAATATAAACATTAGTTTTAATAGTTTAAAAAAAACGCCGGTCTTGTAAACCGGAAATAAGTCCAGCCCCCACTTTTAAAACTTCAGAGGTGGAAAAGCTTCCATCATCGGTCCCCAAAACCGGTATTTTAAATAAACTAACCCCTGAAATGATCAAAATAATAATTATATCATTATCAAATGTAATAAATATTAATTTTATTAAATTAAGACACCCAATATCAATAATGCTTTTTATTATCCTTCAAACCTTCCTAGTTGGATTAATAACAGGAACAATAATAGAAAGATATTGATTATCATATATTTTATTTTTAACATTTCTTGGTGGTATACTAGTATTATTTATTTACATTACAAGAATTGCATCAAACGAAATATTTCAGCCTAAATCAATCACTATAATTATTACATTAATAATGTGAGTATTTATCATATTAATATTAATTATTCTAGATATATCTATATTTATAGACTTTTTCAAAAACACCGAAACTATAAATATTGATAATTCAATCAATTATCAAGAAATAACAATATCTTTAGAAAAATTATATAATAGACCAACATTCATTATTACAATAATAATAATAATTTATTTATTTTTAGCACTACTAGCAGTTGTTGAACTCACCAATATTAATCAGGGACCTATTCGTAAAATAAGATAATTACTAATGAATAAACCCTTACGATTAAGACATCCTTTAATTAAAATTATTAATAAATCTTTAATTGACTTACCTGCCCCAACAAATATTTCATTTTGATGAAATTTTGGATCCCTATTAGGGTTATGTTTGGTAATTCAAATCGTAACTGGACTATTTTTAGCTATACATTATACATCAAATATTGAAATAGCATTCAGTAGTGTAGTACACATCTGCCGAGACGTAAATAATGGTTGAATTATCCGAACCTTACACGCAAATGGAGCATCTATATTTTTTATTTGTATTTACTTACATGTAGGACGGGGAATTTACTATGGATCTTATATATATATACATACCTGAATAATTGGTACAGTGATTTTATTTTTAGTTATAGCAACTGCATTTATAGGATATGTCTTACCCTGAGGCCAAATATCTTTTTGAGGTGCAACAGTAATTACTAATTTATTATCAACAATCCCATACTTAGGAACAGATTTAGTCCAATGAGTATGAGGAGGATTCGCTGTTGATAATGCAACATTAAATCGATTCTTCACATTCCATTTTGTATTACCATTTATTATTGCTGCTATAGCAGCAATTCATTTATTTTTTCTTCACCAAACAGGATCTAATAATCCTCTTGGACTAAATGGAGATATTGCAAAAATTCCATTCCATCCATACTTTACCTTTAAGGATTCTATTACATTTGTAATAATAACATCATTATTAATTATACTATGTTTAATTAATCCTTACCTATTAGGAGATCCAGATAACTTTGTACCTGCCAACCCATTAGTAACACCAGTTCACATTCAACCAGAATGATATTTCCTATTTGCATATGCAATTCTACGATCTATCCCTAATAAGTTAGGAGGTGTTATTGCATTATTTTTATCAATTAGAATCTTAATAATTTTACCATTTTATAATAAAACACCATTCCGAGGCATTCAATTTTACCCTATTAATCAAATTTTATTCTGAATTATAGTAGTTGTTGTATGCTTACTAACGTGAATTGGTAAACGACCTGTTGAAGAACCTTATATTATAACAGGTCAAATCTTAACAATTATTTACTTCACATATTTCTTAATTAATGTCCATGTCGCAAACGCATGAGATAAATTAATTAAGGAATAAAGTTAATTTGCTTAGGAAAAGCATATGTTTTGAAAACATAAAATTAGAAGTTTAACTCTTCTATTAACTTTTCTCAAAAAATTTCACTAAACAAATGAGATAAATAAAATCTTTAAACCAACAAAGAAAATAAAAAAATTCAAAGATAAAGGTAAAAAACTTTTTCAAGCTAAGTACATTAATTTATCATAACGGAACCGTGGTAATGTTCCACGAACCCAAATAAAACCAAAAGATATAATAGCAAGCTTAATAAAAAATATAAAAGAATAAAAATCACCACCCAAAAAAATTAAAGCCAATAACATTCTTATGAAGACAATTCTAGTATATTCAGCTAAAAATATTAAAGTAAAACCACCCGCACCATACTCAATATTAAATCCTGAAACTAACTCAGATTCCCCTTCAGCAAAATCAAAAGGAGTACGATTAGTTTCAGCTAAGCAAGAAGCAAAACAAGCTAAAGCTAAAGGAAAAGAAATAATAATAAATCAACAATAAAGCTGATAGTTTATAAAATCAAACATATTAAAACTACCAATTAAAATAATTAAAGACAATAAAATTAAAGCTAAACTAACTTCATAAGAAATTGTTTGAGCAACAGAACGAAGAGAACCTAATAATGAATAATTTGAATTAGAAGATCAACCAGCAATTATAACAGTATAAACACCTAATCTAGTACAACATAAAAAAAATAAAAATCCATAAGAAAAAGAACACATATAAGTTAAATAAGGAAAAATTACTCAAACGGCTAAAGAAATCATTAAATTAAAAACAGGGGAAAAATAATAAAGTAGGTAATTAGATATAATAGGAATTGGCTGCTCCTTACAAATTAACTTAATAGCATCTCTAAATGGCTGAGGAATTCCAACAAAACCTACCTTATTTGGACCCTTTCGAATCTGAATATAACCTAAAACCTTATGCTCTAATAAAGTTAAAAAGGCAACACTAATTAAAACACAAATAACCAATAAAAGAAAATTCAAAATAAATATAAATAAATCATAAAGTATCAATACTATTTGTAGAAAAAATCTACATAAATGAATTCTAAATTCAACACATTAATCTGTCAAAATAGTAAATAAATTAATATTAATCAATATAACAAAAAATATTTTAACCATATGGTCCTTTCGTACTAATATGGATTAACAATCTTAGGATAGAAACCGACCTGGCTCACGCCGGTCTGAACTCAGATCATGTAAGAATTTAAAGGTCGAACAGACCTAATCATTGGGCTCCTGCACCCAAAATTTTTCTTAATCCAACATCGAGGTCGCAATCTGCTTTGTCGATATGAGCTCTCAAAAACAATTACGCTGTTATCCATAAGGTAACTTAATCTTATGATCATAAATTATGGATCAAAATAACAAACATAAATAAATGATACAATAATGAAGAGTTTATCTATTCTTCATGTCACCCCAACAAAACATCATCATTAAATATAGAAAGACAAACAAAAAACTATATAAAAGTAAAATGTCAAGCTCTATAGGGTCTTCTCGTCCTAAAGAAGAATTTAAGCCTTTTGACTCAAAAGTTAAATTCAAAAATTTATTAAGAGACAGTTGATTTCTCGTCAAGCCATTCATTCCAGCCACTAATTAAGAGACTAATGATTATGCTACCTTTGCACGGTCAAAATACCGCGGCTCTTTAAAAATACGCTCAGTGAGCAGGCCAGACCTCAAAATATAAACAAGAGGACATGTTTTTGATAAACAGGCGGAAATCAATTTTGCCTAGTTCCTTATAATAAGTTCACAAGGTAAAAATTTCATACAAATAAATATACTAATTCTATCATTATTACAAAAATTTTAAAATTAAATTAATAATCTTAATAAAAAACCTAAAATATTTATAAAATCAAAATAAAAAATAATGAACTAAAACGTAATCTTAAAGATAGCTGGTTTAAAGCTTACTATTATTTTTCTATAAAATAAATTATAGGTTATTAACTTCAAAGCTTATCCCTTAAAGAATAAATAAGTTAATATTTTTACTTAAAAAATTAAATAAAAACAAATAACTTTAAAAAATTAAATTTTTTCTTAAGAAAGTAGATATCTTGGGAAACGATTAACATCTCATTTCTATAAATAATTTAATAATAATTATGATACATTAACTATAAATTATTTATAAATCAACCCAAATCGAGACAAGTAAAATAAATACTAAAATTTTGATAAACCCTGATACAAAAGGTACAATAAATAAAATCTACTTAAAAAAATTTAAAATAATATTTCATAAAACACTTACATTACCAATAAACTATAATTTAAAAAATCAATTCTATAAAATATACTAAGACAAAAATACAATTAAATTATTTATATTAAATAATTAAATAAACAAAAAATTAATATAATAAAATAAATAATCAAGATATCCTGATTTGCACAGAAAAATTTTCTGTGTAAATGAAACACTTTACTAATAAGTTATATCTTGAAACTCTTCCTAGATACACTTTCCAGTACATCTACTATGTTACGACTTATCTCATCTAAATTGAAGCTACTTTAAAATAAAATAGAATAATCAATAATGAGAGCGACGGGCGATGTGTACACATCTCAGAGCCAATATCAGTTAAATTAAATAAATTAAATTACTATCAAATCCACCTTCATTAACAGTATTTCACTATCAAATCCGTTATAAACAAAAATCTATTGTAACCCACCTCCTCTTAACTATAAGCTGCACCTTGACCTGAAATATTTTATAATTATAAATCTTGAGAATTATAACTCTAAAAAGATTCTCTGATAACGGAGATATACAAACAAATAAATTAAGTAGAGTAAATCGTGTATTATCAATCATGGGGTAGGTTCCTCTGAATGGAATGAGATACCGCCAAATTCTTTGGGTTTAAAGACCTTAACTAATAGTACCCTGGTAAATATAATTAACATTTAAAATAAAAGGGTATCTAATCCTAGTTTATTATTTAAATTTCACAGATTCATAAAAAGGGCCACAAATAAATTTTAACATTTCACCTTACAAATTTATATTTCAACCCTAATAATATAAACAACTGTTTTAACCAATAATATTCACTTGTATCAATCGTATAACCGCGGCTGCTGGCACGAATTATGCCGATACTAAATCAATTGCTAAATCCAAAATCACTTGATAATTAAATCAAATTACTGCAAAAAGAACATTTAGTCTAACAAAACTTACATATAATACAAAGAAAAAGTGAATAAACAAGCAAGAATAAAACTTTTAAAAATAAAAAATAAGAAAATTTTAAATCTATTAATTCAGGAAAAAATAAAAGAATCAAATATTTAAAGAAAAAAAAGAAAAAAACCACAAACATTAACAAAAAAAAAGAAACGCCCCTATGTATGACCACAACAACTTCTCTATTATATATAATTAAAGATTAATATGGAACATGTATAGCAATAAATGTATTATATTCTTTCTTATTTAATCTTTCTTTTCACTAATAAATAAAGATTAAATAATATAATAAATATATGATTAGTATGGTTAATTCATCCAAATAATATAAATCTTAGCCATATAGGTAGGGCAATTGCAATTGTTAATGCTAAATGTCTTGTTCTAGTAAAAATATAAGGGAATAATCCTATGAAATTGTTAAATAATATTATAATAAAAATTGAGATGAAAATGAATGTTGTTCCATTAAATGATTTTGGTCCAAGAAGTGTTTTAAATTCATTATGTAAGGTTAAATTTAGTTTATTTCAGATAATGTTAATTCGTGATGGTGTAAGACAAAATAGTGATGGGATTAATAATAGTCCTAGAAATGTTCTAGTTCAATTTAATGATAAATTAAAGATGTTAGTTGATGGGTCAAATGTTGAGAATAGATTTGTTATCATTTTCAATTTAAGTTTTTTATTTCAATTGTTCCTTTTTCTGCTCTTTTAATAAGGTTAGGTTTAAATGAGAAGAAGTTTATTTGATTAAACAAGATTAATGTAGCTGAAAATATAATGAATAGTGAGAATCATATAAGAGGGGATATTTGAGGGATTTGGATATAATTTCCCCATCAGAAGTAGTCGTTAATTTACTATTATTTGGTTTAAGAGACCATTACTTACTTTCAGTCATCTGATGAATTTCAAGGTGTACTAATTTTTTTTAGTTACTTTAGATTGACACTCTAATGTTATTTATTTTAACTAACTCCTTAAATTATCTTAGATAATCACTTAATAAATAAATTTACTGAAGTTCTTTCAATTACAATTGGTATAAATCTGTGGTTTGCTCCACAGATTTCTGAGCATTGTCCAAAGAATAATCCAGGTCGATTTATTGTGAATGTTCCTTGATTTAACCGACCTGGCGTTGCATCAATTTTAACCCCTAATGCAGGAACTGCTCATGAGTGTAGAACATCTGATGCTCTTGTTAATACTCGTACTTCTGTATTTATTGGTAGGATTGTTCGGTTATCTACATCTAGTAGTCGGAATCCATCATTTTCTAGGTCTTGTTCTGGTGTTATATAAGTGTCAAATTCTACGTCTATGAAGTCTGAATATTCATATCTTCAATATCATTGTCGTCCAATGGTTTTAATTGTAATTATTGCATCTACTGAATCATCAAGTAAATATAATAGTCGTAATGATGGAAGGGCAATAAAAATTAATGTAATTGCTGGTAAAGCTGTTCAGATTGTTTCAATTAAATGTCCATGAAGTATATTACAGTTAGTATAGGCAATAAATAATATATAACTTAGGGCATAACCTACAATTACTGTAATTAATAATAATACGACCATAGTATGATCATGAAAGAATGATAATTGCTCCATTAATGGTGAAGCTCCATCTTGAAGAGATAAATTTGATCATGTTGCCATTAATAAATATTTTCTAATAAAAGGTCAAACCTTTATTCGTAGAGCTTAAATCTACTGCACTAATCTGCCATATTAGAATCTAGAGATTAATGGTAATTCTGAGTAACTATGTTCTGCAGGAGGGTCATTTTGTAGTCATTCTGTTGATCTTCTTATGTTAGCTCTAAATATAATTGCTCGGTTTGTAATCATTCTTTCTCATATAATTACAATGAATATAATGATTCCTACAATAGAAATTGTAGACCCAATTCTTGATACTACGTTTCATGATGTATATGCGTCTGGGTAGTCAGAGTATCGTCGAGGTATTCCTGCTAATCCTAGGATGTGTTGAGGAAAGAATGTTAAATTTACTCCAATGAATATAATTGTAAATTGGATTTTTAATCTTGTATTATTTATAGTTAATCCTGTAAATAGTGGATATCATTGAATGACACCTCCTATAATTGCAAATACTGCTCCTATAGATAATACATAATGAAAGTGGGCTACTACATAATATGTATCATGTAATACAATATCAAGTGATGAATTTGCTAATACTAATCCTGTTAATCCACCAACTGTAAATAGGAAAATAAATCCTAGAGCTCATAATAATGGTGGATTGAACTTGAATTTAGTTCCATATAATGTAGCTAATCATCTAAATACCTTAATTCCTGTAGGTACAGCAATAATTATTGTTGCTGATGTAAAATATGCTCGTGTGTCAACATCCATTCCTACTGTAAATATATGATGTGCTCATACAATAAATCCTATTAGTCCAATTGATAGTATAGCATAAATTATACCTAATGTTCCAAATGATTCAATTTTTCCTCTTTCTTGACATACAATATGTGAAATAATTCCGAACCCCGGTAGAATTAAAATATAAACTTCTGGGTGTCCAAAGAATCAAAATAGATGTTGATATAGAATTGGGTCACCCCCTCCTGCAGGGTCAAAGAATGATGTATTTAAATTTCGATCTGTTAATAATATAGTAATAGCTCCTGCTAAAACTGGAAGTGAAAGAAGGAGAAGTAATGCTGTAATAGCTACAGATCATACAAATAAAGGTGTTTGATCTAAAGTTATACTTTCTGATCGTATATTAATTGCTGTTGTAATGAAATTCACTGCACCAAGAATAGATGATACACCTGCTAAGTGCAGTGAAAAAATAGCTAGATCTACAGATGCACCCTCGTGTGCAATAGCTCCTGCTAGAGGAGGGTAAACTGTTCATCCTGTACCAGCACCATTATCTACTATAGAAGATGTAAGAAGAAGGGTTAGTGAAGGTGGTAGTAATCAAAAAGTTATATTATTTATTCGTGGAAATGCTATATCTGGTGCACCAATTATTAGTGGAACAAGTCAATTACCAAATCCACCAATTATAATAGGTATTACTATAAAGAAAATTATTACGAATGCGTGAGCTGTAATAAAAACATTATAAATCTGGTCATCCCCAATTAGAGATCCGGGTTGGCCAAGTTCAGCACGAATAAGTATTCTTATTGATGTTCCTACTATTCCTGCTCATGCTCCAAATATGAAGTATAAAGTACCAATGTCCTTATGGTTTGTTGAGAATAATCATTTTTGCGGTAAGATGGCTGAATTTTAGGTGGTAGATTGTAAATCTACTTATGAGATGTTTTCTCTCTTATCATATTTAGGTCTTATATTCAATTATGATTCTAGACTGCAATTCTAGAGGTGTAAAATTTTACTAAGGCCTAAAAGATTATTCTTTTAATTATAACTTTGAAGGTTATTAGTTTGATTAACTTAAGTCCTTAGTATAATGAAATTAAGGTTGATGTTGAAATCAATCCTATTGTTGAAATTATTACTGTTATAGGAAGAATGATTCTTGATTTTTGGGACTTTATCTTTATAGATCACGAATTTTCTGTGTATGATATAATTAGAGCTGAGAATCTAATACGTATATAGTAGTAGAGTGTAATTGTAGTTAATACAACTATAATAGTTATAATAGTTGTTATATTGTTTTCTATTAATGATTGTATTACAATTCATTTTGGTAAGAATCCAAGGAATGGTGGTAGTCCACCTAAAGATAATAAAGATAAGAATATTATGAATTTAATTTCGGTTTTTATATTTCTGGCTGAATAAATTTGATTTATGAAAAATAAATTTATTTGCTTAAATAATAAAACTATAATTAATCTTAATAGTGAGTAAATAATGAAGTATAGTTCTCAGATGTTTTCTCTGACTGTTAATGATCTAATTATTCAACCTAGATGTCTGATTGATGAATATGCTAAAAGTTGTCGTAAGGATGTTTGATTTAAACCTCCTATTGCCCCAATAATAATTCTTAAGATAATAATTGTTCAAATAAAAGTTCTTAATTGAATACAATAAGATAAGACCATTATTGGGGCGATTTTTTGTCATGTTATTAATGTTAAACAATTATTTCATCTTGATGCTCCTATAACTTCTGGAAATCAGAAATGGAAAGGTGCAGCTCCAATCTTTAATAATAGTCTAGATCTAATTATTATTGATGGGATAAATTCTGTTTCCCATCCCATGGGATATTTTATTTGAATCAGCAAAATTGAAAATAATAATATTGTCGATGCTATTGCTTGGACAATAAAATATTTAATTGATGATTCATTTATTATTATATTTTTATTTCTTGTTAGGAGCAGAATAAATGAAAGTAAGTTGATCTCAAGTCCTATTCAAACCCCAAATCAGGAATTTGATGAAATGGACAGGATCGTTCCTACCATTAATGTTGATAGGAAGAGAAGTTTTGTAGAGTTGTTGGTCATTAAAAAGGAGAGGATTGATACCTCTATAAATGGGGTATGAACCCATTAGCTTACCTTTTTACATTAAGGTGTATGATGCACGTTAGTTTTTGATACTAAAGGAGGTAGTTTAATTCTATCTTATGTAATTTTAATGAAGGTAATTTTATTTACTTTATTTACCCTATCAAGGTAACCCTTTAATCAGGCACTTCATTTATTTAATATATAAATCGAAAGGTTTTTTTTGAAATTCTTTTATGTATTATTTTGTTTAATTAGGATTAATTTATCCTGCTCATTTTATTTTTATATATATATATATATATATATAATAAATAATTTATATTAATATATTACATTTAATTGAAATTAAAGTATTATAAGTTCATCTTACCATTATCAATTGATTATTTTAATGCAATTATTTACCTAGGATTATAGCTACTTATGTTTTTAGCTTAAAATAGGTTATTATAATATAATATATATAATAATATGTAATTTAATATTTAATATTATTATAATTGGATATAATAAATAAAATTATTAATTTAAATATAAAATATTATAATTAATATAAATAATTATATTAATTATAATAATATAATTATGTAAATTATCTATAATTAGATTATTTAACTAATATATATGAAAGTTAACTTAATATAAAAAAAAGAATTCATATTAATAACATATTATATTAAATTACATACTTGTATAAAATATATTTATTATATTATTTAATCTTTCTTTATTTATTAGTGAAAAGAAGATTAAATAAGAAAGAATATAATACATTTATTGCTATACATGTTCCATATTAATCTTTAATTATATATAATAGAGAAGTTGTTGTGGTCATACATAGGGGCGTTTCTTTTTTTTTGTTAATGTTTGTGGTTTTTTTCTTTTTTTTCTTTAAATATTTGAATCTTTTATTTTTTCCCGAATTAATAGATTTAAAATTTTCTTATTTTTTATTTTTAAAAGTTTTATTCTTGCTTGTTTATTCACTTTTTCTTTGTATTATATGTAAGTTTTGTTAGACTAAATGTTCTTTTTGCAGTAATTTGATTTAATTATCAAGTGATTTTGGATTTAGCAATTGATTTAGTATCGGCATAATTCGTGCCAGCAGCCGCGGTTATACGATTGATACAAGTGAATATTATTGGTTAAAACAGTTGTTTATATTATTTGGGTTGAAATATAAATTTGTAAGGTGAAATGTTAAAATTTATTTGTGGCCCTTTTTATGAATCTGTGAAATTTAAATAATAAACTAGGATTAGATACCCTATTATTTTAAATGTTAATTATATTTACCAGGGTACTATTAGTTAAGGTCTTTAAACCCAAAGAATTTGGCGGTATCTCATTCCATTCAGAGGAACCTACCCCATGATTGATAATACACGACTTACTCTATTTAATTTATTTGTTTGTATATCTCCGTTATCAGAGAATCTTTTTAGAGTTATAATTCTCAAGATTTATAATTATAAAATATTTCAGGTCAAGGTGCAGCTTATAGTGAAGAGGAGGTGGGTTACAATAGATTTTTGTTTATAACGGATTTGATAGTGAAATACTGTTAATGAAGGTGGATTTGATAGTAATTTAATTTATTTAATTTAACTGATATTGGCTCTGAGATGTGTACACATCGCCCGTCGCTCTCATTATTGATTATTCTATTTTATTTTAAAGTAGCTTCAATTTAGATGAGATAAGTCGTAACATAGTAGATGTACTGGAAAGTGTATCTAGGAAGAGTTTCA
This sequence comes from Schistocerca gregaria, assembly GCF_023897955.1. Lineage (NCBI taxonomy): Eukaryota > Metazoa > Arthropoda > Insecta > Orthoptera > Acrididae > Schistocerca > Schistocerca gregaria. The sequence continues at coordinate 18,288,665 of NC_064925.1, forward strand.
AGATATAACTTATTAGTAAAGTGTTTCATTTACACTGAAAATTTTTCTGTGCAAATCAGGATATCTTGATTATTTATTTTATTATATTTATTTTTTGTTTATTTAATTATTTAATATAAATAATTTTATTGTATTTTTGTCTTAGTATATTTTATAGAATTGATTTTTTAAATTATAGTTTATTCGTAATGTAAGTGTTTTATGAAATATTATTTTAAATTTTTTTAAGTAGATTTTATTTATTGTACCTTTTGTATCAGGGTTTATCAAAATTTTAGTATTTATTTTACTTGTCTCGATTTGGGTTGATTTATAAATAATTTATAGTTAATGTATCATAATTATTATTAAATTATTTATAGAAATGAGATGTTAATCGTTTCCCAAGATATCTACTTTCTTAAGAAAAAATTTAATTTTTTAAAGTTATTTGTTTTTATTTAATTTTTTAAGTAAAAATATTAACTTATTTATTCTTTAAGGGATAAGCTTTGAAGTTAATAACCTATAATTTATTTTATAAAAATATAATAGTAAGCTTTAAACCAGCTATCTTTAAGATTACGTTTTAGTTCATTATTTTTTATTTTGATTTTATAAATATTTTAGGTTTTTTATTAAGATTATTAATTTAATTTTAAAATTTTTGTAATAATGATAGAATTAGTATATTTATTTGTATGAAATTTTTACCTTGTGAACTTATTATAAGGAACTAGGCAAAATTGATTTCCGCCTGTTTATCAAAAACATGTCCTCTTGTTTATATTTTGAGGTCTGGCCTGCTCACTGAGCGTATTTTTAAAGAGCCGCGGTATTTTGACCGTGCAAAGGTAGCATAATCATTAGTCTCTTAATTAGTGGCTGGAATGAATGGCTTGACGAGAAATCAACTGTCTCTTAATAAATTTTTGAATTTAACTTTTGAGTCAAAAGGCTTAAATTCTTCTTTAGGACGAGAAGACCCTATAGAGCTTGACATTTTACTTTTATATAGTTTTTTGTTTGTCTTTCTATATTTAATGATGATGTTTTGTTGGGGTGACATGAAGAATAGATAAACTCTTCATTATTATATCATTTATTTATGTTTGTTATTTTGATCCGTAATTTATGATCATAAGATTAAGTTACCTTAGGGATAACAGCGTAATTGTTTTTGAGAGCTCATATCGACAAAGCAGATTGCGACCCCGATGTTGGATTAAGAAAAATTTTGGGTGCAGGAGCCCAATGATTAGGTCTGTTCGACCTTTAAATTCTTACATGATCTGAGTTCAGACCGGCGTGAGCCAGGTCGGTTTCTATCCTAAGATTGTTAATCCATATTAGTACGAAAGGACCATATGGTTAAAATATTTTTTGTTATATTGATTAATATTAATTTATTTACTATTTTGACAGATTAATGTGTTGAATTTAGAATTCATTTATGTAGATTTTTTCTACAAATAGTATTGATACTTTATGATTTATTTATATTTATTTTGAATTTTCTTTTATTGGTTATTTGTGTTTTAATTAGTGTTGCCTTTTTAACTTTATTAGAGCGTAAGGTTTTAGGTTATATTCAGATTCGAAAGGGTCCAAATAAGGTAGGTTTTGTTGGAATTCCTCAGCCATTTAGAGATGCTATTAAGTTAATTTGTAAGGAGCAGCCAATTCCTATTATATCTAATTACCTACTTTATAATTTTTCCCTGTTTTTAATTTAATGATTTCTTTAGCCGTTTGAGTAATTTTTCCTTATTTAACTTATATGTGTTCTTTTTCTTATGGATTTTTATTTTTTTTATGTTGTACTAGATTAGGTGTTTATACTGTTATAATTGCTGGTTGATCTTCTAATTCAAATTATTCATTATTAGGTTCTCTTCGTTCTGTTGCTCAAACAATTTCTTATGAAGTTAGTTTAGCTTTAATTTTATTGTCTTTAATTATTTTAATTGGTAGTTTTAATATGTTTGATTTTATAAACTATCAGCTTTATTGTTGATTTATTATTATTTCTTATCCTTTAGCTTTAGCTTGTTTTGCTTCTTGCTTAGCTGAAACTAATCGTACTCCTTTTGATTATGCTGAAGGGCAATCTGAGTTAGTTTCACGATTTAATATTGAGTATGGTGCGGGTGGTTTTACTTTAATTTTTTTAGCTGAATATACTAGAATTGTCTTCATAAGAATGTTATTGGCTTTAATTTTTTTGGGCGGTGATTTTTATTCTTTTATATTTTTTATTAAGCTTGCTATTATATCTTTTGGTTTTATTTGGGTTCGTGGAACATTACCACGGTTCCGTTATGATAAATTAATGTACTTAGCTTGAAAAAGTTTTTTACCTTTATCTTTGAATTTTTTTATTTTCTTTGTTGGTTTAAAGATTTTATTTATCTCATTTGTTTAGTGAAATTTTTTGAGAAAAGTTAATAGAAGAGTTAAACTTCTAATTTTACGTTTTCAAAACATATGCTTTTCCTAAGCTAATTAACTTTATTCCTTAATTAATTTATCTCATGCGTTTGCGACATGGACATTAATTAAGAAATATGTGAAGTAAATAATTGTTAAGATTTGACCTGTTATAATATAAGGTTCTTCAACAGGTCGTTTACCAATTCACGTTAGTAAGCATACAACAACTACTATAATTCAGAATAAAATTTGATTAATAGGGTAAAATTGAATGCCTCGGAATGGTGTTTTATTATAAAATGGTAAAATTATTAAGATTCTAATTGATAAAAATAATGCAATAACACCTCCTTACTTATTAGGGATAGATCGTAGAATTGCATATGCAAATAGGAAATATCATTCTGGTTGAATGTGAACTGGTGTTACTAATGGGTTGGCAGGTACAAAGTTATCTGGATCTCCTAATAGGTAAGGATTAATTAAACATAGTATAATTAATAATGATGTTATTATTACAAATGTAATAGAATCCTTAAAGGTAAAGTATGGATGGAATGGAATTTTTTCAATATCTCCATTTAGTCCAAGAGGATTATTCGATCCTGTTTGGTGAAGAAAAAATAAATGAATTGCTGCTATAGCAGCAATAATAAATGGTAATACAAAATGGAATGTGAAGAATCGATTTAATGTTGCATTATCAACAGCGAATCCTCCTCATACTCATTGGACTAAATCTGTTCCTAAGTATGGGATTGCTGATAATAAATTAGTAATTACTGTTGCACCTCAAAAAGATATTTGGCCTCAGGGTAAGACATATCCTATAAATGCAGTTGCTATAACTAAAAATAAAATCACTGTACCAATTATTCAGGTGTGTATATATATATAAGATCCATAGTAAATTCCCCGTCCTACATGTAAGTAGATACAAATAAAAAATATAGATGCTCCATTTGCGTGTAAGGTTCGGATAATTCAACTAATATTTACGTCTCGGCAGATGTGTACTACACTACTGAATGCTATTTCAATATTTGATGTATAATGTATAGCTAAAAATAGTCCAGTTATGATTTGAATTACCAAACATAACCCTAATAGGGATCCAAAATTTCATCAAAATGAAATATTTGTTGGGGCAGGTAAGTCAATTAAAGAGTTATTAATAATTTTAATTAAAGGATGTCTTAATCGTAAGGGTTTATTCATTAGTAATTATCTTATTTTACGAATAAGTCCCTGATTAATATTGGTGATTTTAACAACTGCTAGTAGTGCTAAAAATAAATAAATTATTATTATTATTGTAATAATGAATGTTGGTCTATTATATAATTTTTCTAAAGATATTGTTATTTCTTGATAATTGATTGAATTATCAATATTTATAGTTTCGGTGTTTTTGAAAAAGTCTATAAATATAGATATATCTAGAATAATTAATATTAATATGATAAATACTCACATTATTAATGTAATAATTATAGTGATTGATTTAGGCTGAAATATTTCGTTTGATGCAATTCTTGTAATGTAAATAAATAATACTAGTATACCACCAAGAAATGTTAAAAATAAAATATATGATAATCAATATCTTTCTATTATTGTTCCTGTTATTAATCCAACTAGGAAGGTTTGAAGGATAATAAAAAGCATTATTGATATTGGGTGTCTTAATTTAATAAAATTAATATTTATTACATTTGATAATGATATAATTATTATTTTGATCATTTCAGGGGTTAGTTTATTTAAAATACCGGTTTTGGGGACCGATGATGGAAGCTTTTCCACCTCTGAAGTTTTAAAAGTGGGGGCTGGACTTATTTCCGGTTTACAAGACCGGCGTTTTTTTTAAACTATTAAAACTAATGTTTATATTCTCTATTTTTACTTCTTTATTGATTTATTTTGCTGGTGTTTATGTTTTTTCTTCTAAACGTAAACATTTATTAATGGTTCTTTTGAGATTAGAATATATTGTTCTTTCTTTATTTATGTTAGTTATTGTTTTTCTTATTGAGTTTGATTATGATTATTTTTTTCCTGTTATTTTTTTAGTTTTTTCTGTTTGTGAGGGTGCTTTAGGTCTTTCTATTTTAGTTTCAATAATTCGTTCTCATGGTAATGATTTTTTTAATTCTTTTGGTTTACCTTTATGTTAAAGTATTTATTTATAACTATTTTTTTGATCCCTCTTTGTTTATTAAATAATTGTTGATGGTTGGTTCATTCTTTAATGTTTCTGTCGGGTTTTGTTTTTATAATTTGTGTTTATTCATATGCTGATTTGAATATAATTAGATATTAGTTTGGTATTGATTATTTTTCTTTTAGTTTAATTTTACTTAGTTTTTGGATTTGTTCTTTAATAATCACTGCTAGAGGTTCAGTTTATTTAAGTTCATATCATTCTAATTTTTTTGTTTTTATGGTTTTGATTTTAATAATTATGCTTTATTGTTCATTTGCTAGATTAAGTCTTCTTTCTTTTTATAATTTTTTTGAGGCTAGATTAGTTCCTACTTTACTTTTAATTTTGGGTTGGGGTTATCAACCTGAGCGTTTGCAGGCTGGTGTTTATTTAATTTTTTATACTTTGGTTGCTAGATTACCTTTATTATTAGTTTTATTTAAGGTTTATGATTTTTCTAATACTTTATATTTTCCTTTATTGGTTGATTTTGGTTCTTATTATTTTATGTTTTATGTATTTATAATTTTGGCTTTTTTAGTTAAGATACCTATGTTTTTGGTTCATTTATGACTTCCTAAGGCTCATGTAGAGGCCCCTATTTCAGGTAGAATAATTCTTGCTGGTGTTTTATTAAAGTTAGGTGGTTATGGTATTTTTCGTGTTATAAAGGTTATTTCTTATTTGGGTTTAAAGTTTAATTATTTTTGATTGTCTTTAGGTTTATCTGGGGGTGTTATTGTAAGATTTATTTGTTTTCGTCAGGTTGATTTAAAGTCTTTAATTGCATATTCTTCTGTTGCTCATATAAGAATGGTTATTGGTGGATTGATGACTATGAATTGATGAGGTTGTGTAGGTTCTCTTTCTCTAATGGTTGGTCATGGTTTATGTTCTTCTGGTTTATTTTGTTTATCTAATATTATTTATGAACGTTTAAGTAGACGAAGATTATTAATTAACTTGGGTATAATTAATTGATGCCAAGAATAGCTTTATGATGATTTCTTTTAAGATCATCAAATATGGCTGCTCCTCCTTCTTTAAATTTGGTAGGTGAAATTAGATTATTAAATAGAATTATATCTTGATCTTCTTTTAGATTCTTTGCTTTGATTTTTTTATCTTTTTTTAGAGCTGTTTATACTTTGTATATATATTCTTATTCTCAGCATGGGAATTATTATTCTGGTGTTTATACTTGTTCTCTTGGTTATTTTCGTGAATATCATCTTTTACTTTTACATTGATTGCCTTTAAATATTCTCTGTTTAAAGGGTGAATATTTCTTTTGTTTAGTTTGCTTAAGTATTTTAATTAAAAATATTGTTTTGTGGAATCAATGATATGAAGTTTTTCATCTTAGGCCGTGAATTTATTTTCTATTTGTTCTTTGAGTTTTTTTTCTTTGTTTATTTCGAGAACTGTAATTTTTATTTTAGGTATTTATTATTTAATAATTGATTATAGAGTTTTTGTTGAGTGAGAGCTTTTCAATTTAAATGGTTCTATAGTTGTTATAACTTTAATTTTGGATTGAATATCTCTTATTTTTATATCTTTTGTTATATATATTTCTTCTTTGGTTATTTATTATAGAGAGGATTATATATCTGGTGAAAAGAATATAAATCGTTTTATTATTATTGTTTTAATATTTATTCTTTCTATAGGTTTTTTAATTATTAGTCCTAATTTAATTAGAATTTTATTAGGTTGAGATGGTTTAGGTTTAGTTTCTTATTGTTTAGTTATTTATTATCAAAATGTAAAATCTTATAGTGCTGGTATATTAACTGCACTTTCTAATCGTATTGGTGATGTTGCTATTTTAATTTCTATTGCATGAATGTTAAATTTTGGTGGTTGAAATTATATTTATTATTATGATTTTATTTCTAATTCTTTTGAAATAAAGCTCATTACTATATTAATTGTTTTAGCAGCTATAACTAAGAGAGCTCAGATTCCTTTCTCTTCATGACTTCCTGCTGCTATAGCAGCTCCTACTCCTGTTTCTGCTTTAGTTCATTCTTCTGCTCTTGTTACTGCTGGTGTTTATTTATTAATTCGTTTTAGACCAATATTGGATACTTATAATTGTGGTTGATTTTTACTTTTAATTGGTTGTATAACTATATTTATGGCTGGATTGGGCGCTAATTTTGAGTTTGATTTAAAGAAGATTATTGCTCTTTCTACTTTAAGACAACTTGGTTTAATAATAAGAATTTTGGCTATAGGTTATCCAAAGCTTGCATTTTTTCATTTATTGGCTCATGCTTTATTTAAGGCATTATTATTTATATGTGCAGGTTCAATAATTCATAATTTGAAGGATTCTCAGGATATTCGTTTTATAGGATCAATTGTTAATTTCATACCTTTAACTTCAGTTTGTTTTAATGTTTCTAGTTTATCTTTGTGTGGAATACCTTTTTTAGCGGGATTTTATTCAAAGGATTTAATTCTTGAGATGGTTTGTTTAAGATGAATTAATTGTTTAATTTTTTTTCTTTATCTTTTTTCTACTGGTTTAACTGCTTCTTATTCTTTTCGTTTGTTTTATTATTCAATATCTGGTGATAATAATTTTTATTCTAGATTTTCTTTTGATGATAAGGGTTATTATATTTCATTTGGAATAATTGGTCTATTGTTTGTTGCTGTTTTTGGTGGTAGTCTTTTATCTTGATTAATTTTTCCTATTCCTCATGTGATTGCTTTACCTTATTATTTAAAGTTTTTAACTATTACAGTTGTTATTTTAGGTGCTTATTTAGGTTATCTTATTTCTAATTTTGATTTTTCTCATAATTTATTTTCTTTAAGTATACTTTCTTTTGTTAGATTTGCTGGTTCTATATGATTTATACCTTTTCTTTCAACTAAGTTTATTAGATATATTCCTTTAAAAATAGGTTATTATTCATCTAAGTCATTTGATTATGGTTGAGGTGAATTACTTGGTGGTCCAGGTTTATATAGATTATTTATTTATTTAATTGGTTATATTCAAGGTTGATATGATACTAATTTCAAGATTTATCTTTTAACTTTTATTTTTTGAATATTTATTTTGGTAATATTGTTTTTCGTTTACTTAAATAGCTTATAATTAGAGCGTGACACTGAAGATGTTAAGGAAGTATTTTTACTTTTAAGTATTTATAAATATAGATATATTATTTTTACAGTGAAAATATAATGTTTTATTTAATCTATATAAATTTTAGAAATGTTAACGGAGTTTAACCGCTAATATAAAAAGTTAGCAGCTTTCATATTGGCTTTACATTTCCTTAATTGGAACTATTATAGTTCAATTATATTATTAACAGTAATACGCCTCTTTTTGGCTTCAATTAATAAGAATAAGGGTAGTACATACCAATCTTCCAGGTCGAAACTGACTGCAATATTTCGCTTCTTATTCTATTTAAGGTTGATTGATAATATCAATACTTTTTGAATGCAACCCAAATGTTATATTTAACTACAACCCTTTATTCTGCTCATTGTAATGCTCCTTGGTTTCATTCATGGTATAGTCCTCCTAATAGAACTAGAATAAAAAATATTGTTGATACTGTTCAGATTATAATGTCTGAAGTTTTAAAAATAATTACAATTGGTAGAATTAGTGCAATTTCTACATCAAAAATTAAAAAGATTACTGCGATTAGGAAGAATCGTATTGAGAATGGTATTCGTGCTGATCTTTTTGGATCAAACCCACATTCAAATGGTGATCTTTTTTCTCGATCATTAATTAATTTTTTTGATAGTGTTGTTGCCAGGATTATAACAATTATTGGAATAATAAATCTAATGAAAACTCTTGTTGATAGAATTAGAATTGTTTTTCTTGATTTATATCAAGCTTTCTGATTGGAAGTCAAATGTACTATTTATACTAGAAAAACAATTATCTACCTCATCAATAAATAGAGATATATAAGAATAATCATACTACGTCTACGAAGTGTCAGTATCATGCTGCTGCTTCAAATCCAAAGTGATGTCTTGGTGAAAATTGATTTATTGAGTGTCGAAGTAGACATGTTGATAAAAAGATTGTTCCAATAATTACGTGTAAACCATGGAATCCTGTTGCAACAAAGAATGTTGATCCATAAACTGCATCTGCAATGGTAAAAGGTGCTTCTCAATATTCATATGCTTGAAGTATTGTAAAGTATAGTCCTAATAACACTGTGAAGAATAATCCTTGTAGTGCTTGAGTATGATTAGATTCCATTAAACTATGATGTGCTCATGTTACTGTTACTCCTGATGCTAAAAGAATAGCTGTATTAAGTAATGGAATTTGTATAGGGTTAAAGGGTTGAATTCCTATTGGAGGTCATAGTATCCTAGTTCAATTGTTGGTGCTAATCTTCTTCTAAAGAATGCTCAAAAAAAAGAAACGAAAAATAATACCTCTGATGCAATAAATAAAATTATTCCTCATCGTAATCCAATTGATACAAATCCTGTATGTAATCCTTGATATGTTCCTTCTCGTACTACATCTCGTCATCATTGAATTATAGTTAGTAGGGTAATTCCAAATCCAATTATGAATAAGTTAATATTAAATAGGTGGAATCATTTTGCTAGTCCTGTTACTAGGACTATTGCTCCAATTGCTCCTGTTAATGGTCAAGGTCTATAGTCTACTAAGTGGAATGGGTGGTTTGAGTGAGTTGTTAACATAGGTTTAATATACTTCTCTAGAATATAGAGTTCTTAGAATTGAGAAAACATAGGCTTGAATTATTGCTACTGCTGATTCTAGAATTAATAGAAGTATTTGTCCAATAATTAGTAATGAGATTAAGTTTATTGCTATAGATGGTCCTGTGTTTCCTAATAAGGTTAATAATAAGTGTCCTGCAATTATATTTGCTGCCAACCGTACTGCTAATGTACCTGGTCGAATAACATTACTAATTGTTTCAATTAGTACTATAAATGATATTAATGCAGGCGGTGTACCTTGTGGTACAAGGTGTGTAAATATATGATTAGTATGGTTAATTCATCCAAATAATATAAATCTTAGCCATATAGGTAGGGCAATTGCAAATGTTAATGCTAAATGTCTTGTTCTAGTAAAAATATAAGGGAATAATCCTATGAAATTGTTAAATAATATTATAATAAACATTGAGATGAAAATGAATGTTGTTCCATTAAATGATTTTGGTCCAAGAAGTGTTTTAAATTCATTATGTAAGGTTAAATTTAGTTTATTTCAGATAATGTTAATTCGTGATGGTGTAAGTCAAAATAGTGATGGGATTAATAATAGTCCTAGAAATGTTCTAGTTCAATTTAATGATAAATTAAAGATGTTAGTTGATGGGTCAAATGTTGAGAATAGATTTGTTATCATTTTCAATTTAAGTTTTTTATTTCAATTGTTCCTTTTTCTGCTCTTTTAATAAGGTTAGGTTTAAATGAGAAGAAGTTTATTTGATTAAACAAGATTAATGTAGCTGAAAATATAATGAATAGTGAGAATCATATAAGAGGGGATATTTGAGGGATTTGGATATAATTTCCCCATCAGAAGTAGTCGTTAATTTACTATTATTTGGTTTAAGAGACCATTACTTACTTTCAGTCATCTGATGAATTTCAAGGTGTACTAATTTTTTTTAGTTACTTTAGATTGACACTCTAATGTTATTTATTTTAACTAACTCCTTAAATTATCTTAGATAATCACTTAATAAATCAATTTACTGAAGTTCTTTCAATTACAATTGGTATAAATCTGTGGTTTGCTCCACAGATTTCTGAGCATTGTCCAAAGAATAATCCAGGTCGATTTATTGTGAATGTTCCTTGATTTAACCGACCTGGCGTTGCATCAATTTTAACCCCTAATGCAGGAACTGCTCATGAGTGTAGAACATCTGATGCTCTTGTTAATACTCGTACTTCTGTATTTATTGGTAGGATTGTTCGGTTATCTACATCTAGTAGTCGGAATCCATCATTTTCTAGGTCTTGTTCTGGTGTTATATAAGTGTCAAATTCTACGTCTATGAAGTCTGAATATTCATATCTTCAATATCATTGTCGTCCAATGGTTTTAATTGTAATTATTGCATCTACTGAATCATCAAGTAAATATAATAGTCGTAATGATGGAAGGGCAATAAAAATTAATGTAATTGCTGGTAAAGCTGTTCAGATTGTTTCAATTAAATGTCCATGAAGTATATTACGGTTAGTATAGGAAATAAATAATATACAACTTAGGGCATAACCTACAATTACTGTAATTAATAATAATACGACCATAGTATGATCATGAAAGAATGATAATTGCTCCATTAATGGTGAAGCTCCATCTTGAAGAGATAAATTTGATCATGTTGCCATTAATAAATATTTTCTAATAAAAGGTCAAACCTTTATTTGTAGAGCTTAAATCTACTGCACTAATCTGCCATATTAGAATCTAGAGATTAATGGTAATTCTGAGTAACTATGTTCTGCAGGAGGGTTATTTTGTAGTCATTCTGTTGATCTTCTTATGTTAGCTCTAAATATAATTGCTCGGTTTGTAATCATTCTTTCTCATATAATTACAATGAATATAATGATTCCTACAATAGAAATTGTAGACCCAATTCTTGATACTACGTTTCATGATGTATATGCGTCTGGGTAGTCAGAGTATCGTCGAGGTATTCCTGCTAATCCTAGGAAGTGTTGAGGAAAGAATGTTAAATTTACTCCATTGAATATAATTGTAAATTGGATTTTTAATCATGTATTATTTATAGTTAATCCTGTAAATAGTGGATATCATTGAATGACACCTCCTATAATTGCAAATACTGCTCCTATAGATAATACATAATGAAAGTGGGCTACTACATAATATGTATCATGTAATACAATATCAAGTGATGAATTTGCTAATACTAATCCTGTTAATCCACCAATTGTAAATAGGAAAATAAATCCTAGAGCTCATAATAATGGTGGATTGAACTTGAATTTAGTTCCATATAATGTAGCTAATCATCTAAATACCTTAATTCCTGTAGGTACAGCAATAATTATTGTTGCTGATGTAAAATATGCTCGTGTGTCAACATCCATTCCTACTGTAAATATATGATGTGCTCATACAATAAATCCTATTAGTCCAATTGATAGTATATCATAAATTATACCTAATGTTCCAAATGATTCAATTTTTCCTCTTTCTTGACATACAATATGTGAAATAATTCCGAACCCCGGTAGAATTAAAATATAAACTTCTGGGTGTCCAAAGAATCAAAATAGATGTTGATATAGAATTGGGTCACCCCCTCCTGCAGGGTCAAAGAATGATGTATTTAAATTTCGATCTGTTAATAATATAGTAATAGCTCCTGCTAAAACTGGAAGTGAAAGAAGGAGAAGTAATGCTGTAATAGCTACAGATCATACAAATAAAGGTGTTTGATCTAAAGTTATACTTTCTGATCGTATATTAATTGCTGTTGTAATGAAATTCACTGCACCAAGAATAGATGATACACCTGCTAAGTGCAGTGAAAAAATAGCTAGATCTACAGATGCACCCCCGTGTGCAATAGCTCCTGCTAGAGGAGGGTAAACTGTTCATCCTGTACCAGCACCATTATCTACTATAGAAGATGTAAGAAGAAGGGTTAGTGAAGGTGGTAGTAATCAAAAACTTATATTATTTATTCGTGGAAATGCTATATCTGGTGCACCAATTATTAGTGGAACAAGTCAATTACCAAATCCACCAATTATAATAGGTATATAATAGGTATATAATTATAATTTGTATCAATTGGATTACGATTATTTATTAGTGAAAAGAAAGATTAAATAAGAAAGAATATAATACATTTATTGCTATACATGTTCCATATTAATCTTTAATTATATATAATAGAGAAGTTGTTGTGGTCATACATAGGGGCGTTTCTTTTTTTTTTTGTTAATGTTTGTGGTTTTTTTCTTTTTTTTCTTTAAATATTTGAATCTTTTATTTTTTCCTGAATTAATAGATTTAAAATTTTCTTATTTTTTATTTTTAAAAGTTTTATTCTTACTTGTTTATTCACTTTTTCTTTGTATTATATGTAGGTTTTGTAAGACTAAATGTTCTTTTTGCAGTAATTTGATTTAATTATCAAGTGATTTTGGATTTAGCAATTGATTTAGTATCGGCATAATTCGTGCCAGCAGCCGCGGTTATACGATTGATACAAGTGAATATTATTGGTTAAAACAGTTGTTTATATTATTTGGGTTGAAATATAAATTTGTAAGGTGAAATGTTAAAATTTATTTGTGGCCCTTTTTATGAATCTGTGAAATTTAAATAATAAACTAGGATTAGATACCCTATTATTTTAAATGTTAATTATATTTACCAGGGTACTATTAGTTAAGGTCTTTAAACCCAAAGAATTTGGCGGTATCTCATTCCATTCAGAGGAACCTACCCCATGATTGATAATACACGATTTACTCTACTTAATTTATTTGTTTGTATATCTCCGTTATCAGAGAATCTTTTTAGAGTTAAATTCTCAAGATTTATAATTATAAAATATTTCAGGTCAAGGTGCAGCTTATAGTTAAGAGGAGGTGGGTTACAATAGATTTTTGTTTATAACGGATTTGATAGTGAAATACTGTTAATGAAGGTGGATTTGATAGTAATTTAATTTATTTAATTTAACTGATATTGGCTCTGAGATGTGTACACATCGCCCGTCGCTCTCATTATTGATTATTCTATTTTATTTTAAAGTAGCTTCAATTTAGATGAGATAAGTCGTAACATAGTAGATGTACTGGAAAGTGTATCTAGGAAGAGTTTCAAGATATAACTTATTAGTAAAGTAATTTCATTTACACTGAAAATTTTTCTGTGCAAATCAGGATATCTTGATTATTTATTTTATTATATTTATTTTTTGTTTATTTAATTATTTAATATAAATAATTGTATTGTATTTTTGTCTTAGTATATTTTATAGAATTGATTTTTTAAATTATAGTTTATTGGTAATGTAAGTGTTTTATGAAATATTATTTTAAATTTTTTAAGTAGATTTTATTTATTGTACCTTTTGTATCAGGGTTTATCAAAATTTTAGTATTTATTTTACTTGTCTCGATTTGGGTTGATTTATAAATAATTTATAGTTAATGTATCATAATTATTATTAAATTATTTATAGAAATGAGATGTTAATCGTTTCCCAAGATATCTACTTTCTTAAGAAAAAATTTAATTTTTTAAAGTTATTTGTTTTTATTTAATTTTTTAAGTAAAAATATTAACTTATTTATTCTTTAAGGGATAAGCTTTGAAATTAATAACCTATAATTTATTTTATAAAAATATAATAGTAAGCTTTAAACCAGCTATCTTTAAGATTACGTTTTAGTTCATTATTTTTTATTTTGATTTTATAAATATTTTAGGTTTTTTATTAAGATTATTAATTTAATTTTAAAATTTTTGTAATAATGATAGAATTAGTATATTTATTTGTATGAAATTTTTACCTTGTGAACTTATTATAAGGAACTAGGCAAAATTGATTTCCACCTGTTTATCAAAAACATGTCCTCTTGTTTATATTTTGAGGTCTGGCCTGCTCACTGAGCGTATTTTTAAAGAGCCGCGGTATTTTGACCGTGCAAAGGTAGCATAGTCATTAGTCTCTTAATTAGTGGCTGGAATGAATGGCTTGACGAGAAATCAACTGTCTCTTAATAAATTTTTGAATTTAACTTTTGAGTCAAAAGGCTTAAATTCTTCTTTAGGACGAGAAGACCCTATAGAGCTTGACATTTTACTTTTATATAGTTTTTTGTTTGTCTTTCTATATTTAATGATGATGTTTTGTTGGGGTGACATGAAGAATAGATAAACTCGTCATTATTATATCATTTATTTATGTTTGTTATTTTGATCCATAATTTATGATCATAAGATTAAGTTACCTTAGGGATAACAGCGTAATTGTTTTTGAGAGCTCATATCGACAAAGCAGATTGCGACCTCAATGTTGGATTAAGAAAAATTTTGGGTGCAGGAGCCCAATGATTAGGTCTGTTCGACCTTTAAATTCTTACATGATCTGAGTTCAGACCGGCGTGAGCCAGGTCGGTTTCTATCCTAAGATTGTTAATCCATATTAGTACGAAAGGACCATATGGTTAAAATATTTTTTGTTATATTGATTAATATTAATTTATTTACTATTTTGACAGATTAATGTGTTGAATTTAGAATTCATTTATGTAGATTTTTTCTACTAATAGTATTGATACTTTATGTTTTATTTATATTTATTTTGAATTTTCTTTTATTGGTTATTTGTGTTTTAATTAGTGTTGCCTTTTTAACTTTATTAGAGCGTAAGGTTTTAGGTTATATTCAGATTCGAAAGGGTCCAGATAAGGTAGGTATTGTTGGAATTCCTCAGCCATTTAGAGATGCTATTAAGTTAATTTGTAAGGAGCAGCCAATTCCTATTATATCTAATTACCTACTTTATTATTTTTCCCTGTTTTTAATTTAATGATTTCCTTAGCCGTTTGAGTAATTTTTCCTTATTTAACTTATATGTGTTCTTTTTCTTATGGATTTTTATTTTTTTTATGTTGTACTAGATTAGGTGTTTATACTGTTATAATTGCTGGTTGATCTTCTAATTCAAATTATTCATTATTAGGTTCTCTTCGTTCTGTTGCTCAAACAATTTCTTATGAAGTTAGTTTAGCTTTAATTTTATTGTCTTTAATTATTTTAATTGGTAGTTTTAATATGTTTGATTTTATAAACTATCAGCTTTATTGTTGATTTATTATTATTTCTTTTCCTTTAGCTTTAGCTTGTTTTGCTTCTTGCTTAGCTGAAACTAATCGTACTCCTTTTGATTTTGCTGAAGGGGAATCTGAGTTAGTTTCAGGATTTAATATTGAGTATGGTGCGGGTGGTTTTACTTTAATTTTTTTAGCTGAATATACTAGAATTGTCTTCATAAGAATGTTATTGGCTTTAATTTTTTTGGGCGGTGATTTTTATTCTTTTATATTTTTTATTAAGCTTGCTATTATATCTTTTGGTTTTATTTGGGTTCGTGGAACATTACCACGGTTCCGTTATGATAAATTAATGTACTTAGCTTGAAAAAGTTTTTTACCTTT
Source organism: Schistocerca gregaria (assembly GCF_023897955.1). Lineage (NCBI taxonomy): Eukaryota > Metazoa > Arthropoda > Insecta > Orthoptera > Acrididae > Schistocerca > Schistocerca gregaria. The sequence continues at coordinate 18,304,506 of NC_064925.1, forward strand.
ATCTTTGAATTTTTTTATTTTCTTTGTTGGTTTAAAGATTTTATTTATCTCATTTGTTTAGTGAAATTTTTTGAGAAAAGTTAATAGAAGAGTTAAACTTCTAATTTTATGTTTTCAAAACATATGCTTTTCCTAAGCTAATTAACTTTATTCCTTAATTAATTTATCTCATGCATTTGCGACATGGACATTAATTAAGAAATATGTGAAGTAAATAATTGTTAAGATTTGACCTGTTATAATATAAGGTTCTTCAACAGGTCGTTTACCAATTCACGTTAGTAAGCATACAACAACTACTATAATTCAGAATAAAATTTGATTAATAGGGTAAAATTGAATGCCTCGGAATGGTGTTTTATTATAAAATGGTAAAATTATTAAGATTCTAATTGATAAAAATAATGCAATAACACCTCCTAACTTATTAGGGATAGATCGTAGAATTGCATATGCAAATAGGAAATATCATTCTGGTTGAATGTGAACTGGTGTTACTAATGGGTTGGCAGGTACAAAGTTATCTTGATCTCCTAATAGGTAAGGATTAATTAAACATAGTATAATTAATAATGATGTTATTATTACAAATGTAATAGAATCCATAAAGGTAAAGTATGGATGGAATGGAATTTTTTCAATATCTCCATTTAGTCCAAGAGGATTATTAGATCCTGTTTGGTGAAGAAAAAATAAATGAATTGCTGCTATAGCAGCAATAATAAATGGTAATACAAAATGGAATGTGAAGAATCGATTTAATGTTGCATTATCAACAGCGAATCCTCCTCATACTCATTGGACTAAATCTGTTCCTAAGTATGGGATTGCTGATAATAAATTAGTAATTACTGTTGCACCTCAAAAAGATATTTGGCCTCAGGGTAATACATATCCTATAAATGCAGTTGCTATAACTAAAAATAAAATCACTGTACCAATTATTCAGGTATGTATATATATATAAGATCCATAGTAAATTCCCCGTCCTACATGTAAGTAAATACAAATAAAAAATATAGATGTTCCATTTGCGTGTAAGGTTCGGATAATTCAACCATTATTTACGTCTCGGCAGATGTGTACTACACTACTGAATGCTATTTCAATATATGATGTATAATGTATAGCTAAAAATAGTCCAGTTACGATTTGAATTACCAAACATAACCCTAATAGGGATCCAAAATTTCATCAAAATGAAATATTTGTTGGGGCAGGTAAGTCAATTAAAGAGTTATTAATAATTTTAATTAAAGGATGTCTTAATCGTAAGGGTTTATTCATTAGTAATTATCTTATTTTACGAATAGGTCCCTGATTAATATTGGTGATTTTAACAACTGCTAGTAGTGCTAAAAATAAATAAATTATTATTATTATTGTAATAATGAATGTTGGTCTATTATATAATTTTTCTAAAGATATTGTTATTTCTTGATAATTGATTGAATTATCAATATTTATAGTTTCGGTGTTTTTGAAAAAGTCTATAAATATAGATATATCTAGAATAATTAATATTAATATGATAAATACTCACATTATTAATGTAATAATTATAGTGATTGATTTAGGCTGAAATATTTCGTTTGATGCAATTCTTGTAATGAAAATAAATAATACTAGTATACCACCAAGAAATGTTAAAAATAAAATATATGATAATCAATATCTTTCTATTATTGTTCCTGTTATTAATCCAACTAGGAAGGTTTGAAGGATAATAAAAAGCATTATTGATATTGGGTGTCTTAATTTAATAAAATTAATATTTATTACATTTGATAATGATATAATTATTATTTTGATCATTTCAGGGGTTAGTTTATTTAAAATACCGGTTTTGGGGACCGATGATGGAAGCTTTTCCACCTCTGAAGTTTTAAAAGTGGGGGCTGGACTTATTTCCGGTTTACAAGACCGGCGTTTTTTTTAAACTATTAAAACTAATGTTTATATTCTCTATTTTTACTTCTTTATTGATTTATTTTGTTGGTGTTTATGTTTTTTCTTCTAAACGTAAACATTTATTAATGGTTCTTTTGAGATTAGAATATATTGTTCTTTCTTTATTTATGTTAGTTATTGTTTTTCTTATTGAGTTTGATTATGATTATTTTTTTCCTCTTTTTTTTAGTTTTTTCTGTTTGTGAGGGTGCTTTAGGTCTTTCTATTTTAGTTTCAATAATTCGTTCTCATGGTAATGATTTTTTTAATTCTTTTGGTTTATCTTTATGTTAAAGTATTTATTTATAACTATTTTTTTGATCCCTCTTTGTTTATTAAATAATTGTTGATGGTTGGTTCATTCTTGAATGTTTCTGTCGGGTTTTGTTTTTATAATTTGTGTTTATTCATATGCTGATTTGAATATAATTAGATATTATTTTGGTATTGATTATTTTTCTTTTAGTTTAATTTTACTTAGTTTTTGGATTTGTTCTTTAATAATCACTGCTAGAGGTTCAGTTTATTTAAGTTCATATCATTCTAATTTTTTTGTTTTTATGGTTTTGATTTTAATAATTATGCTTTATTGTTCATTTGCTAGATTAAGTCTTCTTTCTTTTTATATTTTTTTTGAGGCTAGATTAGTTCCTACTTTACTTTTAATTTTGGGTTGGGGTTATCAACCTGAGCGTTTGCAGGCTGGTGTTTATTTAATTTTTTATACTTTGGTTGCTAGATTACCTTTATTATTAGTTTTATTTAAGGTTTATGATTTTTCTAATACTTTATATTTTCCTTTATTGGTTGATTTTGGTTCTTATTATTTTATGTTTTATGTATTTATAATTTTGGCTTTTTTAGTTAAGATACCTATGTTTTTGGTTCATTTATGACTTCCTAAGGCTCATGTAGAGGCCCCTATTTCAGGTAGAATAATTCTTGCTGGTGTTTTATTAAAGTTAGGTGGTTATGGTATTTTTCGTGTTATAAAGGTTATTTCTTATTTGGGTTTAAAGTTTAATTATTTTTGATTGTCTTTAGGTTTATCTGGGGGTGTTATTGTAAGATTTATTTGTTTTCGTCAGTTTGATTAAAAGTCTTTAATTGCATATTATTCTGTTGCTCATAAAAGAATGGTTATTGGTGGATTGATGACTATGAATTGATGAGGTTGTGTAGGTTCTCTTTCTCTAATGGTTGGTCATGGTTTATGTTCTTCTGGTTTATTTTGTTTATCTAATATTATTTATGAACGTTTAGGTAGATGAAGATTATTAATTAACAAGGGTATAATTAATTTGATGCCAAGAATGGCTTTATGATGATTTCTTTTAAGATCATCAAATATGGCTGCTCCTCCTTCTTTAAATTTGGTAGGTGAAATTAGATTATTAAATAGAATTATATCTTGATCTTCTTTTAGATTCTTTGCTTTGATTTTTTTATCTTTTTTTAGAGCTGTTTATACTTTGTATATATATTCTTATTCTCAGCATGGGAATTATAATTCTGGTGTTTATACTTGTTCTCTTGGTTATTTTCGTGAATATCATCTTTTACTTTTACATTGATTGCCTTTAAATATTTTCTGTTTAAAGGGTGAATATTTCTTTGTTTAGTTTGCTTAAGTATTTTAATTAAAAATATTGTTTTGTGGAATCAATGATATGAAGTTTTTCATCTTAGGCCGTGAATTTATTTTCTATTTGTTCTTTGAGTTTTTTTTCTTTGTTTATTTCGAGAACTATAATTTTTATGTTAGGTATTTATTATTTAATAATTGATTATAGAGTTTTTGTTGAGTGAGAGCTTTTCAATTTAAATGGTTCTATAGTTGTTATAACTTTAATTTTGGATTGAATATCTCTTATTTTTATATCTTTTGTTATATATATTTTTTCTTTGGTTATTTATTATAGAGAGGATTATATATCTGGTGAAAAGAATATAAATCGTTTTATTATTATTGTTTTAATATTTATTCTTTCTATAGGTTTTTTAATGATTAGTCCTAATTTAATTAGAATTTTATTAGGTTGAGATGGTTTAGGTTTAGTTTCTTATTGTTTAGTTATTTATTATCAAAATGTAAAATCTTATAGTGCTGGTATATTAACTGCACTTTCTAATCGTATTGGTGATGTTGCTATTTTAATTTCTATTGCATGAATGTTAAATTTTGGTGGTTGAAATTATATTTATTATTATGATTTTATTTCTAATTCTTTTGAAATACAGCTCGTTACTATATTAATTGTTTTAGCAGCTATAACTAAGAGAGCTCAGATTCCTTTCTCTTCATGACTTCCTGCTGCTATAGCAGCTCCTACTCCTGTTTCTACTTTAGTTCATTCTTCTACTCTTGTTACTGCTGGTGTTTATTTATTAATTCGTTTTAGACCAATATTGGATACTTATAATTGTGGTTGATTTTTACTTTTAATTGGTTGTATAACTATATTTATGGCTGGATTGGGCGCTAATTTTGAGTTTGATTTAAAGAAGATTATTGCTCTTTCTACTTTAAGACAACTTGGTTTAATAATAAGAATTTTGGCTATAGGTTTTATCCAAAGCTTGCATTTTTTCATTTATTGGCTCATGCTTTATTTAAGGCATTATTATTTATATGTGCAGGTTCAATAATTCATAATTTGAAGGATTCTCAGGATATTCGTTTTATAGGATCAATTGTTAATTTCATACCTTTAACTTCAGTTTGTTTTAATGTTTCTAGTTTATCTTTGTGTGGAATACCTTTTTTAGCGGGATTTTATTCAAAGGATTTAATTCTTGAGATGGATTGTTTAAGATGAATTAATTGTTTAATTTTTTTCTTTATTTTTTTTCTACTGGTTTAACTGCTTCTTATTCTTTTCGTTTGTTTTATTATTCAATATCTGGTGATAATAATTTTTATTCTAGATTTTCTTTTGATGATAAGGGTTATTATATTTCATTTGGAATAATTGGTCTATTGTTTGTTGCTGTTTTTGGTGGTAGTCTTTTATCTTGATTAATTTTTCCTATTCCTCATGTGATTGCTTTACCTTATTATTTAAAGTTTTTAACTATTACAGTTGTTATTTTAGGTGCTTATTTAGGTTATCTTATTTCTAATTTTGATTTTTCTCATAATTTATTTTCTTTAAGTATACTTTCTTTTGTTAGATTTGCTGGTTCTATATGATTTATACCTTTTCTTTCAACTAAGTTTATTAGATATATTCCTTTAAAAATAGGTTATTATTCATCTAAGTCATTTGATTATGGTTGAGGTGAATTACTTGGTGGTCAAGGTTTATATAGATTATTTATTTATTTAATTGGTTATATTCAAGGTTGATATGATTCTAATTTCAAGATTTATCTTTTAACTTTTATTTTTTGAATATTTATTTTGGTAATATTGTTTTTCGTTTACTTAAATAGCTTATAATTAGAGCGTGACACTGAAGATGTTAAGGAAGTATTTTTACTTTTAAGTATTTATAAATATAGATATATTATTTTTACAGTGAAAATGTAATGTTTTATTTAAACTATATAAATTCTAGAAATGTTAACGGAGTTTAACCGCTAATATAAAAAGTTAGCAGCTTTCATATTGGCTTTACATTTCCTTAATTGGAACTATTATAGTTCAATTATATTATTAACAGTAATACGCCTCTTTTTGGCTTCAATTAATAAGAATAAGGGTAGTACATACCAATCTTCCTGGTCGAAACTGACTGCAATATTTCGCTTCTTATTCTATTTAAGGTTGATTGATAATATCAATACTTTTTGAATGCAACCCAAATGTTATATTTAACTACAACCCTTTATTCTGCTCATTGTAATGCTCCTTGGTTTCATTCATGGTATAGTCCTCCTAATAGAACTGGAATAAAAAATATTGTTGATACTGTTCAGATTATAATGTCTGAAGTTTTAAAAATAATTACAATTGGTAGAATTAGTGCAATTTCTACATCAAAAATTAAAAAGATTACTGCGATTAGGAAGAATCGTGTTGAGAATGGTATTCGTGCTGATCTTTTTGGATCAAACCCACATTCAACTGGTGATCTTTTTTCTCGATCATTAATTAATTTTTTTGATAGTGTTGTTGCCAGGATTATAACAATTATTGGAATAATAAATCTAATGAAAACTCTTGTTGATAGAATTAGAATTGTTTTTCTTGATTTATATCAAGCTTTCTGATTGGAAGTCAAATGTACTATTTATACTAGAAAAACAATTATCTACCTCATCAATAAATAGAGATATATAAGAATAATCATACTACGTCTACGAAGTGTCAGTATCATGCTGCTGCTTCAAATCCAAAGTGATGTCTTGGTGAAAATTGATTTATTGAGTGTCGAAGTAGACATGTTGATAAAAAGATTGTTCCAATAATTACGTGTAAACCATGGAATCCTGTTGCAACAAAGAATGTTGATCCATAAACTGCATCTGCAATGGTAAAAGGTGCTTCTCAATATTCATATGCTTGAAGTATTGTAAAGTATAGTCCTAATAACACTGTGAAGAATAATCCTTGTAGTGCTTGAGTATGATTAGATTCCATTAAACTATGATGTGCTCATGTTACTGTTACTCCTGATGCTAAAAGAATAGCTGTATTAAGTAATGGAATTTGTATAGGGTTAAAGGGTTGAATTCCTATTGGAGGTCATAGTATTCCTAGTTCAATTGTTGGTGCTAATCTTCTTCTAAAGAATGCTCAAAAAAAAGAAACGAAAAATAATACCTCTGATGCAATAAATAAAATTATTCCTCATCGTAATCCAATTGATACAAATCCTGTATGTAATCCTTGATATGTGCCTTCTCGTACTACATCTCGTCATCATTGAATTATAGTTAGTAGGGTAATTCCAAATCCAATTATGAATAAGTTAATATTAAATAGGTGGAATCATTTTGCTAGTCCTGATACTAGGACTATTGCTCCAATTGCTCCTGTTAATGGTCAAGGTCTATAGTCTACTAAGTGGAATGGGTGGTTTGAGTGAGTTGTTAACATAGGTTTAATATACTTCTCTAGAATATAGAGTTCTTAGAATTGAGAAAACATAGGCTTGAATTATTGCTACTGCTGATTCTAGAATTAATAGAAGTATTTGTCCAATAATTAGTAATGAGATTAAGTTTATTGCTATAGATGGTCCTGTGTTTCCTAATAAGGTTAATAATAAGTGTCCTGCAATTATATTTGCTGCCAACCGTACTGCTAATGTACCTGGTCGAATAACATTACTAATTGTTTCAATTAGTACTATAAATGATATTAATGCAGGCGGTGTACCTTGTGGTACAAGGTGTGTAAATATAAGATTAGTATGGTTAATTCATCCAAATAATATAAATCTTAGCCATATAGGTAGGGCAATTGCAAATGTTAATGCTAAATGTCTTGTTCTAGTAAAAATATAAGGGAATAATCCTATGAAATTGGAAAATCATGTAAGAATTTAAAGGTCGAACAGACCTAATCATTGGGCTCCTGCACCCAAAATTTTTCTTAATCCAACATCGAGGTCGCAATCTGCTTTGTCGATATGAGCTCTCAAAAACAATTACGCTGTTATCCCTAAGGTAACTTAATCTTATGATCATAAATTATGGATCAAAATAACAAACATAAATAAATGATATAATAATGAAGAGTTTATCTATTCTTCATGTCACCCCAACAAAACATCATCATTAAATATAGAAAGACAAACAAAAAACTATATAAAAGTAAAATGTCAAGCTCTATAGGGTCTTCTCGTCCTAAAGAAGAATTTAAGCCTTTTGACTCAAAAGTTAAATTCAAAAATTTATTAAGAGACAGTTGATTTCTCGTCAAGCCATTCATTCCAGCCACTAATTAAGAGACTAATGATTATGCTACCTTTGCACGGTCAAAATACCGCGGCTCTTTAAAAATACGCTCAGTGAGCAGGCCAGACCTCAAAATATAAACAAGAGGACATGTTTTTGATAAACAGGCGGAAATCAATTTTGCCTAGTTCCTTATAATAAGTTCACAAGGTAAAAATTTCATACAAATAAATATACTAATTCTATCATTATTACAAAAATTTTAAAATTAAATTAATAATCTTAATAAAAAACCTAAAATATTTATAAAATCAAAATAAAAAATAATGAACTAAAACGTAATCTTAAAGATAGCTGGTTTAAAGCTTACTATTATATTTCTATAAAATAAATTATAGGTTATTAACTTCAAAGCTTATCCCTTAAAGAATAAATAAGTTAATAGTTTTACTTAAAAAATTAAATAAAAACAAATAACTTTAAAAAATTAATTTTTTTCTTAAGAAACTAGATACCTTGGGAAACGATTAACATCTCATTTCTATAAATAATTTAATAATAATTATGATACATTAACTATAAATTATTTATAAATCAACCCAATTCGAGACAAGTAAAATAAATACTAAAATTTTGATAAACCCTGATACAAAAGGTACAATAAATAAAATCTACTTAAAAAAATTTAAAATAATATTTCATAAAACACTTACATTACCAATAAACTATAATTTAAAAAATCAATTCTATAAAATATACTAAGACAAAAATACAATAAAATTATTTATATTAAATAATTAAATAAACAAATAATAAATATACATGATACATATTATGTAGTAGCCCACTTTCATTATGTATTATCTATAGGAGCAGTATTTGCAATTATAGGAGGTGTCATTCAATGATATCCACTATTTACAGGATTAACTATAAATAATACATGATTAAAAATCCAATTTACAATTATATTCATTGGAGTAAATTTAACATTCTTTCCTCAACACTTCCTAGGATTAGCAGGAATACCTCGACGATACTCTGACTACCCAGACGCATATACATCATGAAACGTAGTATCAAGAATTGGGTCTACAATTTCTATTGTAGGAATCATTATATTCATTGTAATTATATGAGAAAGAATGATTACAAACCGAGCAATTATATTTAGAGCTAACATAAGAAGATCAACAGAATGACTACAAAATAACCCTCCTGCAGAACATAGTTACTCAGAATTACCATTAATCTCTAGATTCTAATATGGCAGATTAGTGCAGTAGATTTAAGCTCTACAAATAAAGGTTTGACCTTTTATTAGAAAATATTTATTAATGGCAACATGATCAAATTTATCTCTTCAAGATGGAGCTTCACCATTAATGGAGCAATTATCATTCTTTCATGATCATACTATGGTCGTATTATTATTAATTACAGTAATTGTAGGTTATGCCCTAAGTTATATATTATTTATTGCCTATACTAACCGCAATATACTTCATGGACATTTAATTGAAACAATCTGAACAGCTTTACCAGCAATTACATTAATTTTTATTGCCCTTCCATCATTACGACTATTATATTTACTTGATGATTCAGTAGATGCAATAATTACAATTAAACCATTGGACGACAATGATATTGAAGATATGAATATTCAGACTTCATAGACGTAGAATTTGACACTTATATAACACCAGAACAAGACCTAGAAAATGATGGATTCCGACTACTAGATGTAGATAACCGAACAATCCTACCAATAAATACAGAAGTACGAGTATTAACAAGAGCATCAGATGTTCTACACTCATGAGCAGTTCCTGCATTAGGGGTTAAAATTGATGCAACGCCAGGTCGGTTAAATCAAGGAACATTCACAATAAATCGACCTGGATTATTCTTTGGACAATGCTCAGAAATCTGTGGAGCAAACCACAGATTTATACCAATTGTAATTGAAAGAACTTCAGTAAATTTATTTATTAAGTGATTATCTAAGATAATTTAAGGAGTTAGTTAAAATAAATAACATTAGAGTGTCAATCTAAAGTAACTAAAAAAAATTAGTACACCTTGAAATTCATCAGATGACTGAAAGTAAGTAATGGTCTCTTAAACCAAATAATAGTAAATTAACGACTACTTCTGATGGGGAAATTATATCCAAATCCCTCAAATATCCCCTCTTATATGATTCTCACTATTCACTATATTTTCAGCTACATTAATCTTGTTTAATCAAATAAACTTCTTCTCATTTAAACCTAACCTTATTAAAAGAGCAGAAAAAGGAACAATTGAAATAAAAAACTTAAATTGAAAATGATAACAAATCTATTCTCAACATTTGACCCATCAACTAACATCTTTAATTTATCATTAAATTGAACTAGAACATTTCTAGGACTATTATTAATCCCATCACTATTTTGACTTACACCATCACGAATTAACATTATCTGAAATAAACTAAATTTAACCTTACATAATGAATTTAAAACACTTCTTGGACCAAAATCATTTAATGGAACAACATTCATTTTCATCTTAATTTTTATTATAATATTATTTAACAATTTCATAGGATTATTCCCTTATATTTTTACTAGAACAAGACATTTAGCATTAACATTTGCAATTGCCCTACCTATATGGCTAAGATTTATATTATTTGGATGAATTAACCATACTAATCATATATTTACACACCTTGTACCACAAGGTACACTGCCTGCATTATTATCATTTATAGTACTAATTGAAACAATTAGTAATGTTATTCGACCAGGTACATTAGCAGTACGGTTGGCAGCAAATATAATTGCAGGACACTTATTATTAACCTTATTAGGAAACACAGGACCATCTATAGCAATAAACTTAATCTCATTACTAATTATTGGACAAATACTTCTATTAATTCTAGAATCAGCAGTAGCAATAATTCAAGCCTATGTTTTCTCAATTCTAAGAACTCTATATTCTAGAGAAGTATATTAAACCTATGTTAACAACTCACTCAAACCACCCATTCCACTTAGTAGACTATAGACCTTGACCATTAACAGGAGCAATTGGAGCAATAGTCCTAGTATCAGGACTAGCAAAATGATTCCACCTATTTAATATTAACTTATTCATAATTGGATTTGGAATTACCCTACTAACTATAATTCAATGATGACGAGATGTAGTACGAGAAGGAACATATCAAGGATTACATACAGGATTTGTATCAATTGGATTACGATGAGGAATAATTTTATTTATTGCATCAGAGGTATTATTTTTCGTTTCTTTTTTTTTGAGCATTCTTTAGAAGAAGATTAGCACCAACAATTGAACTAGGAATACTATGACCTCCAATAGGAATTCAACCCTTTAACCCTATACAAATTCCATTACTTAATACAGCTATTCTTTTAGCATCAGGAGTAACAATAACATGAGCACATCATAGTTTAATGGAATCTAATCATACTCAAGCACTACAAGGATTATTCTTCACAGTGTTATTAGGACTATACTTTACAATACTTCAAGCATATGAATATTGAGAAGCACCTTTTACCATTGCAGATGCAGTTTATGGATCAACATTCTTTGTTGCAACAGGATTCCATGGTTTACACGTAATTATTGGAACAATCTTTTTATCAACATGTCTACTTCGACACTCAATAAATCAATTTTCACCAAGACATCACTTTGGATTTGAAGCAGCAGCATGATACTGACACTTCGTAGACGTAGTATGATTATTCTTATATATCTCTATTAATTGATGAGGTAGATAATTGTTTTTCTAGTATAAATAGTACATTTGACTTCCAATCAGAAAGCTTGATATAAATCAAGAAAAACAATTCTAATTCTATCAACAAGAGTTTTCATTAGATTTATTATTCCAATAATTGTTATAATCCTGGCAACAACACTATCAAAAAAATTAATTAATGATCGAGAAAAAAGATCACCATTTGAATGTGGGTTTGATCCAAAAAGATCAGCACGAATACCATTCTCAATACGATTCTTCCTAATCGCAGTAATCTTTTTAATTTTTGATGTAGAAATTGCACTAATTCTACCAATTGTAATTATTTTTAAAACTTCAGACATTATAATCTGAACAGTATCAACAATATTTTTTATTCTAGTTCTATTAGGAGGACTATACCATGAATGAAACCAAGGAGCATTACAATGAGCAGAATAAAGGGTTGTAGTTAAATATAACATTTGGGTTGCATTCAAAAAGTATTGATATTATCAATCAACCTTAAATAGAATAAGAAGCGAAATATTGCAGTCAGTTTCGACCTGGAAGATTGGTATGTACTACCCTTATTCTTATTAATTGAAGCCAAAAAGAGGCGTATTACTGTTAATAATATAATTGAACTATAATAGTTCCAATTAAGGAAATGTAAAGCCAATATGAAAGCTGCTAACTTTTTATATTAGCGGTTAAACTGCGTTAACATTTCTAAAATTTATATAGTTTAAATAAAACATTACATTTTCACTGTAAAAATAATATATCTATATTTATAAATACTTAAAAGTAAAAATACTTCCTTAACATCTTCAGTGTCACGCTCTAATTATAAGCTATTTAAGTAAACGAAAAACAATATTACCAAAATAAATATTCAAAAAATAAAAGTTAAAAGATAAATCTTGAAATTAGAATCATATCAACCTTGAATATAACCAATTAAATAAATAAATAATCTATATAAACCTTGACCACCAAGTAATTCACCTCAACCATAATCAAATGACTTAGATGAATAATAACCTATTTTTAAAGGAATATATCTAATAAACTTAGTTGAAAGAAAAGGTATAAATCATATAGAACCAGCAAATCTAACAAAAGAAAGTATACTTAAAGAAAATAAATTATGAAAAAAATCAAAATTAGAAATAAGATAACCTAAATAAGCACCTAAAATAACAACTGTAATAGTTAAAAACTTTAAATAATAAGGTAAAGCAATCACATGAGGAATAGGAAAAATTAATCAAGATAAAAGACTACCACCAAAAACAGCAACAAACAATAGACCAATTATTCCAAATGAAATATAATAACCCTTATCATCAAAAGAAAATCTAGAATAAAAATTATTATCACCAGATATTGAATAATAAAACAAACGAAAAGAATAAGAAGCAGTTAAACCAGTAGAAAAAAAATAAAGAAAAAAAATTAAACAATTAATTCATCTTAAACAAACCATCAAACCATCATTACGACTATTATATTTACTTGATGATTCAGTAGATGCAATAATTATAATTAAAACCATTGGACGACAATGATATTGAAGATATGAATATTCAGACTTCAGAGACGTAGAATTTGACACTTATATAACATCAGAACAAGACCTAGAAAATGATGGATACCGACTACTAGATGTAGATAACCGAACAATCCTACCAATAAATACAGAAGTACGAGTATTAACAAGAGCATCAGATGTTCTACACTCATGAGCAGTTTCTGCATTAGGGGTTAAAATTGATGCAACGCCAGGTCGGTTAAATCAAGGAACATTCACAATAAATCGACCTGGATTATTCTTTGGACAATGCTCAGAAATCTGTGGAGCAAACCACAGATTTATACCAATTGTAATTGAAAGAACTTCAGTAAATTTATTTATTAAGTGATTATCTAAGATAATTTAAGGAGTTAGTTAAAATAAATAACATTAGAGTGTCAATCTAAAGTAACTAAAAAAAATTAGTACACCTTGAAATTCATCAGATGACTGAAAGTAAGTAATGGTCTCTTAAACCAAATAATAGTAAATTAACGACTACTTCTGATGGGGAAATTATATCCAAATCCCTCAAATATCCCCTCTTATATGATTCTCACTATTCATTATATTTTCAGCTACATTAATCTTGTTTAATCAAATAAACTTCTTCTCATTTAAACCTAACCTTATTAAAAGAGCAGAAAAAGGAACAATTGAAATAAAAAACTTAAATTGAAAATGATAACAAATCTATTCTCAACATTTGACCCATCAACTAACATCTTTAATTTATCATTAAATTGCACTAGAACATTTCTAGGACTATTATTAATCCCATCACTATTTTGACTTACACCATCACGAATTAACATTATCTGAAATAAACTAAATTTAACCTTACATAATGAATTTAAAACACTTCTTGGACCAAAATCATTTAATGGAACAACATTCATTTTCATCTCAATTTTTATTATAATATTATTTAACAATTTCATAGGATTATTCCCTTATATTTTTACTAGAACAAGACATTTAGCATTAACATTTGCAATTGCCCTACCTATATGGCTAAGATTTATATTATTTGGATGAATTAACCATGCTAATCATATATTTATTATATTATTTAATCTTTCTTTATTTATTAGTGAAAAGAAAGATTAAATAAGAAAGAATATAATACATTTATTGCTATACATGTTCCATATTAATCTTTAATTATATATAATAGAGAAGTTGTTGTGGTCATACATAGGGGCGTTTCTTTTTTTTTTTGTTAATGTTTGTGGTTTTTTCTTTTTTTTTCTTTAAATATTTGAATCTTTTATTTTTTCCTGAATTAATAGATTTAAAATTTTCTTATTTTTTATTTTTAAAAGTTTTATTCTTGCTTGTTTATTCACTTTTTCTTTGTATTATATGTAAGTTTTGTTAGACTAAATGTTCTTTTTGCAGTAATTTGATTTAATTATCAAGTGATTTTGGATTTAGCAATTGATTTAGTATCGGCATAATTCGTGCAAGCAGCCGCGGTTATACGATTGATACAAGTGAATATTATTGGTTAAAACAGTTGTTTATATTATTAGGGTTGAAATATAAATTTGTAAGGTGAAATGTTAAAATTTATTTGTGGCCCTTTTTATGAATCTGTGAAATTTAAATAATAAACTAGGATTAGATACCCTATTATTTTAAATGTTAATTATATTTACCAGGGTACTATTAGTTAAGGTCTTTAAACCCAAAGAATTTGGCGGTATCTCATTCCATTCAGAGGAACCTACCCCATGATTGATAATACACGATTTACTCTACTTAATTTATTTGTTTGTATATCTCCGTTATCAGAGAATCTTTTTAGAGTTATAATTCTCAAGATTTATAATTATAAAATACTTCAGGTCAAGGTGCAGCTTATAGTTAAGAGGAGGTGGGTTACAATAGATTTTTGTTTATAACGGATTTGATAGTGAAATACTGTTAATGAAGGTGGATTTGATAGTAATTTAATTTATTTAATTTAACTGATATTGGCTCTGAGATGTGTACACATCGCCCGTCGCTCTCATTATTGATTATTCTATTTTATTTTAAAGTAGCTTCAATTTAGATGAGATAAGTCGTAACATAGTAGATGTACTGGAAAGTGTATCTAGGAAGAGTTTCAAGATATAACTTATTAGTAAAGTGTTTCATTTACACTGAAAATTTTTCTGTGCAAATCAGGATATCTTGATTATTTATTTTATTATATTTATTTTTTGTTTATTTAATTATTTAATATAAATAATTTTATTGTATTTTTGTCTTATTATATTTTATAGAATTGATTTTTTAAATTATAGTTTATTGGTAATGTAAGTGTTTTATGAAATATTATTTTAAATTTTTTTATGTAGATTTTATTTATTGTACCTTTTGTATCAGGGTTTATCAAAATTTTAGTATTTTATTTTACTTGTCTCGAATTATAGTTAATGTATCATAATTATTATTAAATTATTTATAGAAATGAGATGTTAATCGTTTCCCAAGATATCTAGTTTCTTAAGAAAAAATTTAATTTTTTAAAGTTATTTGTTTTTATTTAATTTTTAAGTAAAAATATTAACTTATTTATTCTTTAAGGGATAAGCTTTGAAGTTAATAACCTATAATTTATTTTATCGAAATATAATAGTAAGCTTTAAACCAGCTATCTTTAAGATTACGTTTTAGTTCATTATTTTTTGTTTTGATTTTATAAATATTTTAGGTTTTTTATTAAGATTATTAATTTAATTTTAAAATTTTTGTAATAATGATAGAATTAGTATATTTATTTGTATGAAATTTTTACCTTGTGAACTTATTATAAGGAACTAGGCAAAATTGATTTCCGCCTGTTTATCAAAAACATGTCCTCTTGTTTATATTTTGAGGTCTGGCCTGCTCACTGAGCGTATTTTTAAAGAGCCGCGGTATTTTGACCGTGCAAAGGTAGCATAATCATTAGTCTCTTAATTAGTGGCTGGAATGAATGGCTTGACGAGAAATCAACTGTCTCTTAATAAATTTTTGAATTTAACTTTTGAGTCAAAAGGCTTAAATTCTTCTTTAGGACGAGAAGACCCTATAGAGCTTGACATTTTACTTTTATATAGTTTTTTGTTTGTCTTTCTATATTTAATGATGATGTTTTGTTGGGGTGACATGAAGAATAGATAAACTCTTCATTATTATATCATTTATTTATGTTTGTTAGTTTGATCCGTAATTTATGATCATAAGATTAAGTTACCTTAGGGATAACAGCGTAATTGTTTTTGAGAGCTCATATCGACAAAGCAGATTGCGACCTCGATGTTGGATTAAGAAAAATTTTGGGTGCAGGAGCCCAATGATTAGGTCTGTTCGACCTTTAAATTCTTACATGATCTGAGTTCAGACCGGCGTGAGCCAGGTCGGTTTCTATCCTAAGATTGTTAATCCATATTAGTACGAAAGGACCATATGGTTAAAATATTTTTTGTTATATTGATTAATATTAATTTATTTACTATTTTGACAGATTAATGTGTTGAATTTAGAATTCATTTATGTAGATTTTTTCTACAAATAGTATTGATACTTTATGATTTATTTATATTTATTTTGAATTTTCTTTTATTGGTTATTTGTGTTTTAATTAGTGTTGCCTTTTTAACTTTATTAGAGCGTAAGGTTTTAGGTTATATTCAGATTCGAAAGGGTCCAAATAAGGTAGGTTTTGTTGGAATTCCTCAGCCATTTAGAGATGCTATTAAGTTAATTTGTAAGGAGCAGCCAATTCCTATTATATCTAATTACCTACTTTATTATTTTTCCCTGTTTTTAATTTAATGATTTCTTTAGCCGTTTGAGTAATTTTTCCTTATTTAACTTATATGTGTTCTTTTTCTTATGGATTTTTATTTTTTTTATGTTGTACTAGATTAGGTGTTTATACTGTTATAATTGCTGGTTGATCTTCTAATTCAAATTATTCATTATTAGGTTCTCTTCGTTCTGTTGCTCAAACAATTTCTTATGAAGTTAGTTTAGCTTTAATTTTATTGTCTTTAATTATTTTAATTGGTAGTTTTAATATGTTTGATTTTATAAACTATCAGCTTTATTGTTGATTTATTATTATTTCTTTTCCTTTAGCTTTAGCTTGTTTTGCTTCTTGCTTAGCTGAAACTAATCGTACTCCTTTTGATTTTGCTGAAGGGGAATCTGAGTTAGTTTCAGGATTTAATATTGAGTATGGTGCGGGTGGTTTTACTTTAATTTTTTTAGGTGAATATACTAGAATTGTCTTCATAAGAATGTTATTGGCTTTAATTTTTTTGGGCGGTGATTTTTATTCTTTTATATTTTTTATTAAGCTTGCTATTATATCTTTTGGTTTTATTTGGGTTCGTGGAACATTACCACGGTTCCGTTATGATAAATTAATGTACTTAGCTTGAAAAAGTTTTTTACCTTTATCTTTGAATTTTTTTTATTTTCTTTGTTGGTTTAAAGATTTTATTTATCTCATTTGTTTAGTGAAATTTTTTGAGAAAAGTTAATAGAAGAGTTAAACTTCTAATTTTATGTTTTCAAAACATATGCTTTTCCTAAGCTAATTAACTTTATTCCTTAATTAATTTATCTCATGCGTTTGCGACATGGACATTAATTAAGAAATATGTGAAGTAAATAATTGTTAAGATTTGACCTGTTATAATATAAGGTTCTTCAACAGGTCGTTTACCAATTCACGTTAGTAAGCATACAACAACTACTATAATTCAGAATAAAATTTGATTAATAGGGTAAAATTGAATGCCTCGGAATGGTGTTTTATTATAAAATGGTAAAATTATTAAGATTCTAATTGATAAAAATAATGCAATAACACCTCCTAACTTATTAGGGATAGATCGTAGAATTGCATATGCAAATAGGAAATATCATTCTGGTTGAATGTGAACTGGTGTTACTAATGGGTTGGCAGGTACAAAGTTATCTGGATCTCCTAATAGGTAAGGATTAATTAAACATAGTATAATTAATAATGATGTTATTATTACAAATGTAATAGAATCCTTAAAGGTAAAGTATGGATGGAATGGAATTTTTTCAATATCTCCATTTACTCCAAGAGGATTATTAGATCCTGTTTGGTGAAGAAAAAATAAATGAATTGCTGCTATAGCAGCAATAATAAATGGTAATACAAAATGGAATGTGAAGAATCGATTTAATGTTGCATTATCAACAGCGAATCCTCCTCATACTCATTGGACTAAATCTGTTCCTAAGTATGGGATTGCTGATAATAAATTAGTAATTACTGTTGCACCTCAAAAAGATATTTGGCCTCAGGGTAAGACATATCCTATAAATGCAGTTGCTATAACTAAAAATAAAATCACTGTACCAATTATTCAGGTATGTATATATATATAAGATCCATAGTAAATTCCCTGTCCTACATGTAAGTAATTACAAATAAAAAATATAGATGCTCCATTTGCGTGTAAGGTTCGGATAATTCAACCATTATTTACGTCTCGGCAGATGTGTACTACACTACTGAATGCTATTTCAATATTTGATGTATAATGTATAGCTAAAAATAGTCCAGTTACGATTTGAATTACCAAACATAACCCTAATAGGGATCCAAAATTTCATCAAAATGAAATATTTGTTGGGGCAGGTAAGTCAATTAAAGAGTTATTAATAATTTTAATTAAAGGATGTCTTAATCGTAAGGGTTTATTCATTAGTAATTATCTTATTTTACGAATAGGTCCCTGATTAATATTGGTGATTTTAACAACTGCTAGTAGTGCTAAAAATAAATAAATTATTATTATTATTGTAATAATGAATGTTGGTCTATTATATAATTTTTCTAAAGATATTGTTATTTCTTGATAATTGATTGAATTATCAATATTTATAGTTTCGGTGTTTTTGAAAAAGTCTATAAATATAGATATATCTAGAATAATTAATATTAATATGATAAATACTCACATTATTAATGTAATAATTATAGTGATTGATTTAGGCTGAAATATTTCGTTTGATGCAATTCTTGTAATGTAAATAAATAATACTAGTATACCACCAAGAAATGTTAAAAATAAAATATATGATAATCAATATCTTTCTATTATTGTTCCTGTTATTAATCCAACTAGGAAGGTTTGAAGGATAATAAAAAGCATTATTGATATTGGGTGTCTTAATTTAATAAAATTAATATTTATTACATTTGATAATGATATAATTATTATTTTGATCATTTCAGGGGTTAGTTTATTTAAAATACCGGTTTTGGGGACCGATGATGGAAGCTTTTCCACCTCTGAAGTTTTAAAAGTGGGGGCTGGACTTATTTCCGGTTTACAAGACCGGCGTTTTTTTTAAACTATTAAAACTAATGTTTATATTCTCTATTTTTACTTCTTTATTGATTTATTTTGCTGGTGTTTATGTTTTTTCTTCTAAACATAAACATTTATTAATGGTTCTTTTGAGATTAGAATATATTGTTCTTTCTTTATTTATGTTAGTTATTGTTTTTCTTATTGAGTTTGATTATGATTATTTTTTTCCTGTTATTTTTTTAGTTTTTTCTGTTTGTGAGGGTGCTTTAGGTCTTTCTATTTTAGTTTCAATAATTCGTTCTCATGGTAATGATTTTTTTAATTCTTTTGGTTTATCTTTATGTTAAAGTATTTATTTATAACTATTTTTTTGATCCCTCTTTGTTTATTAAATAATTGTTGATGGTTGGTTCATTCTTTAATGTTTCTGTCGGGTTTTGTTTTTATAATTTGTGTTTATTCATATGCTGATTTGAATATAATTAGATATTATTTTGGTATTGATTATTTTTCTTTTAGTTTAATTTTACTTAGTTTTTGGATTTGTTCTTTAATAGTCACTGCTAGAGCTTCAGTTTATTTAAGTTCATATCATTCTAATTTTTTTGTTTTTATGGTTTTGATTTTAATAATTATGCTTTATTGTTCATTTGCTAGATTAAGTCTTCTTTCTTTTTATATTTTTTTTGAGGCTAGATTAGTTCCTACTTTACTTTTAATTTTGGGTTGGGGTTATCAACCTGAGCGTTTGCAGGCTGGTGTTTATTTAATTTTTTATACTTTGGTTGCTAGATTACCTTTATTATTAGTTTTATTTAAGGTTTATGATTTTTCTAATACTTTATATTTTGGCTTTTTTAGTTCAGATACCTATGTTTTTGGTTCATTTATGACTTCCTAAGGCTCATGTAGAGGCCCCTATTTCAGGTAGAATAATTCTTGCTGGTGTTTTATTAAAGTTAGGTGGTTATGGTATTTTTCGTGTTATAAAGGTTATTTCTTATTTGGGTTTAAAGTTTAATTATTTTTGATTGTCTTTAGGTTTATCTGGGGGTGTTATTGTAAGATTTATTTGTTTTCGTCAGGTTGATTTAAAGTCTTTAATTGCATATTTTTCTGTTGCTCATATAAGAATGGTTATTGGTGGATTGATGACTATGAATTGATGAGGTTGTGTAGGTTCTCTTTCTCTAATGGTTGGTCATGGTTTATGTTCTTCTGGTTTATTTTGTTTATCTAATATTATTTATGAACGTTTAGGTAGACGAAGATTATTAATTAACAAGGGTATAATTAATTTGATGCCAAGAATGGCTTTATGATGATTTCTTTTAAGATCATCAAATATGGCTGCTCCTCCTTCTTTAAATTTGGTAGGTGAAATTAGATTATTAAATAGAATTATATCTTGATCTTCTTTTAGATTCTTTGCTTTGATTTTTTTATCTTTTTTTAGAGCTGTTTATACTTTGTATATATATTCTTATTCTCAGCATGGGAATTATTATTCTGGTGTTTATACTTGTTCTCTTGGTTATTTTCGTGAATATCATCTTTTACTTTTACATTGATTGCCTTTAAATATTTTCTGTTAAAAGGGTGAATATTTCTTTGTTTAGTTTGCTTAAGTATTTTAATTAAAAATATTGTTTTGTGGAATCAATGATATGAAGTTTTTCATCTTAGGCCGTGAATTTATTTTCTATTTGTTCTTTGAGTTTTTTTTTCTTTGTTTATTTCGAGAACTATAATTTTTATTTTAGGTATTTATTATTTAATAATTGATTATAGAGTTTTTGTTGAGTGAGAGCTTTTCAATTTAAATGGTTCTATAGTTGTTATAACTTTAATTTTGGATTGAATATCTCTTATTTTTATATCTTATGTTATATATATTTCTTCTTTGGTTATTTATTATAGAGAGGATTATATATCTGGTGAAAAGAATATAAATCGTTTTATTATTATTGTTTTAATATTTATTCTTTCTATAGGTTTTTTAATTATTAGTCCTAATTTAATTAGAATTTTATTAGGTTGAGATGGTTTAGGTTTAGTTTCTTATTGTTTAGTTACTTATTATCAAAATGTAAAATCTTATAGTGCTGGTATATTAACTGCACTTTCTAATCGTATTGGTGATGTTGCTATTTTAATTTCTATTGCATGAATGTTAAATTTTGGTGGTTGAAATTATATTTATTATTATGATTTTATTTCTAATTCTTTTGAAATAAAGCTCATTACTATATTAATTGTTTTAGCAGCTATAACTAAGAGAGCTCAGATTCCTTTCTCTTCATGACTTCCTGCTGCTATAGCAGCTCCTACTCCTGTTTCTGCTTTAGTTCATTCTTCTACTCTTGTTACTGCTGGTGTTTATTTATTAATTCGTTTTAGACCAATATTGGATACTTATAATCGTGGTTGATTTTTACTTTTAATTGGTTGTATAACTATATTTATGGCTGGATTGGGCGCTAATTTTGAGTTTGATTTAAAGAAGATTATTGCTCTTTCTACTTTAAGACAACTTGGTTTAATAATAAGAATTTTGGCTATAGGTTATCCAAAGCTTGCATTTTTTCATTTATTGGCTCATGCTTTATTTAAGGCATTATTATTTATATGTTCAGGTTCAATAATTCATAATTTGAAGGATTCTCAGGATATTCGTTTTATAGGATCAATTGTTAATTTCATACCTTTAACTTCAGTTTGTTTTAATGTTTCTAGTTTATCTTTGTGTGGAATACCTTTTTTAGCGGGATTTTATTCAAAGGATTTAAATCTTGAGATGGTTTGTTTAAGATGAATTAATTGTTAAATTTTTTTTCTTTATTTTTTTCTACTGGTTTAACTGCTTCTTATTCTTTTCGTTTGTTTTATTATTCAATATCTGGTGATAATAATTTTTATTCTAGATTTTCTTTTGATGATAAGGGTTATTATATTTCATTTGGAATAATTGGTCTATTGTTTGTTGCTGTTTTTGGTGGTAGTCTTTTATCTTGATTAATTTTTCCTATTCCTCATGTGATTGCTTTACCTTATTATTTAAAGTTTTTAACTATTACAGTTGTTATTTTAGGTGCTTATTTAGGTTATCTTATTTCTAATTTTGATTTTTCTCATAATTTATTTTCTTTAAGTATACTTTCTTTTGTTAGATTTGCTGGTTCTATATGATTTATACCTTTTCTTTCAACTAAGTTTATTAGATATATTGCTTTAAAAATAGGTTATTATTCATCTAAGTCATTTGATTATGGTTGAGGTGAATTACTTGGTGGTCAAGGTTTATATAGATTATTTATTTATTTAATTGGTTATATTCAAGGTTGATATGATTCTAATTTCAAGATTTATCTTTTAACTTTTATTTTTTGAATATTTATTTTGGTAATATTGTTTTTCGTTTACTTAAATAGCTTATAATTAGAGCGTGACACTGAAGATGTTAAGGAAGTATTTTTACTTTTAAGTATTTATAAATATAGATATATTATTTTTACAGTGAAAATGTAATGTTTTATTTAAACTATATAAATTTTAGAAATGTTAACGGAGTTTAACCGCTAATAAAAAAAGTTAGCAGCTTTCATATTGGCTTTACATTTCCTTAATTGGAACTATTATAGTTCAATTATATTATTAACAGTAATACGCCTCTTTTTGGCTTCAATTAATAAGAATAAGGGTAGTACATACCAATCTTCCAGGTCGAAACTGACTGCAATATTTCGCTTCTTATTCTATTTAAGGTTGATTGATAATATCAATACTTTTTGAATGCAACCCAAATGTTATATTTAACTACAACCCTTTATTCTGCTCATTGTAATGCTCCTTGGTTTCATTCATGGTATAGTCCTCCTAAGAGAACTAGAATAAAAAATATTGTTGATACTGTTCAGATTATAATGTCTGAAGTTTTAAAAATAATTACAATTGGTAGAATTAGTGCAATTTCTACATCAAAAATTAAAAAGATTACTGTGATTAGGAAGAATCGTATTGAGAATGGTATTCGTGCTGATCTTTTTGGATCAAACCCACATTCAAATGGTGATCTTTTTTCTCGATCATTAATTAATTTTTTTGATAGTGTTGTTGCCAGGATTATAACAATTATTGGAATAATAAATCTAATGAAAACTCTTGTTGATAGAATTATAATTGTTTTTCTTGATTTATATCAAGCTTTCTGATTGGAAGTCAAATGTACTATTTATACTAGAAAAACAATTATCTACCTCATCAATTAATAGAGATATATAAGAATAATCATACTACGTCTACGAAGTGTCAGTATCATGCTGCTGCTTCAAATCCAAAGTGATGTCTTGGTGAAAATTGATTTATTGAGTGTCGAAGTAGACATGTTGATAAAAAGATTGTTCCAATAATTACGTGTAAACCATGGAATCCTGTTGCAACAAAGAATGTTGATCCATAAACTGCATCTGCAATGGTAAAAGGTGCTTCTCAATATTCATATGCTTGAAGTATTGTAAAGTATAGTCCTAATAACACTGTGAAGAATAATCCTTGTAGTGCTTGAGTATGATTAGATTCCATTAAACTATGATGTGCTCATGTTACTGTTACTCCTGATGCTAAAAGAATAGCTGTATTAAGTAATGGAATTTGTATAGGGTTAAAGGGTTGAATTCCTATTGGAGGTCATAGTATTCCTAGTTCAATTGTTGGTGCTAATCTTCTTCTAAAGAATGCTCAAAAAAAAGAAACGAAAAATAATACCTCTGATGCAATAAATAAAATTATTCCTCATCGTAATACGATTGATACAAATCCTGTATGTAATCCTTGATATGTTCCTTCTCGTACTACATCTCGTCATCATTGAATTATAGTTAGTAGGGTAATTCCAAATCCAATTATGAATAAGTTAATATTAAATAGGTGTAATCATTTTGCTAGTCCTGATACTAGGACTATTGCTCCAATTGCTCCTGTTAATGGTCAAGGTCTATAGTCTACTAAGTGGAATGGGTGGTTTGAGTGAGTTGTTAACATAGGTTTAATATACTTCTCTAGAATATAGAGTTCTTAGAATTGAGAAAACATAGGCTTGAATTATTGCTACTGCTGATTCTAGAATTAATAGAAGTATTTGTCCAATAATTAGTAATGAGATTAAGTTTATTGCTATAGATGGTCCTGTGTTTCCTAATAAGGCTAATAATAAGTGTCCTGCAATTATATTTGCTGCCAACCGTACTGCTAATGTACCTGGTCGAATAACATTACTAATTGTTTCAATTAGTACTATAAATGATATTAATGCAGGCGGTGTACCTTGTGGTACAAGGTGTGTAAATATATGATTAGTATGGTTAATTCATCCAAATAATATAAATCTTAGCCATATAGGTAGGGCAATTGCAAATGTTAATGCTAAATGTCTTGTTCTAGTAAAAATATAAGGGAATAATCCTATGAAATTGTTAAATAATATTATAATAAAAATTGAGATGAAAATGAATGTTGTTCCATTAAATGATTTTGGTCCAAGAAGTGTTTTAAATTCATTATGTAAGGTTAAATTTAGTTTATTTCAGATAATGTTAATTCGTGATGGTGTAAGTCAAAATAGTGATGGGATTAATAATAGTCCTAGAAATGTTCTAGTTCAATTTAATGATAAATTAAAGATGTTAGTTGATGGGTCAAATGTTGAGAATAGATTTGTTATCATTTTCAATTTAAGTTTTTTATTTCAATTGTTCCTTTTTCTGCTCTTTTAATAAGGTTAGGTTTAAATGAGAAGTTTATTTGATTAAACAAGATTAATGTAGCTGAAAATATAATGAATAGTGAGAATCATATAAGAGGGGATATTTGAGGGATTTGGATATAATTTCCCCATCAGAGGTAGTCGTTAATTTACTATTATTTGGTTTAAGAGACCATTACTTACTTTCAGTCATCTGATGAATTTCAAGGTGTACTAATTTTTTTTAGTTACTTTAGATTGACACTCTAATGTTATTTATTTTAACTAACTCCTTAAATTATCTTAGATAATCACTTAATAAATAAATTTACTGAAGTTCTTTCAATTACAATTGGTATAAATCTGTGGTTTGCTCCACAGATTTCTGAGCATTGTCCAAAGAATAATCCAGGTCGATTTATTGTGAATGTTCCTTGATTTAACCGACCTGGCGTTGCATCAATTTTAACCCCTAATGCAGGAACTGCTCATGAGTGTAGAACATCTGATGCTCTTGTTAATACTCGTACTTCTGTATTTATTGGTAGGATTGTTCGGTTATCTACATCTAGTAGTCGGAATCCATCATTTTCTAGGTCTTGTTCTGGTGTTATATAAGTGTCAAATTCTACGTCTATGAAGTCTGAATATTCATATCTTCAATATCATTGTCGTCCAATGGTTTAATTGTAATTATTGCATCTACTGAATCATCAAGTAAATATAATAGTCGTAATGATGGAAGGGCAATAAAAATTAATGTAATTGCTGGTAAAGCTGTTCAGATTGTTTCAATTAAATGTCCATGAAGTATATTACGGTTAGTATAGGCAATAAATAATATATAACTTAGGGCATAACCTACAATTACTGTAATTAATAATAATACGACCATAGTATGATCATGAAAGAAAGATAATTGCTCCATTAATGGTGAAGCTCCATCTTGAAGAGATAAATTTGATCATGTTGCCATTAATAAATATTTTCTAATAAAAGGTCAAACCTTTATTTGTAGAGCTTAAATCTACTGCACTAATCTGCCATATTAGAATCTAGAGATTAATGGTAATTCTGAGTAACTATGTTCTGCAGGAGGGTTATTTTGTAGTCATTCTGTTGATCTTCTTATGTTAGCTCTAAATATAATTGCTCGGTTTGTAATCATTCTTTCTCATATAATTACAATGAATACAATGATTCCTACAATAGAAATTGTAGACCCAATTCTTGATACTACGTTTCATGATGTATATGCGTCTGGGTAGTCAGAGTATCGTCGAGGTATTCCTGCTAATCCTAGGAAGTGTTGAGGAAAGAATGTTAAATTTACTCCAATGAATATAATTGTAAATTGGATTTTTAATCATGTATTATTTATAGTTAATCCTGTAAATAGTGGATATCATTGAATGACACCTCCTATAATTGCAAATACTGCTCCTATAGATAATACATAATATTAGATAAACAAAATAAACCAGAAGAACATAAACCATGACCAACCATTAGAGAAAGAGAACCTACACAACCTCATCAATTCATAGTCATCAATCCACCAATAACCATTCTTATATGAGCAACAGAAGAATATTGAATTAAAGACTTTAATCAACCTGACGAAAACAAATAAATCTTACAATAACACCCCCAGATAAACCTAAAGACAATCAAAAATAATTAAACTTTAAACCCAAATAAGAAATAACCTTTATAACACGAAAAATACCATAACCACCTAACTTTAATAAAACACCAGCAAGAATTATTCTACCTGAAATAGGGGCCTCTACATGAGCCTTAGGAAGTCATAAATGAACCAAAAACATAGGTATCTTAACTAAAAAAGCCAAAATTATAAATACATAAAACATAAAATAATAAGAACCAAAATCAATCAATAAAGGAAAATATAAAGTATTAGAAAAATCATAAACCTTAAATAAAACTAATAATAAAGGTAATCTAGCAACCAAAGTATAAAAAATTAAATAAACACCAGCCTGCAAACGCTCAGGTTGATAACCCCAACCCAAAATTAAAAGTAAAGTAGGAACTAATCTAGCCTCAAAAAAAATATAAAAAGAAAGAAGACTTAATCTAGCAAATGAACAATAAAGCATAATTATTAAAATCAAAACCATAAAAACAAAAAAATTAGAATGATATGAACTTAAATAAACTGAACCTCTAGCAGTGATTATTAAAGAACAAATCCAAAAACTAAGTAAAATTAAACTAAAAGAAAATAATCAATACCAAAATAATATCTAATTATATTCAAATCAGCATATGATTAAACACAAATTATAAAAACAAAACCCGACAGAAACATTAAAGAATGAACCAACCATCAACAATTATTTAATAAACAAAGAGGGATCAAAAAAATAGTTATAAATAAATACTTTAACATAAAGATAAACCAAAAGAATTAAAAAAATCATTACCATGAGAACGAATTATTGAAACTAAAATAGAAAGACCTAAAGCACCCTCACAAACAGAAAAAACTAAAAAAATAACAGGAAAAAATAATCATAATCAAACTCAATAAGAAAAACAATAACTAACATAAATAAAGAAAGAACAATATATTCTAATCTCAAAAGAACCATTAATAAATGTTAACGTTTAGAAGAAAAAACATAAACACCAGCAAAATAAATCAATAAAGAAGTAAAAATAGAGAATATAAACATTAGTTTTAATAGTTTAAAAAAAAACGCCGGTCTTGTAAACTGGAAATAAGTCCAGCCCCCACTTTTAAAACTTCAGAGGTGGAAAAGCTTCCATCATCGGTCCCCAAAACCGGTATTTTAAATAAACTAACCCCTGAAATGATCAAAATAATAATTATATCATTATCAAATGTAATAAATATTAATTTTATTAAATTAAGACACCCAATATCAATAATGCTTTTTATTATCCTTCAAACCTTCCTAGTTGGATTAATAACAGGAACAATAATAGAAAGATATTGATTATAGTATATTTTATTTTTAACATTTCTTGGTGGTATACTAGTATTATTTATTTACATTACAAGAATTGCATCAAACGAAATATTTCAGCCTAAATCAATCACTATAAATATTACATTAATAATGTGAGTATTTATCATATTAATATTAATTATTCTAGATATATCTATATTTATAGACTTTTTCAAAAACACTGAAACTATAAATATTGATAATTCAATCAATTATCAAGAAATAACAATATCTTTAGAAAAATTATATAATAGACCAACATTCATTATTACAATAATAATAATAATTTATTTATTTTTAGCACTACTAGCAGTTGTTAAAATCACCAATATTAATCAGGGACCTATTCGTAAAATAAGATAATTACTAATGAATAAACCCTTACGATTAAGACATCCTTTAATTAAAATTATTAATAACTCTTTAATTGACTTACCTGCCCCAACAAATATTTCATTTTGATGAAATTTTGGATCCCTATTAGGGTTATGTTTGGTAATTCAAATCGTAACTGGACTATTTTTAGCTATACATTATACATCATATATTGAAATAGCATTCAGTAGTGTAGTACACATCTGCCGAGACGTAAATAATGGTTGAATTATCCGAACCTTACACGCAAATGGAGCATCTATATTTTTTATTTGTAATTACTTACATGTAGGACGGGGAATTTACTATGGATCTTATATATATATACATACCTGAATAATTGGTACAGTGATTTTATTTTTAGTTATGGCAACTGCATTTATAGGATATGTCTTACCCTGAGGCCAAATATCTTTTTGAGGTGCAACAGTAATTACTAATTTATTATCAGCAATCCCATACTTAGGAACAGATTTAGTCCAATGAGTATGAGGAGGATTCGCTGTTGATAATGCAACATTAAATCGATTCTTCACATTCCATTTTGTATTACCATTTATTATTGCTGCTATAGCAGCAATTCATTTATGTTTTCTTCACCAAACAGGGTCTAATAATCCTCTTGGACTAAATGGAGATATTGAAAAAATTCCATTCCATCCGTACTTTACCTTTAAGGATTCTATTACATTTGTAATAATAACATCATTATTAATTATACTATGTTTAATTAATCCTTACCTATTAGGAGATCCAGATAACTTTGTACCTGCCAACCCATTAGTAACACCAGTTCACATTCAACCTGAATGATATTTCCTATTTGCATATGCAATTCTACGATCTATCCCTAATAAGTTAGGAGGTGTTATTGCATTATTTTTATCAATTAGAATCTTAATAATTTTACCATTTTATAATAAAACACCATTCCGAGGCATTCAATTTTACCCTATTAATCAAATTTTATTCTGAATTATAGTAGTTGTTGTATGCTAACTAACGTGAATTGGTAAACGACCTGTTGAAGAACCTTATATTATAACAGTTCAAATCTTAACAATTATTTACTTCACATATTTCTTAATTAATGTCCATGTCGCAAACGCATGAGATAAATTAATTAAGGAATAAAGTTAATTTGCTTAGGAAAAGCATATGTTTTGAAAACATAAAATTAGAAGTTTAACTCTTCTATTAACTTTTCTCAAAAAATTTCACTAAACAAATGAGATAAATAAAATCTTTAAACCAACAAAGAAAATAAAAAAATTCAAAGATAAAGGTAAAAAACTTTTTCAAGCTAAGTACATTAATTTATCATAACGGAACCGTGGTAATGTTCCACGAACCCAAATAAAACCAAAAGATATAATAGCAAGCTTAATAAAAAATATAAAAGAATAAAAATTAAAGCCAATAACATTCTTATGAAGACAATTCTAGTATATTCACCTAAAAAAATTAAAGTAAAACCACCCGCACCATACTCAATATTAAATCCTGAAACTAACTCAGATTCCCCTTCAGCAAAATCAAAAGGAGTACGATTAGTTTCAGCTAAGCAAGAAGCAAAACAAGCTAAAGCTAAAGGAAAAGAAATAATAATAAATCAACAATAAAGCTGATAGTTTATAAAATCAAACATATTAAAACTACCAATTAAAATAATTAAAGACAATAAAATTAAAGCTAAACTAACTTCATAAGAAATTGTTTGAGCAACAGAACGAAGAGAACCTAATAATGAATAATTTGAATTAGAAGATCAACCAGCAATTATAACAGTATAAACACCTAATCTAGTACAACATAAAAAAAATAAAAATCCATAAGAAAAAGAACACATATAAGTTAAATAAGGAAAAATTACTCAAACGGCTAAAGAAATCATTAAATTAAAAACAGGGAAAAATAATAAAGTAGGTAATTAGATATAATAGGAATTGGCTGCTCCTTACAAATTAACTTAATAGCATCTCTAAATGGCTGAGGAATTCCAACAAAACCTACCTTATTTGGACCCTTTCGAATCTGAATATAACCTAAAACCTTACGCTCTAATAAAGTTAAAAAGGCAACACTAATTAAAACACAAATAACCAATAAAATAAAATTCAAAATAAATATAAATAAATCATAAAGTATCAATACTATTTGTAGAAAAAATCTACATAAATGAATTCTAAATTCAACACATTAATCTGTCAAAATAGTAAATAAATTAATATTAATCAATATAACAAAAAATATTTTAACCATATGGTCCTTTCGTACTAATATGGATTAACAATCTTTGGATAGAAACCGACCTGGCTCACGCCGGTCTGAACTCAGATCATGTCAGAATTTAAAGGTCGAACAGACCTAATCATTGGGCTCCTGCACCCAAAATTTTTCTTAATCCAACATCGAGGTCGCAATCTGCTTTGTCGATATGAGCTCTCAAAAACAATTACGCTGTTATCCCTAAGGTAACTTAATCTTATGATCATAAATTATGGATCAAAATAACAAACATAAATAAATGATATAATAATGAAGAGTTTATCTATTCTTCATGTCACCCCAACAAAACATCATCATTAAATATAGAAAGACAAACAAAAAACTATATAAAAGTAAAATGTCAAGCTCTATAGGGTCTTCTCGTCCTAAAGAAGAATTTAAGCCTTTTGACTCAAAAGTTAAATTCAAAAATTTATTAAGAGACAGTTGATTTCTCGTCAAGCCATTCATTCCAGCCACTAATTAAGAGACTAATGATTATGCTACCTTTGCACGGTCAAAATACCGCGGCTCTTTAAAAATACGCTCAGTGAGCAGGCCAGACCTCAAAATATAAACAAGAGGACATGTTTTTGATAAACAGGCGGAAATCAATTTTGCCTAGTTCCTTATAATAAGTTCACAAGGTAAAAATTTCATACAAATAAATATACTAGTTCTATCATTATTACAAAAATTTTAAAATTAAATTAATAATCTTAATAAAAAACCTAAAATATTTATAAAATGAAAATAAAAAATAATGAACTAAAACGTAATCTTAAAGATAGCTGGTTTAAAGCTTACTATTATATTTCTATAAAATAAATTATAGGTTATTAACTTCAAAGCTTATCCCTTAAAGAATAAATAAGTTAATATTTTTACTTAAAAAATTAAATAAAAACAAATAACTTTAAAAAATTAAATTTTTTCTTAAGAAACTAGATATCTTGGGAAACGATTAACATCTCATTTCTATAAATAATTTAATAATAATTATGATACATTAACTATAAATTATTTATAAATCAACCCAAATCGAGACGAGTAAAATAAATACTAAAATTTTGATAAACCCTGATACAAAAGGTACAATAAATAAAATCTACTTAAAAAAATTTAAAATAATATTTCATAAAACACTTACATTACCAATAAACTATAATTTAAAAAATCAATTCTATAAAATATACTAAGACAAAAATACAATAAAATTATTTATATTAAATAATTAAATAAACAAAAAATAAATATAATAAAATAAATAATCAAGATATCCTGATTTGCACAGAAAAATTTTCAGTGTAAATGAAACACTTTACTAATAAG
Source organism: Schistocerca gregaria (assembly GCF_023897955.1). Taxonomy (NCBI): domain Eukaryota; kingdom Metazoa; phylum Arthropoda; class Insecta; order Orthoptera; family Acrididae; genus Schistocerca; species Schistocerca gregaria. The sequence continues at coordinate 18,336,703 of NC_064925.1, forward strand.
GTATATCTTGAAACTCTTCCTAGATACACTTTCCAGTACATCTACTATGTTACGACTTATCTCATCTAAATTGAAGCTACTTTAAAATAAAATAGAATAATCAATAATGAGAGCGACGGGCGATGTTTACACATCTCAGAGCCAATATCAGTTAAATTAAATAAATTAAATTACTATCAAATCCACCTTCATTAACAGTATTTCACTATCAAATCCGTTATAAACAAAAATCTATTGTAACCCACCTCCTCTTAACTATAAGCTGCACCTTGACCTGAAATATTTTATAATTATAAATCTTGAGAATTATAACTCTAAAAAGATTCTCTGATAACGGAGATATACAAACAAATAAATTAAGTAGAGTAAATCGTGTATTATCAATCATGGGGTAGGTTCCTCTGAATGGAATGAGATACCGCCAAATTCTTTGGGTTTAAAGACCTTAACTAATAGTACCCTGGTAAATATAATTAACATTTAAAATAATAGGGTATCTAATCCTAGTTTATTATTTAAATTTCACAGATTCATAGAAAGGGCCACAAATAAATTTTAACATTTCACCTTACAAATTTATATTTCAACCCTAATAATATAAACAACTGTTTTAACCAATAATATTCACTTGTATCAATCGTATAACCGCGGCTGCTGGCACGAATTATGCCGATACTAAATCAATTGCTAAATCCAAAATCACTTGATAATTAAATCAAATTACTGCAAAAAGAACATTTAGTCTAACAAAACTTACATATAATACAAAGAAAAAGTGAATAAACAAGCAAGAATAAAACTTTTAAAAATAAAAAATAAGAAAATTTTAAATCTATTAATTCAGGAAAAATAAAAGATTCAAATATTTAAAGAAAAAAAAAGAAAAAAACCACAAACATTAACAAAAAAAAAGAAACGCCCCTATGTATGACCACAACAACTTCTCTATTATATATAATTAAAGATTAATATGGAACATGTATAGCAATAAATGTATTATATTCTTTCTTATTTAATCTTTGTTTTCACTAATAAATAAAAAAAGATTAAATAATATAATAAATATATTTTATACAATTATGTAATTTAATATAATATGTTATTAATATGAATTCTTTTTTTATATTAAGTTAACTTTCATATATATTAGTTAAATAATCTAATTATAGATAATTTACATAATTATATTATTATAATTAATATAATTATTTATATTAATTATAATATTTTATATTTAAATTAATAATTTTATTTATTATATCCAATTATAATAATTTAAATTTTAAATTACATATTATATATATATTATTTTATAATAACCTATTTTAAGCTAAAAACATAAGTAGCAATAATCCTAGGTAAATAATTGCATTAAAATAATTAATTGATAATGGTAAGATGAACTTATAATACTTTAATTTCAATTAAATGTAGTATATTAATATAAATTATTTATTATATATATATATATATAAAAAATGAGCAGGATAAATTAATCCTAATTAAACAAAATAATACATAAAAGAATTTCAAAAAAAACTTTCGATTTATATATTAAATAAATGAAGTGCCTGATTAAAGGGTTACCTTGATAGGGTAAATAAAGTAAATAAAATTACCTTCATTAAAATTACATAAGATAGAATTAAACTACCTCCTTTAGTATCAAAAACTAACGTGCATCGAACACCTTAATGTAAAAAGGTAAGCTAAACAAGCTAATGGGTTCATACCCCATTTATAGAGGTATCAATCCTCTCCTTTTTAATGACCAACAACTCTACAAAACTTCTCTTCCTATCAACTTTAATGATAGGAACGATCCTGTCCATTTCATCAAATTCCTGATTTGGGGTTTGAATAGGACTTGAGATCAACTTACTTTCATTTATTCCGCTCCTAACAAGAAATAAAAATATAATAATAAATGAATCATCAATTAAATATTTTATTGTCCAAGCAATAGCATCGACAATATTATTATTTTCAATTTTGCTGATTCAAATAAAATATCCCATGGGATGGGAAACAGAATTTATCCCATCAATAATAATTAGATCTAGACTATTATTAAAGATTGGAGCTGCACCTTTCCATTTCTGATTTCCAGAAGTTATAGGAGCATCAAGATGAAATAATTGTTTAACATTAATAACATGACAAAAAATCGCCCCAATAATGGTCTTATCTTATTGTATTCAATGAAGAACTTTTATCTGAACAATTATTATCTTAAGAATTATTATTGGGGCAATAGGAGGTTTAAATCAAACATCCTTACGACAACTTTTAGCATATTCATCAATCAGACATCTAGGTTGAATAATTAGTTCATTAACAGTCAGAGAAAACATCTGAGAACTATACTTCATTATTTACTCACTATTAAGATTAATTATAGTTTTATTATTTAAGCAAATAAATTTATTTTTCATAAATCAAATTTATTCAGCCAGAAATATAAAAACCGAAATTAAATTCATAATATTCTTATCTTTATTATCTTTAGGTGGACTACCACCATTCCTTGGATTCTTACCAAAATGAATTGTAATACAATCATTAATAGAAAACAATATAACAACCATTATAACTATTATAGTTGTATTAACTACAATTACACTCTACTACTATATACGTATTAGATTCTCAGCTCTAATTATATCATACACAGAAAATTCGTGATCTATAAAGATAAAGTCCCAAAAATCAAGAATCATTCTTCCTATAACAGTAATAATTTCAACAATAGGATTGATTTCAACATCAACCTTAATTTCATTATACTAAGGACTTAAGTTAATCAAACTAATAACCTTCAAAGTTATAATTAAAAGAATAATCTTTTAGGCCTTAGTAAAATTTTACACCTCTAGAATTGCAGTCTAGAATCATAATTGAATATAAGACCTAAATATGATAAGAGAGAAAACATCTCATAAGTAGATTTACAGTCTACCACCTAAAATTCAGCCATCTTACCGCAAAAATGATTATTCTCAACAAACCATAAGGACATTGGTACTTTATACTTCATATTTGGAGCATGAGCAGGAATAGTAGGAACATCAATAAGAATACTTATTCGTGCTGAACTTGGCCAACCCGGATCTCTAATTGGGGATGACCAGATTTATAATGTTATTATTACAGCTCACGCATTCGTAATAATTTTCTTTATAGTAATACCTATTATAATTGGTGGATTTGGTAATTGACTTGTTCCACTAATAATTGGTGCACCAGATATAGCATTTCCACGAATAAATAATATAAGTTTTTGATTACTACCACCTTCACTAACCCTTCTTCTTACATCTTCTATAGTAGATAATGGTGCTGGTACAGGATGAACAGTTTACCCTCCTCTAGCAGGAGCTATTGCACACGGGGGTGCATCTGTAGATCTAGCTATTTTTTCACTGCACTTAGCAGGTGTATCATCTATTCTTGGTGCAGTGAATTTCATTACAACAGCAATTAATATACGATCAGAAAGTATAACTTTAGATCAAACACCTTTATTTGTATGATCTGTAGCTATTACAGCATTACTTCTCCTTCTTTCACTTCCAGTTTCAGCAGGAGCTATTACTATATTATTAACAGATCGAAATTTAAATACATCATTCTTTGACCCTGCAGGAGGGGGTGACCCAATTCTATATCAACATCTATTTTGATTCTTTGGACACCCAGAAGTTTATATTTTAATTCTACCGGGGTTCGGAATTATTTCACATATTGTATGTCAAGAAAGAGGAAAAATTGAATCATTTGGAACATTAGGTATAATTTATGCTATACTATCAATTGGACTAATAGGATTTATTGTATGAGCACATCATATATTTACAGTAGGAATGGATGTTGACACACGAGCATATTTTACATCAGCAACAATAATTATTGCTGTACCTACAGGAATTAAGGTATTTAGATGATTAGCTACATTATATGGAACTAAATTCAAGTTCAATCCACCATTATTATGAGCTCTAGGATTTATTTTCCTATTTACAATTGGTGGATTAACAGGATTAGTATTAGCAAATTCATCACTTGATATTGTATTACATGATACATATTATGTAGTAGCCCACTTTCATTATGTATTATCTATAGGAGCAGTATTTGCAATTATAGGAGGTGTCATTCAATGATATCCACTATTTACAGGATTAACTATAAATAATACATGATTAAAAATCCAATTTACAATTATATTCATTGGAGTAAATTTAACATTCTTTCCTCAACACTTCCTAGGATTAGCAGGAATACCTCGACGATACTCTGACTACCCAGACGCATATACATCATGAAACGTAGTATCAAGAATTGGGACTACAATTTCTATTGTAGGAATCATTATATTCATTGTAATTATATGAGAAAGAATGATTACAAACCGAGCAATTATATTTAGAGCTAACATAAGAAGATCAACAGAATGACTACAAAATAACCCTCCTGCAGAACATAGTTACTCAGAATTACCATTAATCTCTAGATTCTAATATGGCAGATTAGTGCAGTAGATTTAAGCTCTACGAATAAAGGTTTGACCTTTTATTAGAAAATATTTATTAATGGCAACATGATCAAATTTATCTCTTCAAGATGGAGCTTCACCATTAATGGAGCAATTATCATTCTTTCATGATCATACTATGGTCGTATTATTATTAATTACAGTAATTGTAGGTTATGCCCTAAGTTATATATTATTTATTGCCTATACTAACCGTAATATACTTCATGGACATTTAATTGAAACAATCTGAACAGCTTTACCAGCAATTACATTAATTTTTATTGCCCTTCCATCATTACGACTATTATATTTACTTGATGATTCAGTAGATGCAATAATTACAATTAAAACCATTTGACGACAATGATATTGAAGATATGAATATTCAGACTTCATAGACGTAGAATTTGACACTTATATAACACCAGAACAAGACCTAGAAAATGATGGATTCCGACTACTAGATGTAGATAACCGAACAATCCTACCAATAAATACAGAAGTACGAGTATTAACAAGAGCATCAGATGTTCTACACTCATGAGCAGTTCCTGCATTAGGGGTTAAAATTGATGCAATGCCAGGTCGGTTAAATCAAGGAACATTCACAATAAATCGACCTGGATTATTCTTTGGACAATGCTCAGAAATCTGTGGAGCAAACCACAGATTTATACCAATTGTAATTGAAAGAACTTCAGTAAATTTATTTATTAAGTGATTATCTAAGATAATTTAAGGAGTTAGTTAAAATAAATAACATTAGAGTGTCAATCTAAAGTAACTAAAAAAAAATTAGTACACCTTGAAATTCATCAGATGACTGAAAGTAAGTAATGGTCTCTTAAACCAAATAATAGTAAATTAACGACTACTTCTGATGGGGAAATTATATCCAAATCCCTCAAATATCCCCTCTTATATGATTCTCACTATTCATTATATTTTCAGCTACATTAATCTTGTTTAATCAAATAAACTTCTTCTCATTTAAACCTAACCTTATTAAAAGAGCAGAAAAAGGAACAATTGAAATAAAAAACTTAAATTGAAAATGATAACAAATCTATTCTCAACATTTGACCCATCAACTAACATCTTTAATTTATCATTAAATTGCACTAGAACATTTCTAGGACTATTATTAATCCCATCACTATTTTGACTTACACCATCACGAATTAACATTATCTGAAATAAACTAAATTTAACCTTACATAATGAATTTAAAACACTTCTTGGACCAAAATCATTTAATGGAACAACATTCATTTTCATCTCAATTTTTATTATAATATTATTTAACAATTTCATAGGATTATTCCCTTATATTTTTACTAGAACAAGACATTTAGCATTAACATTTGCAATTGCCCTACCTATATGGCTAAGATTTATATTATTTGGATGAATTAACCATACTAATCATATATTTACACACCTTGTACCACAAGGTACACCGCCTGCATTAATATCATTTATAGTACTAATTGAAACAATTAGTAATGTTATTCGACCAGGTACATTAGCAGTACGGTTGGCAGCAAATATAATTGCAGGACACTTATTATTAACCTTATTAGGAAACACAGGACCATCTATAGCAATAAACTTAATCTCATTACTAATTATTGGACAAATACTTCTATTAATTCTAGAATCAGCAGTAGCAATAATTCAAGCCTATGTTTTCTCAATTCTAAGAACTCTATATTCTAGAGAAGTATATTAAACCTATGTTAACAACTCACTCAAACCACCCATTCCACTTAGTAGACTATAGACCTTGACCATTAACAGGAGCAATTGGAGCAATAGTCCTAGTATCAGGACTAGCAAAATGATTCCACCTATTTAATATTAACTTATTCATAATTGGATTTGGAATTACCCTACTAACTATAATTCAATGATGACGAGATGTAGTACGAGAAGGAACATATCAAGGATTACATACAGGATTTGTATCAATTGGATTACGATGAGGAATGATTTTATTTATTGCATCAGAGGTATTATTTTTCGTTTCTTTTTTTTGAGCATTCTTTAGAAGAAGATTAGCACCAACAATTGAACTAGGAATACTATGACCTCCAATAGGAATTCAACCCTTTAACCCTATACAAATTCCATTACTTAATACAGCTATTCTTTTAGCATCAGGAGTAACAGTAACATGAGCACATCATAGTTTAATGGAATCTAATCATACTCAAGCACTACAAGGATTATTCTTCACAGTGTTATTAGGACTATACTTTACAATACTTCAAGCATATGAATATTGAGAAGCACCTTTTACCATTGCAGATGCAGTTTATGGATCAACATTCTTTGTTGCAACAGGATTCCATGGTTTACACGTAATTATTGGAACAATCTTTTTATCAACATGTCTACTTCGACACTCAATAAATCAATTTTCACCAAGACATCACTTTGGATTTGAAGCAGCAGCATGATACTGACACTTCGTAGACGTAGTATGATTATTCTTATATATCTCTATTTATTGATGAGGTAGATAATTGTTTTTCTAGTATAAATAGTACATTTGACTTCCAATCAGAAAGCTTGATATAAATCAAGAAAAACAATTCTAATTCTATCAACAAGAGTTTTCATTAGATTTATTATTCCAATAATTGTTATAATCCTAGCAACAACACTATCAAAAAAATTAATTAATGATCGAGAAAAAAGATCACCATTTGAATGTGGGTTTGATCCAAAAAGATCAGCACGAATACCATTCTCAATATGATTCTTCCTAATCGCAGTAATCTTTTTAATTTTTGATGTAGAAATTGCACTAATTCTACCAATTGTAATTATTTTTAAAACTTCAGACATTATAATCTGAACAGTATCAACAATATTTTTTATTCTAGTTCTATTAGGAGGACTATACCATGAATGAAACCAAGGAGCATTACAATGAGCAGAATAAAGGGTTGTAGTTAAATATAACATTTGGGTTGCATTCAAAAAGTATTGATATTATCAATCAACCTTAGATAGAATAAGAAGCGAAATATTGCAGTCAGTGTCGACCTGGAAGATTGGTATGTACTACCCTTATTCTTATTAATTGAAGCCAAAAAGAGACGTATTACTGTTAATAATATAATTGAACTATAATAGTTCCAATTAAGGAAATGTAAAGCCAATATGAAAGCTGCTAACTTTTTATATTAGCGGTTAAACTGCGTTAACATTTCTAAAATTTATATAGTTTAAATAAAACATTACATTTTCACTGTAAAAATAATATATCTATATTTATAAATACTTAAAAGTAAAAATACTTCCTTAACATCTTCAGTGTCACGCTCTAATTATAAGCTATTTAAGTAAACGAAAAACAATATTACCAAAATAAATATTCAAAAAATAAAAGTTAAAAGATAAATCTTGAAATTAGAATCATATCAACCTTGAATATAACCAATTAAATAAATAAATAATCTATATAAACCTTGACCACCAAGTAATTCACCTCAACCATAATCAAATGACTTAGATGAATAATAACCTATTTTTAAAGGAATATATCTAATAAACTTAGTTGAAAGAAAAGGTATAAATCATATAGAACCAGCAAATCTAACAAAAGAAAGTATACTTAAAGAAAATAAATTATGAGAAAAATCAAAATTAGAAATAAGATAACCTAAATAAGCACCTAAAATAACAACTGTAATAGTTAAAAACTTTAAATAATAAGGTAAAGCAATCACATGAGGAATAGGAAAAATTAATCAAGATAAAAGACTACCACCAAAAACAGCAACAAACAATAGACCAATTATTCCAAATGAAATATAATAACCCTTACCATCAAAAGAAAATCTAGAATAAAAATTATTATCACCAGATATTGAATAATAAAACAAACGAAAAGAATAAGAAGCAGTTAAACCAGTAGAAAAAAAATAAAGAAAAAAAATTAAACAATTAATTCATCTTAAACAAACCATCTCAAGAATTAAATCCTTTGAATAAAATCCCGCTAAAAAAGGTATTCCACACAAAGATAAACTAGAAACATTAAAACAAACTGAAGTTAAAGGTATGAAATTAACAATTGATCCTATAAAACGAATATCCTGAGAATCCTTCAAATTATGAATTATTGAACCTGCACATATAAATAATAATGCCTTAAATAAAGCATGAGCCAATAAATGAAAAAATGCAAGCTTTGGATAACCTATAGCCAAAATTCTTATTATTAAACCAAGTTGTCTTAAAGTAGAAAGAGCAATAATCTTCTTTAAATCAAACTCAAAATTAGCGCCCAATCCAGCCATAAATATAGTTATACAACCAATTAAAAGTAAAAATCAACCACAATTATAAGTATCCAATATTGGTCTAAAACGAATTAATAAATAAACACCAGCAGTAACAAGAGTAGAAGAATGAACTAAAGCAGAAACAGGAGTAGGAGCTGCTATAGCAGCAGGAAGTCATGAAGAGAAAGGAATCTGAGCTCTCTTAGTTATAGCTGCAAAAACAATTAATATAGTAATGAGCTTTATTTCAAAAGAATTAGAAATAAAATCATAATAATAAATATAATTTCAACCACCAAAATTTAACATTCATGCAATAGAAATTAAAATAGCAACATCACCAATACGATTAGAAAGTGCAGTTAATATACCAGCACTATAAGATTTTACATTTTGATAATAAATAACTAAACAATAAGAAACTAAACCTAAACCATCTCAACCTAATAAAATTCTAATTAAATTAGGACTAATAATTAAAAAACCTATAGAAAGAATAAATATTAAAACAATAATAATAAAACGATTTATATTCTTTTCACCAGATATATAATCCTCTCTATAATAAATAACCAAAGAAGAAATATATATAACAAAAGATATAAAAATAAGAGATATTCAATCCAAAATTAAAGTTATAACAACTATAGAACCATTTAAATTGAAAAGCTCTCACTCAACAAAAACTCTATAATCAATTATTAAACAATAAATACCTAAAATAAAAATTATAGTTCTCGAAATAAACAAAGAAAAAAACTCAAAGAACAAATAGAAAATAAATTCACGGCCTAAGATGAAAAACTTCATATCATTGATTCTACAAAACAATATTTTTAATTAAAATACTTAAGCAAACTAAACAAAGAAATATTCACCCTTTAAACAGAGAATATTTAAAGGCAATCAATGTAAAAGTAAAAGATGATATTCACGAAAATAACCAAGAGAACAAGTATAAACACCAGAATAATAATTCCCATGCTGAGAATAAGAATATATATACAAAGTATAAACAGCTCTAAAAAAAGATAAAAAAATCAAAGCAAAGAATCTAAAATAAGATCAAGAAGAACGTAAACCATGACCAACCATTAGAGAAAGAGAACCTACACTACCTCATCAATTCATAGTCATCAATCAACCAATAACCATACTTATATGAGCAACAGAAGAATATGCAATTAAAGACTTTAAATCAACCTGACGAAAACAAATAAATCTTACAATAACACCCCCAGATAAACCTAAAGACAATCAAAAATAATTAAACTTTAAACCCAAATAAGAAATAACCTTTATAACACGAAAAATACCATAACCACCTAACTTTAATAAAACACCAGCAAGAATTATTCTACCTGAAATAGGGGCCTCTACATGAGCCTTAGGAAGTCATAAATGAACCAAAAACATAGGTATCTTAACTAAAAAAGCCAAAATTATAAATACATAAAACATAAAATAATAAGAACCAAAATCAACCAATAAAGGAAAATATAAAGAATTAGAAAAATCATAAACCTTAAATAAAACTAATAATAAAGGTAATCTAGCAACCAAAGTATAAAAAATTAAATAAACACCAGCCTGCAAACGCTCAGGTTGATAACCCCAACCCAAAATTAAAAGTAAAGTAGGAACTAATCTAGCCTCAAAAAAAATATAAAAAGAAAGAAGACTTAATCTAGCAAATGAACAATAAAGCATAATTATTAAAATCAAAACCATAAAAACAAAAAAATTAGAATGATATGAACTTAAATAAACTGAACCTCTAGCAGTGATTATTAAAGAACAAATCCAAAAACTAAGTAAAATTAAACTAAAAGAAAAATAATCAATACCAAAATAATATCTAATTATATTCAAATCAGCATATGAATAAACACAAATTATAAAAACAAAACCCGACAGAAACATTAAAGAATGAACCAACCATCAACAATTATTTAATAAACAAAGAGGGATCAAAAAAATAGTTATAAATAAATACTTTAACATAAAGATAAACCAAAAGAATTAAAAAAATCATTACCATGAGAACGAATTATTGAAACTAAAATAGAAAGACCTAAAGCACCCTCACAAACAGAAAAAACTAAAAAAATAACAGGAAAAAAATTATCATAATCAAACTCAATAAGAAAAACAATAACTAACATAAATAAAGAAAGAACAATATATTCTAATCTCAAAAGAACCATTAATAAATGTTTACGTTTAGAAGAAAAAACATAAACACCAGCAAAATAAATCAATAAAGAAGTAAAAATAGAGAATATAAACATTAGTTTTAATAGTTTAAAAAAAACGCCGGTCTTGTAAACCGGAAATAAGTCCAGCCCCCACTTTTAAAACTTCAGAGGTGGAAAAGCTTCCATCATCGGTCCCCAAAACCGGTATTTTAAATAAACTAACCCCTGAAATGACAAAATAATAATTATATCATTATCAAATGTAATAAATATTAATTTTATTAAATTAAGACACCCAATATCAATAATGCTTTTTATTATCCTTCAAACCTTCCTAGTTGGATTAATAACAGGAACAATAATAGAAAGATATTGATTATCATATATTTTATTTTTAACATTTCTTGGTGGTATACTAGTATTATTTATTTACATTACAAGAATTGCATCAAACGAAATATTTCAGCCTAAATCAATCACTATAAATATTACATTAATAATGTGAGTATTTATCATATTAATATTAATTATTCTAGATATATCTATATTTATAGACTTTTTCAAAAACACCGAAACTATAAATATTGATAATTCAATCAATTATCAAGAAATAACAATATCTTTAGAAAAATTATATAATAGACCAACATTCATTATTACAATAATAATAATAATTTATTTATTTTTAGCACTACTAGCAGTTGTTAAAATCACCAATATTAATCAGGGACCTATTCGTAAAATAAGATAATTACTAATGAATAAACCCTTACGATTAAGACATCCTTTAATTAAAATTATTAATAACTCTTTAATTGACTTACCTGCCCCAACAAATATTTCATTTTGATGAAATTTTGGATCCCTATTAGGGTTATGTTTGGTAATTCAAATCGTAACTGGACTATTTTTAGCTATACATTATACATCAAATATTGAAATAGCATTCAGTAGTGTAGTACACATCTGCCGAGACGTAAATAATGGTTGAATTATCCGAACCTTACACGCAAATGGAGCATCTATATTTTTTATTTGTATTTACTTACATGTAGGACGGGGAATTTACTATGGATCTTATATATATATACATACCTGAATAATTGGTACAGTGATTTTATTTTTAGTTATAGCAACTGCATTTATAGGATATGTCTTACCCTGAGGCCAAATAACTTTTTGAGGTGCAACAGTAATTACTAATTTATTTTCAGCAATCCCATACTTAGGAACAGATTTAGTCCAATGAGTATGAGGAGGATTCGCTGTTGATAATGCAACATTAAATCGATTCTTCACATTCCATTTTGTATTACCATTTATAATTGCTGCTATAGCAGCAATTCATTTATTTTTTCTTCACCAAACAGGATCTAATAATCCTCTTGGACTAAATGGAGATATTGAAAAAATTCCATTCCATCCATACTTTACCTTTAAGGATTCTATTACATTTGTAATAATAACATCATTATTAATTATACTATGTTTAATTAATCCTTACCTATTAGGAGATCCAGATAACTTTGTACCTGCCAACCCATTAGTAACACCAGTTCACATTCAACCAGAATGATATTTCCTATTTGCATATGCAATTCTACGATCTATCCCTAATAAGTTAGGAGGTGTTATTGCATTATTTTTATCAATTAGAATCTTAATAATTTTACCATTTTATAATAAAACACCATTCCGAGGCATTCAATTTTACCTTATTAATCAAATTTTATTCTGAATTATAGTAGTTGTTGTATGCTTACTAACGTGAATTGGTAAACGACCTGTTGAAGAACCTTATATTATAACAGGTCAAATCTTAACAATTATTTACTTCACATATTTCTTAATTAATGTCCATGTCGCAAACACATGAGATAAATTAATTAAGGAATAAAGTTAATTAGCTTAGGAAAAGCATATGTTTTGAAAACATAAAATTAGAAGTTTAACTCTTCTATTAACTTTTCTCAAAAAATTTCACTAAACAAATGAGATAAATAAAATCTTTAAACCAACAAAGAAAATAAAAAAATTCAAAGATAAAGGTAAAAAACTTTTTCAAGCTAAGTACATTAATTTATCATAACGGAACCGTGGTAATGTTCCACGAACCCAAATAAAACCAAAAGATATAATAGCAAGCTTAATAAAAAATATAAAAGAATAAAAATTAAAGCCAATAACATTCTTATGAAGACAATTCTAGTATATTCAGCTAAAAAAATTAAAGTAAAACCACCCGCACCATACTCAATATTAAATCCTGAAACTAACTCAGATTCCCCTTCAGCAAAATCAAAAGGAGTACGATTAGTTTCAGCTAAGCAAGAAGCAAAACAAGCTAAAGCTAAAGGAAAAGAAATAATAATAAATCAACAATAAAGCTGATAGTTTATAAAATCAAACATATTTAAACTACCAATTAAAATAATTAAACACAATAAAATTAAAGCTAAACTAACTTCATAAGAAATTGTTTGAGCAACAGAACGAAGAGAACCTAATAATGAATAATTTGAATTAGAAGATCAACCAGCAATTATAACAGTATAAACACCTAATCTAGTACAACATAAAAAAAATAAAAATCCATAAGAAAAAGAACACATATAAGTTAAATAAGGAAAAATTACTCAAACGGCTAAAGAAATCATTAAATTAAAAACAGGGGAAAAATAATAAAGTAGGTAATTAGATATAATAGGAATTGGCTGCCTCTTACAAATTAACTTAATAGCATCTCTAAATGGCTGAGGAATTCCAACAAAACCTACCTTATTTGGACCCTTTCGAATCTGAATATAACCTAAAACCTTACGCTCTAATAAAGTTAAAAAGGCAACACTAAATAAAACACAAATAACCAATAAAAGAAAATTCAAAATAAATATAAATAAATCATAAAGTATCAATACTATTTGTAGAAAAAATCTACATAAATGAATTCTAAATTCAACACATTAATCTGTCAAAATAGTAAATAAATTAATATTAATCAATATAACAAAAAATATTTTAACCATATGGTCCTTTCGTTCTAATATGGATTAACAATCTTAGGATAGAAACCGACCTGGCTCACGCCGGTCTGAACTCAGATCATGTAAGAATTTAAAGGTCGAACAGACCTAATCATTGGGCTCCTGCACCCAAAATTTTTCTTAATCCAACATCGAGGTCGCAATCTGCTTTGTCGATATGAGCTCTCAAAAACAATTACGCTGTTATCCCTAAGGTAACTTAATCTTATGATCATAAATTATGGATCAAAATAACAAACATAAATAAATGATATAATAATGAAGAGTTTATCTATTCTTCATGTCACCCCAACAAAACATCATCATTAAATATAGAAAGACAAACAAAAAACTATATAAAAGTAAAATGTCAAGCTCTATAGGGTCTTCTCGCCCTAAAGAAGAATTTAAGCCTTTTGACTCAAAAGTTAAATTCAAAAATTTATTAAGGGACAGTTGATTTCTCGTCAAGCCATTCATTCCAGCCACTAATTTAGAGACTAATGATTATGCTACCTTTGCACGGTCAAAATACCGCGGCTCTTTAAAAATACGCTCAGTGAGCAGGCCAGACCTCAAAATATAAACAAGAGGACATGTTTTTGATAAACAGGCGGAAATCAATTTTGCCTAGTTCCTTATAATAAGTTCACAAGGTAAAAATTTCATACAAATAAATATACTAATTCTATCATTATTACAAAAATTTTAAAATTAAATTAATAATCTTAATAAAAAACCTAAAATATTTATAAAATGAAAATAAAAAATAATGAACTAAAACGTAATCTTAAAGATAGCTGGTTTAAAGCTTACTATTATATTTCTATAAAATAAATTATAGGTTATTAACTTCAAAGCTTATCCCTTAAAGAATAAATAAGTTAATATTTTTACTTAAAAAATTAAATAAAAACAAATAACTTTAAAAAATTAAATTTTTTCTTAAGAAACTAGATATCTTGGGAAACGATTAACATCTCATTTCTATAAATAATTTAATAATAATTATGATACATTAACTATAAATTATTTATAAATCAACCCAAATCGAGAGAAGTAAAATAAATACTAAAATTTTGATAAACCCTGATACAAAAGGTACAATAAATAAAATCTACTTAAAAAAATTTAAAATAATATTTCATAAAACACTTACATTACCAATAAACTATAATTTAAAAAATCAATTCTATAAAATATAATAAGACAAAAATACAATAAAATTATTTATATTAAATAATTAAATAAACAAAAAATAAATAAAATAAAATAAATAATCAAGATATCCTGATTTGCACAGAAAAATTTTCAGTGTAAATGAAACACTTTACTAATAAGTTATATCTTGAAACTCTTCCTAGATACACTTTCCAATACATCTACTATGTTACGACTTATCTCATCTAAATTGAAGCTACTTTAAAATAAAATAGAATAATCAATAATGAGAGCGACGGGCGATGTGTACACATCTCAGAGCCAATATCAGTTAAATTAAATAAATTAAATTACTATCAAATCCACCTTCATTAACAGTATTTCACTATCAAATCCGTTATAAACAAAAATCTATTGTAACCCACCTCCTCTTAACTATAAGCTGCACCTTGACCTGAAATATTTTATAATTATAAATCTTGAGAATTATAACTCTAAAAAGATTCTCTGATAACGGAGATATACAAACAAATAAATTAAGTAGAGTAAATCGTGTATTATCAATCATGGGGTAGGTTCCTCTGAATGGAATGGGATACCGCCAAATTCTTTGGGTTTAAAGACCTTAACTAATAGTACCCTGGTAAATATAATTAACATTTAAAATAATAGGGTATCTAATCCTAGTTTATTATTTAAATTTCACAGATTTATAAAAAGGGCCACAAATAAATTTTAACATTTCACCTTACAAATTTATATTTCAACCCTAATAATATAAACAACTGTTTTAACCAATAATATTCACTTGTATCAATCGTATAACCGCGGCTGCTGGCACGAATTATGCCAATACTAAATCAATTGCTAAATCCAAAATCACTTGATAATTAAATCAAATTACTGCAAAAAGAACATTTAGTCTAACAAAACTTACATATAATACAAAGAAAAAGTGAATAAACAAGCAAGAATAAAACTTTTAAAAATAAAAAATAAGAAAATTTTAAATCTATTAATTCAGGAAAAAATAAAAGATTCAAATATTTAAAGAAAAAAAAAGAAAAAAACCACAAACATTACCAAAAAAAAAGAAACGCCCCTATGTATGACCACAACAACTTCTCTATTATATATAATTAAAGATTAATACAGTTATAATAGTTGTTATATTGTTTTCTATTAATGATTGTATTACAATTCATTTTGGTAAGAATCCAAGGAATGGTGGTAGTCCACCTAAAGATAATAAAGATAAGAATATTATGAATTTAATTTCGGTTTTTATATTTCTGGCTGAATAAATTTGATTTATGACAAATAAATTTATTTGCTTAAATAATAAAACTATAATTAATCTTAATAGTGAGTAAATAATGAAGTATAGTTCTCAGATGTTTTCTCTGACTGTTAATGATCTAATTATTCAACCTAGTTGTCAGATTGATGAATATGCTAAAAGTTGTCGTAAGGATGTTTGATTTAAACCTCCTATTGCCCCAATAATAATTCTTAAGATAATAATTGTTCAAATAAAAGTTCTTAATTGAATACAATAAGATAAGACCATTATTGGGCCGATTTTTTGTCATGTTATTAATGTTAAACAATTATTTCATCTTGATGCTCCTATAACTTCTGGAAATCAGAAATGGAAAGGTGCAGCTCCAATCTTTAATAATAGTCTAGATCTAATTATTATTGATGGGATAAATTCTGTTTCCCATCCCATGGGATATTTTATTTGAATCAGCAAAATTGAAAATAATAATATTGTCGATGCTATTGCTTGGACAATAAAATATTTAATTGATGATTCATTTATTATTATATTTTTATTTCTTGTTAGGAGCGGAATAAATGAAAGTAAGTTGATCTCAAGTCCTATTCAAACCCCAAATCAGGAATTTGATGAAATGGACAGGATCGTTCCTATCATTAATGTTGATAGGAAGAGAAGTTTTGTAGAGTTGTTGGTCATTAAAAAGGAGAGGATTGATACCTCTATAAATGGGGTATGAACCCATTAGCTTGTTTAGCTTACCTTTTTACATTAAGGTGTATGATGCACGTTAGTTTTTGATACTAAAGGAGGTAGTTTAATTCTATCTTATGTAATTTTAATGAAGGTAATTTTATTTACTTTATTTACCCTATCAAGGTAACCCTTTAATCAGGCACTTCATTTATTTAATATATAAATCGAAAGTTTTTTTTTGAAATTCTTTTATGTATTATTTTGTTTAATTAGGATTAATTTATCCTGCTCATTTTATTTTTTTTATATATATATATAATAAATAATTTATATTAATATATTACATTTAATTGAAATTAAAGTATTATAAGTTCATCTTACCATTATCAATTGATTATTTTAATGCAATTATTTACCTAGGATTATAGCTACTTATGTTTTTAGCTTAAAATAGGTTATTATAATATAATATATATAATAATATGTAATTTAATATTTAATATTATTATAATTGGATATAATAAATAAAATTATTAATTTAAATATAAAATATTATAATTAATGTAAATAATTATATTAATTATAATAATATAATTATGTAAATTATCTATAATTAGATTATTTAACTAATATATATGAAAGTTAACTTAATATAAAAAAAGAATTATATTATTTAATCTTTTTTTATTTATTAGTGAAAACAAAGATTAAATAAGAAAGAATATAATACATTTATTGCTATACATGTTCCATGTTAATCTTTAATTATATATAATAGAGAAGTTGTTGTGGTCATACATAGGGGCGTTTCTTTCTTTTTGTTAATGTTTGTGGTTTTTTTCTTTTTTTTTCTTTAAATATTTGAATCTTTTATTTTTCCTGAATTAATAGATTTAAAATTTTCTTATTTTTTATTTTTAAAAGTTTTATTCTTGCTTGTTTATTCACTTTTTCTTTGTATTATATGTAAGTTTTGTTAGACTAAATGTTCTTTTTGCAGTAATTTGATTTAATTATCAAGTGATTTTGGATTTAGCAATTGATTTAGTATCGGCATAATTCGTGCCAGCAGCCGCGGCTATACGATTGATACAAGTGAATATTATTGGTTAAAACAGTTGTTTATATTATTAGGGTTGAAATATAAATTTGTAAGGTGAAATGTTAAAATTTATTTGTGGCCCTTTCTATGAATCTGTGAAATTTAAATAATAAACTAGGATTAGATACCCTATTATTTTAAATGTTAATTATATTTACCAGGGTACTATTAGTTAAGGTCTTTAAACCCAAAGAATTTGGCGGTATCTCATTCCATTCAGAGGAACCTACCCCATGATTGATAATACACGATTTACTCTACTTAATTTATTTGTTTGTATATCTCCGTTATCAGAGAATCTTTTTAGAGTTATAATTCTCAAGATTTATAATTATAAAATATTTCAGGTCAAGGTGCAGCTTATAGTTAAGAGGAGGTGGGTTACAATAGATTTTTGTTTATAACGGATTTGATAGTGAAATACTGTTAATGAAGGTGGATTTGATAGTAATTTAATTTATTTAATTTAACTGATATTGGCTCTGAGATGTGTAAACATCGCCCGTCGCTCTCATTATTGATTATTCTATTTTATTTTAAAGTAGCTTCAATTTAGATGAGATAAGTCGTAACATAGTAGATGTACTGGAAAGTGTATCTAGGAAGAGTTTCAAGATATAACTTATTAGTAAAGTGTTTCATTTACACTGAAAATTTTTCTGTGCAAATCAGGATATCTTGATTATTTATTTTATTATATTTATTTTTTGTTTATTTAATTATTTAATATAAATAATTTTATTGTATTTTTGTCTTAGTATATTTTATAGAATTGATTTTTTAAATTATAGTTTATTGGTAATGTAAGTGTTTTATGAAATATTATTTTAAATTTTTTTAAGTAGATTTTATTTATTGTACCTTTTGTATCAGGGTTTATCAAAATTTTAGTATTTATTTTACTTGTCTCGATTTGGGTTGATTTATAAATAATTTATAGTTAATGTATCATAATTATTATTAAATTATTTATAGAAATGAGATGTTAATCGTTTCCCAAGATATCTAGTTTCTTAAGAAAAAATTTAATTTTTTAAAGTTATTTGTTTTTATTTAATTTTTTAAGTAAAAATATTAACTTATTTATTCTTTAAGGGATAAGCTTTGAAGTTAATAACCTATAATTTATTTTATAGAAATATAATAGTAAGCTTTAAACCAGCTATCTTTAAGATTACGTTTTAGTTCATTATTTTTTATTTTGATTTTATAAATATTTTAGGTTTTTTATTAAGATTATTAATTTAATTTTAAAATTTTTGTAATAATGATAGAATTAGTATATTTATTTGTATGAAATTTTTACCTTGTGAACTTATTATAAGGAACTAGGCAAAATTGATTTCCGCCTGTTTATCAAAAACATGACCTCTTGTTTATATTTTGAGGTCTGGCCTGCTCACTGAGCGTATTTTTAAAGAGCCGCGGTATTTTGACCGTGCAAAGGTAGCATAATCATTAGTCTCTTAATTAGTGGCTGGAATGAATGGCTTGATGAGAAATCAACTGTCCCTTAATAAATTTTTGAATTTAACTTTTGAGTCAAAAGGCTTAAATTCTTCTTTAGGACGAGAAGACCCTATAGAGCTTGACATTTTACTTTTATATAGTTTTTTGTTTGTCTTTCTATATTTAATGATGATGTTTTGTTGGGGTGACATGAAGAATAGATAAACTCTTCATTATTATATCATTTATTTATGTTTGTTATTTTGATCCATAATTTATGATCATAAGATTAAGTTACCTTAGGGATAACAGCGTAATTGTTTTTGAGAGCTCATATCGACAAAGCAGATTGCGACCTCGATGTTGGATTAAGAAAAATTTTGGGTGCAGGAGCCCAATGATTAGGTCTGTTCGACCTTTAAATTCTTACATGATCTGAGTTCAGACCGGCGTGAGCCAGGTCGGTTTCTATCCTAAGATTGTTAATCCATATTAGTACGAAAGGACCATATGGTTAAAATATTTTTTGTTATATTGATTATTATTAATTTATTTACTATTTTGACAGATTAATGTGTTGAATTTAGAATTCATTTATGTAGATTTTTTCTACAAATAGTATTGATACTTTATGATTTATTTATATTTATTTTGAATTTTCTTTTATTGGTTATTTGTGTTTTAATTAGTGTTGCCTTTTTAACTTTATTAGAGCGTAAGGTTTTAGGTTATATTCAGATTCGAAAGGGTCCAGATAAGGTAGGTTTTGTTGGAATTCCTCAGCCATTTAGAGATGCTATTAAGTTAATTTGTAAGGAGCAGCCAATTCCTATTATATCTAATTACCTACTTTATTATTTTTCCCCTGTTTTTAATTTAATGATTTCTTTAGCCGTTTGAGTAATTTTTCCTTATTTAACTTATATGTGTTCTTTTTCTTATGGATTTTTATTTTTTTTATGTTGTACTAGATTAGGTGTTTATACTGTTATAATTGCTGGTTGATCTTCTAATTCAAATTATTCATTATTAGGTTCTCTTCGTTCTGTTGCTCAAACAATTTCTTATGAAGTTAGTTTAGCTTTAATTTTATTGTCTTTAATTATTTTAATTGGTAGTTTTAATATGTTTGATTTTATAAACTATCAGCTTTATTGTTGATTTATTATTATTTCTTATCCTTTAGCTTTAGCTTGTTTTGCTTCTTGCTTAGCTGAAACTAATCGTACTCCTTTTGATTTTGCTGAAGGGGAATCTGAGTTAGTTTCAGGATTTAATATTGAGTATGGTGCGGGTGGTTTTACTTCAATTATTTTAGCTGAATATACTAGAATTGTCTTCATAAGAATGTTATTGGCTTTAATTTTTTTGGGCGGTGATTTTTATTCTTTTATATTTTTTATTAAGCTTGCTATTATATCTTTTGGTTTTATTTGGGTTCGTGGAACATTACCACGGTTCCGTTATGATAAATTAATGTACTTAGCTTGAAAAAGTTTTTTACCTTTATCTTTGAATTTTTTTATTTTCTTTGTTGGTTTAAAGATTTTATTTATCTCATTTGTTTAGTGAAATTTTTTGAGAAAAGTTAATAGAAGAGTTAAACTTCTAATTTTATGTTTTCAAAACATATGCTTTTCCTAATTTAATTAACTTTATTCCTTAATTAATTTATCTCATGCGTTTGCGACATGGACATTAATTAAGAAATATGTGAAGTAAATAATTGTTAAGATTTGACCTGTTATAATATAAGGTTCTTCAACAGGTCGTTTACCAATTCACGTTAGTAAGCATACAACAACTACTATAATTCAGAATAAAATTTGATTAATAGGGTAAAATTGAATGCCTCGGAATGGTGTTTTATTATAAAATGGTAAAATTATTAAGATTCTAATTGATAAAAATAATGCAATAACACCTCCTAACTTATTAGGGATAGATCGTAGAATTGCATATGCAAATAGGAAATATCATTCTGGTTGAATGTGAACTGGTGTTACTAATGGGTTGGCAGGTACAAAGTTATCTGGATCTCCTAATAGGTAAGGATTAATTAAACATAGTATAATTAATAATGATGTTATTATTACAAATGTAATAGAATCCTTAAAGGTAAAGTATGGATGGAATGGAATTTTTTCAATATCTCCATTTAGTCCAAGAGGATTATTAGATCCTGTTTGGTGAAGAAAAAATAAATGAATTGCTGCTATAGCAGCAATTATAAATGGTAATACAAAATGGAATGTGAAGAATCGATTTAATGTTGCATTATCAACAGCGAATCCTCCTCATACTCATTGGACTAAATCTGTTCCTAAGTATGGGATTGCTGATAATAAATTAGTAATTACTGTTGCACCTCAAAAAGATATTTGGCCTCAGGGTAAGACATATCCTATAAATGCAGTTGCTATAACTAAAAATAAAATCACTGTACCAATTATTCAGGTATGTATATATATATAAGATCCATAGTAAATTCCCCGTCCTACATGTAAGTAAATACAAATAAAAAATATAGATGCTCCATTTGCGTGTAAGGTTCGGATAATTCAACCATTATTTACGTCTCGGCAGATGTGTACTACACTACTGAATGCTATTTCAATATTTGATGTATAATGTATAGCTAAAAATAGTCCAGTTACGATTTGAATTACCAAACATAACCCTAATAGGGATCCAAAATTTCATCAAAATGAAATATTTGTTGGGGCAGGTAAGTCAATTAAAGAGTTATTAATAATTTTAATTAAAGGATGTCTTAATCGTAAGGGTTCATTCATTAGTAATTATCTTATTTTACGAATAGGTCCCTGATTAATATTGGTGATTTTAACAACTGCTAGTAGTGCTAAAAATAAATAAATTATTATTATTATTGTAATAATGAATGTTGGTCTATTATATAATTTTTCTAAAGATATTGTTATTTCTTGATAATTGATTGAATTATCAATATTTATAGTTTCGGTGTTTTTGAAAAAGTCTATAAATATAGATATATCTAGAATAATTAATATTAATATGATAAATACTCACATTATTAATGTAATAATTATAGTGATTGATTTAGGCTGAAATATTTCGTTTGATGCAATTCTTGTAATGTAAATAAATAATACTAGTATACCACCAAGAAATGTTAAAAATAAAATATATGATAATCAATATCTTTCTATTATTGTTCCTGTTATTAATCCAACTAGGAAGGTTTGAAGCATAATAAAAAGCATTATTGATATTGGGTGTCTTAATTTAATCTATAATTATATTATTTAACTAATATATATGAAAGTTAACTTAATATAAAAAAAGAATTCATATTAATAACATATTATATTAAATTACATAATTGTATAAAATATATTTATTATATTATTTAATCTTTATTTTTTTTTAGTGAAAAGAAAGATTAAATAAGAAAGAATATAATACATTTATTGCTATACATGTTCCATATTATTCTTTAATTATATATAATAGAGAAGTTGTTGTGGTCATACATAGGGGCGTTTCTTTTTTTTGTTAATGTTTGTGGTTTTTTTCTTTTTTTTCTTTAAATATTTGAATCTTTTATTTTTTCCTGAATTGATAGATTTAAAATTTTCTTATTTTTTATTTTTAAAAGTTTTATTCTTGCTTGTTTATTCACTTTTTCTTTGTATTATATGTAAGTTTTGTTAGACTAAATTTTCTTTTTGCAGTAATTTGATTTAATTATCAAGTGATTCTGGATTTAGCAATTGATGTATTATCGGCATAATTCGTACCAGCAGCCGCGGTTATACGTTTGATACAAGTGAATATTATTTGTTAAAACAGTTGTTTATATTATTAGGGTTGAAATATAAATTTGTAAGGTGAAATGTTAAAATTTATTTGTGGCCCTTTTTATGAATCTGTGAAATTTAAATAATAAACTAGGATTAGATACCCTATTATTTTAAATGTTAATTATATTTACCAGGGTACTATTAGTTAAGGTCTTTAAACCCAAAGAATTTGGCGGTATCTCATTCCATTCAGAGGAACCTACCCCATGATTGATAATACACGATTTACTCTACTTAATTTATTTGTTTGTATATCTCCGTTATCAGAGAATCTTTTTAGAGTTATAATTCTCAAGATTTATAATTATAAAATATTTCAGGTCAAGGTGCAGCTTATAGTTAAGAGGAGGTGGGTTACAATAGATTTTTGTTTATAACGGATTTGATAGTGAAATACTGTTAATGAAGGTGGATTTGATAGTAATTTAATTTATTTAATTTAACTGATATTGGCTCTGAGATGTGTACACATCGCCCGTCGCTCTCATTATTGATTATTCTATTTTATTTTAAAGTAGCTTCAATTTAGATGAGATAAGTCGTAACATAGTAGATGTACTGGAAAGTGTATCTAGGAAGAGTTTCAAGATATAACTTATTAGTAAAGTGTTTCATTTACACTGAAAATTTTTCTGTGCAAATCAGGATATCTTGATTATTTATTTTATTATATTTATTTTTTGTTTATTTAATTATTTAATATAAATAATTTTATTGTATTTTTGTCTTAGTATATTTTATAGAATTGATTTTTTAAATTATAGTTTATTGGTAATGTAAGTGTTTTATGAAATATTATTTTAAATTTTTTTAAGTAGATTTTATTTATTGTACCTTTTGTATCAGGGTTTATAAAAATTTTAGTATTTATTTTACTTGTCTCGATTTGGGTTGATTTATAAATAATTTATAGTTAATGTATCATAATTATTATTAAATTATTTATAGAAATGAGATATTAATCGTTTCCCAAGATATCTAGTTTCTTAAGAAAAAATTTAATTTTTTAAAGTTATTTGTTATTATTTAATTTTTTAAGTAAAAATATTAACTTATTTATTCTTTAAGGGATAAGCTTTGAAGTTAATAACCTATAATTTATTTTATAGAAATATAATAGTAAGCTTTAAACCAGCTATCTTTAAGATTACGTTTTAGTTCATTATTTTTTATTTTGATTTTATAAATATTTTAGGTTTTTTATTAAGATTATTAATTTAATTTTAAAATTTTTGTAATAATGATAGAATTAGTATATTTATTTGTATGAAATTTTTACCTTGTGAACTTATTATAAGGAACTAGGCAAAATTGATTTCCGCCTGTTTATCAAAAACATGTCCTCTTGTTTATATTTTGAGGTCTGGCCTGCTCACTGAGCGTATTTTTAAAGAGCCGCGGTATTTTGACCGTGCAAATGTAGCATAATCATTAGTCTCTTAATTAGTGGCTGGAATGAATGGCTTGATGAGAAATCAACTGTCTCTTAATAAATTTTTGAATTTAACTTTTGAGTCAAAAGGCTTAAATTCTTCTTTAGGACGAGAAGACCCTATAGAGCTTGACATTTTACTTTTATATAGTTTTTTGTTTGTCTTTCTATATTTAATGATGATGTTTTGTTGGGGTGACATGAAGAATAGATAAACTCTTCATTATTATATCATTTATTTATGTTTGTTATTTTGATCCATAATTTATGATCATAAGATTAAGTTACCTTAGGGATAACAGCGTAATTGTTTTTGAGAGCTCATATCGACAAAGCAGATTGCGACCTCGATGTTGGATTAAGAAAAATTTTGGGTGCAGGAGCCCAATGATTAGGTCTGTTCGACCTTTAAATTCTTACATGATCTGAGTTCAGACCGGCGTGAGCCAGGTCGGTTTCTATCCTAAGATTGTTAATCCATATTAGAACGAAAGGACCATATGGTTAAAATATTTTTTGTTATATTGATTAATATTAATTTATTTACTATTTTGACAGATTAATGTGTTGAATTTAGAATTCATTTATGTAGATTTTTTCTACAAATAGTATTGATACTTTATGATTTATTTATATTTATTTTGAATTTTCTTTTATTGGTTATTTGTGTTTTAATTAGTGTTGCCTTTTTAACTTTATTAGAGCGTAAGGTTTTAGGTTATATTCAGATTCGAAAGGGTCCAAATAAGGTAGGTTTTGTTGGAATTCCTCAGCCATTTAGAGATGCTATTAAGTTAATTTGTAAGGAGCAGCCAATTCCTATTATATCTAATTACCTACTTTATTATTTTTCCCCTGTTTTTAATTTAATGATTTCTTTAGCCGTTTGAGTAATTTTTCCTTATTTAACTTATATGTGTTCTTTTTCTTATGGATTTTTATTTTTTTTATGTTGTACTAGATTAGGTGTTTATACTGTTATAATTGCTGGTTGATCTTCTAATTCAAATTATTCATTATTAGGTTCTCTTCGTTCTGTTGCTCAAACAATTTCTTATGAAGTTAGTTTAGCTTTAATTTTATTGTCTTTAATTATTTTAATTGGTAGTTTTAATATGTTTGATTTTATAAACTGTCAGCTTTATTGTGGATTTATTATTATTTCTTTTCCTTTAGCTTTAGCTTGTTTTGCTTCTTGCTAATTGAAACTAATCGTACTCCTTTTGATTTTGCTGAAAGGGAATCTGAGTTAGTTTCAGGATTTAATATTGAGTATGGTGCGGGTGGTTTTACTTTAATTTTTTTAGCTGAATATACTAGAATTGTCTTCATAAGAATGTTATTGGCTTTAATTTTTTTGGGCGGTGATTTTTATTCTTTTATATTTTTTATTAAGCTTGCTATTATATCTTTTGGTTTTATTTGGGTTCGTGGAACATTACCACGGTTCCGTTATGATAAATTAATGTACTTAGCTTGAAAAAGTTTTTTACCTTTATCTTTGAATTTTTTTATTTTCTTTGTTGGTTTAAAGATTTTATTTATCTCATTTGTTTAGTGAAATTTTTTGAGAAAAGTTAATAGAAGAGTTAAACTTCTAATTTTATGTTTTCAAAACATATGCTTTTCCTAATTTAATTAACTTTATTCCTTAATTAATTTATCTCATGCGTTTGCGACATGGACATTAATTAAGAAATATGTGAAGTAAATAATTGTTAAGATTTGACCTGTTATAATATAAGGTTCTTCAACAGGTCGTTTACCAATTCACGTTAGTAAGCATACAACAACTACTATAATTCAGAATAAAATTTGATTAATAGGGTAAAATTGAATGCCTCGGAATGGTGTTTTATTATAAAATGGTAAAATTATTAAGATTCTAATTGATAAAAATAATGCAATAACACCTCCTAACTTATTAGGGATAGATCGTAGAATTGCATATGCAAATAGGAAATATCATTCTGGTTGAATGTGAACTGGTGTTACTAATGGGTTGGCAGGTACAAAGTTATCTGGATCTCCTAATAGGTAAGGATTAATTAAACATAGTATAATTAATAATGATGTTATTATTACAAATGTAATAGAATCCTTAAAGGTAAAGTATGGATGGAATGGAATTTTTGCAATATCTCCATTTAGTCCAAGAGGATTATTAGATCCTGTTTGGTGAAGAAAAAATAAATGAATTGCTGCTATAGCAGCAATAATAAATGGTAATACAAAATGGAATGTGAAGAATCGATTTAATGTTGCATTATCAACAGCGAATCCTCCTCATACTCATTGGACTAAATCTGTTCCTAAGTATGGGATTGCTGATAATAAATTAGTAATTACTGTTGCACCTCAAAAAGATATTTGGCCTCAGGGTAAGACATATCCTATAAATGCAGTTGCTATAACTAAAAATAAAATCACTGTACCAATTATTCAGGTATGTATATATATATAAGATCCATAGTAAATTCCCCGTCCTACATGTAAGTAAATACAAATAAAAAATATAGATGCTCCATTTGCGTGTAAGGTTCGGATAATTCAACCATTATTTACGTCTCGGCAGATGTGTACTACACTACTGAATGCTATTTCAATATTTGATGTATAATGTATAGCTAAAAATAGTCCAGTTACGATTTGAATTACCAAACATAACCCTAATAGGGATCCAAAATTTCATCAAAATGAAATATTTGTTGGGGCAGGTAAGTCAATTAAAGAGTTATTAATAATTTTAATTAAAGGATGTCTTAATCGTAAGGGTTTATTCATTAGTAATTATCTTATTTTACGAATAGGTCCCTGATTAATATTGGTAATTTTAACAACTGCTAGTAGTGCTAAAAATAAATAAATTATTATTATTATTGTAATAATGAATGTTGGTCTATTATATAATTTTTCTAAAGATATTGTTATTTCTTGATAATTTTTCTAAAGATATTGTTATTTCTTGATAATTGATTGAATTATCAATATTTATAGATTCGGCGTTTTTGAAAAAGTCTATAAATATAGATATATCTAGAATAATTAATATTAATATGATAAATACTCACATTATTAATGTAATAATTATAGTGATTGATTTAGGCTGAAATATTTCGTTTGATGCAATTCTTGTAATGTAAATAAATAATACTAGTATACCACCAAGAAATGTTAAAAATAAAATATATGATAATCAATATCTTTCTATTATTGTTCCTGTTATTAATCCAACTAGGAAGGTTTGAAGGATAATAAAAAGCATTATTGATATTGGGTGTCTTAATTTAATAAAATTAATATTTATTACATTTGATAATGATATAATTATTATTTTGATCATTTCAGGGGTTAGTTTATTTAAAATACCGGTTTTGGGGACCGATGATGGAAGCTTTTCCACCTCTGAAGTTTCAAAAGTGGGGGCTGGACTTATTTCCGGTTTACAAGACCGGCGTTTTTTTTAAACTATTAAAACTAATGTTTATATTCTCTATTTTTACTGTTGATGGTTGGTTCATTCTTTAATGTTTCTGTCGGGTTTTGTTTTTATAATTTGTGTTTATTCATATGCTGATTTGAATATAATTAGATATTATTTTGGTATTGATTATTTTTCTTTTAGTTTAATTTTACTTAGTTTTTGGATTTGTTCTTTAATAATCACTGCTAGAGGTTCCGTTTATTTAAGTTCATATCATTCTAATTTTTTTGTTTTTATGGTTTTGATTTTAATAATTATGCTTTATTGTTCATTTGCTAGATTAAGTCTTCTTTCTTTTTATATTTTTTTTGAGGCTAGATTAGTTCCTACTTTACTTTTAATTTTGGGTTGGGGTTATCAACCTGAGCGTTTGCAGGCTGGTGTTTATTTAATTTTTTATACTTTGGTTGCTAGATTACCTTTATTATTAGTTTTATTTAAGGTTTATGATTTTTCTAATACTTTATATTTTCCTTTATTTGTTGATTTTGGTTCTTATTATTTTATGTTTTATGTATTTATAATTTTGGCTTTTTTAGTTAAGATACCTATGTTTTTGGTTCATTTATGACTTCCTAAGGCTCATGTAGAGGCCCCTATTTCAGGTAGAATAATTCTTGCTGGTGTTTTATTAAAGTTAGGTGGTTATGGTATTTTTCGTGTTATAAAGGTTATTTCTTATTTGGGTTTAAAGTTTAAATATTTTTGATTGTCTTTAGGTTTATCTGGGGGTGTTATTGTAAGATTTATTTGTTTTCGTCAGGTTGATTTAAAGTCTTTAATTGCATATTCTTCTGTTGCTCATATAAGAATGGTTATTGGTGGATTGATGACTATGAATTGATGAGGTTGTGTAGGTTCTCTTTCTCTAATGGTTGGTCATGGTTTATGTTCTTCTGGTTTATTTTGTTTATCTAATATTATTTATGAACGTTTAGGTAGACGAAGATTATTAATTAACAAGGGTATAATTAATTTGATGCCAAGAATGGCTTTATGATGATTTCTTTTAAGATCATCAAATATGGCTGCTCCTCCTTCTTTAAATTTGGTAGGTGAAATTAGATTATTAAATAGAATTATATCTTGATCTTCTTTTAGATTCTTTGCTTTGATTTTTTTATCTTTTTTTAGAGCTGTTTATACTTTGTATATATATTCTTATTCTCAGCATGGGAATTATTATTCTGGTGTTTATACTTGTTCTCTTGGTTATTTTCGTCAATATCATCTTTTACTTTTACATTGATTGCCTTTAAATATTCTCTGTTTAAAGGGTGAATATTTCTTTGTTTAGTTTGCTTAAGTATTTTAATTAAAAATATTGTTTTGTGGAATCAATGATATGAAGTTTTTCATCTTAGGCCGTGAATTTATTTTCTATTTGTTCTTTGAGTTTTTTTTCTTTGTTTATTTCGAGAACTATAATTTTTATTTTAGGTATTTATTATTTAATAATTGATTATAGAGTTTCTGTTGAGTGAGAGCTTTTCAATTTAAATGGTTCTATAGTTGTTATAACTTTAATTTTGGATTGAATATCTCTTATTTTTATATCTTTTGTTATATATTTCTTCTTTGGTTATTTATTATAGAGAGGATTATATATCTGGTGAAAAGAATATAAATCGTTTTATTATTATTGTTTTAATATTTATTCTTTCTATAGGTTTTTTAATTATTAGTCCTAATTTAATTAGAATTTTATTAGGTTGAGATGGTTTAGGTTTAGTTTCTTATTGTTTAGTTATTTATTATCAAAATGTAAAATCTTATAGTGCTGGTATATTAACTGCACTTTCTAATCGTATTGGTGATGTTGCTATTTTAATTTCTATTGCATGAATGTTAAATTTTGGTGGTTGAAATTATATTTATTATTATGATTTTATTTCTAATTCTTTTGAAATAAAGCTCATTACTATATTAATTGTTTTAGCAGCTATAACTAAGAGAGCTCAGATTCCTTTCTCTTCATGACTTCCTGCTGCTATAGCAGCTCCTACTCCTGTTTCTGCTTTAGTTCATTCTTCTACTCTTGTTACTGCTGGTGTTTATTTATTAATTCGTTTTAGACCAATATTGGATACTTATAATTGTGGTTGATTTTTACTTTTAATTGGTTGTATAACTATATTTATGGCTGGATTGGGCGCTAATTTTGAGTTTGATTTAAAGAAGATTATTGCTCTTTCTACTTTAAGACAACTTGGTTTAATAATAAGAATTTTGACTATAGGTTATCCAAAGCTTGCATTTTTTCATTTATTGGCTCATGCTTTGTTTAAGGCATTATTATTTATATGTGCAGGTTCAATAATTCATAATTTGAAGGATTCTCAGGATATTCGTTTTATAGGATCAATTGTTAATTTCATACCTTTAACTTCAGTTCGTTTTAATGTTTCTAGTTTATCTTTGTGTGGAATACCTTTTTTAGCGGGATTTTATTCAAAGGATTTAATTCTTGAGATGGTTTGTTTAAGATGAATTAATTGTTTAATTTTTTTCTTTTTTTTTTTCTACTGGTTTAACTGCTTCTTATTCTTTTCGTTTGTTTTATTATTCAATATCTGGTGATAATAATTTTTATTCTAGATTTTCTTTTGATGATAAGGGTTATTATATTTCATTTGGAATAATTGGTCTATTGTTTGTTGCTGTTTTTGGTGGTAGTCTTTTATCTTGATTAATTTTTCCTATTCCTCATGTGATTGCTTTACCTTATTATTTAAAGTTTTTAACTATTACAGTTGTTATTTTAGGTGCTTATTTAGGTTATCTTATTTCTAATTTTGATTTTTCTCATAATTTATTTTCTTTAAGTATACTTTCTTTTGTTAGATTTGCTGGTTCTATATGATTTATACCTTTTCTTTCAACTAAGTTTATTAGATATATTCCTTTAAAAATAGGTTATTATTCATCTAAGTCATTTGATTATGGTTGAGGTGAATTACTTGGTGGTCAAGGTTTATATAGATTATTTATTTATTTAATTGGTTATATTCAAGGTTGATATGATTCTAATTTCAAGATTTATCTTTTAACTTTTATTTTTTGAATATTTATTTTGGTAATATTGTTTTTCGTTTACTTAAATAGCTTATAATTAGAGCGTGACACTGAAGATGTTAAGGAAGTATTTTTACTTTTAAGTATTTATAAATATAGATATATTATTTTTACAGTGAAAATGTAATGTTTTATTTAAACTATATAAATTTTAGAAATGTTAACGGAGTTTAACCGCTAATATAAAAAGTTAGCAGCTTTCATATTGGCTTTACATTTCCTTAATTGGAACTATTATAGTTCAATTATATTATTAACAGTAATACGCCTCTTTTTGGCTTCAATTAATAAGAATAAGGGTAGTACATACCAATCTTCCAGGTCGAAACTGACTGCAATATTTCGCTTCTTATTCTATTTAAGGTTGATTGATAATATCAATACTTTTTGAATGCAACCCAAATGTTATATTTAACTACAACCCTTTATTCTGCTCATTGTAATGCTCCTTGGTTTCATTCATGGTATAGTCCTCCTAATAGAACTAGAATAAAAAATATTGTTGATACTGTTCAGATTATAATGTCTGAAGTTTTAAAAATAATTACAATTGGTAGAATTAGTGCAATTTCTACATCAAAAATTAAAAAGATTACTGCGATTAGGAAGAATCATATTGAGAATGGTATTCGTGCTGATCTTTTTGGATCAAACCCACATTCAAATGGTGATCTTTTTTCTCGATCATTAATTAATTTTTTTGATAGTGTTGTTGCCAGGATTATAACAATTATTGGAATAATAAATCTAATGAAAACTCTTGTTGATAGAATTAGAATTGTTTTTCTTGATTTATATCAAGCTTTCTGATTGGAAGTCAAATGTACTATTTATACTAGAAAAACAATTATCTACCTCATCAATAAATAGAGATATATAAGAATAATCATACTACGTCTACGAAGTGTCAGTATCATGCTGCTGCTTCAAATCCAAAGTGATGTCTTGGTGAAAATTGATTTATTGAGTGTCGAAGTAGACATGTTGATAAAAAGATTGTTCCAATAATTACGTGTAAACCATGGAATCCTGTTGCAACAAAGAATGTTGATCCATAAACTGCATCTGCAATGGTAAAAGGTGCTTCTCAATATTCATATGCTTGAAGTATTGTAAAGTATAGTCCTAATAACACTGTGAAGAATAATCCTTGTAGTGCTTGAGTATGATTAGATTCCATTAAACTATGATGTGCTCAAGTTACTGTTACTCCTGATGCTAAAAGAATAGCTGTATTAAGTAATGGAATTTGTATAGGGTTAAAGGGTTGAATTCCTATGGGAGGTCATAGTATTCCTAGTTCAATTGTTGGTGCTAATCTTCTTCTAAAGAATGCTCAAAAAACAGAAACGAAAAATAATACCTCTGATGCAATAAATAAAATTATTCCTCATCGTAATCCAATTGATACAAATCCTGTATGTAATCCTTGATATGTTCCTTCTCGTACTACATCTCGTCATCATTGAATTATAGTTAGTAGGGTAATTCCAAATCCAATTATGAATAAGTTAATATTAAAAAGGTGGAATCATTTTGCTAGTCCTGATACTAGGACTATTGCTCCAATTGCTCCTGTTAATGGTCAAGGTCTATAGTCTACTAAGTGGAATGGGTGGTTTGAGTGAGTTGTTAACATAGGTTTAATATACTTCTCTAGAATATAGAGTTCTTAGAATTGAGAAAACATAGGCTTGAATTATTGCTACTGCTGATTCTAGAATTAATAGAAGTATTTGTCCAATAATTAGTAATGAGATTAAGTTTATTGCTATAGATGGTCCTGTGTTTCCTAATAAGGTTAATAATAAGTGTCCTGCAATTATATTTGCTGCCAACCGTACTGCTAATGTACCTGGTCGAATAACATTACTAATTGTTTCAATTAGTACTATAAATGATATTAATGCAGGCGGTGTACCTTGTGGTACAAGGTGTGTAAATATATGATTAGTATGGTTAATTCATCCAAATAATATAAATCTTAGCCATATAGGTAGGGCAATTGCAAATGTTAATGCTAAATGTCTTGTTCTAGTAAAAATATAAGGGAATAATCCTATGAAATTGTTAAATAATATTATAATAAAAATTGAGATGAAAATGAAAGTTGTTCGATTAAATGATTTTGGTCCAAGAAGTGTTTTAAATTCATTATGTAAGGTTAAATTTAGTTTATTTCAGATAATGTTAATTCGTGATGGTGTAAGTCAAAATAGTGATGGGATTAATAATAGTCCTAGAAATGTTCTAGTTCAATTTAATGATAAATTAAAGATGTTAGTTGATGGGTCAAATGTTGAGAATAGATTTGTTATCATTTTCAATTTAAGTTTTTTATTTCAATTGTTCCTTTTTCTGCTCTTTTAATAAGGTTAGGTTTAAATGAGAAGAAGTTTATTTGATTAAACAAGATTAATGTAGCTGAAAATATAATGAATAGTGAGAATCATATAAGAGGGGATATTTGAGGGATTTGGATATAATTTCCCCATCAGAAGTAGTCGTTAATTTACTATTATTTGGTTTAAGAGACCATTACTTACTTTCAGTCATCTGATGAATTTCAAGGTGTACTAATTTTTTTTAGTTACTTTAGATTGACACTCTAATGTTATTTATTTTAACTAACTCCTTAAATTATCTTAGATAATCACTTAATAAATAAATTTACTGAAGTTCTTTCAATTACAATTGGTATAAATCTGTGGTTTGCTCCACAGATTTCTGAGCATTGTCCAAAGAATAATCCAGGTCGATTTATTGTGAATGTTCCTTGATTTAACCGACCTGGCGTTGCATCAATTTTAACCCCTAATGCAGGAACTGCTCATGAGTGTAGAACATCTGATGCTCTTGTTAATACTCGTACTTCTGTATTTATTGGTAGGATTGTTGGGTTATCTACATCTAGTAGTCGGAATCCATCATTTTCTAGGTCTTGTTCTGGTGTTATATAAGTGTCAAATTCTACGTCTATGAAGTCTGAATATTCATATCTTCAATATCATTGTCGTCCAATGGTTTTAATTGTAATTATTGCATCTACTGAATCATCAAGTAAATATAATAGTCGTAATGATGGAAGGGCAATAAAAATTAATGTAATTGCTGGTAAAGCTGTTCAGATTGTTTCAATTAAATGTCCATGAAGTATATTACGGTTAGTATAGGCAATAAATAATATATAACTTAGGGCATAACCTACAATTACTGTAATTAATAAAATACGACCATAGTATGATCATGAAAGAATGATAATTGCTCCATTAATGGTGAAGCTCCATCTTGAAGAGATAAATTTGATCATGTTGCCATTAATAAATATTTTCTAATAAAAGGTCAAACCTTTATTTGTAGAGCTTAAATCTACTGCACTAATCTGCCATATTAGAATCTAGAGATTAATGGTAATTCTGAGTAACTATGTTCTGCAGGAGGGTTATTTTGTAGTCATTCTGTTGATCTTCTTATGTTAGCTCTAAATATAATTGCTCGGTTTGTAATCATTCTTTCTCATATAATTACAATGAATATAATGATTCCTACAATAGAAATTGTAGACCCAATTCTTGATACTACGTTTCATGATGTATATGCGTCTGGGTAGTCAGAGTATCGTCGAGGTATTCCTGCTAATCCTAGGAAGTGTTGAGGAAAGAATGTTAAATTTACTCCAATGAATATAATTGTAAATTGGATTTTTAATCATGTATTATTTATAGTTAATCCTGTAAATAGTGGATATCATTGAATGACACATCCTATAATTGCAAATACTGCTCCTATAGATAATACATAATGAAAGTGGGCTACTACATAATATGTATCATGTAATACAATATCAAGTGATGAATTTGCTAATACTAATCCTGTTAATCCACCAATTGTAAATAGGAAAATAAATCCTAGAGCTCATAATAATGGTGGATTGAACTTGAATTTAGTTCCATATAATGTAGCTAATCATCTAAATACCTTAATTCCTGTAGGTACAGCAATAATTATTGTTGCTGATGTAAAATATGCTCGTGTGTCAACATCCATTCCTACTGTAAATATATGATGTGCTCATACAATAAATCCTATTAGTCCAATTGATAGTATAGCATAAATTATACCTAATGTTCCAAATGATTCAATTTTTCCTCTTTCTTGACATACAATATGTGAAATAATTCCGAACCCCGGTAGAATTAAAATATAAACTTCTCGGTGTCCAAAGAATCAAAATAGATGTTGATATAGAATTGGGTCACCCCCTAATGCAGGGTCGAAGAATGATGTATTTAAATTTCGATCTGTTAATAATATAGTAATAGCTCCTGCTAAAACTGGAAGTGAAAGAAGGAGAAGTAATGTTGTAATAGCTACAGATCATACAAATAAAGGTGTTTGATCTAAAGTTATACTTTCTGATCGTATATTAATTGCTGTTGTAATGAAATTCACTGCACCAAGAATAGATGATACACCTGCTAAGTGCAGTGAAAAAATAGCTAGATCTACAGATGCACCCCCGTGTGCAATAGCTCCTGCTAGAGGAGGGTAAACTGTTCATCCTGTACCAGCACCATTATCTACTATAGAAGATGTAAGAAGAAGGGTTAGTGAAGGTGGTAGTAATCAAAAACTTATATTATTTATTCGTGGAAATGCTATATCTGGTGCACCAATTATTAGTGGAACAAGTCAATTACCAAATCCACCAATTATAATAGGTATTACTATAAAGAAAATTATTACGAATGCGTGAGCTGTAATAATAACATTATAAATCTGGTCATCCCCAATTAGAGATCCGGGTTGGCCAAGTTCAGCACGAATAAGTATTCTTATTGATGTTCCTACTATTCCTGCTCATGCTCCAAATATGAAGTATAAAGTACCAATGTCCTTATGGTTTGTTGAGAATAATCATTTTTGCGGTAAGATGGCTGAATTTTAGGTGGTAGACTGTAAATCTACTTATGAGATGTTTTCTCTCTTATCATATTTAGGTCTTATATTCAATTATGATTCTAGACTGCAATTCTAGAGGTGTAAAATTTTACTAAGGCCTAAAAGATTATTCTTTTAATTATAACTTTGAAGGTTATTAGTTTGATTAACTTAAGTCCTTAGTATAATGAAATTAAGGTTGATGTTGAAATCAATCCTATTGTTGAAATTATTACTGTTATAGGAAGAATGATTCTTGATTTTTGGGACTTTATCTTTATAGATCACGAATTTTCTGTGTATGATATAATTAGAGCTGAGAATCTAATACGTATATAGTAGTAGAGTGTAATTATAGTTAATACAACTATAATAGTTATAATAGTTGTTATATTGTTTTCTATTAATGATTGTATTACAATTCATTTTGGTAAGAATCCAAGGAATGGTGGTAGTCCACCTAAAGATAATAAAGATAAGAATATTATGAATTTAATTTCGGTTTTTATATTTCTGGCTGAATAAATTTGATTTATGAAAAATAAATTTATTTGCTTAAATAATAAAACTATAATTAATCTTAATAGTGAGTAAATAATGAAGTATAGTTCTCAGATGTTTTCTCTGACTGTTAATGATCTAATTATTCAACCTAGATGTCTGATTGATGAATATGCTAAAAGTTGTCGTAAGGATGTTTGATTTAAACCTCCTATTGCCCCAATAATAATTCTTAAGATAATAATTGTTCAAATAAAAGTTCTTAATTGAATACAATAAGATAAGACCATTATTGGGGCGATTTTTTGTCATGTTATTAATGTTAAACAATTATTTCATATTGATGCTCCTATAACTTCTGGAAATCAGAAATGGAAAGGTGCAGCTCCAATCTTTAATAATAGTCTAGATCTAATTAATATTGATGGGATAAATTCTGTTTCCCATCCCATGGGATATTTTATTTGAATCAGCAAAATTGAAAATAATAATATTGTCGATGCTATTGCTTGGACAATAAAATATTTAATTGATGATTCATTTATTATTATATTTTTATTTCTTGTTAGGAGCGGAATAAATGAAAGTAAGTTGATCTCAAGTCCTATTCAAACCCCAAATCAGGAATTTGATGAAATGGACAGGATCGTTCCTATCATTAATGTTGATAGGAAGAGAAGTTTTGTAGAGTTGTTGGTCATTAAAAAGGAGAGGATTGATACCTCTATAAATGGGGTATGAACCCATTAGCTTGTTTAGCTTACCTTTTTACATTAAGGTGTATGATGCACGTTAGTTTTTGATACTAAAGGAGGTAGTTTAATTCTATCTTATGTAATTTTAATGAAGGTAATTTTATTTACTTTATTTACCCTATCAAGATAACCCTTTAATCAGGCACTTCATTTATTTAATATATAAATCGAAAGTTTTTTTTTTAAATTCTTTTATGTATTATTTTGTTTAATTAGGATTAATTTATCCTGCTCATTTTATTTTTTTATATATATATATAATAAATAATTTATATTAATATATTACATTTAATTGAAATTAAAGTATTATAAGTTCATCTTACCATTATCAATTGATTATTTTAATGCAATTATTTACCTAGGATTATAGCTACTTATGTTTTTAACTTAAAATAGGTTATTATAATATAATATTTATAATAATATGTAATTTAATATTTAATATTATTATAATTGGATATAATAAATAAAATTATTAATTTAAATATAAAATATTATAATTAATATAAATAATTATATTAATTATAATAATATAATTATGTAAATTATCTATAATTAGATTTTTTAACTAATATATATATAAGTTAACTTAATATGAAAAAAAGAATTCATATTAATAACATATTATATTAAATTACATAATTGTATAAAATATATTTATTATATTATTTAATCTTTATTTATTTATTAGTGAAAAGAAAGATTAAATAAGAAAGAATATAATACATTTATTGCTATACATGTTCCATATTAATCTTTAATTATATATAATAGAGAAGTTGTTGTGGTCATACATAGGGGTGTTTCTTTTTTTTTGTTAATGTTTGTGGTTTTTTTCTTTTTTTTCTTTAAATATTTGAATCTTTTATTTTTTCCTGAATTAATAGATTTAAAATTTTCTTATTTTTTATTTTTAAAAGTTTTATTCTTGCTTGTTTATTCACTTTTTCTTTGTATTATATGTAAGTTTTGTTAGACTAAATGTTCTTTTTGCAGTAATTTGATTTAATTATCAAGTGATTTTGGATTTAGAAATTGATTTAGTATCGGCATAATTCGTGCCAGCAGCCGCGGTTATACGATTGATACAAGTGAATATTATTGGTTAAAACAGTTGTTTATATTATTAGGGTTGAAATATAAATTTGTAAGGTGAAATGTTAAAATTTATTTGTGGCCCTTTTTATGAATCTGTGAAATTTAAATAATAAACTAGGATTAGATACCCTATTATTTTAAATGTTAATTATATTTACCAGGGTACTATTAGTTAAGGTCTTTAAACCCAAAGAATTTGGCGGTATCTCATTCCATTCAGAGGAACCTACCCCATGATTGATAATACACGATTTACTCTACTTAATTTATTTGTTTGTATATCTCCGTTATCAGAGAATCTTTTTAGAGTAATAATTCTCAAGATTTATAATTATAAAATATTTCAGGTCAAGGTGCAGCGTATAGTTAAGAGGAGGTGGGTTACAATAGATTTTTGTTTATAACGGATTTGATAGTGAAATACTGTTAATGAAGGTGGATTTGATAGTAATTTAATTTATTTAATTTAACTGATATTGGCTCTGAGATGTGTACACATCGCCCGTCGCTCTCATTATTGATTATTCTATTTTATTTTAAAGTAGCTTCAATTTAGATGAGATAAGTCGTAACATAGTAGATGTACTGGAAAGTGTATCTAGGAAGACTTTCAAGATATAACTTATTAGTAAAGTGCTTCATTTACACTGAAAATTTTTCTGTGCAAATCAGGATATCTTGATTATTTATTTTATTATATTTATTTTTTGTTTATTTAATTATTTAATATAAATAATTTTATTGTATTTTTGTCTTAGTATATTTTATAGAATTGATTTTTTAAATTATAGTTTATTGGTGTATTGTAAGTGTTTTATGAAATATTATTTTAAATTTTTTTAAGTAGATTTTATTTATTGTACCTTTTGTATCAGGGTTTATCAAAATTTTAGTATTTATTTTACTTGTCTCGATTTGGGTTGATTTATAAATAATTTATAGTTAATGTATCATAATTATTATTAAATTATTTATAGAAATGAGATGTTCATCGTTTCCCAAGATATCTAGTTTCTTAAGAAAAAATTTAATTTTTTAAAGTTATTTGTTTTTATTTAATTTTTTAAGTAAAAATATTAACTTATTTATTCTTTAAGGGATAAGCTTTGAAGTTAATAACCATTAATTTATTTTATAGAAATATAATAGTAAACTTTAAACCAGCTATCTTTAAGATTACGTTTTAGTTCATTATTTTTTATTTTGATTTTATAAATATTTTAGGTTTTTTATTAAGATTATTAATTTAATTTTAAAATTTTTGTAATAATGATAGAATTAGTATATTTATTTGTATGAAATTTTTACCTTGTGAACTTATTATAAGGAACTAGGCAAAATTGATTTCCGCCTGTTTATCAAAAACATGTCCTCTTGTTTATATTTTGAGGTCTGGCCTGCTCACTGAGCGTATTTTTAAAGAGCCGCAGTATTTTGACCGTGCAAAGGTAGCATAATCATTAGTCTCTTAATTAGTGGCTGGAATGAATGGCTTGACGAGAAATCAACTGTCTCTTAATAAATTTTTGAATTTAACTTTTGAGTCAAAAGGCTTAAATTCTTCTTTAGGACGAGAAGACCATATAGAGGTTGACATTTTACTTTTATATAGTTTTTTGTTTGTCTTTCTATATTTAATGATGATGTTTTGTTGGGGTGACATGAAGAATAGATAAACTCTTCATTATTATATCATTTATTTATGTTTGTTATTTTGATCCATAATTTATGATCATAAGATTAAGTTACCTTAGCGATAACAGCGTAATTGTTTTTGAGAGCTCATATCGACAAAGCAGATTGCGACCTCGATGTTGGATTAAGAAAAATTTTTGGTGCAGGAGCCCAATGATTAGGTCTGTTCGACCTTTAAATTCTTACATGATCTGAGTTCAGACCGGCGTGAGCCAGGTCGGTTTCTATCCTAAGATTGTTAATCCATATTAGTACGAAAGGACCATATGGTTAAAATATTTTTTGTTATATTGATTAATATTAATTTATTTACTATTTTGACAGATTAATGTGTTGAATTTAGAATTCATTTATGTAGATTTTTTCTACAAATAGTATTGATACTTTATGATTTATTTATATTTATTTTGAATTTTCTTTTATTGGTTATTTGTGTTTTAATTAGTGTTGCCTTTTTAACTTTATTAGAGCGTAAGGTTTTAGGTTATATTCAGATTCGAAAGGGTCCAAATAAGGTAGGTTTTGTTGGAATTCCTCAGCCATTTAGAGATGCTATTAAGTTAATTTGTAAGGAGCAGCCAATTCCTATTATATCTAATTACCTACTTTATTATTTTTCCCCTGTTTTTAATTTAATGATTTCTTTAGCCGTTTGAGTAATTTTTCCTTATTTAACTTATATGTGTTCTTTTTCTTATGGATTTTTATTTTTTTTATGTTGTACTAGATTAGGTGTTTATACTGTTATAATTGCTGGTTGATCTTCTAATTCAAATTATTCATTATTAGGTTCTCTTCGTTCTGTTGCTCAAACAATTTCTTATGAAGTTAGTTTAGCTTTAATTTTATTGTCTTTAATTATTTTAATTGGTAGTTTTAATATGTTTGATTTTATAAACTATCAGCTTTATTGTTGATTTATTATTATTTCTTTTCCTTTAGCTTTAGCTTGTTTTGCTTCTTGCTTAGCTGAAACTAATCGTACTCCTTTTGATTTTGCTGAAGGGGAATCTGAGTTAGTTTCAGGATTTAATATTGAGTATGGTGCGGGTGGTTTTACTTTAATTTTTTTAGCTGAATATACTAGAATTGTCTTCATAAGAATGTTATTGGCTTTAATTTTTTTGGGCGGTGATTTTTATTCTTTTATATTTTTTATTAAGCTTGCTATTATATCTTTTGGTTTTATTTGGGTTCGTGGAACATTACCACGGTTCCGTTATGATAAATTAATGTACTTAGCTTGAAAAAGTTTTTTACCTTTATCTTTGAATTTTTTTATTTTCTTTGTTGGTTTAAAGATTTTATTTATCTCATTTGTTTAGTCAAATTTTTTGAGAAAAGTTAATAGAAGAGTTAAACTTCTAATTTTATGTTTTCAAAACATATGCTTTTCCTAAGCTAATTAACTTTATTCCTTAATTAATTTATCTCATGCGTTTGCGACATGGACATTAATTAAGAAATATGTGAAGTAAATAATTGTTAAGATTTGACCTGTTATAATATAAGGTTCTTCAACAGGTCGTTTACCAATTCACGTTAGTAAGCATACAACAACTACTATAATTCAGAATAAAATTTGATTAATAGGGTAAAATTGAATGCCTCGGAATGGTGTTTTATTATAAAATGGTAAAATTATTAAGATTCTAATTGATAAAAATAATGCAATAACACCTCCTAACTTATTAGGGATAGATCGTAGAATTGCATATGCAAATAGGAAATATCATTCTGGTTGAATGTGAACTGGTGTTACTAATGGGTTGGCAGGTACAAAGTTATCTGGATCTCCTAATAGGTAAGGATTAATTAAACATAGTATATTTAATAATGATGTTATTATTACAAATGTAATAGAATCCTTAAAGGTAAAGTATGGATGGAATGGAATTTTTTCAATATCTCCATTTAGTCCAAGAGGATTATTAGATCCTGTTTGGTGAAGAAAAAATAAATGAATTGCTTCTATAGCAGCAATAATAAGTGATAATACAAAATGGAATGTGAAGAATCGATTTAATGTTGCATT
Organism: Schistocerca gregaria; assembly: GCF_023897955.1. Classification (NCBI taxonomy): domain Eukaryota; kingdom Metazoa; phylum Arthropoda; class Insecta; order Orthoptera; family Acrididae; genus Schistocerca; species Schistocerca gregaria. Next base: position 18,379,310 of record NC_064925.1, read on the forward strand.
ATCAACAGCGAATCCTCCTCATACTCATTGGACTAAATCTGTTCCTAAGTATGGGATTGCTGATAATAAATTAGTAATTACTGTTGCACCTCAAAAAGATATTTGGCCTCAGGGTAAGACATATCCTATAAATGCAGTTGCTATAACTAAAAATAAAATCACTGTACCAATTATTCAGGTATGTATATATATATAAGATCCATAGTAAATTCCCCGTCCTACATGTAAGTAAATACAAATAAAAAATATAGATGCTCCATTTGCGTGTAAGGTCCGGATAATTCAACCATTATTTACGTCTCGGCAGATGTGTACTACACTACTGAATGCTATTTCAATATTTGATGTATAATGTATAGCTAAAAATAGTCCAGTTACGATTTGAATTACCAAACATAACCCTAATAGGGATCCAAAATTTCATCAAAATGAAATATTTGTTGGGGCAGGTAAGTCAATTAAAGAGTTATTAATAATTTTAATTAAAGGATGTCTTAATCGTAAGGGTTTATTCATTAGTAATTATCTTATTTTACGAATAGGTCCCTGATTAATATTGGTGATTTTAACAACTGCTAGTAGTGCTAAAAATAAATAAATTATTATTATTATTGTAATAATGAATGTTGGTCTATTATATAATTTTTCTAAAGATATTGTTATTTCTTGATAATTTATTGAATTATCAATATTTATAGTTTCGGTGTTTTTGAAAAAGTCTATAAATATAGATATATCTAGAATAATTAATATTAATATGATAAATACTCACATTATTAATGTAATAATTATAGTGATTGATGTAGGCTGAAATATTTCGTTTGATGCAATTCTTGTAATGTAAATAAATAATACTAGTATACCACCAAGAAATGTTAAAAATAAAATATATGATAATCAATATCTTTCTATTATTGTTCCTGTTATTAATCCAACTAGGAAGGTATGCAGGATAATAAAAAGCATTATTGATATTGGGTGTCTAAATTTAATAAAATTAATATTTATTACATTTGATAATGATATAATTATTATTTTGATCATTTCAGGGGTTAGTTTATTTAAAATACCGGTTTTGGGGACCGATGATGGAAGCTTTTCCACCTCTGAAGTTTTAAAAGTGGGGGCTGGACTTATTTATGGTTTACAAGACCGGCGTTTTTTTTAAACTATTAAAACTAATGTTTATATTCTCTATTTTTACTTCTTTATTGATTTATTTTGCTGGTGTTTATGTTTTTTCTTCTAAACGTAAACATTTATTAATGGTTCTTTTGAGATTAGAATATATTGTTCTTTCTTTATTTATGTTAGTTATTGTTTTTCTTATTGAGTTTGATTATGATTATTTTTTTCCTGTTATTTTGTTAGTTTTTTCTGTTTGTGAGGGTGCTTTAGGTCTTTCTATTTTAGTTTCAATAATTCGTTCTCATGGTAATGATTTTTTTAATTCTTTTGGTTTATCTTTATGTTAAAGTATTTATTTATAACTATTTTTTTGATCCCTATTTGTTTATTAAATAATTGTTGATGGTTGGTTCATTCTTTAATGTTTCTGTCGGGTTTTGTTTTTATAATTTGTGTTTATTCATATGCTGATTTGAATATAATTAGATATTATTTTGGTATTGATTATTTTTCTTTTAGTTTAATTTTACTTAGTTTTTGGATTTGTTCTTTAATAATCACTGCTAGAGGTTCAGTTTATTTAAGTTCATATCATTCTAATTTTTTTGTTTTTATGGTTTTGATTTTAATAATTATGCTTTATTGTTCATTTGCTAGATTAAGTCTTCTTTCTTTTTATATTTTTTTTGAGGCTAGATTAGTTCCTACTTTACTTTTAATTTTGGGTTGGGGTTATCAACCTGAGCGTTTGCAGGCTGGTGTTTATTTAATTTTTTATACTTTGGTTGCTAGATTACCTTTATTATTAGTTTTATTTAAGGTTTATGATTTTTGTAATACTTTATATTTTCCTTTATTGGTTGATTTTGGTTCTTATTATTTTATGTTTTATGTATTTATAATTTTGGCTTTTTTAGTTAAGATACCTATGTTTTTGGTTCATTTATGACTTCCTAAGGCTCATGTAGAGGCCCCTATTTCAGGTAGAATAATTCTTGCTGGTGTTTTATTAAAGTTAGGTGGTTATGGTATTTTTCGTGTTATAAAGGTTATTTCTTATTTGGGTTTAAAGTTTAATTATTTTTGATTGTCTTTAGGTTTATCTGGGGGTGTTATTGTAAGATTTATTTGTTTTCGTCAGGTTGATTTAAAGTCTTTAATTGCATATTCTTCTGTTGCTCATATAAGAATGGTTATTGGTGGATTGATGACTATGAATTGATGAGGTTGTGTAGGTTCTCTTTCTCTTATGGTTGGTCATGGTTTATGTTCTTCTGGTTTATTTTGTTTATCTAATATTATTTATGAACGTTTAGGTAGACGAAGATTATTAATTAACAAGGGTATAATTAATTTGATGCCAAGAATGGCTTTATGATGATTTCTTTTAAGATCATCAAATATGGCTGCTCCTCCTTCTTTAAATTTGGTAGGTGAAATTAGATTATTAAATAGAATTATATCTTGATCTTCTTTTAGATTCTTTGCTTTGATTTTTTTATCTTTTTTTAGAGCTGTTTATACTTTGTATATATATTCTTATTCTCAGCATGGGAATTATTATTCTGGTGTTTATACTTGTTCTCTTGGTTATTTTCGTGAATATCATCTTTTACTTTTACATTGATTGCCTTTAAATATTCTCTGTTTAAAGGGTGAATATTTCTTTGTTTAGTTTGCTTAAGTATTTTAATTAAAAATATTGTTTTGTGGAATCAATGATATGAAGTTTTTCATCTTAGGCCGTGAATTTATTTTCTATTTGTTCTTTGAGTTTTTTTCTTTGTTTATTTCGAGAACTATAATTTTTATGTTAGGTATTTATTATTTAATAATTGATTATAGAGTTTTTGTTGAGTGAGAGCTTTTCAATTTAAATGGTTCTATAGTTGTTATAACTTTAATTTTGGATTGAATATCTCTTATTTTTATATCTTTTGTTATATATATTTCTTCTTTGGTTATTTATTAAAGAGAGGATTATATATCTGGTGAAAAGAATATAAATCGTTTTATTATTATTGTTTTAATATTTATTCTTTCTATAGGTTTTTTAATTATTAGTCCTAATTTAATTAGAATTTTATTAGGTTGAGATGGTTTAGGTTTAGTTTCTTATTGTTTAGTTATTTATTATCAAAATGTAAAATCTTATAGTGCTGGTATATTAACTGCACTTTCTAATCGTATTGGTGATGTTGATATTTTAATTTCTATTGCATGAATGTTAAATTTTGGTGGTTGAAATTATATTTATTATTATGATTTTATTTCTAATTCTTTTGAAATAAAGCTCATTACTATATTAATTGTTTTAGCAGCTATAACTAAGAGAGCTCAGATTCCTTTCTCTTCATGACTTCCTGCTGCTATAGCAGCTCCTACTCCTGTTTCTGCTTTAGTTCATTCTTCTACTCTTGTTACTGCTGGTGTTTATTTATTAATTCGTTTTAGACCAATATTGGATACTTATAATTGTGGTTGATTTTTACTTTTAATTGGTTGTATAACTATATTTATGGCTGGATTGGGCGCTAATTTTGAGTTTGATTTAAAGAAGATTATTGCTCTTTCTACTTTAAGACAACTTGGTTTAATAATAAGAATTTTGGCTATAGGTTATCCAAAGCTTGCATTTTTTCATTTATTGGCTCATGCTTTATTTAAGGCATTATTATTTATATGTGCAGGTTCAATAATTCATAATTTGAAGGATTCTCAGGATATTCGTTTTATAGGATCAATTGTTAATTTCATACCTTTAACTTCAGTTTGTTTTAATGTTTCTAGTTTATCTTTGTGTGGAATACCTTTTTTAGCGGGATTTTATTCAAAGGATTTAATTCTTGAGATGGTTTGTTTAAGATGAATTAATTGTTTAATTTTTTTTCTTTATTTTTTTTCTACTGGTTTAACTGCTTCTTATTCTTTTCGTTTGTTTTATTATTCAATATCTGGTGATAATAATTTTTATTCTAGATTTTCTTTTGATGATAAGGGTTATTATATTTCATTTGGAATAATTGGTCTATTGTTTGTTGCTGTTTTTGGTGGTAGTCTTTTATCTTGATTAATTTTTCCTATTCCTCATGTGATTGCTTTACCTTATTATTTAAAGTTTTTAACTATTACAGTTGTTATTTTAGGTGCTTATTTAGGTTATCTTATTTCTAATTTTGATTTTTCTCATAATTTATTTTCTTTAAGTATACTTTCTTTTGTTAGATTTGCTGGTTCTATATGATTTATACCTTTTCTTTCAACTAAGTTTATTAGATATATTCCTTTAAAAATAGGTTATTATTCATCTAAGTCATTTGATTATGGTTGAGGTGAATTACTTGGTGGTCAAGGTTTATATAGATTATTTATTTATTTAATTGGTTATATTCAAGGTTGATATGATTCTAATTTCAAGATTTATCTTTTAACTTTTATTTTTTGAATATTTATTTTGGTAATATTGTTTTTCGTTTACTTAAATAGCTTATAATTAGAGCGTGACACTGAAGATGTTAAGGAAGTATTTTTACTTTTAAGTATTTATAAATATAGATATATTATTTTTACAGTGAAAATGTAATGTTTTATTTAAACTATATAAATTCTAGAAATGTTAACGGAGTTTAACCGCTAATATAAAAAGTTAGCAGCTTTCATATTGGCTTTACATTTCCTTAATTGGAACTATTATAGTTCAATTATATTATTAACAGTAATACGCCTCTTTTTGGCTTCAATTAATAAGAATAAGGGTAGTACATACCAATCTTCCAGGTCGAAACTGACTGCAATATTTCGCTTCTTATTCTATATAAGGTTGATTGATAATATCAATACTTTTTGAATGCAACCCAAATGTTATATTTAACTACAACCCTTTATTCTGCTCATTGTAATGCTCCTTGGTTTCATTCATGGTATAGTCCTCCTAAGAGAACTAGAATAAAAAATATTGTTGATACTGTTCAGATTATAATGTCTGAAGTTTTAAAAATAATTACAATTGGTAGAATTAGTGCAATTTCTACATCAAAAATTAAAAAGATTACTGTGATTAGGAAGAATCGTATTGAGAATGGTATTCGTGCTGATCTTTTTGGATCAAACCGACATTCAACTGGTGACCTTTTTTCTCGATCATTAATTAATTTTTTTGATAGTGTTGTTGCCAGGATTATAACAATTATTGGAATAATAAATCTAATGAAAACTCTTGTTGATAGAATTAGAATTGTTTTTCTTGATTTATATCAAGTTTTCTGATTGGAAGTCAAATGTACTATTTATACTAGAAAAACAATTATCTACCTCATCAATAAATAGAGATATATAAGAATAATCATACTACGTCTACGAAGTGTCAGTATCATGGTGCTGCTTCAAATCCAAAGTGATGTCTTGGTGAAAATTGATTTATTGAGTGTCGAAGTAGACATGTTGATAAAAAGATTGTTCCAATAATTACGTGTAAACCATGGAATCCTGTTGCAACAAAGAATGTTGATCCATAAACTGCATCTGCAATGGTAAAAGGTGCTTCTCAATATTCATATGCTTGAAGTATTGTAAAGTATAGTCCTAATAACACTGTGAAGAATAATCCTTGTACTGCTTGAGTATGATTAGATTCCATTAAACTATGATGTGCTCATGTTACTGTTACTCCTGATGCTAAAAGAATAGCTGTATTAAGTAATGGAATTTGTATAGGGTTAAAGGGTTGAATTCCTATTGGAGGTCATAGTATTCCTAGTTCAATTGTTGGTGCTAATCTTCTTCTAAAGAATGCTCAAAAAAAAGAAACGAAAAATAATACCTCTGATGCAATAAATAAAATTATTCCTCATCGTAATCCAATTGATACAAATCCTGTATGTAATCCTTGACATGTTCCTTCTCGTACTACATCTCGTCATCATTGCATTATAGTTAGTAGGGTAATTCCAAATCCAATTATGAATAAGTTAATATTAAATAGGTGGAATCATTTTGCTAGTCCTGATACTAGGACTATTGCTCCAATTGCTCCTGTTAATGGTCAAGGTCTATAGTCTACTAAGTGGAATGGGTGGTTTGAGTGAGTTGTTAACATAGGTTTAATATACTTCTCTAGAATATAGAGTTCTTAGAATTGAGAAAACATAGGCTAGAATTATTGCTACTGCTGATTCTAGAATTAATAGAAGTATTTGTCCAATAATTAGTAATGAGATTAAGTTTATTGCTATAGATGGTCCTGTGTTTCCTAATAAGGTTAATAATAAGTGTCCTGCAATTATATTTGCTGCCAACTGTACTGCTAATGTACCTGGTCGAATAACATTACTAATTGTTTCAATTAGTACTATAAATGATATTAATGCAGGCGGTGTACCTTGTGGTACAAGGTGTGTAAATATATGATTAGTATGGTTAATTCATCCAAATAATATAAATCTTAGCCATATAGGTAGGGCAATTGCAAATGTTAATGCTAAATGTCTTGTTCTAGTAAAAATATAAGGGAATAATCCTATGAAATTGTTAAATAATATTATAATAAAAATTGAGATGAAAATGAATGTTGTTCCATTAAATGATTTTGGTCCAAGAAATGTGTTAAATTCATTATGTAAGGTTAAATTTAGTTTATTTCAGATAATGTTAATTCGTGATGGTGTAAGTCAAAATAGTGATGGGATTAATAATAGTCCTAGAAATGTTCTAGTTCAATTTAATGATAAATTAAAGATGTTAGTTGATGGGTCAAATGTTGAGAATAGATTTGTTATCATTTTCAATTTAAGTTTTTTATTTCAATTGTTCCTTTTTCTGCTCTTTTAATAAGGTTAGGTTTAAATGAGAAGAAGTTTATTTGATTAAACAAGATTAATGTAGCTGAAAATATAATGAATAGTGAGAATCATATAAGAGGGGATATTTGAGGGATTTGGATATAATTTCCCCATCAGAAGTAGTCGTTAATTTACTATTATTTGGTTTAAGAGACCATTACTTACTTTCAGTCATCTGATGAATTTCAAGGTGTACTAATTTTTTTTAGTTACTTTAGATTGACACTCTAATGTTATTTATTTTAACTAACTCCTTAAATTATCTTAGATAATCACTTAATAAATAAATTTACTGAAGTTCTTTCAATTACAATTGGTATAAATCTGTGGTTTGCTCCACAGATTTCTGAGCATTGTCCAAAGAATAATCCAGGTCGATTTATTGTGAATGTTCCTTGATTTAACCGACCTGGCGTTGCATCAATTTTAACCCCTAATGCAGGAACTGCTCATGAGTGTAGAACATCTGATGCTCTTGTTAATACTCGTACTTCTGTATTTATTGGTAGGATTGTTGGGTTATCTACATCTAGTAGTCGGAATCCATCATTTGCTAGGTCTTGTTCTGGTGTTATATAAGTGTCAAATTCTACGTCTATGAAGTCTGAATATTCATATCTTCAATATCATTGTCGTCCAATGGTTTTAATTGTAATTATTGCATCTACTGAATCATCAAGTAAATATAATAGTCGTAATGATGGAAGGGCAATAAAAATTAATGTAATTGCTGGTAAAGCTGTTCAGATTGTTTCAATTAAATGTCCATGAAGTATATTACGGTTAGTATAGGCAATAAATAATATATAACTTAGGGCATAACCTACAATTACTGTAATTAATAATAATACGACCATAGTATGATCATGAAAGAATGATAATTGCTCCATTAATGGTGAAGCTCCATCTTGAAGAGATAAATTTGATCATGTTGCCATTAATAAATATTTTCTAATAAAAGGTCAAACCTTTATTTGTAGAGCTTAAATCTACTGCACTAATCTGCCATATTAGAATCTAGAGATTAATGGTAATTCTGAGTAACTATGTTCTGCAGGAGGGTTATTTTGTAGTCATTCTGTTGATCTTCTTATGTTAGCTCTAAATATAATTGCTCGGTTTGTAATCATTCTTTCTCATATAATTACAATGAATATAATGATTCCTACAATAGAAATTGTAGACCCAATTCTTGATACTACGTTTCATGATGTATATGCGTCTGGGTAGTCAGAGTATCGTCGAGGTATTCCTGCTAATCCTAGGAAGTGTTGAGGAAAGAATGTTATATTTACTCCACTGAATATAATTGTAAATTGGATTTTTAATCATGTATTATTTATAGTTAATCCTGTAAATAGTGGATATCATTGAATGACACCTCCTATAATTGCAAATACTGCTCCTATAGATAATACATAATGAAAGTGGGCTACTACATAATATGTATCATGTAATACAATATCAAGTGATGAATTTGCTAATACTAATCCTGTTAATCCACCAATTGTAAATAGGAAAATAAATCCTAGAGCTCATAATAATGGTGGATTGAACTTGAATTTAGTTCCATATAATGTAGCTAATCATCTAAATACCTTAATTCCTGTAGGTACAGCAATAATTATTGTTGCTGATGTAAAATATGCTCGTGTGTCAACATCCATTCCTACTGTAAATATATGATGTGCTCATACAATAAATCCTATTAGTCCAATTGATAGTATAGCATAAATTATACCTAATGTTCCAAATGATTCAATTTTTCCTCTTTCTTGACATACAATATGTGAAATAATTCCGAACCCCGGTAGAAATAAAATATAAACTTCTGGGTGTCCAAAGAATCAAAATAGATGTTGATATAGAATTGGGTCACCCCCTCCTGTAGGGTCAAAGAATGATGTATTTAAATTTCGATCTGTTAATAATATAGTAATAGCTCCTGCTAAAACTGGAAGTGAAAGAAGGAGAAGTAATGCTGTAATAGCTACAGATCATACAAATAAAGGTGTTTGATCTAAAGTTATACTTTCTGATCGTATATTAATTGCTGTTGTAATGAAATTCACTGCACCAAGAATAGATGATACACCTGCTAAGTGCAGTGAAAAAATAGCTAGATCTACAGATGCACCCCCGTGTGCAATAGCTCCTGCTAGAGGAGGGTAAACTGTTCATCCTGTACCAGCACCATTATCTACTATAGAAGATGTAAGAAGAAGGGTTAGTGAAGGTGGTAGTAATCAAAAACTTATATTATTTATTCGTGGAAATGCTATATCTGGTGCACCAATTATTAGTGGAACAAGTCAATTACCAAATCCACCAATTATAATAGGTATTACTATAAAGAAAATTATTACGAATGCGTGAGCTGTAATAATAACATTATAAATCTGGTCATCCCCAATTAGAGATCCGGGTTGGCCAAGTTCAGCACGAATAAGTATTCTTATTGATGTTCCTACTATTCCTGCTCATGCTCCAAATATGAAGTATAAAGTACCAATGTCCTTATGGTTTGTTGAGAATAATCATTTTTGCGGTAAGATGGCTGAATTTTAGGTGGTAGACTGTAAATCTACTTATGAGATGTTTTCTCTCTTATCATATTTAGGTCTTATATTCAATTATGATTCTAGACTGCAATTCTAGAGGTGTAAAATTTTACTAAGGCCTAAAAGATTATTCTTTTAATTATAACTTAGAAGGTTATTAGTTTGATTAACTTAAGTCCTTAGTATAATGAAATTAAGGTTGATGTTGGAATCAATCCTATTGTTGAAATTATTACTGTTATAGGAAGAATGATTCTTGATTTTTGGGACTTTATCTTTATAGATCACGAATTTTCTGTGTATGATATAATTAGAGCTGAGAATCTAATACGTATATAGTAGTAGAGTGTAATTGTAGTTAATACAACTATAATAGTTATAATAGTTGTTATATTGTTTTCTATTAATGATTGTATTACAATTCATTTTGGTAAGAATCCAAGGAATGGTGGTAGTCCACCTAAAGATAATAAAGATAAGAATATTATGAATTTAATTTCGGTTTTTATATTTCTGGCTGAATAAATTTGATTTATGAAAAATAAATTTATTTGCTTAAATAATAAAACTATAATTAATCTTAATAGTGAGTAAATAATGAAGTATAGTTCTCAGATGTTTTCTCTGACTGTTAATGATCTAATTATTCAACCTAGATGTCTGATTGATGAATATGCTAAAAGTTGTCGTAAGGATGTTTGTTTAAACCTCCTATTGCCCCAATAATAATTCTTAAGATAATAATTGTTCAAATAAAAGTTCTTAATTGAATACAATAAGATAAGACCATTATTGGGGCGATTTTTTGTCATGTTATTAATGTTAAACAATTATTTCATCTTGATGCTCCTATAACTTCTGGAAATCAGAAATGGAAAGGTGCAGCTCCAATCTTTAATAATAGTCTAGATCTAATTATTATTGATGGGATAAATTCTGTTTCCCATCCCATGGGATATTTTATTTGAATCAGCAAAATTGAAAATAATAATATTGTCGATGCTATTGCTTGGACAATAAAATATTTAATTGATGATTCATTTATTATTATATTTTTATTTCTTGTGAGGAGCGGAATAAATGAAAGTAAGTTGATCTCAAGTCCTATTCAAACCCCAAATCAGGAATTTGATGAAATGGACAGGATCGTTCCTATCATTAATGTTGATAGGAAGAGAAGTTTTGTAGAGTTGTTGGTCATTAAAAAGGAGAGGATTGATACCTCTATAAATGGGGTATGAACCCATTAGCTTGTTTAGCTTACCTTTTTACATTAAGGTGTATGATGCACGTTAGTTTTTGATACTAAAGGAGGTAGTTTAATTCTATCTTATGTAATTTTAATGAAGGTAATTTTATTTACTTTATTTACCCTATCAAGGTAACCCTTTAATCAGGCACTTCATTGATTTAATATATAAATCGAAAGTTTTTTTTTGAAATTCTTTTATGTATTATTTTGTTTAATTAGGATTAATTTATCCTGCTCATTTTATTTTTTTATATATATATATATATAATAAATAATTTATATTAATATATTACATTTAATTGAAATTAAAGTATTATAAGTTCATCTTACCATTATCAATTGATTATTTTAATGCAATTATTTACCTAGGATTATAGCTACTTATGTTTTTAGCTTAAAATAGGTTATTATAATATAATATTTATAATAATATGTAATTTAATATTTAATATTATTATAATTGGATATAATAAATAAAATTATTAATTTAAATATAAAATATTATAATTAATATAGATAATTATATTAATTATAATAATATAATTATGTAAATTATCTATAATTAGATAATTTAACTAATATATATGAAAGTTAACTTAATATATAAAAAAAGAATTCATATTAATAACATATTATATTAAATTACATAATTGTATAAAATATATTTATTATATTATTTAATCTTTCTTTATTTTTTAGTGAAAAGAAAGATTAAATAAGAAAGAATATAATACATTTATTGCTATACATGTTCCATATTAATCTTTAATTATATATAATAGAGAAGTTGTTGTGGTCATACATAGGGGCGTTTCTTTTTTTTTTTGTTAATGTTTGTGGTTTTTTTCTTTTTTTTTCTTTAAATATTTGAATCTTTTATTTTTTCCTGAATTAATAGATTTAAAATTTTCTTATTTTTTATTTTAAAAGTTTTATTCTTGCTTGTTTATTCACTTTTTCTTTGTATTATATGTAAGTTTTGTTAGACTAAATGTTCTTTTTGCAGTAATTCGATTTAATTATCAAGTGATTTTGGATTTAGCAATTGATTTAGTATCGGCATAATTCGTGCCAGCAGCCGCGGTTATACGATTGATACAAGTGAATATTATTGGTTAAAACAGTTGTTTATATTATTAGGGTTGAAATATAAATTTGTAAGGTGAAATGTTAAAATTTATTTGTGGCCCTTTTTATGAATCTGTGAAATTTAAATAATAAACTAGGATTAGATACCCTATTATTTTAAATGTTAATTATATTTACCAGGGTACTATTAGTTAAGGTCTTTAAACCCAAAGAATTTGGCGGTATCTCATTCCATTCAGAGGAACCTACCCCATGATTGATAATACACGATTTACTCTACTTAATTTATTTGTTTGTATATCTCCGTTATCAGAGAATCTTTTTAGAGTTATAATTCTCAAGATTTATAATTATAAAATATTTCAGGTCAAGGTGCAGCTTATAGTTAAGAGGAGGTGGGTTACAATAGATTTTTGTTTATAACGAATTTGATAGTGAAATACTGTTAATGAAGGTGGATTTGATAGTAATTTAATTTATTTAATTTAACTGATATTGGCTCTGAGATGTGTACACATCGCCCGTCGCTCTCATTATTGATTATTCTATTTTATTTTAAAGTAGCTTCAATTTAGATGAGATAAGTCGTAACATAGTAGATGTACTGGAAAGTGTATCTAGGAAGAGTTTAAAGATATAACTTATTAGTAAAGTGTTTCATTTACACTAAAAATTTTTCTGTGCAAATCAGGATATCTTGATTATTTATTTTATTATATTTATTTTTTGTTTATTTAATTATTTAATATAAATAATTTTATTAATTTTTGTCTTAGTATATTTTATAGAATTGATTTTTTAAATTATAGTTTATTGGTAATGTAAGTGTTTTATGAAATAATATTTTAAATTTTTTTAAGTAGATTTTATTTATTGTACCTTTTGTATCAGGGTTTATCAAAATTTTAGTATTTATTTTACTTGTCTCGATTTGGGTTGATTTATAAATAATTTATAGTTAATGTATCATAATTATTATTAAATTATTTATAGAAATGAGATGTTAATCGTTTCCCAAGATATCTAGTTTCTTAAGAAAAAATTTAATTTTTTAAAGTTATTTGTTTTTATTTAATTTTTTAAGTAAAAATATTAACTTATTTATTCTTTAAGGGATAAGCTTTGAAGTTAATAACCTATAATTTATTTTATAGAAATATAATAGTAAGCTTTAAACCAGCTATCTTTAAGATTACGTTTTAGTTCATTATTTTTTATTTTGATTTTATAAATATTTTAGGTTTTTTATTAAGATTATTAATTTAATTTTAAAATTTTTGTAATAATGATTTAATTAGTATATTTATTTGTATGAAATTTTTACCTTGTGAACTTATTATAAGGAACTAGGCAAAATTGATTTCCACCTGTTTATCAAAAACATGTCCTCTTGTTTATATTTTGAGGTCTGGCCTGCTCACTGAGCGTATTTTTAAAGAGCCACGGTATTTTGAACGTGCAAAGGTAGCATAATCATTAGTCTCTTAATTAGTGGCTGGAATGAATGGCTTGACGAGAAATCAACTGTCTCTTAATAAATTTTTGAATTTAACTTTTGAGTCAAAAGGCTTAAATTCTTCTTTAGGACGAGAAGACCCTATAGAGCTTGACATTTTACTTTTATATAGTTTTTTGTTTGTCTTTCTATATTTAATGATGATGTTTTGTTGGGGTGACATGAAGAATAGATAAACTCTTCATTATTATATCATTTATTTATGTTTGTTATTTTGATCCATAATTTATGATCATAAGATTAAGTTACCTTAGGGATAACAGCGTAATTGTTTTTGAGAGCTCATATCGACAAAGCAGATTGCGACCTCGATGTTGGAAAAATTTTGGGTGCAGGAGCCCAATGATTAGGTCTGTTCGACCTTTAAATTCTTACATGATCTGAGTTCAGACCGGCGTGAGCCAGGTCGGTTTCTATCCTAAGATTGTTAATCCATATTAGTACGAAAGGACCATATGGTTAAAATATTTTTTGTTATATTGATTAATATTAATTTATTTACTATTTTGACAGATTAATGTGTTGAATTTAGAATTCATTTATGTAGATTTTTTCTACAAATAGTATTGATACTTTATGATTTATTTATATTTATTTTGAATTTTCTTTTATTGGTTATTTGTGTTTTAATTAGTGTTGCCTTTTTAACTTTATTAGAGCGTAAGGTTTTAGGTTATATTCAGATTCGAAAGGGTCCAGATAAGGTAGGTTTTGTTGGAATTCCTCAGCCATTTAGAGATGTTATTAAGTTAATTTGTAAGGAGCAGCCAATTCCTATTATATCTAATTACCTACTTTATTATTTTTCCCCTGTTTTTAATTTAATGATTTCTTTAGCCGTTTGAGTAATTTTTCCTTATTTAACTTATATGTGTTCTTTTTCTTATGGATTTTTATTTTTTTTATGTTGTACTAGATTAGGTGTTTATACTGTTATAATTGCTGGTTGATCTTCTAATTCAAATTATTCATTATTAGGTTCTCTTCGTTCTGTTGCTCAAACAATTTCTTATGAAGTTAGTTTAGCTTTAATTTTATTGTCTTTAATTATTTTAATTGGTAGTGTCAATCTAAAGTAACTAAAAAAAAATTAGTACACCTTGAAATTCATCAGATGACTGAAAGTAAGTAATGGTCTCTTAAACCAAATAATAGTAAATTAACGACTACTTCTGATGGGGAAATTATATCCAAATCCCTCAAATATCCCCTCTTATATGATTCTCACTATTCATTATATTTTCAGCTACATTAATCTTGTTTAATCAAATAAACTTCTTCTCATTTAAACCTAACCTTATTAAAAGAGCAGAAAAAGGAACAATTGAAATAAAAAACTTAAATTGAAAATGATAACAAATCTATTCTCAACATTTGACCCATCAACTAACATCTTTAATTTATCATTAAATTGAACTAGAACATTTCTAGGACTATTATTAATCCCATCACTATTTTGACTTACACCATCACGAATTAACATTATCTGAAATAAACTAAATTTAACCTTACATAATGAATTTAAAACACTTCTTGGACCAAAATCATTTAATGGAACAACATTCATTTTCATCTCAATTTTTATTATAATATTATTTAACAATTTCATAGGATTATTCCCTTATATTTTTACTAGAACAAGACATTTAGCATTAACATTTGCAATTGCCCTACCTATATGGCTAAGATTTATATTATTTGGATGAATTAACCATACTAATCATATATTTACACACCTTGTACCACAAGGTACACCGCCTGCATTAATATCATTTATAGTACTAATTGAAACAATTAGTAATGTTATTCGACCAGGTACATTAGCAGTACGGTTGGCAGCAAATATAATTGCAGGACACTTATTATTAACCTTATTAGGAAACACAGGACCATCTATAGCAATAAACTGAATCTCATTACTAATTATTGGACAAATACTTCTATTAATTCTAGAATCAGCAGTAGCAATAATTCAAGCCTATGTTTTCTCAATTCTAAGAACTCTATATTCTAGAGAAGTAAATTAAACCTATGTTAACAACTCACTCAAACCACCCATTCCACTTAGTAGACTATAGACCTTGACCATTAACAGGAGCAATTGGAGCAATAGTCCTAGTATCAGGACTAGCAAAATGATTCCACCTATTTAATATTAACTTATTCATAATTGGATTTGGAATTACCCTACTAACTATAATTCAATGATGACGAGATGTAGTACGAGAAGGAACATATCAAGGATTACATACAGGATTTGTATCAATTGGATTACGATGAGGAATAATTTTATTTATTGCATCAGAGGTATTATTTTTCGTTTCTTTTTTTTGAGCATTCTTTAGAAGAAGATTAGCACCAACAATTGAACTAGGAATACTATGACCTCCAATAGGAATTCAACCCTTTAACCCTATACAAATTCCATTACTTAATACAGCTATTCTTTTAGCATCAGGAGTAACAGTAACATGAGCACATCATAGTTTAATGGAATCTAATCATACTCAAGCACTACAAGGATTATTCTTCACAGTGTTATTAGGACTATACTTTACAATACTTCAAGCATATGAATATTGAGAAGCACCTTTTACCATTGCAGATGCAGTTTATGGATCAACATTCTTTGTTGCAACAGGATTCCATGGTTTACACGTAATTATTGGAACAATCTTTTTATCAACATGTCTACTTCGACACTCAATAAATCAATTTTCACCAAGACATCACTTTGGATTTGAAGCAGCAGCATGATACTGACACTTCGTAGACGTAGTATGATTATTCTTATATATCTCTATTTATTGATGAGGTAGATAATTGTTTTTCTAGTATAAATAGTACATTTGACTTCCAATCAGAAAACTTGATATAAATCAAGAAAAACAATTCTAATTCTATCAACAAGAGTTTTCATTAGATTTATTATTCCAATAATTGTTATAATCCTGGCAACAACACTATCAAAAAAATTAATTAATGATCGAGAAAAAAGATCACCAGTTGAATGTGGGTTTGATCCAAAAAGATCAGCACGAATACCATTCTCAATACGATTCTTCCTAATCACAGTAATCTTTTTAATTTTTGATGTAGAAATTGCACTAATTCTACCAATTGTAATTATTTTTAAAACTTCAGACAATATAATCTGAACAGTATCAACAATATTTTTTATTCTAGTTCTATTAGGAGGACTATACCATGAATGAAACCAAGGAGCATTACAATGAGCAGAATAAAGGGTTGTAGTTAAATATAACATTTGGGTTGCATTCAAAAAGTATTGATATTATCAATCAACCTTAAATAGAATAAGAAGCGAAATATTGCAGTCAGTTTCGACCTGGAAGATTGGTATGTACTACCCTTATTCTTATTAATTGAAGCCAAAAAGAGGCGTATTACTGTTAATAATATAATTGAACTATAATAGTTCCAATTAAGGAAATGTAAAGCCAATATGAAAGCTGCTAACTTTTTATATTAGCGGTTAAACTCCGTTAACATTTCTAGAATTTATATAGTTTAAATAAAACATTACATTTTCACTGTAAAAATAATATATCTATATTTATAAATACTTAAAAGTAAAAATACTTCCTTAACATCTTCAGTGTCACGCTCTAATTATAAGCTATTTAAGTAAACGAAAAACAATATTACCAAAATAAATATTCAAAAAATAAAAGTTAAAAGATAAATCTTGAAATTAGAATCATATCAACCTTGAATATAACCAATTAAATAAATAAATAATCTATATAAACCTTGACCACCAAGTAATTCACCTCAACCATAATCAAATGACTTAGATGAATAATAACCTATTTTTAAAGGAATATATCTAATAAACTTAGTTGAAAGAAAAGGTATAAATCATATAGAACCAGCAAATCTAACAAAAGAAAGTATACTTAAAGAAAATAAATTATGAGAAAAATCAAAATTAGAAATAAGATAACCTAAATAAGCACCTAAAATAACAACTGTAATAGTTAAAAACTTTAAATAATAAGGTAAAGCAATCACATGAGGAATAGGAAAAATTAATCAAGATAAAAGACTACCACCAAAAACAGCAACAAACAATAGACCAATTATTCCAAATGAAATATAATAACCCTTATCATCAAAAGAAAATCTAGAATAAAAATTATTATCACCAGATATTGAATAATAAAACAAACGAAAAGAATAAGAAGCAGTTAAACCAGTAGAAAAAAAATAAAGAAAAAAAATTAAACAATTAATTCATCTTAAACAAACCATCTCAAGAATTAAATCCTTTGAATAAAATCCCGCTAAAAAAGGTATTCCACACAAAGATAAACTAGAAACATTAAAACAAACTGAAGTTAAAGGTATGAAATTAACAATTGATCCTATAAAACGAATATCCTGAGAATCCTTCAAATTATGAATTATTGAACCTGCACATATAAATAATAATGCCTTAAATAAAGCATGAGCCAATAAATGAAAAAATGCAAGCTTTGGATAACCTATAGCCAAAATTCTTATGATTAAACCAAGTTGTCTTAAAGTAGAAAGAGCAATAATCTTCTTTAAATCAAACTCAAAATTAGCGCCCAATCCAGCCATAAATATAGTTATACAACCAATTAAAAGTAAAAATCAACCACAATTATAAGTATCCAATATTGGTCTAAAACGAATTAATAAATAAACACCAGCAGTAACAAGAGTAGAAGAATGAACTAAAGCAGAAACAGGAGTAGGAGCTGCTATAGCAGCAGGAAGTCATGAAGAGAAAGGAATCTGAGCTCTCTTAGTTATAGCTGCTAAAACAATTAATGTAGTAATGAGCTTTATTTCAAAAGAATTAGAAATAAAATCATAATAATAAATATAATTTCAACCACCAAAATTTAACATTCATGCAATAGAAATTGAAATAGCAACATCACCAATACGATTAGAAAGTGCAGTTAATATACCAGCACTATAAGATTTTACATTTTGATAATAAATAACTAAACAATAAGAAACTAAACCTAAACCATCTCAACCTAATAAAATTCTAACTAAATTAGGACTAATAATTAAAAAACCTATAGAAAGAATAAATATTAAAACAATAATAATAAAACGATTTATATTCTTTTCACCAGATATATAATCCTCTCTATAATAAATAACCAAAGAAGAAATATATATAACAAAAGATATAAAAATAAGAGATATTCAATCCAAAATTAAAGTTATAACAACTATAGAACCATTTAAATTGAAAAGCTCTCACTCAACAAAAACTCTATAATCAATTATTAAATAATAAATACCTAAAATAAAAATTATAGTTCTCGAAATAAACAAAGAAAAAAAACTCAAAGAACAAATAGAAAATAAATTCACGGCCTAAGATGAAAAACTTCATATCATTGATTCCACAAAACAATATTTTTAATTAAAATACTTAAGCAAACTAAACAAAGAAATATTCACCCTTTAAACAGAGAATATTTAAAGGCAATCAATGTAAGAGTAAAAGATGATATTCACGAAAATAACCAAGAGAACAAGTATAAACACCAGAATAATAATTCCCATGCTGAGAATAAGAATATATATACAAAGTATAAACAGCTCTAAAAAAAGATAAAAAAATCAAAGCAAAGAATCTAAAAGAAGATCAAGATATAATTCTATTTAATAATCTAATTTCACCTACCAAATTTAAAGAAGGAGGAGCAGCCATATTTGATGATCTTAAAAGAAATCATCATAAAGCCATTCTTGGCATCAAATTAATTATACCCTTGTTAATTAATAATCTTCGTCTACCTAAACGTTCATAAATAATATTAGATAAACAAAATAAACCAGAAGAACATAAACCATGACCAACCATTAGAGAAAGAGAACCTACACAACCTCATCAATTCATAGTCATCAATCCACCAATAACCATTCTTATATGAGCAACAGAAGAATATGCAATTAAAGACTTTAAATCAACCTGACGAAAACAAATAAATCTTACAATAACACCCCCAGATAAACCTAAAGACAATCAAAAATAATTAAACTTTAAACCCAAATAAGAAATAACCTTTATAACACGAAAAATACCATAACCACCTAACTTTAATAAAACACCAGCAAGAATTATTCTACCTGAAATAGGGGCCTCTACATGAGCCTTAGGAAGTCATAAATGAACCAAAAACATAGGTATCTTAACTAAAAAAGCCAAAATTATAAATACATAAAACATAAAATAATAAGAACCAAAATCAACCAATAAAGGAAAATATAAAGTATTACAAAAATCATAAACCTTAAATAAAACTAATAATAAAGGTAATCTAGCAACCAAAGTATAAAAAATTAAATAAACACCAGCCTGCAAACGCTCAGGTTGATAACCCCAACCCAAAATTAAAAGTAAAGTAGGAACTAATCTAGCCTCAAAAAAAATATAAAAAGAAAGAAGACTTCATCTAGCAAATGAACAATAAAGCATAATTATTAAAATCAAAACCATAAAAACAAAAAAATTAGAATGATATGAACTTAAATAAACTGAACCTCTAGCAGTGATTATTAAAGAACAAATCCAAAAACTAAGTGAAATTAAACTAAAAGAAAAATAATCAATACCAAAATAATATCTAATTATATTCAAATCAGCATATGAATAAACACAAATTATAAAAACAAAACCCGACAGAAACATTAAAGAATGAACCAACCATCAACAATTATTTAATAAACAAAGAGGGATCAAAAAAATAGTTATAAATAAATACTTTAACATAAAGATAAACCAAAAGAATTAAAAAAATCATTACCATGAGAACGAATTATTGAAACTAAAATAGAAAGACCTAAAGCACCCTCACAAACAGAAAAAACTAAAAAAATAACAGGAAAAAAATAATCATAATCAAACTCAATAAGAAAAACAATAACTAACATAAATAAAGAAAGAACAATATATTCTAATCTCAAAAGAACCATTAATAAATGTTTACGTTTAGAAGAAAAAACATAAACACCAGCAAAATAAATCAATAAAGAAGTAAAAATAGAGAATATAAACATTAGTTTTAATAGTTTAAAAAAAACGCCGGTCTTGTAAACCGGAAATAAGTCCAGCCCCCACTTTTAAAACTTCAGAGGTGGAAAAGCTTCCATCATCGGTCCCCAAAACCGGTATTTTAAATAAACTAACCCCTGAAATGATCAAAATAATAATTATATCATTATCAAATGTAATAAATATTAATTTTATTAAATTAAGACACCCAATATCAATAATGCTTTTTATTATCCTTCAAACCTTCCTAGTTGGATTAATAACAGGAACAATAATAGAAAGATATTGATTATCATATATTTTATTTTTAACATTTCTTGGTGGTATACTAGTATTATTTATTTACATTACAAGAATTGCATCAAACGAAATATTTCAGCCTAAATCAATCACTATAATTATTACATTAATAATGTGAGTATTTATCATATTAATATTAATTATTCTAGATATATCTATATTTATAGACTTTTTAAAAAACACCGAAACTATAAATATTGATAATTCAATCAATTATCAAAAAATAACAATATCTTTAGAAAAATTATATAATAGACCAACATTCATTATTACAATAATAATAATAATTCATTTATTTTTAGCACTACTAGCAGTTGTTAAAATCACCAATATTAATCAGGGACCTATTCGTAAAATAAGATAATTACTAATGAATAAAGCCTTACGATTAAGACATCCTTTAATTAAAATTATTAATAACTCTTTAATTGACTTACCTGCCCCAACAAATATTTCATTTTGATGAAATTTTGGATCCCTATTAGGGTTATGTTTGGTAATTCAAATCGTAACTGGACTATTTTTAGCTATACATTATACATCAAATATTGAAATAGCATTCAGTAGTGTAGTACACATCTGCCGAGACGTAAATAATGGTTGAATTATCCGAACCTTACACGCAAATGGAGCATCTATATTTTTTATTTGTATTTACTTACATGTAGGACGGGGAATTTACTATGGATCTTATATATATATACATACCTGAATAATTGGTACAGTGATTTTATTTTTAGTTATAGCAACTGCATTTATAGGATATGTCTTACCCTGAGGCCAAATATCTTTTTGAGGTGCAACAGTAATTACTAATTTATTATCAGCAATCCCATACTTAGGAACAGATTTAGTCCAATGAGTATGAGGAGGATTCGCTGTTGATAATGCAACATTAAATCGATTCTTCACATTCCATTTTGTATTACCATTTATTATTGCTGCTATAGCAGCAATTCATTTATTTTTTCTTCACCAAACAGGATCTAATAATCCTCTTGGACTAAATGGAGATATTGAAAAAATTCCATTCCATCCATACTTTACCTTTAAGGATTCTATTACATTTGTAATAATAACATCATTATTAATTATACTATGTTTAATTAATCCTTACCTATTAGGAGATCCAGATAACTTTGTACCTGCCAACCCATTAGTAACACCAGTTCACATTCAACCAGAATGATATTTCCTATTTGCATATGCAATTCTACGATCTATCCCTAATAAGTTAGGAGGTGTTATTGCATTATTTTTATCAATTAGAATCTTAATAATTTTACCATTTTATAATAAAACACCATTCCGAGGCATTCAATTTTACCCTATTAATCAAATTTTATTCTGAATTATAGTAGTTGTTGTATGCTTACTAACGTGAATTGGTAAACGACCTGTTGAAGAACCTTATATTATAACAGGTCAAATCTTAACAATTATTTACTTCACATATTTCTTAATTAATGTCCATGTCGCAAACGCATGAGATAAATTAATTAAGGAATAAAGTTAATTAGCTTAGGAAAAGCATATGTTTTGAAAACATAAAATTAGAAGTTTAACTCTTCTATTAACTTTTCTCAAAAAATTTCACTAAACAAATGAGATAAATAAAATCTTTAAACCAACAAAGAAAATAAAAAATTCAAAGATAAAGGTAAAAAACTTTTTCAAGGTAAGTACATTAATTTATCATAACGGAACCATGGTAATGTTCCACGAACCCAAATAAAACCAAAAGATATAATAGCAAGCTTAATAAAAAATATAAAAGAATAAAAATCACCGCCCAAAAAAATTAAAGCCAATAACATTCTTATGAAGACAATTCTAGTATATTCAGCTAAAAAAATTAAAGTAAAACCACCCGCACCATACTCAATATTAAATCCTGAAACTAACTCAGATTCCCCTTCAGCAAAATCAAAAGGAGTACGATTAGTTTCAGCTAAGCAAGAAGCAAAACAAGCTAAAGCTAAAGGAAAAGAAATAATAATAAATCAACAATAAAGCTGATAGTTTATAAAATCAAACATTCTGTTGATCTTCTTATGTTAGCTCTAAATATAATTGCTCGGTTTGTAATCATTCTTTCTCATATAATTACAATGAATATAATGATTCCTACAATAGAAATTGTAGACCCAATTCTTCACACTACGTTTCATGATGTATATGCGTCTGGGTAGTCAGAGTATCGTCGAGGTCAAAGAATGATGTATTTAAATTTCGATCTGTTAATAATATAGTAATAGCTCCTGCTAAAACTGGAAGTGAAAGAAGGAGAAGTAATGCTGTAATAGCTACAGATCATACAAATAAAGGTGTTTGATCTAAAGTTATACTTTCTGATCGTATATTAATTGCTGTTGTAATGAAATTCACTGCACCAAGAATAGATGATACACCTGCTAAGTGCAGTGAAAAAATAGCTAGATCTACAGATGCACCCCCGTGTGCAATAGCTCCTGCTAGAGGAGGGTAAACTGTTCATCCTGTACCAGCACCATTATCTACTATAGAAGATGTAAGAAGAAGGGTTAGTGAAGGTGGTAGTAATCAAAAACTTATATTATTTATTCGTGGAAATGCTATATCTGGTGCACCAATTATTAGTGGAACAAGTCAATTACCAAATCCACCAATTTTAATAGGTATTACTATAAAGAAAATTATTACGAATGCGTGAGCTGTAATAATAACATTATAAATCTGGTCATCCCCAATTAGAGATCCGCGTTGGCCAAGTTCAGCACGAATAAGTATTCTTATTGATGTTCCTACTATTCCTGCTCATGCTCCAAATATGAAGTAAAAAGTACCAATGTCCTTATGGTTTGTTGAGAATAATCATTTTTGCGGTAAGATGGCTGAATTTTAGGTGGTAGACTGTAAATCTACTTATGAGATGTTTTCTCTCTTATCATATTTAGGTCTTATATTCAATTATGATTCTAGACTGCAATTCTAGAGGTGTAAAATTTTACTAAGGCCTAAAAGATTATTCTTTTAATTATAACTTTGAAGGTTATTAGTTTGATTAACTTAAGTCCTTAGTATAATGAAATTAAGGTTGATGTTGAAATCAATCCTATTGTTGAAATTATTACTGTTATAGGAAGAATGATTCTTGATTTTTGGGACTTTATCTTTATAGATCACGAATTTTCTGTGTATGATATAATTAGAGCTGAGAATCTAATATGTATATAGTAGTAGAGTGTAATTGTAGTTAATACAACTATAATAGTTATAATAGTTGTTATATTGTTTTCTATTAATGATTGTATTACAATTCATTTTGGTAAGAATCCAAGGAATGGTGGTAGTCCACCTAAAGATAATAAAGATAAGAATATTATGAATTTAATTTCGGTTTTTATATTTCTGGCTGAACAAATTTGATTTATGAAAAATAAATTTATTTGCTTAAATAATAAAACTATAATTAATCTTAATAGTGAGTAAATAATGAAGTATAGTTCTCAGATGTTTTCTCTGACTGTTAATGATCTAATTATTCAACCTAGATGTCTGATTGATGAATATGCTAAAAGTTGTCGTAAGGATGTTTGATTTAAACCTCCTATTGCCCCAATAATAATTCTTAAGATAATAATTGTTAAAATAAATGTTCTTAATTGAATACAATAAGATAAGACCATTATTGGGGCGATTTTTTGTCATGTTATTAATGTTAAACAATTATTTCATCTTGATGCTCCTATAACTTCTGGAAATCAGAAATGGAAAGGTGCAGCTCCAATCTTTAATAATAGTCTAGATCTAATTAATATTGATGGGATAAATTCTGTTTCCCATCCCATGGGATATTTTATTTGAATCAGCAAAATTGAAAGTAATAATATTGTCGCTGCTATTGCTTGGACTATAAAATATTTAATTGATGATTCATTTATTATTATATTTTTATTTCTTGTTAGGAGCGGAATAAATGAAAGTAAGTTGATCTCAAGTCCTATTCAAACCCCAAATCAGGAATTTGATGAAATGGACAGGATCGTTCCTATCATTAATGTTGATAGGAAGAGAAGTTTTGTAGAGTTGTTGGTCATTAAAAAGGAGAGGATTGATACCTCTATAAATGGGGTATGAACCCATTAGCTTGTTTAGCTTACCTTTTTACATTAAGGTGTATGATGCACGTTAGTTTTTGATACTAAAGGAGGTAGTTTAATTCTATCTTATGTAATTTTAATGAAGGTAATTTTATTTACTTTATTTACCCTATCAAGGTAACCCTTTAATCAGGCACTTCATTTATTTAATATATAAATCGAAAGTTTTTTTTTGAAATTCTTT
Source organism: Schistocerca gregaria (assembly GCF_023897955.1). NCBI lineage: Eukaryota > Metazoa > Arthropoda > Insecta > Orthoptera > Acrididae > Schistocerca > Schistocerca gregaria. The sequence goes on from NC_064925.1 coordinate 18,404,388, forward strand.
TATGTATTATTTTGTTTAATTAGGATTAATTTATCCTGCTCATTTTATTTTTTTATATATATATATATAATAAATAATTTATATTAATATATTACATTTAATTGAAATTAAAGTATTATAAGTTCATCTTACCATTATCAATTGATTATTTTAATGCAATTATTTACCTAGGATTATAGCTACTTATGTTTTTAGCTTAAAATAGGTTATTATAAAATAATATATATAATAATATGTAATTTAATATTTAATATTATTATAATTGGATATAATAAATAAAATTATTAATTTAAATATAAAATATTATAATTAATATATATAATTATATTAATTATAATAATATAATTATGTAAATTATTTATAATTAGATTATTTAACTAATATATATGAAAGTTAACTTTATATAAAAAAAGAATTCATATTAATAACATATTATATTAAATTACATAATTGTATAAAATATATTTATTATATTATTTAATCTTTATTTATTTATTAGTGAAAAGAAAGATTAAATAAGAAAGAATATAATACATTTATTGCTATACATGTTCCATATTAATCTTTAATTATATATAATAGAGAAGTTGTTGTGGTCATACATAGGGGCGTTTCTTTTTTTTTTTGTTAATGTTTGTGTTTTTTTTCTTTTTTTTTCTTTAAATATTTGAATCTTTTATTTTTTCCTGAATTAATAGATTTAAAATTTTCTTATTTTTTATTTTTAAAAGTTTTATTCTTTCTTGTTTATTCACTCTTTCTTTGTATAATATGTAAGTTTTGTTAGACTAAATGTTCTTTTTGCAGTAATTTGATTTAATTATCAAGTGATTTTGGATTTAGCAATTGATTTAGTATCGGCATAATTCGTGCCAGCAGCCGCGGTTATACGACTGATACAAGTGAATATTATTGGTTAAAACAGTTGTTTATATTATTAGGGTTGAAATATAAATTTGTAAGGTGAAATGTTAAAATTTATTTGTGGCCCTTTTTATGAATCTGTGAAATTTAAATAATAAACTAGGATTAGATACCCTATTATTTTAAATGTTAATTATATTTACCAGGGTACTATTAGTTAAGGTCTTTAAACCCAAAGAATTTGGCGGTATCTCATTCCATTCAGAGGAACCTACCCCATGATTGATAATACACGATTTACTCTACTTAATTTATTTGTTTGTATATCTCCGTTATCAGAGAATCTTTTTAGAGTTATAATTCTCAAGATTTATAATTATAAAATATTTCAGGTCAAGGTGCAGCTTATAGTTAAGAGGATAGTGAAATACTGTTAATGAAGGTGGATTTGATAGTAATTTAATTTATTTAATTTAACTGATATTGGCTCTGAGATGTGTACACATCGCCCGTCACTCTCATTATTGATTATTCTATTTTATTTTAAAGTAGCTTCAATTTAGATGAGATAAGTCGTAACATAGTAGATGTACTGGAAAGTGTATCTAGGAAGAGTTTCAAGATATAACTTATTGGTAAAGTGTTTCATTTACACTGAAAATTTTTCTGTGCAAATCAGGATATCTTGATTATTTATTTTATTATATTTATTTTTTGTTTATTTAATTATTTAATATAAATAATTTTATTATATTTTTGTCTTAGTATATTTTATAGAATTGATTTTTTAAATTATAGTTTATTGGTAATGTGAGTGTTTTATGAAATACTATTTTAAATTTTTTTAAGTAGATTTTATTTATTGTACCTTTTGTATCAGGGTTTATCAAAATTTTAGTATTTATTTTACTTGTCTCGATTTGGGTTGATTTATAAATAATTTATAGTTAATGTATCATAATTATTATTAAATTATTTATAGAAATGAGATGTTAATCGTTTCCCAAGATATCTAGTTTCTTAAGAAAAAATTTAATTTTTTAAAGTTATTTGTTTTTATTTAATTTTTTAAGTAAAAATATTAACTTATTTATTCTTTAAGGGATAAGCTTTGAAGTTAATAACCTATAATTTATTTTATAGAAATATAATAGTAAGCTTTAAACCAGCTATCTTTAAGATTACGTTTTAGTTCATTATTTTTTATTTTGATTTTATAAATATTTTAGGTTTTTTATTAAGATTATTAATTTAATTTTAAAATTTTTGTAATAATGATAGAATTAGTATATTTATTTGTATGAAATTTTTACCTTGTGAACTTATTATAAGGAACTAGGCAAAATTGATTTCCGCCTGTTTATCAAAAACATGTCCTCTTGTTTATATTTTGAGGTCTGGCCTGCTCACTGAGCGTATTTTTAAAGAGCCGCGGTATTTTGACCGTGCAAAGGTAGCATAATCATTAGTCTCTTAATTAGTGGCTGGAATGAATGGCTTGACGAGAAATCAACTGTCTCTTAATAAATTTTTGAATTTAACTTTTGAGTCAAAAGGCTTAAATTCTTCTTTAGGACGAGAAGACCCTATAGAGCTTGACATTTTACTTTTATATAGTTTTTTGTTTGTCTTTCTATATTTAATGATGATGTTTTGTTGGGGTGACATGAAGAATAGATAAACTCTTCATTATTATATCATTTATTTATGTTTGTTATTTTGATCCATAATTTATGATCATAAGACTAAGTTACCTTAGGGATAACAGCGTAATTGTTTTTGAGAGCTCATATCGACAAAGCAGATTGCGACCTCGATGTTGGATTAAGAAAAATTTTGGGTGCAGGAGCCCAATGATTAGGTCTGTTCGACCTTTAAATTCTTACATGATCTGAGTTCAGACCAGCGTGAGCCAGGTCGGTTTCTATCCTAAGATTGTTAATCCATATTAGTACGAAAGGACCATATGGTTAAAATATTTTTTGTTATATTGATTAATATTAATTTATTTACTATTTTGACAGATTAATGTGTTGAATTTAGAATTCATTTATGTAGATTTTTTCTACAAATAGTATTGATACTTTATGATTTATTTATATTTATTTTGAATTTTCTTTTATTGGTTATTTGTGTTTTAATTAGTGTTGCCTTTTTAACTTTATTAGAGCGTAAGGTTTTAGGTTATATTCAGATTCGAAAGGGTCCAAATAAGGTAGGTTTTGTTGGAATTCCTCAGCCATTTAGAGATGCTATTAAGTTAATTTGTAAGGAGCAGCCAATTCCTATTATATCTAATTACCTACTTTATTATTTTTCCCCTGTTTTTAATTTAATGATTTCTTTAGCCGTTTGAGTAATTTTTCCTTATTTAACTTATATGTGTTCTTTTTCTTATGGATTTTTATTTTTTTTATGTTGTACTAGATTAGGTGTTTATACTGTTATAATTGCTGGTTGATCTTCTAATTCAAATTATTCATTATTAGGTTCTCTTCGTTCTGTTGCTCAAACAATTTCTTATGAAGTTAGTTTAGCTTTAATTTTATTGTCTTTAATTATTTTAATTGGTAGTTTTAATATGTTTGATTTTATAAACTATCAGCTTTATTGTTGATTTATTATTATTTCTTTTCCTTTAGCTTTAGCTTGTTTTGCTTCTTGCTTAGCTGAAACTAACCGTACTCCTTTTGATTTTGCTGAAGGGGAATCTGAGTTAGTTTCAGGATTTAATATTGAGTATGGTGCGGGTGGTTTTACTTTAATTTTTTTAGCTGAATATACTAGAATTGTCTTCATAAGAATGTTATTGGCTTTAATTTTTTTGGGTGGTGATTTTTATTCTTTTATATTTTTTATTAAGCTTGCTATTAAATCTTTTGGTTTTATTTGGGTTCGTGGCACATTACCACGGTTCCGTTATGATAAATTAATGTACTTAGCTTGAAAAAGTTTTTACCTTTATCTTTGAATTTTTTTATTTTCTTTGTTGGTTTAAAGATTTTATTTATCTCATTTGTTTAGTGAAATTTTTTGAGAAAAGTTAATAGAAGAGTTAAACTTCTAATTTTATGTTTTCAAAACATATGCTTTTCCTAAGCTAATTAACTTTATTCCTTAATTAATTTATCTCATGCGTTTGCGACATGGACATTAATTAAGAAATATGTGAAGTAAATAATTGTTAAGATTTGACCTGTTATAATATAAGGTTCTTCAACAGGTCGTTTACCAATTCACGTTAGTAAGCATACAACAACTACTATAATTCAGAATAAAATTTGATTAATAGGGTAAAATTGAATGCCTCGGAATGGTGTTTTATTATAAAATGGTAAAATTATTAAGATTCTAATTGATAAAAATAATGCAATAACACCTCCTAACTTATTAGGGATAGATCGTAGAATTGCATATGCAAATAGGAAATATCATTCTGGTTGAATGTGAACTGGTGTTACTAATGGGTTGGCAGGTACAAAGTTATCTGGATCTCCTAATAGGTAAGGATTAATTAAACATAGTATAATTAATAATGATGTTATTATTACAAATGTAATAGAATCCTTAAAGGTAAAGTATGGATGGAATGGAATTTTTTCAATATCTCCATTTAGTCCAAGAGGATTATTAGATCCTGTTTGGTGAAGAAAAAATAAATGAATTGCTGCTATAGCAGCAATAATAAATGGTAATACAAAATGGAATGTGAAGAATCGATTTAATGTTGCATTATCAACAGCGAATCCTCCTCATACTCATTGGACTAAATCTGTTCCTAAGTATGGGATTGCTGATAATAAATTAGTAATTACTGTTGCACCTCAAAAAGATATTTGGCCTCAGGGTAAGACATATCCTATAAAAGCAGTTGCTATAACTAAAAATAAAATCACTGTACCAATTATTCAGGTATGTATATATATATATATAAGATCCATAGTAAATTCCCCGTCCTACATGTAAGTAAATACAAATAAAAAATATAGATGCTCCATTTGCGTGTAAGGTTCGGATAATTCAACCATTATTTACGTCTCGGCAGATGTGTACTACACTACTGAATGCTATTTCAATATTTGATGTATAATGTATAGCTAAAAATAGTCCAGTTACGATTTGAATTACCAAACATAACCCTAATAGGGATCCAAAATTTCATCAAAATGAAATATTTGTTGGGGCAGGTAAGTCAATTAAAGAGTTATTCATAATTTTAATTAAAGGATGTCTTAATCGTAAGGGTTTATTCATTAGTAATTATCTTATTTTACGAATAGGTCCCTGATTAATATTGGTGATTTTAACAACTGCTAGTAGTGCTAAAAATAAATGAATTATTATTATTATTGTAATAATGAATGTTGGTCTATTATATAATTTTTCTAAAGATATTGTTATTTCTTGATAATTGATTGAATTATCAATATTTATAGTTTCGGTGTTTTTGAAAAAGTCTATAAATATAGATATATCTAGAATAATTAATATTAATATGATAAATACTCACATTATTAATGTAATAATTATAGTGATTGATTTAGGCTGAAATATTTCGTTTGATGCAATTCTTGTAATGTAAATAAATAATACTAGTATACCACCAAGAAATGTTAAAAATAAAATATATGATAATCAATATCTTTCTATTATTGTTCCTGTTATTAATCCAACTAGGAAGGTTTGAAGGATAATAAAAAGCATTATTGATATTGGGTGTCTTAATTTAATAAAATTAATATTTATTACATTTGATAATGATATAATTATTATTTTGATCATTTCAGGGGTTAGTTTATTTAAAATACCGGTTTTGGGGACCGATGATGGAAGCTTTTCCACCTCTGAAGTTTTAAAAGTGGGGGCTGGACTTATTTCCGGTTTACAAGACCGGCGTTTTTTTTAAACTATTAAAACTAATGATTATATTCTCTATTTTTACTTCTTTATTGATTTATTTTGCTGGTGTTTATGTTTTTTCTTCTAAACGTAAACATTTATTAATGGTTCTTTTGAGATTAGAATATATTGTTCTTTCTTTATTTATGTTAGTTATTGTTTTTCTTATTGAGTTTGATTATGATTATTTTTTTCCTGTTATTTTTTTAGTTTTTTCTGTTTGTGAGGGTGCTTTAGGTCTTTCTATTTTAGTTTCAATAATTCGTTCTCATGGTAATGATTTTTTTAATTCTTTTGGTTTATCTTTATGTTAAAGTATTTATTTATAACTATTTTTTTGATCCCTCTTTGTTTATTAAATAATTGTTGATGGTTGGTTCATTCTTTAATGTTTCTGTCGGGTTTTGTTTTTATAATTTGTGTTTATTCATATGCTGATTTGAATATAATTAGATATTATTTTGGTATTGATTATTTTTCTTTTAGTTTAATTTTACTTAGTTTTTGGATTTGTTCTTTAATAATCACTGCTAGAGGTTCAGTTTATTTAAGTTCATATCATTCTAATTTTTTTGTTTTTATGGTTTTGATTTTAATAATTATGCTTTATTGTTCATTTGCTAGATTAAGTCTTCTTTCTTTTTATATTTTTTTTGAGGCTAGATTAGTTCCTACTTTACTTTTAATTTTGGGTTGGGGTTATCAACCTGAGCGTTTTATACTTTGGTTGCTAGATTACCTTTATTATTAGTTTTATTTAAGGTTTATGATTTTTCTAATACTTTATATTTTCCTTTATTGGTTGATTTTGGTTCTTATTATTTTATGTTTTATGTATTTATAATTTTGGCTTTTTTAGTTGAGATACCTATGTTTTTGGTTCATTTATGACTTCCTAAGGCTCATGTAGAGGCCCCTATTTCAGGTAGAATAATTCTTGCTGGTGTTTTATTAAAGTTAGGTGGTTATGGTATTTTTCGTGTTATAAAGGTTATTTCTTATTTGGGTTTAAAGTTTAATATTTTTGATTGTCTTTAGGTTTATCTGGGGGTGTTATTGTAAGATTTATTTGTTTTCGTCAGGTTGATTTAAAGTCTTTAATTGCATATTATTCTGTTGCTCATAAAAGAATGGTTATTGGTGGATTGATGACTATGAATTGATGAGGTTGTGTAGGTTCTCTTTCTCTAATGGTTGGTCATGGTTTATGTTCTTCTGGTTTATTTTGTTTATCTAATATTATTTATGAACGTTTAGGTAGACGAAGATTATTAATTAACAAGGGTATAATTAATTTGATGCCAAGAATGGCTTTATGATGATTTCTTTTAAGATCATCAAATATAGCTGCTCCTCCTTCTTTAAATTTGGTAGGTGAAATTAGATTATTAAATAGAATTATATCTTGATCTTCTTTTAGATTCTTTGCTTTGATTTTTTTATCTTTTTTTAGAGCTGTTTATACTTTGTATATATATTCTTATTCTCAGCATGGGAATTATTATTCTGGTGTTTATACTTGTTCTCTTGGTTATTTTCGTGAATATCATCTTTTACTTTTACATTGATTGCCTTTAAATATTCTCTGTTTAAAGGGTGAATATTTCTTTGTTTAGTTTGCTTAAGTATTTTAATTAAAAATATTGTTTTGTGGAATCAATGATATGAAGTTTTTCATCTTAGGCCGTGAATTTATTTTCTATTTGTTCTTTGAGTTTTTTTTCTTTGTTTATTTCGAGAACTATAATTTTTATGTTAGGTATTTATTATTTAATAATTGATTATAGAGTTTTTGTTGAGTGAGAGCTTTTCAATTTAAATGGTTCTATAGTTGTTATAACTTTAATTTTGGATTGAATATCTCTTATTTTTATATCTTTTGTTATATATATTTCTTCTTTGGTTATTTATTATAGAGAGGATTATATATCTGGTGAAAAGAATATAAATCGTTTTATTATTATTGTTTTAATATTTATTCTTTCTATAGGTTTTTTAATTATTAGTCCTAATTTAATTAGAATTTTATTAGGTTGAGATGGTTTAGGTTTAGTTTCTTATTGTTTAGTTATTTATTATCAAAATGTAAAATCTTATAGTGCTGGTATATTAACTGCACTTTCTAATCGTATTGGTGATGTTGCTATTTTAATTTCTATTGCATGAATGTTAAATTTTGGTGGTTGAAATTATATTTATTATTATGATTTTATTTCTAATTCTTTTGAAATAAAGCTCATTACTATATTAATTGTTTTAGCAGCTATAACTAAGAGAGCTCAGATTCCTTTCTCTTCATGACTTCCTGCTGCTATAGCAGCTCCTACTCCTGTTTCTGCTTTAGTTCATTCTTCTACTCTTGTTACTGCTGGTGTTTATTTATTAATTCGTTTTAGACCAATATTGGATACTTATAATTGTGGTTGATTTTTACTTTTAATTGGTTGTATAACTATATTTATGGCTGGATTGGGCGCTAATTTTGAGTTTGATTTAAAGAAGATTATTGCTCTTTCTACTTAGAGACAACTTGGTTTAATAATAAGAATTTTGGCTATAGGTTATCCAAAGCTTGCATTTTTTCATTTATTGGCTCATGCTTTATTTAAGGCATTATTATTTATATGTGCAGGTTCAATAATTCATAATTTGAAGGATTCTCAGGATATTCGTTTTATAGGATCAATTGTTAATTTCATACCTTTAACTTCAGTTTGTTTTAATGTTTCTAGTTTATCTTTGTGTGGAATACCTTTTTTAGCGGGATTTTATTCAAAGGATTTAATTCTTGAGATGGTTTGTTTAAGATGAATTAATTGTTTAATTTTTTTTCTTTATTTTTTTTCTACTGGTTTAACTGCTTCTTATTCTTTTCGTTTGTTTTATTATTCAATATCTGGTGATAATAATTTTTATTCAAGATTTTCTTTTGATGATAAGGGTTATTATATTTCATTTGGAATCCTATTCCTCATGTGATTGCTTTACCTTATTATTTAAAGTTTTTAACTATTACAGTTGTTATTTTAGGTGCTTATTTAGGTTATCTTATTTCTAATTTTGATTTTTCTCATAATTTATTTTCTTTAAGTATACTTTCTTTTGTTAGATTTGCTGGTTCTATATGATTTATACCTTTTCTTTCAACTAAGTTTATTAGATATATTCCTTTAAAAATAGGTTATTATTCATCTAAGTCATTTGATTATGGTTGAGGTGAATTACTTGGTGGTCAAGGTTTATATAGATTATTTATTTATTTAATTGCTTATATTCAAGGTTGATATGATTCTAATTTCAAGATTTATCTTTTAACTTTTATTTTTTGAATATTTATTTTGGTAATATTGTTTTTCGTTTACTTAAATAGCTTATAATTAGAGCGTGACACTGAAGATGTTAAGGAAGTATTTTTACTTTTAAGTATTTATAAATATAGATATATTATTTTTACAGTGAAAATGTAATGTTTTATTTAAACTATATAAATTTTAGAAATGTTAACGGAGTTTAACCGCTAATATAAAAAGTTAGCAGCTTTCATATTGGCTTTACATTTCCTTAATTGGAACTATTATAGTTAAATTATATTATTAACAGTAATATGCCTCTTTTTGAATCAATTAATAAGAATAAGGGTAGTACATACCAATCTTCCAGGTCGAAACTGACTGCAATATTTCGCTTCTTATTCTATTTAAGGTTGATTGATAATATCAATACTTTTTGAATGCAACCCAAATGTTATATTTAACTACAACCCTTTATTCTGCTCATTGTAATGCTCCTTGGTTTCATTCATGGTATAGTCCTCCTAATAGAACTAGAATAAAAAATATTGTTGATACTGTTCAGATTATAATGTCTGAAGTTTTAAAAATAATTACAATTGGTAGAATTAGTGCAATTTCTACATCAAAAATTAAAAAGATTACTGCGATTAGGAAGAATCGTATTGAGAATGGTATTCGTGCTGATCTTTTTGGATCAAACCCACATTCAAATGGTGATCTTTTTTCTCGATCATTAATTAATTTTTTTGATAGTGTTGTTGCCAGGATTATAACAATTATTGGAATAATAAATCTAATGAAAACTCTTGTTGATAGAATTAGAATTGTTTTTCTTGATTTATATCAAGCTTTCTGATTGGAAGTCAAATGTACTATTTATACTAGAAAAACAATTATCTACCTCATCAATAAATAGAGATATATAAGAATAATCATACTACATCTACGAAGTGTCAGTATCATGCTGCTGCTTCAAATCCAAAGTGATGTCTTGGTGAAAATTGATTTATTGAGTGTCGAAGTAGACATGTTGATAAAAAGATTGTTCCAATAATTACGTGTAAACCATGGAATCCTGTTGCCACAAAGAATGTTGATCCATAAACTGCATCTGCAATGGTAAAAGGTGCTTCTCAATATTCATATGCTTGAAGAATTGTAAAGTATAGTCCTAATAACACTGTGAAGAATAATCCTTGTAGTGCTTGAGTATGATTAGATTCCATTAAACTATGATGTGCTCATGTTACTGTTACTCCTGATGCTAAAAGAATAGCTGTATTAAGTAATGGAATTTGTATAGGGTTAAAGGGTTGAATTCCCATTGGATATAAATAATTATATTAATTATAATATTTTATATTTAAATTAATAATTTTATTTATTATATCCAATTATAATAATATTAAATATCAAATTACATATTATTATATGTATTATATTATAATAACTTATTTTAAGCTAAAAACATAAGTAGCTATAATCCTAGGTAAATAATTGCATTAAAATAATCAATTGATAATGGTAAGATGAACTTATAATACTTTAATTTCAATTAAATGTAATATATTAATATAAATTATTTATTATATATATATATATATATATATAAAAAAATAAAATGAGCAGGGTAAATTAATCCTAATTATACAAAATAATACATAAAAGAATTTAAAAAAAAACTATCGATTTATATATAAAATAAATGAAGTGCCTGATTAAAGGGTTACCTTGATAGGGTAAATAAAGTAAATAAAATTACCTTCATTAAAATTACATAAGATAGAATTAAACTACCTCCTTTAGTATCAAAAACTAACGTGCATCATACACCTTAATGTAAAAAGGTAAGCTAAACAAGCTAATGGGATCATACCCCATTTATAGAGGTATCTATCCTCTCCTTTTTAATGACCAACAACTCTACAAAACTTCTCTTCCTATCAAAATTAATGATAGGAACGATCCTGTCCATTTCATCAAATTCCTGATTTGGGGTTTGAATAGGACTTGAGATCAACTTACTTTCATTTATTCTGCTCCTAACAAGAAATAAAAATATAATAATAAATGAATCATCAATTAAATATTTTATTGTCCAAGCAATAGCATCGACAATATTATTATTTTCAATTTTGCTGATTCAAATAAAATATCCCATGGGATGGGAAACAGAATTTATCCCATCAATAATAATTAGATCTAGACTATTATTAAAGATTGGAGCTGCACCTTTCCATTTCTGATTTCCAGAAGTTATAGGAGCATCAATATGAAATAATTGTTTAACATTAATAACATGACAAAAAATCGCCCCAATAATGGTCTTATCTTATTGTATTCAATTAAGAACTTTTATTTGAACAATTATTATCTTAAGAATTATTATTGGGGCAATAGGAGGTTTAAATCAAACATCCTTACGACAACTTTTAGCATATTCATCAATCAGACATCTAGGTTGAATAATTAGATCATTAACAGTCAGAGAAAACATCTGAGAACTATACTTCATTATTTACTCACTATTAAGATTAATTATAGTTTTATTATTTAAGCAAATAAATTTATTTTTCATAAATCAAATTTATTCAGCCAGAAATATAAAAACCGAAATTAAATTCATAATATTCTTATCTTTATTATCTTTAGGTGGACTACCACCATTCCTTGGATTCTTACCAAAATGAATTGTAATACAATCATTAATAGAAAACAATATAACAACTATTATAACTATTATAGTTGTATTAACTACAATTACACTCTACTACTATATACGTATTAGATTCTCAGCTCTAATTATATCATACACAGAAAATTCGTGATCTATAAAGATAAAGTCCCAAAAATCAAGAATCATTCTTCCTATAACAGTAATAATTTCAACAATAGGATTGATTTCAACATCAACCTTAATTTCATTATACTAAGGACTTAAGTTAATCAAACTAATAACCTTCAAAGTTATAATTAAAAGAATAATCTTTTAGGCCTTAGTAAAATTTTACACCTCTAGAATTGCAGTCTAGAATCATAATTGAATATAAGACCTAAATATGATAAGAGAGAAAACATCTCATAAGTAGATTTACAGTCTACCACCTAAAATTCAGCCATCTTACCGCAAAAATGATTATTCTCAACAAACCATAAGGACATTGGTACTTTATACTTCATATTTGGAGCATGAGCAGGAATAGTAGGAACATCAATAAGAATACTTATTCGTGCTGAACTTGGCCAACCCGGATCTCTAATTGGGGATGACCAGATTTATAATGTTATTATTACAGCTCACGCATTCGTAATAATTTTCTTTATAGTAATACCTATTATAATTGGTGGATTTGGTAATTGACTTGTTCCACTAATAATTGGTGCACCAGATATAGCATTTCCACGAATAAATAATATAAGTTTTTGATTACTACCACCTTCACTAACCCTTCTTCTTACATCTTCTATAGTAGATAATGGTGCTGGTACAGGATGAACAGTTTACCCTCCTCTAGCAGGAGCTATTGCACACGGGGGTGCATCTGTAGATCTAGCTATTTTTTCACTGCACTTACTAGGTGTATCATCTATTCTTGGTGCAGTGAATTTCATTACAACAGCAATTAATATACGATCAGAAAGTATAACTTTAGATCAAACACCTTTATTTGTATGATCTGTAGCTATTACAGCATTACTTCTCCTTCTTTCACTTCCAGTTTTAGCAGGAGCTATTACTATATTATTAACAGATCGAAATTTAAATACATCATTCTTTGACCCTGCAGGAGGGGGTGACCCAATTCTATATCAACATCTATTTTGATTCTTTAGACACCCAGAAGTTTATATTTTAATTCTACCGGGGTTCGGAATTATTTCACATATTGTATGTCAAGAAAGAGGAAAAATTGAATCATTTGGAACATTAGGTATAATTTATGCTATACTATCAATTGGACTAATAGGATTTATTGTATGAGCGCATCATATATTTACAGTAGGATTGGATGTTGACACACGAGCATATTTTACATCAGCAACAATAATTATTGCTGTACCTACAGGAATTAAGGTATTTAGATGATTAGCTACATTATATGGAACTAAATTCAAGTTCAATCCACCATTATTATGAGCTCTAGGATTTATTTTCCTATTTACAATTGGTGGATTAACAGGATTAGTATTAGCAAATTCATCACTTGATATTGTGTTACATGATACATATTATGTAGTAGCCCACTTTCATTATGTATTATCTATAGGAGCAGTATTTGCAATTATAGGAGGTGTCATTCAATGATATCCACTATTTACAGGATTAACTATAAATAATACATGATTAAAAATCCAATTTACAATTATATTCATTGGAGTAAATTTAACATTCTTTCCTCAACACTTCCTAGGATTAGCAGGAATACCTCGACGATACTCTGACTACCCAGACGCATATACATCATGAAACGTAGTATCAAGAATTGGGTCTACAATTTCTATTGTAGGAATCATTATATTCATTGTAATTATATGAGAAAGAATGATTACAAACCGAGCAATTATATTTAGAACTAACATAAGAAGATCAACAGAATGACTACAAAATAACCCTCCTGCAGAACATAGTTACTCAGAATTACCATTAATCTCTAGATTCTAATATGGCAGATTAGTGCAGTAGATTTAAGCTCTACAAATAAAGGTTTGACCTTTTATTAGAAAATATTTATTAATGGCAACATGATCAAATTTATCTCTTCAAGATGGAGCTTCACCATTAATGGAGCAATTATCATTCTTTCATGATCATACTATGGTCGTATTATTATTAATTACAGTAATTGTAGGTTATGCCCTAAGTTATATATTATTTATTGCCTATACTAACCGTAATATACTTCATGGACATTTAATTGAAACAATCTGAACAGCTTTACCAGCAATTACATTAACTTTTATTGCCCTTCCATCATTACGACTATTATATTTACTTGATGATTCAGTAGATGCAATAATTACAATTAAAACCATTGGACGACAATGATATTGAAGATATGAATATTCAGACTTCATAGACGTAGAATTTGACACTTATATAACACCAGAACAAGACCTAGAAAATGATGGATTCCGACTACTAGATGTAGATAACCGAACAATCCTACCAATAAATACAGAAGTACGAGTATTAACAAGAGCATCAGATGTTCTACACTCATGAGCAGTTCCTGCATTAGGGGTTAAAATTGATGCAACGTCAGGTCGGTTAAATCAAGGAACATTCACAATAAATCGACCTGGATTATTCTTTGGACAATGCTCAGAAATCTGTGGAGCAAACCACAGATTTATACCAATTGTAATTGAAAGAACTTCAGTAAATTTATTTATTAAGTGATTATCTAAGATAATTTAAGGAGTTAGTTAAAATAAATAACATTAGAGTGTCAATCTAAAGTAACTAAAAAAATTAGTACACCTTGAAATTCATCAGATGACTGAAAGTAAGTAATGGTCTCTTAAACCAAATAATAGTAAATTAACGACTACTTCTGATGGGGAAATTATATCCAAATCCCTCAAATATCCCCTCTTATATGATTCTCACTATTCATTATATTTTCAGCTACATTAATCTTGTTTAATCAAATAAACTTCTTCTCATTTAAACCTAACCTTATTAAAAGAGCAGAAAAAGGAACAATTGAAATAAAAAACTTAAATTGAAAATGATAACAAATCTATTCTCAACATTTGACCCATCAACTAACATCTTTAATTTATCATTAAATTGAACTAGAACATTTCTAGGACTATTATTAATCCCATCACTATTTTGACTTACACCATCACGAATTAACATTATCTGAAATAAACTAAATTTAACCTTACATAATGAATTTGAAACACTTCTTGGACCAAAATCATTTAATGGAACAACATTCATTTTCATCTCAATTTTTATTATAATATTATTTAACAATTTCATAGGATTATTCCCTTATATTTTTACTAGAACAAGACATTTAGCATTAACATTTGCAATTGCCCTACCTATATGGCTAAGATTTATATTATTTGGATGAATTAACCATACTAATCATATATTTACACACCTTGTACCACAAGGTACACCGCCTGCATTAATATCATTTATAGTACTAATTGAAACAATTAGTAATGTTATTCGACCAGGTACATTAGCAGTACGGTTGGCAGCAAATATAATTGCAGGACACTTATTATTAACCTTATTAGGAAACACAGGACCATCTATAGCAATAAACTTAATCTCATTACTAATTATTGGACAAATACTTCTATTAATTCTAGAATCAGCAGTAGCAATAATTCAAGCCTATGTTTTCTCAATTCTAAGAACTCTATATTCTAGAGAAGTATATGAAACCTATGTTAACAACTCACTCAAACCACCCATTCCACTTAGTAGACTATAGACCTTGACCATTAACAGGAGCAATTGGAGCAATAGTCCTAGTATCAGGACTAGCAAAATGATTCCACCTATTTAATATTAACTTATTCATAATTGGATTTGGAATTACCCTACTAACTATAATTCAATGATGACGAGATGTAGTACGAGAAGGAACATATCAAGGATTACATACAGGATTTGTATCAATTGGATTACGATGAGGAATAATTTTATTTATTGCATCAGAGGTATTATTTTTCGTTTCTTTTTTTTGAGCATTCTTTAGAAGAAGATTAGCACCAAGAATTGAACTAGGAATACTATGACCTCCAATAGGAATTCAACCCTTTAACCCTAGACAAATTCCATTACTTAATACAGCTATTCTTTTAGCATCAGGAGTAACAGTAACATGAGCACATCATAGTTTAATGGAATCTATTCATACTCAAGCACTACAAGGATTATTCTTCACAGTGTTATTAGGACTATACTTTACAATACTTCAAGCATATGAATATTGAGAAGCACCTTTTACCATTGCAGATGCAGTTTATGGATCAACATTCTTTGTTGCAACAGGATTCCATGGTTTACACGTAATTATTGGAACAATCTTTTTATCAACATGTCTACTTCGACACTCAATAAATCAATTTGCACCAAGACATCACTTTGGATTTGAAGCAGCAGCATGATACTGACACTTCGTAGACGTAGTATGATTATTCTTATATATCTCTATTTATTGATGAGGTAGATAATTGTTTTTCTAGTATAAATAGTACATTTGACTTCCAATCAGAAAGCTTGATATAAATCAAGAAAAACAATTCTAATTCTATCAACAAGAGTTTTCATTAGATTTATTATTCCAATAATTGTTATAATCCTGGCAACAACACTATCAAAAAAATTAATTAATGATCGAGAAAAAAGATCACCATTTGAATGTGGGTTTGATCCAAAAAGATCAGCACGAATACCATTCTCAATACGATTCTTCCTAATCGCAGTAATCTTTTTAATTTTTGATGTAGAAATTGCACTAATTCTACCAATTGTAATTATTTTTAAAACTTCAGACATTATAATCTGAACAGTATCAACAATATTTTTTATTCTAGTTCTATTAGGAGGACTATACCATGAATGAAACCAAGGAGCATTACAATGAGCAGAATAAAGGGTTGTAGTTAAATATAACATTTGGGTTGCATTCAAAAAGTATTGATATTATCAATCAACCTTAAATAGAATAAGAAGCGAAATATTGCAGTCAGTTTCGACCTGGAAGATTGGTATGTACTACCCTTATTCTTATTAATTGAAGCCAAAAAGAGGCGTATTACTGTTAATAATATAATTGAACTATAATAGTTCCAATTAAGGAAATGTAAAGCCAATATGAAAGCTGCTAACTTTTTATATTAGCGGTTAAACTCCGTTAACATTTCTAAAATTTATATAGTTTAAATAAAACATTACATTTTCACTGTAAAAATAATATATCTATATTTATAAATACTTAAAAGTAAAAATACTTCCTTAACATCTTCAGTGTCACGCTCTAATTATAAGCTATTTAAGTAAACGAAAAACAATATTACCAAAATAAATATTCAAAAAATAAAAGTTAAAAGATAAATCTTGAAATTAGAATCATATCAACCTTGAATATAAGCAATTAAATAAATAAATAATCTATATAAACCTTGACCACCGAGTAATTCACCTCAACCATAATCAAATGACTTAGATGAATAATAACCTATTTTTAAAGGAATATATCTAATAAACTTAGTTGAAAGAAAAGGTATAAATCATATAGAACCAGCAAATCTAACAAAAGAAAGTATACTTAAAGAAAATAAATTATGAGAAAAATCAAAATTAGAAATAAGATAACCTAAATAAGCACCTAAAATAACAACTGTAATAGTTAAAAACTTTAAATAATAAGGTAAAGCAATCACATGAGGAATAGGAAAAATTAATCAAGATAAAAGACTACCACCAAAAACAGCAACAAACAATAGACCAATTATTCCAAATGAAATATAATAACCCTTATCATCAAAAGAAAATCTAGAATAAAAATTATTATCACCAGATATTGAATAATAAAACAAACGAAAAGAATAAGAAGCAGTTAAACCAGTAGAAAAAAAATAAAGAAAAAAAATTAAACAATTAATTCATCTTAAACAAACCATCTCAAGAATTAAATCCTTTGAATAAAATCCCGCTAAAAAAGGTATTCCACACAAAGATAAACTAGAAACATTAAAACAAACTGAAGTTAAAGGTATGAAATTAACAATTGATCCTATAAAACGAATATCCTGAGAATCCTTCAAATTATGAATTATTGAACCTGCACATATAAATAATAATGCCTTAAATAAAGCATGAGCCAATAAATGAAAAAATGCAAGCTTTGGATAACCTATAGCCAAAATTCTTATTATTAAACCAAGTTGTCTTAAAGTAGAAAGAGCAATAATCCTCTTTAAATCAAACTGAAAATTAGCGCCCAATCCAGCCATAAATATAGTTATACAACCAATTAAAAGTAAAAATCAACCACAATTATAGGTATCCAATATTGGTCTAAAACGAATTAATAAATAAACACCAGCAGTAACAAAAGTAGAAGAATGAACTAAAGCAGAAACAGGAGTAGGAGCTGCTATAGCAGCAGGAAGTCATGAAGAGAAAGGAATCTGAGCTCTCTTAGTTATAGCTGCTAAAACAATTAATATAGTAATGAGCTTTATTTCAAAATAATTAGAAATAAAATCATAATAATAAATATAATTTCAACCACCAAAATTTAACATTCATGCAATAGAAATTAAAATAGCAACATCACCAATACGATTAGAAAGTGCAGTTAATATACCAGCACTATAAGATTTTACATTTTGATAATAAATAACTAAACAATAAGAAACTAAACCTAAACCATCTCAACCTAATAAAATTCTAATTAAATTAGGACTAATAATTAAAAAACCTATAGAAAGAATAAATATTAAAACAATAATAATAAAACGATTTATATTCTTTTCACCAGATATATAATCCTCTCTATAATAAATAACCAAAGAAGAAATATATATAACAAAAGATATAAAAATAAGAGATATTCAATCCAAAATTAAAGTTGTAACAACTATAGAACCATTTAAATTGAAAAGCTCTCACTCAACAAAAACTCTATAATCAATTATTAAATAATAAATACCTAACATAAAAATTATAGTTCTCGAAATAAACAAAGAAAAAAAACTCAAAGAACAAATAGAAAATAAATTCACGGCCTAAGATGAAAAACTTCATATCATTGATTCCACAAAACAATATTTTTAATTAAAATACTTAAGCAAACTAAACAAAGAAATATTCACCCTTTAAACAGAGAATATTTAAAGGCAATCAATGTAAAAGTAAAAGATGATATTCACGAAAATAACCAAGAGAACAAGTATAAACACCAGAATAATAATTCCCATGCTGAGAATAAGAATATATATACAAAGTATAAACAGCTCTAAAAAAAGATAAAAAAATCAAAGCAAAGAATCTAAAAGAAGATCAAGATATAATTCTATTTAATAATCTAATTTCACCTACCAAATTTAAAGAAGGAGGAGCAGCCATATTTGATGATCTTAAAAGAAATCATCATAAAGCCATTCTTAGCATCAAATAAATTATACCCTTGTTAATTAATAATCTTCGTCTACCTAAACGTTCATAAATAATATTAGATAAACAAAATAAACCAGAAGAACATAAACCATGACCAACCATTAGAGAAAGAGAACCTACACAACCTCATCAATTCATAGTCATCAATCCACCAATAACCATTCTTATATGAGCAACAGAAGAATATGCAATTAAAGACTTTAAATCAACCTGACGAAAACAAATAAATCTTACAATAACACCCCCAGATAAACCTAAAGACAATCAAAAATAATTAAACTTTAAACCCAAATAAGAAATAACCTTTATAACACGAAAAATACCATAACCACCTAACTTTAATAAAACACCAGCAAGAATTATTCTACCTGAAATAGGGGCCTCTACATGAGCCTTAGGAGGTCATAAATGAACCAAAAACATAGGTATCTTAACTAAAAAAGCCAAAATTATAAATACATAAAACATAAAATAATAAGAACCAAAATCAACCAATAAAGGAAAATATAAAGTATTAGAAAAATCATAAACCTTAAATAAAACTAATAATAAAGGTAATCTAGCAACCAAAGTATAAAAAATTAAATAAACACCAGCCTGCAAACGCTCAGGTTGATAACCCCAACCCAAAATTAAAAGTAAAGTAGGAACTAATCTAGCCTCAAAAAAAATATAAAAAGAAAGAAGACTTAATCTAGCAAATGAACAATAAAGCATAATTATTAAAATCAAAACCATAAAAACAAAAAAATTAGAATGATATGAACTTAAATAAATTGAACCTCTAGCAGTGATTATTAAAGAACAAATCCAAAAACTAAGTAAAATTAAACTAAAAGAAAAATAATCAATACCAAAATAATATCTAATTATATTCAAATCAGCATATGAATAAACACAAATTATAAAAACAAAACCCGACAGAAACATTAAAGAATGAACCAACCATCAACAATTATTTAATAAACAAAGAGGGATCAAAAAATAGTTATAAATAAATACTTTAACATAAAGATAAACCAAAAGAATTAAAAAAATCATTACCATGAGAACGAATTATTGAAACTAAAATAGAAAGACCTAAAGCACCCTCACAAACAGAAAAAACTAAAAAAATAACAGGAAAAAAATAATCATAATCAAACTCAATATGAAAAACAATAACTAACATAAATAAAGAAAGAACAATATATTCTTTTCTCAAAAGAACCATTAATAAATGTTTACGTTTAGAAGAAAAAACATAAACAGCAGCAAAATAAATCAATAAAGAAGTAAAAATAGAGAATATAAACATTAGTTTTAATAGTTTAAAAAAAACGCCGGTCTTGTAAACCGGAAATAAGTCCAGCCCCCACTTTTGAAACTTCAGAGGTGGAAAAGCTTACATCATCGGTCCCCAAAACCGGTATTTTAAATAAACTAACCCCTGAAATGATCAAAATAATAATTATATCATTATCAAATGTAATAAATATTAATTTTATTTAATTAAGACACCCAATATCAATAATGCTTTTTATTATCCTTCAAACCTTCCTAGTTGGATTAATAACAGGAACAATAATAGAAAGATATTGATTATCATATATTTTATTTTTAACATTTCTTGGTGGTATACTAGTATTATTTATTTACATTACAAGAATTGCATCAAATGAAATATTTCAGCCTAAATAAATCACTATAATTATTACATTAATAATGTGAGTATTTATCATATTAATATTAATTATTCTAGATATATCTATATTTATAGACTTTTTCAAAAACACCGAAACTATAAATATTGATAATTCAATCAATTATCAAGAAATAACAATATCTTTAGAAAAATTATATAATAGACCAACATTCATTATTACAATAATAATAATAATTTATTTATTTTTAGCACTACTAGCAGTTGTTAAAATCACCAATATTAATCAGGGACCTATTCGTAAAATAAGATAATTACTAATGAATAAACCCTTACGATTAAGACATCCTTTAATTAAAATTTTTAATAACTCTTTAATTGACTTATCTGCCCCAACAAATATTTCATTTTGATGAAATTTTGGATCCCTATTAGGGTTATGTTTGGTAATTCAAATTGTAACTGGACTATTTTTAGCTATACATTATACATCAAATATTGAAATAGCATTCAGTAGTGTAGTACACATCTGCCGAGACGTAAATAATGGTTGAATTATCCGAACCTTACACGCAAGTGGAGCATCTATATTTTTTATTTGTATTTACTTACATGTAGGACGGGGAATTTACTATGGATCTTATATATATATACATACCTGAATAATTGGTACAGTGATTTTATTTTTAGTTATAGCAACTGCATTTATAGGATATGTCTTACCCTGAGGCCAAATATCTTTTTGAGGTGCAACAGTAATTACTAATTTATTATCAGCAATCCCATACTTAGGAACAGATTTAGTCCAATGAGTATGAGGAGGATTCGCTGTTGATAATGCAACATTAAATCGATTCTTCACATTCAATTTTGTATTACCATTTATTATTGCTGCTATAGCAGCAATTCATTTATTTTTTCTTCACCAAACAGGATCTAATAATCCTCTTGGACTAAATGGAGATATTGAAAAAATTCCATTCCATCCATACTTTACCTTTAAGGATTCTATTACATTTGTAATAATAACATCATTATTAATTATACTATGTTTAATTAATCCTTACCTATTAGGAGATCCAGATAACTTTGTACCTGCCAACCCATTAGTAACACCAGTTCACATTCAACCAGAATGATATTTCCTATTTGCATATGCAATTCTACGATCTATCCCTAATAAGTTAGGAGGTGTTATTGCATTATTTTTATCAATTAGAATCTTAATAATTTTACCATTTTATAATAAAACACCATTCCGAGGCATTCAATTTTACCCTATTAATCAAATTTTATTCTGAATTATAGTAGTTGTTGTATGCTTACTAACGTGAATTGGTAAACGACCTGTTGAAGAACCTTATATTATAACAGGTCAAATCTTAACAATTATTTACTTCACATATTTCTTAATTAATGTCCATGTCGCAAACGCATGAGATAAATTAATTAAGGAATAAAGTTAATTAGCTTAGGAAAAGCATATGTTTTGAAAACATAAAATTAGAAGTTTAACTCTTCTATTAACTTTTCTCAAAAAATTTCACTAAACAAATGAGATAAATAAAATCTTTAAACCAACAAAGAAAATTAAAAAATTCAAAGATAAAGGTAAAAAACTTTTTCAAGCTAAGTACATTAATTTATCATAACGGAACTGTGGTAATGTTCCACGAACCCAAATATAACCAAAAGATATAATAGCAAGCTAATAAAAAATATAAAAGAATAAAAATCACCGCCCAAAAAAACTTAAAGCCAATAACATTCTTATGAAGACAATTCTAGTATATTCAGCTAAAAAAATTAAAGTAAAACCACCCGCACCATACTCAATATTAAATCCTGCAACTAACTCAGATTCCCCTTCAGCAAAATCAAAAGGAGTACGATTAGTTTCAGCTAAGCAAGAAGCAAAACAAGCTAAAGCTAAAGGAAAAGAAATAATAATAAATCAACAATAAAGCTGATAGTGTATAAAATCAAACATATTAAAACTACCAATTAAAATAATTAAAGACAATAAAATTAAAGCTAAACTAACTTCATAAGAAATTGTTTGAGCAACAGAACGAAGAGAACCTAATAATGAATAATTTGAATTAGAAGATCAACCAGCAATTATAACAGTATAAACACCTAATCTAGTACAACATAAAAAAAATAAAAATCCATAAGAAAAAGAACACATATAAGTTAAATAAGGAAAAATTACTCAAACGGCTAAAGAAATCATTAAATTAAAAACAGGGGAAAAATAATAAAGTAGGTAATTATATATAATAGGAATTGGCTGCTCCTTACAAATTAACTTAATAGCATCTCTAAATGGCTGAGGAATTCCAACAAAACCTACCTTATTTGGACCCTTTCGAATCTGAATATAATCTAAAACCTTACGCTCTAATAAAGTTAAAAAGGCAACACTAATTAAAACACAAATAACCAATAAAAGAAAATTCAAAATAAATATAAATAAATCATAAAGTATCAATACTATTTGTAGAAAAAATCTACATAAATGAATTCTAAATTCAACACATTAATCTGTCAAAATAGTAAATAAATTAATATTAATCAATATAACAAAAAATATTTTAACCATATGGTCCTTTCGTACTAATATGGATTAACAATCTTAGGATAGAAACCGACCTGGCTCACGCCGGTCTGAACTCAGATCATGTAAGAATTTAAAGGTCGAACAGACCTAATCATTGGGCTCCTGCACCCAACATTTTTCTTAATCCAACATCGAGGTCGCAATCTGCTTTGTCGATATGAGCTCTCAAAAACAATTACGCTGTTATCCCTAAGGTAACTTAATCTTATGATCATAAATTATGGATCAAAATAACAAACATAAATAAATGATATAATAATGAAGAGTTTATCTATTCTTCATGTCACCCCAACAAAACATCATCATTAAATATAGAAAGACAAACAAAAAACTATATAAAAGTAAAATGTCAAGCTCTATAGATTCTCTGATAACGGAGATATACAAACAAATAAATTAAGTAGAGTAAATCGTGTATTATCAATCATGGGGTAGGTTCCTCTGAATGGAATGAGATACCGCCAAATTCTTTGGGTTTAAAGACCTTAACTAATAGTACCCTGGTAAATATAATTAACATTTAAAATAATAGGGTATCTAATCCTAGTTTATTATTTAAATTTCACAGATTCATAAAAAGGGCCACAAATAAATTTTAACATTTCACCTTACAAATTTATATTTCAACCCTAATAATATAAACAACTGTTTTAACCAATAATATTCACTTGTATCAATCGTATAACCGCGGCTGCTGGCACGAATTATGCCGATACTAAATCAATTGCTAAATCCAAAATCACTTGATAATTAAATCAAATTACTGCAAAAAGAACATTTAGTCTAACAAAACTTACATATAATACAAAGAAAAAGTGAATAAACAAGCAAGAATAAAACTTTTAAAAATAAAAAATAAGAAAATTTTAAATCTATTAATTCAGGAAAAAATAAAAGATTCAAATATTTAAAGAAAAAAAAGAAAAAAACCACAAACATTAACAAAAAGAAAAGAAACGCCCCTATGTATGACCACAACAACTTCTCTATTATATATAATTAAAGATTAATATGGAACATGTATAGCAATAAATGTATTATATTCTTTCTTATTTAATCTTTCTTTTCACTAATAAATAAAGAAAGATTAAATAATGTAATAAATATATTTTATACAATTATGTAATTTAATATAATATGTTATTAATATGAATTCTTTTTTTATATTAAGTTAACTTTCATATATATTAGTTAAATAATCTAATTATAGATAATTAACATAATTATATTATTATAATTAATATAATTATTTATATTAATTATAATATTTTATATTTAAATTAATAATTTTATTTATTATATCCAATTATAATAATATTAAATATTAAATTACATATTATTATATATATTATATTATAATAACCTATTTTAAGCTAAAAACATAAGTAGCTATAATCCTAGGTAAATAATTGCATTAAAATAATCAATTGATAATGGTAAGATGAACTTATAATACTTTAATTTCAATTAAATGTAATATATTAATATAAATTATTTATTATATATATATATATATAAAATAAAATGAGCAGGATAAATTAATCCTAATTAAACAAAATAATACATAAAAGAATTTCAAAAAAAAACTTTCGATTTATATATTAAATAAATGAAGTGCCTGATTAAAGGGTTACCTTGATAGGGTAAATAAAGTAAATAAAATTACCTTCATTAAAATTACATAAGATAGAATTAAACTACCTCCTTTAGTATCAAAAACTAACGTGCATCATACACCTTAATGTAAAAAGGTAAGCTAAACAAGCTATTGGGTTCATACCCCATTTATAGAGGTATCAATCCTCTCCTTTTTAATGACCAACAACTCTACAAAATATCTCTTCCTATCAACATTAATGATAGGAACGATCCTGTCCATTTCATCAAATTCCTGATTTGGGGTTTGAATAGGACTTGAGATCAACTTACTTTCATTTATTCCGCTCCTAACAAGAAATAAAAATATAATAATAAATGAATCATCAATTAAATATTTTATTGTCCAAGCAATAGCATCGACAATATCCCATGGGATGGGAAACAGAATTTATCCCATCAATAATAATTAGATCTAGACTATTATTAAAGATTGGAGCTGCACCTTTCCATTTCTGATTTCCAGAAGTTATAGGAGCATCAAGATGAAATAATTGTTTAACATTAATAACATGACAAAAAATCGCCCCAATAATGGTCTTATCTTATTGTATTCAATTAAGAACTTTTATTTGAACAATTATTATCTTAAGAATTATTATTGGGGCAATAGTAGGTTTAAATCAAACATCCTTACGACAACTTTTAGCATATTCATCAATCAGACATCTAGGTTGAATAATTAGATCATTAACAGTCAGAGAAAACATCTGAGAACTATACTTCATTATTTACTCACTATTAAGATTAATTATAGTTTTATTATTTAAGCAAATAAATTTATTTTTCATAAATCAAATTTATTCAGCCAGAAATATAAAAACCGAAATTAAATTCATAATATTCTTATCTTTATTATCTTTAGGTGGACTACCATCATTCCTTGGATTCTTACCAAAATGAATTGTAATACAATCATTAATAGAAAACAATATAACAACTATTATAACTATTATAGTTGTATTAACTACAATTACACTCTACTACTATATACGTATTAGATTCTCAGCTCTAATTATATCATACACAGAAAATTCGTGATCTATAAAGATAAATCCCAAAAATCAAGAATCATTCTTCCTATAACAGTAATAATTTCAACAATAGGATTGATTTCAACATCAACCTTAATTTCATTATACTAAGGACTTAAGTTAATCAAACTAATAACTTTCAAAGTTATAATTAAAAGAATAATCTTTTAGGCCTTAGTAAAATTTTACACCTCTAGAATTGCAGTCTAGAATCATAATTGAATATAAGACCTAAATATGATAAGAGAGAAAACATCTCATAAGTAGATTTACAGTCTACCACCTAAAATTCATCCATCTTACCGCAAAAATGATTATTCTCAACAAACCATA
Organism: Schistocerca gregaria; assembly: GCF_023897955.1. Lineage (NCBI taxonomy): Eukaryota > Metazoa > Arthropoda > Insecta > Orthoptera > Acrididae > Schistocerca > Schistocerca gregaria. Next base: position 18,430,891 of record NC_064925.1, read on the forward strand.
AGGACATTGGTACTTTATAATTCATATTTGGAGCATGAGCAGGAATAGTAGGAACATCAATAAGAATACTTATTCGTGCTGAACTTGGCCAACCCGGATCTCTAATTGGGGATGACCAGATTTATAATGTTATTATTACAGCTCACGCATTCGTAATAATTTTCTTTATAGTAATACCTATTATAATTGGTGGATTTGGTAATTGACTTGTTCCACTAATAATTGGTGCACCAGATATAGCATTTCCACGAATAAATAATATAAGTTTTTGATTACTACCACCTTCACTAACCCTTCTTCTTACATCTTCTATAGTAGATAATGGTGCTGGTACAGGATGAACAGTTTACCCTCCTCTAGCAGGAGCTATTGCACACGGGGGTGCATCTGTAGATCTAGCTATTTTTTCACTGCACTTAGCAGGTGTATCATCTATTCTTGGTGCAGTGAATTTCATTACAACAGCAATTAATATACGATCAGGAAGTATAACTTTAGATCAAACACCTTTATTTGTATGATCTGTAGCTATTACAGCATTACTTCTCCTTCTTTCACTTCCAGTTTTAGCAGGAGCTATTACTATATTATTAACAGATCGAAATTTAAATACATCATTCTTTGACCCTGCAGGAGGGGGTGACCCAATTCTATATCAACATCTATTTTGATTCTTTGGACACCCAGAAGTTTATATTTTAATTCTACCGGGGTTCGGAATTATTTCACATATTGTATGTCGAGAAAGAGGAAAAATTGAATCTTTTGGAACATCAGGTATAATTTATGCTATACTATCAATTGGACTAATAGGATTTATTGTATGAGCACATCATATATTTACAGTAGGAATGGATGTTGACACACGAGCATATTTTACATCAGCAACAATAATTATTGCTGTACCTACAGGAATTAAGGTATTTAGATGATTAGCTACATTATATGGAACTAAATTCAAGTTCAATCCACCATTATTATGAGCTCTAGGATTTATTTTCCTATTTACAATTGGTGGATTAACAGGATTAGTATTAGCAAATTCATCACTTGATATTGTATTACATGATACATATTATGTAGTAGCCCACTTTCATTATGTATTATCTATAGGAGCAGTATTTGCAATTATAGGAGGTGTCATTCAATGATATCCACTATTTACAGGATTAACTATAAATAATACATGATTAAAAATCCAATTTACAATTATATTCATTGGAGTAAATTTAACATTCTTTCCTCAACACTTCCTAGCATTAGCAGGAATACCTCGATGATACTCTGACTACCCAGACGCATATACATCATGAAACGTAGTATCAAGAATTGGGTCTACAATTTCTATTGTAGGAATCATTATATTCATTGTAATTATATGAGAAAGAATGATTACAAACCGAGCAATTATATTTAGAGCTAACATAAGAAGATCAACAGAATGACTACAAAATAACCCTCCTGCAGAACATAGTTACTCAGAATTACCATTAATCTCTAGATTCTAATATGGCGGATTAGTGCAGTAGATTTAAGCTCTACAAATAAAGGTTTGACCTTTTATTAGAAAATATTTATTAATGGCAACATGATCAAATTTATCTCTTCAAGATGGAGCTTCATCATTAATGGAGCAATTATCATTCTTTCATGATCATACTATGGTCGTATTATTATTAATTACAGTAATTGTAGGTTATGCCCTAAGTTATATATTATTTATTGCCTATACTAACCGTAATATACTTCATGGACATTTAATTGAAACAATCTGAACAGCTTTACCTGCAATTACATTAATTTTTATTGCCCTTCCATCATTACGACTATTATATTTACTTGATGATTCAGTAGATGCAATAATTACAATTAAAACCATTGGACGACAATGATATTGAAGATATGAATATTCAGACTTCATAGACGTAGAATTTGACACTTATATAACACCAGAACAAGACCTAGAAAATGATGGATTCCGACTACTAGATGTAGATAACCGAACAATCCTACCAATAAATACAGAAGTACGAGTATTAACAAGAGCATCAGATGTTCTACACTCATGAGCAGTTCCTGCATTAGGGGTTAAAATTGATGCAACGCCAGGTCGGTTAAATCAAGGAACATTCACAATAAATCGACCTGGATTATTCTTTGGACAATGCTCAGAAATCTGTGGAGCAAACCACAGATTTATACCAATTGTAATTGAAAGAACTTCAGTAAATTTATTTATTAAGTGATTATCTAAGATAATTTAAGGAGTTAGTTAAAATAAATAACATTAGAGTGTCAATCTAAAGTAACTAAAAAAATTAGTACACCTTGAAATTCATCAGATGACTGAAAGTAAGTAATGGTCTCTTAAACCAAATAATAGTAAATTAACGACTACTTCTGATGGGGAAATTATATCCAAATCCCTCAAATATCCCCTCTTATATGATTCTCACTATTCATTATATTTTCAGCTACATTAATCTTGTTTAATCAAATAAACTTCTTCTCATTTAAACCTAACCTTATTAAAAGAGCAGAAAAAGGAACAATTGAAATAAAAAACTTAAATTGAAAATGATAACAAATCTATTCTCAACATTTGACCCATCAACTAACATCCTTAATTTATCATTAAATTGAACTAGAACATTTCTAGGACTATTATTAATCCCATCACTATTTTGACTTACACCATCACGAATTAACATTATCTGAAATAAACTAAATTTAACCTTACATAATGAATTTAAAACACTTCTTGGACCAAAATCATTTAATGGAACAACATTCATTTTCATCTCAATTTTTATTATAATATTATTTAACAATTTCATAGGATTATTCCCTTATATTTTTACTAGAACAAGACATTTAGCATTAACATTTGCAATTGCCCTACCTATATGGCTAAGATTTATATTATTTGGATGAATTAACCATACTAATCATATATTTACACACCTTGTACCACAAGGTACACCACCTGCATTAATATCATTTATAGTACTAATTGAAACAATTAGTAATGTTATTCGACCAGGTACATTAGCAGTACGGTTGGCAGCAAATATAATTGCAGGACACTTATTATTAACCTTATTAGGAAACACAGGACCATCTATAGCAATAAACTTAATCTCATTACTAATTATTGGACAAATACTTCTATTAATTCTAGAATCAGCAGTAGCAATAATTCAAGCCTATGTTTTCTCAATTCTAAGAACTCTATATTCTAGAGAAGTATATTAAACCTATGTTAACAACTCACTCAAACCACCCATTCCACTTAGTAGACTATAGACCTTGACCATTAACAAGAGCAATTGGAGCAATAGTCCTAGTATCAGGACTAGCAAAATGATTCCACCTATTTAATATTAACTTATTCATAATTGGATTTGGAATTACCCTACTAACTATAATTCAATGATGACGAGATGTAGTACGAGAAGGAACATATCAAGGATTACATACAGGATTTGTATCAATTGGATTACGATGAGGAATAATTTTATTTATTGCATCAGAGGTATTATTTTTCGTTTCTTTTTTTTGAGCATTCTTTAGAAGAAGATTAGCACCAACAATTGAACTAGGAATACTATGACCTCCAATAGGAATTCAACCCTTTAACCCTATTAAATTCCATTACTTAATACAGCTATTCTTTTAGCATCAGGAGTAACAGTAACATGAGCACATCATAGTTTAATGGAATCTAATCATACTCAAGCACTACAAGGATTATTCTTCACAGTGTTATTAGGAATATACTTTACAATACTTCAAGCATATGAATATTGAGAAGCACCTTTTACCATTGCAGATGCAGTTTATGGATCAACATTCTTTGTTGCAACAGGATTCCATGGTTTACACGTAATTATTGGAACAATCTTTTTATCAACATGTCTACTTCGACACTCAATAAATCAATTTTCACCAAGACATCACTTTGGATTTGAAGCAGCAGCATGATACTGACACTTCGTAGACGTAGTATGATTATTCTTATATATCTCTATTTATTGATGAGGTAGATAATTGTTTTTCTAGTATAAATAGTACATTTGACTTCCAATCAGAAAGCTTGATATAAATCAAGAAAAACAATTCTAATTCTATCAACAAGAGTTTTCATTAGATTTATTATTCCAATAATTGTTATAATCCTGGCAACAACACTATCAAAAAAATTAATTAATGATCGAGAAAAAAGATCACCAGTTGAATGTGGGTTTGATCCAAAAAGATCAGCACGAATACCATTCTCAATACGATTCTTCCAAATTGCTGTAATCTTTTTAAATTTTGATGTAGAAATTGCACTAATTCTACCAATTGTAATTATTTTTAAAACTTCAGACATTATAATCTGAACAGTATCAACAATATTTTTTATTCTAGTTCTATTAGGAGGACTATACCATGAATGAAACCAAGGAGCATTACAATGAGCAGAATAAAGGGTTGTAGTTAAATATAACATTTGGGTTGCATTCAAAAAGTATTGATATTATCAATCAACCTTAAATAGAATAAGAAGAGAAATATTGCAGTCAGTTTCGACCTGGAAGATTGGTATGTGCTACCCTTATTCTTATTAATTGAAGCCAAAAAGAGGAGTATTACTGTTAATAATATAATTGAACTATAATAGTTCCAATTAAGGAAATGTAAAGCCAATATGAAAGCTGCTAACTTTTTATATTAGCGGTTAAACTCCGTTAACATTTCTAAAATTTATATAGTTTAAATAAAACATTACATTTTCACTGTAAAAATAATATATCTATATTTATAAATACTTAAAAGTAAAAATACTTCCTTAACATCTTCAGTGTCACGCTCTAATTATAAGCTATTTAAGTAAACGAAAAACAATATTACCAAAATAAATATTCAAAAAATAAAAGTTAAAAGATAAATCTTGAAATTAGAATCATATCAACCTTGAATATAACCAATTAAATAAATAAATAATCTATATAAACCTTGACCACCAAGTAATTCACCTCAACCATAATCTCTTAATAAATTTTTGAATTTAACTTTTGAGTCAAAAGGCTTAAATTCTTCTTTAGGACGAGAAGACCCTATAGAGCTTGACATTTTACTTTTATATAGTTTTTTGTTTGTCTTTCTATATTTAATGATGATGTTTTGTTGGGGTGACATGAAGAATAGATAAACTCTTCATTATTATATCATTTATTTATGTTTGTTATTTTGATCCATAATTTATGATCATAAGATTAAGTTACCTTAGGGATAACAGCGTAATTGTTTTTGAGAGCTCATATCGACAAAGCAGATTGCGACCTCGATGTTGGATTAAGAAAAATTTTGGGTGCAGGAGCCCAATGATTAGGTCTGTTCGACCTTTAAATTCTTACATGATCTGAGTTCAGACCGGCGTGAGCCAGGTCGGTTTCTATCCTAAGATTGTTAATCCATATTAGTACGAAAGGACCATATGGTTAAAATATTTTTTGTTATATTGATTAATATTAATTTATTTACTATTTTGACAGATTAATGTGTTGAATTTAGAATTCATTTATGTAGATTTTTTCTACAAATAGTATTGATACTTTATGATTTATTTATATTTATTTTGAATTTTCTTTTATTGGTTATTTGTGTTTTAATTAGTGTTGCCTTTTTAACTTTATTAGAGCGTAAGGTTTTAGGTTATATTCAGATTCGAAAGGGTCCAAATAAGGTAGGTTTTGTTGGAATTCCTCAGCCATTTAGAGATGCTATTAAGTTAATTTGTAAGGAGCAGCCAATTCCTATTATATCTAATTACCTACTTTATTATTTTTCCCCTGTTTTTAATTTAATGATTTCTTTAGCCGTTTGAGTAATTTTTCCTTATTTAACTTATATGTGTTCTTTTTCTTATGGATTTTTATTTTTTTTATGTTGTACTAGATTAGGTGTTTATACTGTTATAATTGCTGGTTGATCTTCTAATTCAAATTATTCATTATTAGGTTCTCTTCGTTCTGTTGCTCAAACAATTTCTTATGAAGTTAGTTTAGCTTTAATTTTATTGTCTTTAATTATTTTAATTGGTAGTTTTAATTTGTTTGATTTTATAAACTATCAGCTTTATTGTTGATTTATTATTATTTCTTTTCCTTTAGCTTTAGCTTGTTTTGCTTCTTGCTTAGCTGAAACTAATCGTACTCCTTTTGATTTTGCTGAAGGGGAATCTGAGTTAGTTTCAGGATTTAATATTGGGTATGGTGCGGGTGGTTTTACTTTAATTTTTTTAGCTGAATATACTAGAATTGTCTTCATAAGAATGTTATTGGCTTTAATTTTTTTGGGCGGTGATTTTTATTCTTTTATATTTTTTATTAAGCTTGCTATTATATCTTTTGGTTTTATTTGGGTTCGTGGAACATTACCACGGTTCCGTTATGATAAATTAATGTACTTAGCTTGAAAAAGTTTTTTACCTTTATCTTTGAATTTTTTTATTTTCTTTGTTGGTTTAAAGATTTTATTTATCTCATTTGTTTAGTGAAATTTTTTGAGAAAAGTTAATAGAAGAGTTAAATTTCTAATTTTATGTTTTCAAAACATATGCTTTTCCTAAGCTAATTAACTTTATTCCTTAATTAATTTATCTCATGCGTTTGCGACATGGACATTAATTAAGAAATATGTGAAGTAAATAATTGTTAAGATTTGACCTGTTATAATATAAGGTTCTTCAACAGGTCGTTTACCAATTCACGTTAGTAAGCATACAACAACTACTATAATTCAGAATAAAATTTGATTAATAGGGTAAAATTGAATGCCTCGGAATGGTGTTTTATTATAAAATGGTAAAATTATTAAGATTCTAATTGATAAAAATAATGCAATAACACCTCCTAACTTATTAGGGATAGATCGTAGAATTGCATATGCAAATAGGAAATATCATTCTGGTTGAATGTGAACTGGTGTTACTAATGGGTTGGCAGGTACAAAATTATCTGGATCTCCTAATAGGTAAGGATTAATTAAACATAGTATAATTAATAATGATGTTATTATTACAAATGTAATAGAATCCTTAAAGGTAAAGTATGGATGGAATGGAATTTTTTCAATATCTCCATTTAGTCCAAGAGGATTATTAGATCCTGTTTGGTGAAGAAAAAATAAATGAATTGCTGCTATAGCAGCAATAATAAATGGTAATACAAAATGGAATGTGAAGAATCGATTTAATGTTGCATTATCAACAGCGAATCCTCCTCATACTCATTGGACTAAATCTGTTCCTAAGTATGGGATTGCTGATAATAAATTAGTAATTACTGTTGTACCTCAAAAAGATATTTGGCCTCAGGGTAAGACATATCCTATAAATGCAGTTGCTATAACTAAAAATAAAATCACTGTACCAATTATACAGGTATGTATATATATATAAGATCCATAGTAAATTCCCCGTCCTACATGTAAGTAAATACAAATAAAAAATATAGATGCTCCATTTGCGTGTAAGGTTCGGATAATTCAACCATTATTTACGTCTCGGCAGATGTGTACTACACTACTGAATGCTATTTCAATATTTGATGTATAATGTATAGCTAAAAATAGTCCAGTTACGATTTGAATTACCAAACATAACCCTAAGAGGGATCCAAAATTTCATCAAAAAGAAATATTTGTTGGGGCAGGTAAGTCAATTAAAGAGTTATTAATAATTTTAATTAAAGGATGTCTTAATCGTAAGGGTTTATTCATTAGTAATTATCTTATTTTACGAATAGGTCCCTGATTAATATTGGTGATTTTAACAACTGCTAGTAGTGCTAAAAATAAATTAATTATTATTATTATTGTAATAATGAATGTTGGTCTATTATATAATTTTTCTAAAGATATTGTTATTTCTTGATAATTGATTGAATTATCAATATTTATAGTTTCGGTGTTTTTGAAAAAGTCTATAAATATAGATATATCTAGAATAATTAATATTAATATGATAAATACTCACATTATTAATGTAATAATTATAGTGATTGATTTAGGCTGAAATATTTCGTTTGATGCAATTCTTGTAATGTAAATAAATAATACTAGTATACCACCAAGAAATGTTAAAAATAAAATATATGGTAATCAATATCTTTCTATTATTGTTCCTGTTATTAATCCAACTAGGAAGGTTTGAAGGATAATAAAAAGCATCATTGATATTGGGTGTCTTAAATTAATAAAATTAATATTTATTACATTTGATAATGATATAATTATTATTTTGATCATTTCAGGGGTTAGTTTATTTAAAATACCGGTTTTGGGGACTGATGATGGAAGCTTTTCCACCTCTGAAGTTTTAAAAGTGGGGGCTGGACTTATTTCCGGTTTACAAGACCGGCGTTTTTTTTAAACTATTAAAACTAATGTTTATATTCTCTATTTTTACTTCTTTATTGATTTATTTTGCTGGTGTTTATGTTTTTTCTTCTAAACGTAAACATTTATTAATGGTTCTTTTGAGATTAGAATATATTGTTCTTTCTTTATTTATGTTAGTTATTGTTTTTCTTATTGAGTTTGATTATGATTATTTTTTTCCTGTTATTTTTTTAGTTTTTTCTGTTTGTGAGGGTGCTTTAGGTCTTTCTATTTTAGTTTCAATAATTCGTTCTCATGGTAATGATTTTTTTAATTCTTTTGGTTTATCTTTATGTTAAAGTATTTATTCATAACTATTTTTTTGATCCCTCTTTGTTTATTAAATAATTGTTGATGGTTGGTTCATTCTTTAATGTTTCTGTCGGGTTTTGTTTTTATAATTTGTGTTTATTCATATGCTGATTTGAATATAATTAGATATTATTTTGGTATTGATTATTTTTCTTTTAGTTTAATTTTACTTAGTTTTTGGATTTGTTCTTTAATAATCACTGCTAGAGGTTCAGTTTATTTAAGTTCATATCATTCTAATTTTTTTTGTTTTTATGGTTTTGATTTTAATAATTATGCTTTATTGTTCATTTGCTAGTTTAAGTCTTCTTTCTTTTTATATTTTTTTTTGAGGCTAGATTAGTTCCTACTTTACTTTTAATTTTGGGTTGGGGTTATCAACCTGAGCGTTTGCAGGCTGGTGTTTATTTAATTTTTTATACTTTGGTTGCTAGATTACCTTTATTATTAGTTTTATTTAAGGTTTATGATTTTTCTAATACTTTATATTTTCCTTTATTGGTTGATTTTGGTTCTTATTATTTTATGTTTTATGTATTTATAATTTTGGCTTTTTTAGTTAAGATACCTATGTTTTTGGTTCATTTATGACTTCCTAAGGCTCATGTAGAGGCCCCTATTTCAGGTAGAATAATTCTTGCTGGTGTTTTATTAAAGTTAGGTGGTTATGGTATTTTTCGTGTTATAAAGGTTATTTCTTATTTGGGTTTAAAGTTTAATTATTTTTGATTGTCTTTAGGTTTATCTGGGGGTGTTATTGTAAGATTTATTTGTTTTCGTCAGGTTGATTTAAAGTCTTTAATTGCATATTCTTCTGTTGCTCATATAAGAATGGTTATTGGTGGATTGATGACTATGAATTGATGAGGTTGTGTAGGTTCTCTTTCTCTAATGGTTGGTCATGGTTTATGTTCTTCTGGTTTATTTTGTTTATCTAATATTATTTATGAACGTTTAGGTAGACGAAGATTATTAATTAACAAGGGTATAATTAATTTGATGCCAAGAATGGCTTTATGATGATTTCTTTTAAGATCATCAAATATGGCTGCTCCTCCTTCTTTAAATTTGGTAAGTGAAATTAGATTATTAAATAGAATTATATCTTGATCTTCTTTTAGATTCTTTGCTTTGATTTTTTTATCTTTTTTTAGAGCTGTTTATACTTTGTATATATATTCTTATTCTCAGCATGGGAATTATTATTCTGGTGTTTATACTTGTTCTCTTGGTTATTTTCGTGAATATCATCTTTTACTTTTACATTGATTGCCTTTAAATATTCTCTGTTTAAAGGGTGAATATTTCTTTGTTTAGTTTGCTTAAGTATTTTAATTAAAAATATTGTTTTGTGGAATCAATGATATGAAGTTTTTCATCTTAGGCCGTGAATTTATTTTCTATTTGTTCTTTGAGTTTTTTTTCTTTGTTTATTTCGAGAACTATAATTTTTATTTTAGGTATTTATTATTTAATAATTGATTATAGAGTTTTTGTTGGGTGAGAGCTTTTCAATTTAAATGGTTCTATAGTTGTTATAACTTTAATTTTGGATTGAATATCTCTTATTTTTATATCTTTTGTTATATATATTTCTTCTTTGGTTATTTATTATAGAGAGGATTATATATCTGGTGAAAAGAATATAAATCGTTTTATTATTATTGTTTTAATATTTATTCTTTCTATAGGTTTTTTAATTATTAGTCCTAATTTAATTAGAATTTTATTAGGTTGAGATGGTTTAGGTTTAGTTTCTTATTGTTTAGTTATTTATTATCAAAATGTAAAATCTTATAGTGCTGGTATAGTAACTGCACTTTCTAATCGTATTGGTGATGTTGCTATTTTAATTTCTATTGCATGAATGTTAAATTTTGGTGGTTGAAATTATATTTATTATTATGATTTTATTTCTAATTCTTTTGAAATAAAGCTCATTACTATATTAATTGTTTTAGCAGCTATAACTAAGAGAGCTCAGATTCCTTTCTCTTCATGACTTCCTGCTGCTATAGCAGCTCCTACTCCTGTTTCTGCTTTAGTTCATTCTTCTACTCTTGTTACTGCTGGTGTTTATTTATTAATTCGTTTTAGACCAATATTGGATACTTATAATTGTGGTTGATTTTTACTTTTAATTGGTTGTATAACTATATTTATGGCTGGATTGGGCGCTAATTTTGAGTTTGATTTAAAGAAGATTATTGCTCTTTCTACTTTAAGACAACTTGGTTTAATAATAAGAATTTTGGCTATAGGTTATCCAAAGCTTGCATTTTTTCATTTATTGGCTCATGCTTTATTTAAGGCATTATTATTTATATGTGCAGGTTCAATAATTCATAATTTGAAGGATTCTCAGGATATTCGTTTTATAGGATCAATTGTTAATTTCATACCTTTAACTTCAGTTTGTTTTAATGTTTCTAGTTTATCTTTGTGTGGAATACCTTTTTTAGCGGGATTTTATTCAAAGGATTTAATTCTTGAGATGGTTTGTTTAAGATGAATTAATTGTTTAATTTTTTTTCTTTATTTTTTTCTACTGGTTTAACTGCTTCTTATTCTTTTCGTTTGTTTTATTATTCAATATCTGGTGATAATAATTTTTATTCTAGATTTTCTTTTGATGATAAGGGTTATTATATTTCATTTGGAATAATTGGTCTATTGTTTGTTGCTGTTTTTGGTGGTAGTCTTTTATCTTGATTAATTTTTCCTATTCCTCATGTGATTGCTTTACCTTATTATTTAAAGTTTTTAACTATTACAGTTGTTATTTTAGGTGCTTATTTAGGTTATCTTATTTCTAATTTTGATTTTTCTCATAATTTATTTTCTTTAAGTATACTTTCTTTTGTTAGATTTGCTGGTTCTATATGATTTATACCTTTTCTTTCAACTAAGTTTATTAGATATATTCCTTTAAAAATAGGTTATTATTCATCTAAGTCATTTGATTATGGTTGAGGTGAATTACTTGGTGGTCAAGGTTTATATAGATTATTTATTTATTTAATTGGTTATATTCAAGGTTGATATGATTCTAATTTCAAGATTTATCTTTTAACTTTTATTTTTTGAATATTTATTTTGGTAATATTGTTTTTCGTTTACTTAAATAGCTTATAATTAGAGCGTGACACTGAAGATGTTAAGGAAGTATTTTTACTTTTAAGTATTTATAAATATAGATATATTATTTTTACAGTGAAAATGTAATGTTTTATTTAAACTATATAAATTTTAGAAATGTTAACGGAGTTTAACCGCTAATATAAAAAGTTAGCAGCTTTCATATTGGCTTTACATTACCTTAATTGGAACTATTATAGTTCAATTATATTATTAACAGTAATACGCCTCTTTTTGGCTTCAATTAATAAGAATAAGGGTAGTACATACCAATCTTCCAGGTCGAAACTGACTGCAATATTTCGCTTCTTATTCTATTTAAGGTTGATTGATAATATCAATACTTTTTGAATGCAACCCAAATGTTATATTTAACTACAACCCTTTATTCTGCTCATTGTAATGCTCCTTGGTTTCATTCATGGTATAGTCCTCCTAATAGAACTAGAATAAAAAATATTGTTGATACTGTTCAGATTATAATGTCTGAAGTTTTAAAAATAATTACAATTGGTAGAATTAGTGCAATTTCTACATCAAAAATTAAAAAGATTACTGCGATTAGGAAGAATCGTATTGAGAATGGTATTCGTGCTGATCTTTTTGGATCAAACCCACATTCAAATGGTGATCTTTTTTCTCGATCATTAATTAATTTTTTTGATAGTGTTGTTGCCAGGATTATAACAATTATTGGAATAATAAATCTAATGAAAACTCTTGTTGATAGAATTAGAATTGTTTTTCTTGATTTATATCAAGCTTTCTGATTGGAAGTCAAATGTACTATTTATACTAGAGAAACAATTATCTACCTCATCAATAAATAGAGATATATAAGAATAATCATACTACATCTACGAAGTGTCAGTATCATGCTGCTGCTTCAAATCCAAAGTGATGTCTTGGTGAAAATTGATTTATTGAGTGTCGAAGTAGACATGTTGATAAAAAGATTGTTCCAATAATTACGTGTAAACCATGGAATCCTGTTGCAACAAAGAATGTTGATCCATAAACTGCATCTGCAATGGTAAAAGGTGCTTCTTAATATTCATATGCTTGAAGTATTGTAAAGTATAGTCCTAATAACACTGTGAAGAATAATCCTTGTAGTGCTTGAGTATGATTAGATTCCATTAAACTATGATGTGCTCATGTTACTGTTACTCCTGATGCTAAAAGAATAGCTGTATTAAGTAATGGAATTTGTATAGGGTTAAAGGGTTGAATTCCTATTGGTTATAAATAATTATATTAATTATAATATTTTATATTTAAATTAATAATTTTATTTATTATATCCAATTATAATAATATTAAATATTAAATTACATATTATTATATATATTATATTATAATAACCTATTTTAAGCTAAAAACATAAGTAGCTATAATCCTAGGTAAATAATTGCATTAAAATAATCAATTGATAATGGTAAGATGAACTTATAATACTTTAATTTCAATTAAATGTAATATATTAATATAAATTATTTATTATATATATATATATATATAAAATAAAATGAGCAGGATAAATTAATCCTAATTAAACAAAATAATACATAAAAGAATTTCAAAAAAAACTTTCGATTTATATATTAAATAAATGAAGTGCCTGATTAAAGGGTTACCTTGATAGGGTAAATAAAGTAAATAAAATTACCTTCATTAAAATTACATAAGATGGAATTAAACTACCTCCTTTAGTATCAAAAACTAACGTGCATCATACACCTTAATGTGAAAAGGTAAGCTAAACAAGCTAATGGGTTCATACCCCATTTATAGAGGTATCAATCCTCTCCTTTTTAATGACCAACAACTCTACAAAACTTCTCTTCCTATCAACATTAATGATAGGAACGATCCTGTCCATTTCATCAAATTCCTGATTTGGGGTTTGAATAGGACTTGAGATCAACTTACTTTCATTTATTCCGCTCCTAACAAGAAATAAAAATATAATAATAAATGAATCATCAATTAAATATTTTATTGTCCAAGCAATAGCATCGACAATATTATTATTTTCAATTTTGCTGATTCAAATAAAATATCCCATGGGATGGGAAACAGAATTTATCCCATCAATAATAATTAGATCTAGACTATAATTAAAGATTGGAGCTGCACCTTCCCATTTCTGATTTCCAGAAGTTATAGGAGCATCAAGATGAAATAATTGTTTAACATTAATAACATGACAAAAAATCGCCCCAATAATGGTCTTATCTTATTGTATTCAATTAAGAACTTTTATTTGAACAATTATTATCTTAAGAATTATTATTGGGGCAATAGGAGGTTTAAATCAAACATCCTTACGACAACTTTTAGCATATTCATCAATCAGACATCTAGGTTGAATAATTAGATCATTAACAGTCAGAGAAAACATCTGAGAACTATACTTCATTATTTACTCACTATTAAGATTAAGTATAGTTTTATTATTTAAGCAAATAAATTTATTTTTCATAAATCAAATTTATTCAGCCAGAAATATAAAAACCGAAATTAAATTCATAATATTCTTATCTTTATTATCTTTGGGTGGACTACCACCATTCCTTGGATTCTTACCAAAATGAATTGTAATACAATCATTAATAGAAAACAATATAACAACTATTATAACTATTATAGTTATATTAACTACAATTACACTCTACTACTATATACGTATTAGATTCTCAGCTCTAATTATATCATACACAGAAAATTCGTGATCTATAAAGATAAAGTCCCAAAAATCAAGAATCATTCTTCCTATAACAGTAATAATTTCAACAATAGGATTGATTTCAACATCAACCTTAATTTCATTATACTAAGGACTTAAGTTAATCAAACTAATAACCTTCAAAGTTATAATTAAAAGAATAATCTTTTAGGCCTTAGTAAAATTTTACACCTCTAGAATTGCAGTCTAGAATCATAATTGAATATAAGACCTAAATATGATAAGAGAGAAAACATCTCATAAGTAGATTTACAGTCTACCACCTAAAATTCAGCCATCTTACCGCAAAAATGATTATTCTCAACAAACCATAAGGACATTGGTACTTTATACTTCATATTTGGAGCATGAGCAGGAATAGTAGGAACATCAATAAGAATACTTATTCGTGCTGAACTTGGCCAACCCGGATCTCTAATTGGGGATGACCAGATTTATAATGTTATTATTACAGCTCACGCATTCGTAATAATTTTCTTTATAGTAATACCTATTATAATTGGTGGATTTGGTAATTGACTTGTTCCACTAATAATTGGTGCACCAGATATAGCATTTCCACGAATAAATAATATAAGTTTTTGATTACTACCACCTTCACTAACCCTTCTTCTTACATCTTCTATAGTAGATAATGGTGCTGGTACAGGATGAACAGTTTACCCTCCTCTAGCAGGAGCTATTGCACACGGGGGTGCATCTGTAGATCTAGCTATTTTTTCACTGCACTTAGCAGGTGTATCATCTATTCTTGGTGCAGTGAATTTCATTACAACAGCAATTAATATACGATCAGAAAGTATAACTTTAGATCAAACACCTTTATTTGTATGATCTGTAGCTATTACAGCATTACTTCTCCTTCTTTCACTTCCAGTTTTAGCAGGAGCTATTACTATATTATTAACAGATCGAAATTTAAATACATCATACTTTGACCCTGCAGGAGGGGGTGACCCAATTCTATATCAACATCTATTTTGATTCTTTGGACACCCAGAAGTTTATATTTTAATTCTACTGGGGTTCGGAATTATTTCACATATTGTATGTCAAGAAAGAGGAAAAATTGAATCATTTGGAACATTAGGTATAATTTATGCTATACTATCAATTGGACTAATAGGATTTATTGTATGAGCACATCATATATTTACAGTAGGAATGGATGTTGACACACGAGCATATTTTACATCAGCAACAATAATTATTGCTGTACCTACAGGAATTAAGGTATTTAGATGATTAGCTACATTATATGGAACTAAATTCAAGTTCAATCCACCATTATTATGAGCTCTAGGATTTATTTTCCTATTTACAATTGGTGGATTAACAGGATTAGTATTAGCAAATTCATCACTTGATATTGTATTACATGATACATATTATGTAGTAGCCCACTTTCATTATGTATTATCTATAGGAGCAGTATTTGCAATTATAGGAGGTGTCATTCAATGATATCCACTATTTACAGGATTAACTATAAATAATACATGATTAAAAATCCAATTTACAATTATATTCATTGGAGTAAATTTAACATTCTTTCCTCAACACTTCCTAGGATTAGCAGGAATACCTCAACGATACTCTGACTACCCAGACGCATATACATCATGAAACGTAGTATCAAGAATTGGGTCTACAATTTCTATTGTAGGAATCATTATATTCATTGTAATTATATGAGAAAGAATGATTACAAACCGAGCAATTATATTTAGAGCTAACATAAGAAGATCAACAGAATGACTACAAAATAACCCTCCTGCAGAACATAGTTACTCAGAATAACCATTAATCTCTAGATTCTAATATGGCAGATTAGTGCAGTAGATTTAAGCTCTACAAATAAAGGTTTGACCTTTTATTAGAAAATATTTATTAATGGCAACATGATCAAATTTATCTCTTCAAGATGGAGCTTCACCATTAATGGAGCAATTATCATTCTTTCATGATCATACTATGGTTGTATTATTATTAATTACAGTAATTGTAGGTTATGCCCTAAGTTATATATTATTTATTGCCTATACTAACCATAATATACTTCATGGACATTTAATTGAAACAATCTGAACAGCTTTACCAGCAATTACATTAATTTTTATTGCCCTTCCATCATTACGACTATTATATTTACTTGATGATTCAGTAGATGCAATAATTACAATTAAAACCATTGGACGACAATGATATTGAAGATATGAATATTCAGACTTCATAGACGTAGAATTTGACACTTATATAACACCAGAACAAGACCTAGAAAATGATGGATTCCGACTACTAGATGTAGATAACCGAACAATCCTACCAATAAATACAGAAGTACGAGTATTAACAAGAGCATCAGATGTTCTACACTCATGAGCAGTTCCTGCATTAGGGGTTAAAATTGATGCAACGCCAGGTCGGTTAAATCAAGGAACATTCACAATAAATCGACCTGGATTATTCTTTGGACAATGCTCAGAAATCTGTGGAGCAAACCACAGATTTATACCAATTGTAATTGAAAGAACTTCAGTAAATTTATTTATTAAGTGATTATCTAAGATAATTTAAGGAGTTAGTTAAAATAAATAACATTAGAGGGTCAATCTAAAGTAACTAAAAAAAATTAGTACACCTTGAAATTCATCAGATGACTGAAAGTAAGTAATGGTCTCTTAAACCAAATAATAGTAAATTAACGACTACTTCTGATGGGGAAATTATTCCAAATCCCTCAAATATCCCCTCTTATATGATTCTCACTATTCATTATATTTTCAGCTACATTAATCTTGTTTAATCAAATAAACTTCTTCTCATTTAAACCTAACCTTATTAAAAGAGCAGAAAAAGGAACAATTGAAATAAAAAACTTAAATTGAAAATGATAACAAATCTATTCTCAACATTTGACCCATCAACTAACATCTTTAATTTATCATTAAATTGAACTAGAACATTTCTAGGACTATTATTAATCCCATCACTATTTTGACTTACACCATCACGAATTAACATTATCTGAAATAAACTAAATTTAACCTTACATAATGAATTTAAAACACTTCTTGGACCAAAATCATTTAATGGAACAACATTCATTTTCATCTCAGTTTTTATTATAATATTATTTAACAATTTCATAGGATTATTCCCTTATATTTTTACTAGAACAAGACATTTAGCATTAACATTTGCAATTGCCCTACCTATATGGCTAAGATTTATATTATTTGGATGAATTAACCATACTAATCATATATTTACACACCTTGTACCACAAGGTACACCGCCTGCATTAATATCATTTATAGTACTAATTGAAACAATTAGTAATGTTATTCGACCAGGTACATTAGCAGTACGGTTGGCAGCAAATATAATTGCAGGACACTTATTATTTACCTTATTAGGAAACACAGGACCATCTATAGCAATAAACTTAATCTCATTACTAATTATTGGACAAATACTTCTATTAATTCTAGAATCAGCAGTAGCAATAATTCAAGCCTATGTTTTCTCAATTCTAAGAACTCTATATTCTAGAGAAGTATATTAAACCTATGTTAACAACTCACTCAAACCACCCATTCCACTTAGTAGACTATAGACCTTGACCATTAACAGGAGCAATTGGAGCAATAGTCCTAGTATCAGGACTAGCAAAATGATTCCACCTATTTAATATTAACTTATTCATAATTGGATTTGGAATTACCCTACTAACTATAATTCAATGATGACGAGATGTAGTACGAGAAGGAACATATCAAGGATTACATACAGGATTTGTATCAATTGGATTACGATGAGGAATAATTTTATTTATTGCATCACAGTGTTATTAGGACTATACTTTACAATACTTCAAGCATATGAATATTGAGAAGCACCTTTTACCATTGCAGATGCAGTTTATGGATCAACATTCTTTGTTGCAACAGGATTCCATGGTTTACACGTAATTATTGGAACAATCTTTTTATCAACATGTCTACTTCGACACTCAATAAATCAATTTTCACCAAGACATCACTTTGGATTTGAAGCAGCAGCATGATACTGACACTTCGTAGACGTAGTATGATTATTCTTATAATTCTCTATTTATTGATGAGGTAGATAATTGTTTTTCTAGTATAAATAGTACATTTGACTTCCAATCAGAAAGCTTGATATAAATCAAGAAAAACAATTCTAATTCTATCAACAAGAGTTTTCATTAGATTTATTATTCCAATAATTGTTATAATCCTGGCAACAACACTATCAAAAAAATTAATTAATGATCGAGAAAAAAGATCACCATTTGAATGTGGGTTTGATCCAAAAAGATCAGCACGAATACCATTCTCAATACGATTCTTCCTAATCGCAGTAATCTTTTTAATTTTTGATGTAGAAATTGCACTAATTCTACCAATTGTAATTATTTTTAAAACTTCAGACATTATAATTTGAACAGTATCAACAATATTTTTTATTCTAGTTCTATTAGGAGGACTATACCATGAATGAAACCAAGGAGCATTACAATGAGCAGAATAAAGGGTTGTAGTTAAATATAACATTTGGGTTGCATTCAAAAAGTATTGATATTATCAATCAACCTTAAATAGAATAAGAAGCGAAATATTGCAGTCAGTTTCGACCTGGAAGATTGGTATGTACTACCCTTATTCTTATTAATTGAAGCCAAAAAGAGGCGTATTACTGTTAATAATATAATTGAACTATAATAGTTCCAATTAAAGAAATGTAAAGCCAATATGAAAGCTGCTAACTTTTTATATTAGCGGTTAAACTCCGTTAACATTTCTAAAATTTATATAGTTTAAATAAAACATTACATTTTCACTGTAAAAATAATATATCTATATTTATAAATACTTAAAAGTAAAAATACTTCCTTAACATCTTCAGTGTCACGCTCTAATTATAAGCTATTTAAGTAAACGAAAAACAATATTACCAAAATAAATATTCAAAAAATAAAAGTTAAAAGATAAATCTTGAAATTAGAATCATATCAACCTTGAATATAACCAATTAAATAAATAAATAATCTATATAAACCTTGACCACCAAGTAATTCACCTCAACCATAATCAAATGACTTAGATGAATAATAACCTATTTTTAAAGGAATATATCTAATAAACTTAGTTGAAAGAAAAGGTATAAATCATATAGAACCAGCAAATCTAACAAAAGAAAGTATACTTAAAGAAAATAAATTATGAGAAAAATCAAAATTAGAAATAAGATAACCTAAATAAGCACCTAAAATAACAACTGTAATAGTTAAAAACTTTAAATAATAAGGTAAAGCAATCACATGAGGAATAGGAAAAATTAATCAAGATAAAAGACTACCACCAAAAACAGCAACAAACAATAGACCAATTATTCCAAATGAAATATAATAACCCTTATCATCAAAAGAAAATCTAGAATAAAAATTATTATCACCAGATATTGAATAATAAAACAAACGAAAAGAATAAGAAGCAGTTAAACCAGTAGAAAAAAAATAAAGAAAAAAAATTTAACAATTAATTCATCTTAAACAAACCATCTCAAGAATTAAATCCTTTGAATAAAATCCCGCTAAAAAAGGTAATCCACACAAAGATAAACTAGAAACATTAAAACAAACTGAAGTTAAAGGTATGAAATTAACAATTGATCCTATAAAACGAATATCCTGAGAATCCTTCAAATTATGAATTATTGAACCTGCACATATAAATAATAATGCCTTAAATAAAGCATGAGCCAATAAATGAAAAAATGCAAGCTTTGGATAACCTATAGCCAAAATTCTTATTATTAAACCAAGTTGTCTTAAAGTAGAAAGAGCAATAATCTTCTTTAAATCAAACTCAAAATTAGCGCCCAATCCAGCCATAAATATAGTTATACAACCAATTAAAAGTAAAAATCAACCACAATTATAAGTATCCAATATTGGTCTAAAACGAATTAATAAATAAACACCAGCAGTAACAAGAGTAGAAGAATGAACTAAAGCAGAAACAGGAGTAGGAGCTGCTATAGCAGCAGGAAGTCATGAAGAGAAAGGAATCTGAGCTCTCTTAGTTATAGCTGCTAAAACAATTAATATAGTAATGAGCTTTATTTCAAAAGAATTAGAAATAAAATCATAATAATAAATATAATTTCAACCACCAAAATTTAACATTCATGCAATAGAAATTAAAATAGCAACATCACCAATACGATTAGAAAGTGCAGTTAATATACCAGCGCTATAAGATTTTACATTTTGATAATAAATAACTAAACAATAAGAAACTAAACCTAAACCATCTCAACCTAATAAAATTCTAATTAAAGTAGGACTAATAATTAAAAAACCTATAGGAAGAATAAATATTAAAACAATAATAATAAAACGATTAATATTCTTTTCACCAGATATATAATCCTCTCTATAATAAATAACCAAAGAAGAAATATATATAACAAAAGATATAAAAATAAGAGATATTCAATCCAAAATTAAAGTTATAACAACTATAGAACCACTTAAATTGAAAAGCTCTCACTCAACAAAAACTCTATAATCAATTATTAAATAATAAATACCTAAAATAAAAATTATAGTTCTCGAAATAAACAAAGAAAAAAAACTCAAAGAATAAATAGAAAATAAATTCACGACCTAAGATGAAAAACTTCATATCATTGATTCCACAAAACAATATTTTTAATTAAAATACTTAAGCAAACTAAACAAAGAAATATTCACCCTTTAAACAGAGAATATTTAAAGGCAATCAATGTAAAAGTAAAAATTGATATTCACGAAAATAACCAAGAGAACAAGTATAAACACCAGAATAATAATTCCCATGCTGAGAATAAGAATATATATACAAAGTATAAACAGCTCTAAAAAAAGAAAAAAAAATCAAAGCAAAGAATCTAAAAGAAGATCAAGATATAATTCTATTTAATAATCTAATTTCACCTACCAAATTTAAAGAAGGAGGAGCAGCCATATTTGATGATCTTAAAAGAAATCATCATAAAGCCATTCTTGGCATCAAATTAATTATACCCTTGTTAATTAATAATCTTCGTCTACCTAAACGTTCATAAATAATATTAGATAAACAAAATAAACCAGAAGAACATAAACCATGACCAACCATTAGAGAAAGAGAACCTACACAACCTCATCAATTCATAGTCATCAATCCACCAATAACCATTCTTATATGAGCAACAGAAGAATATGCAATTAAAGACTTTAAATCAACCTGACGAAAACAAATAAATCTTACAATAACACCCCCAGATAAACCTAAAGACAATCAAAAATAATTAAACTTTAAACCCAAATAAGAAATAACCTTTATAACACGAAAAATACCATAACCACCTAACTTTAATAAAACACCAGCAAGAATTATTCTACCTGAAATAGGGGCCTCTACATGAGCCTTAGGAAGTCATAAATGAACCAAAAACATAGGTATCTTAACTAAAAAAGCCAAAATTATAAATACATAAAACATAAAATAATAAGAACCAAAATCAACCAATAAAGGAAAATATAAAGTATTAGAAAAATCATAAACCTTAAATAAAACTAATAATAAAGGTAATCTAGCAACCAAAGTATAAAAAATTAAATAAACACCAGCCTGCAAACGCTCAGGTTGATAACCCCAACCCAAAATTAAAAGTAAAGCAGGAACTAATCTAGCCTCAAAAAAAATATAAAAAGAAAGAAGACTTAATCTAGCAAATGAACAATAAAGCATAATTATTAAAATCAAAACCATAAAAACAAAAAAATTAGAATGATATGAACTTAAATAAACTGAACCTCTAGCAGTGATTATTAAAGAACAAATCCAAAAACTAAGTAAAATTAAACTAAAAGAAAAATAATCAATACCAAAATAATATCTAATTATATTCAAATCAGCATATGAATAAACACAAATTATAAAAACAAAACCCGACAGAAACATTAAAGAATGAACCAACCATCAACAATTATTTAATAAACAAAGAGGGATCAAAAAAATAGTTATAAATAAATACTTTAACATAAAGATAAACCAAAAGAATTAAAAAAATCATTACCATGAGAACGAATTATTGAAACTAAAATAGAAAGACCTAAAGCACCCTCACAAACAGAAAAAACTAAAAAAATAACAGGAAAAAAATAATCATAATCAAACTCAATAAGAAAAACAATAACTAACATAAATAAAGAAAGAACAATATATTCTAATCTCAAAAGAACCATTAATAAATGTTTACGTTTAGAAGAAAAAACATAAACACCAGCAAAATAAATGAATAAAGAAGTAAAAATAGAGAATATAAACATTAGTTTTAATAGTTTGAAAAAAACGCCGGTCTTGTAAACCGGAAATAAGTCCAGCCCCCACTTTTAAAACTTCAGAGGTGGAAAAGCTTCCATCATCGGTCCCCAAAACCGGTTTTTTAAAAAAACTAACCCCTGAAATGATCAAAATAATAATTATATCATTATCAAATGTAATAAATATTAATTTTATTAAGTTAAGACAACCAATATCAATAATGCTTTTTATTATCCTTCAAACCTTCCTAGTTGGATTAATAACAGGAACAATAATAGAAAGATATTGATTATCATATATTTTATTTTTAACATTTCTTGGTGGTATACTAGTATTATTTATTTACATTACAAGAATTGCATCAAACGAAATATTTCAGCCTAAATCAATCACTATAATTATTACATTAATAATGTGAGTATTTATCATATTAATATTAATTATTCTAGATATATCTATATTTATAGACTTTTTCAAAAACACCGAAACTATAAATATTGATAATTCAATCAATTATCAAGAAATAACAATATCTTTAGAAAAATTATATAATAGAACAACATTCATTATTACAATAATAATAATAATTTATTTATTTTTAGCACTACTAGCAGTTGTTAAAATCACCAATATTAATCAGGGACCTATTCGTAAAATAAGATAATTACTAATGAATAAACCCTTACGATTAAGACATCCTTTAATTAAAATTATTAATAACTCTTTAATTGACTTACCTGCCCCAACAAATATTTCATTTTGATGAAATTTTGGATCCCTATTAGGGTTATGTTTGGTGATTCAAATCGTAACTGGACTATTTTTAGCTATACATTATACATCAAATATTGAAATAGCATTCAGTAGTGTAGTACACATCTGCCGAGACGTAAATAATGGTTGAATTATCCGAACCTTACACGCAAATGGAGCATCTATATTTTTTATTTGTATTTACTTACATGTAGGACGGGGAATTTACTATGGATCTTATATATATATACATACCTGAATAATTGGTACAGTGATTTTATTTTTAGTTATAGCAACTGCATTTATAGGATATGTCTTACCCTGAGGCCAAATATCTTTTTGAGGTGCAACAGTAATTACTAATTTATTATCAGCAATCCCATACTTAGGAACAGATTTAGTCCAATGAGTATGAGGAGGATTCGCTGTTGATAATGCAACATTAAATCGATTCTTCACATTCCATTTTGTATTACCATTTATTATTGCTGCTATAGCAGCAATTCATTTATTTTTTCTTCACCAAACAGGATCTAATAATCCTCTTGGACTAAATGGAGATATTGAAAAAATTCCATTCCATCCATACTTTACCTTTAAGGATTCTATTACATTTGTAATAATTACATCATTATTAATTATACTATGTTTAATTAATCCTTACCTATTAGGAGATCCAGATAACTTTGTACCTGCCAACCCATTAGTAACACCAGTTCACATTCAACCAGAATGATATTTCCTATTTGCATATGCAATTCTACGATCTATCCCTAATAAGTTAGGAGGTGTTATTGCATTATTTTTATCAATTAGAATCTTAATAATTTTACCATTTTATAATAAAACACCATTCCGAGGCATTCAATTTTACCCTATTAATCAAATTTTATTCTGAATTATAGTAGTTGTTGTATGCTAACTAACGTGAATTGGTAAACGACCTGTTGAAGAACCTTATATTATAACAGGTCAAATCTTAACAATTATTTACTTCACATATTTCTTAATTAATGTCCATGTCGCAAACGCATGAGATAAATTAATTAAGGAATAAAGTTAATTAGCTTAGGAAAAGCATATGTTTTGAAAACATAAAATTAGAAGTTTAACTCTTCTATTAACTTTTCTCAAAAAATTTCACTAAACAAATGAGATAAATAAAATCTTTAAACCAACAAAGAAAATAAAAAAATTCAAAGATAAAGGTAAAAATTTTTTCAAGCTAAGTACATTAATTTATCATAATGGAACCGTGGTAATGTTCCACGAACCCCAATAAAACCAAAAGATATAATAGCAAGCTTAATAAAAAATATAAAAGAATAAAAATCACCGCCCAAAAAAATTAAAGCCAATAACATTCTTATGAAGACAATTCTAGTATATTCAGCTAAAAAAATTAAAGTAAAACCACCCGCACCATACTCAATATTAAATCCTGAAACTAACTCAGATTCCCCTTCAGCAAAATCAAAAGGAGTACGATTAGTTTCAGCTAAGCAAGAAGCAAAACAAGCTAAAGCTAAAGGAAAAGAAATAATAATAAATCAACAATAAAGCTGATAGTTTATAAAATCAAACATATTAAAACTACCAATTAAAATAATTAAAGACAATAAAATTAAAGCTAAACTAACTTCATAAGAAATTGTTTGAGCAACAGAACGAAGAGAACCTAATAATGAATAATTTGAATTAGAAGATCAACCAGCAATTATAACAGTATAAACACCTAATCTAGTACAACATAAAAAAAATAAAAATCCATAAGAAAAAGAACACATATAAGTTAAATAAGGAAAAATTACTCAAACGGCTAAAGAAATCATTAAATTAAAAACAGGGGAAAAATAATAAAGTAGGTAATTAGATATAATAGGAATTGGCTGCTCCTTACAAATTAACTTAATAGCATCTCTAAATGGCTGAGGAATTCCAACAAAACCTACCTTATTTGGACCCTTTCGAATCTGAATATAACCTAAAACCTTACGCTCTAATAAAGTTAAAAAGGCAACACTAATTAAAACACAAATAACCAATAAAAGAAAATTCAAAATAAATATAAATAAATCATAAAGTATCAATACTATTTGTAGAAAAAGTCTACATAAATGAATTCTAAATTCAACACATTAATCTGTCAAAATAGTAAATAAATTAATATTAATCAATATAACAAAAAATATTTTAACCATATGGTCCTTTCGTACTAATATGGATTAACAATCTTAGGATATTAACCGACCTGGCTCACGCCGGTCTGAACTCAGATCATGTAAGAATTTAAAGGTCGAACAGACCTAATCATTGGGCTCCTGCACCCAAAATTATTCTTAATCCAACATCGAGGTCGCAATCTGCTTTGTCGATATGAGCTCTCAAAAACAATTACGCTGTTATCCCTAAGGTAACTTAATATTATGATCATAAATTATGGATCAAAATAACAAACATAAATAAATGATATAATAATGAAGAGTTTATCTATTCTTCATGTCACCCCAACAAAACATCATCATTAAATATAGAAAGACAAACAAAAAACTATATAAAAGTAAAATGTCAAGCTCTATAGGGTCTTCTCGTCCTAAAGAAGAATTTAAGCCTTTTGACTCAAAAGTTAAATTCAAAAATTTATTAAGAGACAGTTGATTTCTCGTCAAGCCATTCATTCCAGCCACTAATTAAGAGACTAATGATTATGCTACCTTTGCACGGTCAAAATACCGCGGCTCTTTAAAAATACGCTCAGTGAGCAGGCCAGACCTCAAAATATAAACAAGAGGACATGTTTTTGATAAACAGGCGGAAATCAATTTTGCCTAGTTCCTTATAATAAGTTCACAAGGTAAAAATTTCATACAAATAAATATACTAATTCTATCATTATTACAAAAATTTTAAAATTAAATTAATAATCTTAATAAAAAACCTAAAATATTTATAAAATCAAAATAAAAAATAATGAACTAAAACGTAATCTTAAAGATAGCTGGTTTAAAGCTTACTATTATATTTCTATAAAATAAATTATAGGTTATTAACTTCAAAGCTTATCCCTTAAAGAATAAATAAGTTAATATTTTTACTTAAAAAATTAAATAAAAACAAATAACTTTAAAAAATTAAATTTTTTCTTAAGAAACTAGATATCTTGGGAAACGATTAACATCTCATTTCTATAAATAATTTAATAATAATTATGATACATTAACTATAAATTATTTATAGATCAACCCAAATCGAGACAAGTAAAATAAATACTAAAATTTTGATAAACCCTGATACAAAAGGTACAATAAATAAAATCTACTTAAAAAAATTTAAAATAATATTTCATAAAACACTTACATTACCAACAAACTATAATTTAAAAAATCAATTCTATAAAATATACTAAGACAAAAATACAATAAAATTATTTATATTAAATAATTAAATAAACAAAAAATAAATATAATAAAATAAATAATCAAGATATCCTGATTTGCACAGAAAAATTTTCAGTGTAAATGAAACACTTTACTAATAACATTTCACCTTACAAATTTATATTTCAACCCTAATAATATAAACAACTGTTTTAACCAATAATATTCACTTGTATCAATCGTATTACCGCAGCTGCTGGCACGAATTATGCCAATTCTAAATCAATTGCTAAATCCAAAATCACTTGATAATTAAATCAAATTACTGCAAAAAGAACATTTAGTCTAACAAAACTTACATATAATACAAAGAAAAAGTGAATAAACAAGCAAGAATAAAACTTTTAAAAATAAAAAATAAGAAAATTTTAAATCTATTAATTCAGGAAAAAATAAAAGATTCAAATATTTAAAGAAAAAAAAGAAAAAAACCACAAACATTAACAAAAAAAAAAGAAACGCCCCTATGTATGACCACAACAACTTCTCTATTATATATAATTAAAGATTAATATGGAACATGTATAGCAATAAATGTATTATATTCTTTCTTATTTAATCTTTCTTTTCACTAATAAATAAAGAAAGATTAAATAATATAATAAATATATTTTATATAATTATGTAATTTAATATAATATGTTATTAATATGAATTCTTTTTTTTATATTAAGTTAACTTTCATATATATTAGTTAAATAATCTAATTATAGATAATTTACATAATTATATTATTATAATTAATATAATTATTTATATTAATTATAATATTTTATATTTAAATTAATAATTTTATTTATTATATCCAATTATAATAATATTAAATATTAAATTACATATTATTATATATATTATATTATAATAACCTATTTTAAGCTAAAAACATAAGTAGCTATAATCCTAGGTAAATAATTGCATTAAAATAATCAATTGATAATGGTAAGATGAACTTATAATAGTTTAATTTCAATTAAATGTAATATATTAATATAAATTATTTATTATATATATATATATAAAAAATAAAATGAGCAGGATAAATTAATCCTAATTAAACAAAATAATACATAAAAGAATTTCAAAAAAAACTTTCGATTTATATATTAAATAAATGAAGTGCCTGATTAAAGGGTTACCTTGATAGGGTAAATAAAGTAAATAAAATTACCTTCATTAAAATTACATAAGATAGAATTAAACTACCTCCTTTAGTATCAAAAACTAACGTGCATCATACACCTTAATGTAAAAAGGTAAGCTAAACAAGCTAATGGGTTCATACCCCATTTATAGAGGTATCAATCCTCTCCTTTTTAATGACCAACAACTCTACAAAACTTCTCTTCCTATCAACATTAATGATAGGAACGATCCTGTCCATTTCATCAAATTCCTGATTTGGGGTTTGAATAGGACTTGAGATCAACTTACTTTCATTTATTCCGCTCCTAACAAGAAATAAAAATATAATAATAAATGAATCATCAATTAAAAATTTTATTGTCCAAGCAATAGCATCGACAATATTATTATTTTCAATTTTGCTGATTCAAATAAAATATCCCATGGGATGGGAAACAGAATTTATCCCATCAATAATAATTAGATGTAGACTATTATTAAAGATTGGAGCTGCACCTTCCCATTTCTGATTTCCAGAAGTTATAGGAGCATCAAGATGAAATAATTGTTTAACATTAATAACATGACAAAAAATCGCCCCAATAATGGTCTTATCTTATTGTATTCAATTAAGAACTTTTATTTGAACAATTATTATCTTAAGAATTATTATTGGGGCAATAGGAGGTTTAAATCAAACATCCTTACGACAACTTTTAGCATATTCATCAATCAGACATCTAGGTTGAATAATTAGATCATTAACAGTCAGAGAAAACATCTGAGAACTATACTTCATTATTTACTCACTATTAAGATTAATTATAGTTTTATTATTTAAGCAAATAAATTTATTTTTCATAAATCAAATTTATTCAGCCAGAAATATAAAAACCGAAATTAAATTCATAATATTCTTATCTTTATTATCTTTAGGTGGACTACCACCATTCCTTGGATTCTTACCAAAATGAATTGTAATACAATCATTAATAGAAAACAATATAACAACTATTATAACTATTATAGTTGTATTAACTACAATTACACTCTACTACTATATACGTATTAGATTCTCAGCTCTAATTATATCATACACAGAAAATTCGTGATCTATAAAGATAAAGTCCCAAAAATCAAGAATCATTCTTCCTATAACAGTAATAATTTCAACAATAGGATTGATTTCAACATCAACCTTAATTTCATTATACTAAGGACTTAAGTTAATCAAACTAATAACCTTCAAAGTTATAATTAAAAGAATAATCTTTTAGGCCTTAGTAAAATTTTACACCTCTAGAATTGCAGTCTAGAATCATAATTGAATATAAGACCTAAATATGATAAGAGAGAAAACATCTCATAAGTAGATTTACAGTCTACCACCTAAAATTCAGCCATCTTACCGCAAAAATGATTATTTTCAACAAACCATAAGGACATTGGTACTTTATACTTCATATTTGGAGCATGAGCAGGAATAGTAGGAACATCAATAAGAATACTTATTCGTGCTGAACTTGGCCAACCCGGATCTCTAATTGGGGATGACCAGATTTATAATGTTATTATTACAGCTCACGCATTCGTAATAATTTTCTCTATAGTAATACCTATTATAATTGGTGGATTTGGTAATTGACTTGTTCCACTAATAATTGGTGCACCAGATATAGCATTTCCACGAATAAATAATATAAGTTTTTGATTACTACCACCTTCACTAACCCTTCTTCTTACATCTTCTATAGTAGATAATGGTGCTGGTACAGGATGAACAGTTTACCCTCCTCTAGCAGGAGCTATTGCACACGGGGGTGCATCTGTAGATCTAGCTATTTTTTCACTGCACTTAGCAGGTGTATCATCTATTCTTGGTGCAGTGAATTTCATCACAACAGCAATTAATATACGATCAGAAAGTATAACTTTAGATCAAACACCTTTATTTGTATGATCTGTAGCTATTACAGCATTACTTCTCCTTCTTTCACTTCCAGTTTTAGCAGGAGCTATTACTATATTATTAACAGATCGAAATTTAAATACATCATTCTTTGACCCTGCAGGAGGGGGTGACCCAATTCTATATCAACATCTATTTTGATTCTTTGGACACCCAGAAGTTTATATTTTAATTCTACCGGGGTTCGGAATTATTTCACATATTGTATGTCAAGAAAGAGGAAAAATTGAATCATTTGGAACATTAGGTATAATTTATGCTATACTATCAATTGGACTAATAGGATTTATTGTATGAGCACATCATATATTTACAGTAGGAATGGATGTTGACACACGAGCATATTTTACATCAGCAACAATAATTATTGCTGTACCTACAGGAATTAAGGTATTTAGATGATTAGCTACATTATATGGAACTAAATTCAAGTTCAATCCACCATTATTATGAGCTCTAGGATTTATTTTCCTATTTACAATTGGTGCATTAACACGATTAGTATTAGCAAATTCATCACTTGATATTGTATTACATGATACATATTATGTAGTAGCCCACTTTCATTATGTATTATCTATAGGAGCAGTATTTGCAATTATAGGAGGTGTCATTCAATGATATCCACTATTTACAGGATTAACTATAAATAATACATGATTAAAAATCCAATTTACAATTATATTCATTGGAGTAAATTTAACATTCTTTCCTCAACACTTCCTAGGATTAGCAGGAATACCTCGACGATACTCTGACTACCCAGACGCATATACATCATGAAACGTAGTATCAAGAATTGGGTCTACAATTTCTATTGTAGGAATCATTATATTCATTGTAATTATATGAGAAAGAAAGATTACAAACCGAGCAATTATATTTAGAGCTAACATAAGAAGATCAACAGAATGACTACAAAATAACCCTCCTGCAGAACATAGTTACTCAGAATTACCATTAATCTCTAGATTCTAATATGGCAGATTAGTGCAGTAGATTTAAGCTCTACAAATAAAGGTTTGACCTTTTATTAGAAAATATTTATTAATGGCAACATGATCAAATTTATCTCTTCAAGATGGAGCTTCACCATTAATGGAGCAATTATCATTCTTTCATGATCATACTATGGTCATATTATTATTAATTACAGTAATTGTAGGTTATGCCCTAAGTTATATATTATTTATTGCCTATACTAACCGTAATATACTTCATGGACATTTAATTGAAACAATCTGAACAGCTTTACCAGCAATTACATTAATTTTTATTGCCCTTCCATCATTACGACTATTATATTTACTTGATGATTCAGTAGATGCAATAATTACAATTAAAACCATTGGACGACAATGATATTGAAGATATGAATATTCAGACTTCATAGGCGTAGAATTTGACACTTATATAACACCAGAACAAGACCTAGAAAATGATGGATTCCGACTACTAGATGTAGATAACCGAACAATCCTACCAATAAATACAGAAGTACGAGTATTAACAAGAGCATCAGATGTTCTACACTCATGAGCAGTTCCTGCATTAGGGGTTAAAACTGATGCAACGCCAGGTCGGTTAAATCAAGGAACATTCACAATAAATCGACCTGGATTATTCTTTGGACAATGCTCAGAAATCTGTGGAGCAAACCACAGATTTATACCAATTGTAATTGAAAGAACTTCAGTAAATTTATTTATTAAGTGATTATCTAAGATAATTTAAGGAGTTAGTTAAAATAAATAACATTAGAGTGTCAATCTAAAATAACTAAAAAAAATTAGTACACCTTGAAATTCATCAGATGACTGAAAGTAAGTAATGGTCTCTTAAACCAAATAATAGTAAATTAACGACTACTTCTGATGGGGAAATTATATCCAAATCCCTCAAATATCCCCTCTTATATGATTCTCACTATTCATTATATTTTCAGCTACATTAATCTTGTTTAATCAAATAAACTTCTTCTCATTTAAACCTAACCTTATTAAAAGAGCAGAAAAAGGAACAATTGAAATAAAAAACTTAAATTGAAAATGATAACAAATCTATTCTCAACATTTGACCCATCAACTAACATCTTTAATTTATCATTAAATTGAACTAGAACATTTCTAGGACTATTATTAATCCCATCACTATTTTGACTTACACCATCACGAATTAACATTATCTGAAATAAACTAAATTTAACCTTACATAATGAATTTAAAACACTTCTTGGACCAAAATCATTTAATGGAACAACATTCATTTTCATCTCAATTTTTATTATAATATTATTTAACAATTTCATAGGATTATTCCCTTATATTTTTACTAGAACAAGACATTTAGAATTAACATTTGCAATTGCCCTACCTATATGGCTAAGATTTATATTATTTGGATGAATTAACCATACTAATCATATATTTACACACCTTGTACCACAAGGTACACCGCCTGCATTAATATCATTTATAGTACTAATTGAAACAATTAGTATGTTATTCGACCAGGTACATTAGCAGTACGGTTGGCAGCAAATATAATTGCAGGACACTTATTATTAACCTTATTAGGAAACACAGGACCATCTATAGCAATAAACTTAATCTCATTACTAATTATTGGACAAATACTTATATTAATTCTAGAATCAGCAGTAGCAATAATTCAAGCCTATGTTTTCTCAATTCTAAGAACTCTATATTCTAGAGAAGTATATTAAACCTATGTTAACAACTCACTCAAACCACCCATTCCACTTAGTAGACTATAGACCTTGACCATTAACAGGAGCAATTGGAGCAATAGTCCTAGTATCAGGACTAGCAAAATGATTCCACCTATTTAATATTAACTTATTCATAATTGGATTTGGAATTACCCTACTAACTATAATTCAATGATGACGAGATGTAGTACGAGAAGGAACATATCAAGGATTACATACAGGATTTGTATCAATTGGATTACGATGAGGAATAATTTTATTTATTGCATCAGAGGTATTATTTTTCGTTTCTTTTTTTTGAGCATTCTTTAGAAGAAGATTAGCACCAACAATTGAACTAGGAATACTATGACCTCCAATAGGAATTCAACCCTTTAACCCTATACAAATTCCATTACTTAATACAGCTATTCTTTTAGCATCAGGAGTAACAGTAACATGAGCACATCATAGTTTAATGGAATCTAATCATACTCAAGCACTACAAGGATTATTCTTCACAGTGTTATTAGGACTATACTTTACAATACTTCAAGCATATGAATATTGAGAAGCACCTTTTACCATTGCAGATGCAGTTTATGGATCAACATTCTTCGTTGCAACAGGATTCCATGGTTTACACGTAATTATTGGAACAATCTTTTTATCAACATGTCTACTTCGACACTCAATAAATCAATTTTCACCAAGACGTCACTTTGGATTTGAAGCAGCAGCATGATACTGACACTTCGTAGACGTAGTATGATTATTCTTATTTATCTCTATTTATTGATGAGGTAGATAATTGTTTTTCTAGTATAAATAGTACATTTGACTTCCAATCAGAAAGCTTGATATAAATCAAGAAAAACAATTCTAATTCTATCAACAAGAGTTTTCATTAGATTTATTATTCCAATAATTGTTATAATCCTGGCAACAACACTATCAAAAAAATTAATTAATGATCGAGAAAAAAGATCACCATTGTAATGTGGGTTTGATCCAAAAAGATCAGCACGAATACCATTCTCAATACGATTCTTCCTAATCGCAGTAATCTTTTTAATTTTTGATGTAGAAATTGCACTAATTCTACCAATTGTAATTATTTTTAAAACTTCAGACATTATAATCTGAACAGTATCAACAATATTTTTTATTCTAGTTCTATTAGGAGGACTATACCATGAATGAAACCAAGGAGCATTACAATGAGCAGAATAAAGGGTTGTAGTTAAATATAATATTTGGGTTGCATTCAAAAAGTATTGATATTATCAATCAACCTTAAATAGAATAAGAAGCGAAATATTGCAGTCAGTTTCGACCTGGAAGATTGGTATGTACTACCCTTATTCTTATTAATTGAAGCCAAAAAGAGGCGTATTACTGTTAATAATATAATTGAACTATAATAGTTCCAATTAAGGAAATGTAAAGCCAATATGAAAGCTGCTAACTTTTTATATTAGCGGTTAAACTCCGTTAACATTTCTAAAATTTATATAGTTTAAATAAAACATTACATTTTCACTGTAAAAATAATATATCTATATTTATAAATACTTAAAAGTAAAAATACTTCCTTAACATCTTCAGTGTCACGCTCTAATTATAAGCTATTTAA
The DNA here is from genome assembly GCF_023897955.1 of Schistocerca gregaria. NCBI lineage: Eukaryota > Metazoa > Arthropoda > Insecta > Orthoptera > Acrididae > Schistocerca > Schistocerca gregaria. Next base: position 18,465,525 of record NC_064925.1, read on the forward strand.
GTAAACGAAAAACAATATTACCAAAATAAATATTCAAAAAATAAAAGTTAAAAGATAAATCTTGAAATTAGAATCATATCAACCTTGAATATAAGCAATTAAATAAATAAATAATCTATATAAACCTTGACCACCAAGTAATTCACCTCAACCATAATCAAATGACTTAGATGAATAATAACCTATTTTTAAAGGAATATATCTAATAAACTTAGTTGAAAGAAAAGGTATAAATCATATAGAACCAGCAAATCTAACAAAAGAAAGTATACTTAAATAAAATAAATTATGAGAAAAATCAAAATTAGAAATAAGATAACCTAAATAAGCACCTAAAATAACAACTGTAATAGTTAAAAACTTTAAATAATTAGGTAAAGCATTCACATGAGGAATAGGAAAAATTAATCAAGATAAAAGACTACCACCAAAAACAGCAACAAACAATAGACCAATTATTCCAAATGAAATATAATAACCCTTATCATCAAAAGAAAATCTAGAATAAAAATTATTATCACCAGATATTGAATAATAAAACAAACGAAAAGAATAAGAAGCAGTTAAACCAGTAGAAAAAAAATAAAGAAAAAAATTAAACAATTAATTCATCTTAAACAAACCATCTCAAGAATTAAATCCTTTGAATAAAATCCCGCTAAAAAAGGTATTCCACACAAAGATAAACTAGAAACATTAAAACAAACTGAAGTTAAAGGTATGAAATTAACAATTGATCCTATAAAACGAATATCCTGAGAATCCTTCAAATTATGAATTATTGAACCTGCACATATAAATAATAATGCCTTAAATAAAGCATGAGCCAATAAATGAAAAAATGCAAGCTTTGGATAACCTATAGCCAAAATTCTTATTATTAAACCAAGTTGTCTTAAAGTAGAAAGAGCAATAATCTTCTTTAAATCAAACTCAAAATTAGCGCCCAATCCAGCCATAAATATAGTTATACAACCAATTAAAAGTAAAAATCAACCACAATTATAAGTATCCAATATTGGTCTAAAACGAATTAATAAATAAACACCAGCAGTAACAAGAGTAGAAGAATGAACTAAAGCAGAAACAGGAGTAGGAGCTGCTATAGCAGCAGGAAGTCATGAAGAGAAAGGAATCTGAGCTCTCTTATTGTAGCTGCTAAAACAATTAATATAGTAATGAGCTTTATTTCAAAAGAATTAGAAATAAAATCATAATAATAAATATAATTTCAACCACCAAAATTTAACATTCATGCAATAGAAATTAAAATAGCAACATCACCAATACGATTAGAAAGTGCAGTTAATATACCAGCACTATAAGATTTTACATTTTGATAATAAATAACTAAACAATAAGAAACTAAACCTAAACCATCTGTACCTAATAAAATTCTAATTAAATTAGGACTAACAATTAAAAAACCTATAGAAAGAATAAATATTAAAACAATAATAATAAAACGATTTATATTCTTTTCACCAGATATATAATCCTCTCTATAATAAATAACCAAAGAAGAAATATATAAAAATAAGAGATATTCAATCCAAAATTAAAGTTATAACAACTATAGAACCATTTAAATTGAAAAGCTCTCACTCAACAAAAACTCTATAATCAATTATTAAATAATAAATACCTAAAATAAAAATTATAGTTCTCGAAATAAACAAAGAAAAAAAACTCAAAGAACAAATAGAAAATAAATTCACGGCCTAAGATGAAAAACTTCATATCATTGATTCCACAAAACAATATTTTTAATTAAAATACTTAAGCAAACTAAACAAAGAAATATTCACCCTTTAAACAGAGAATATTTAAAGGCAATCAATGTAAAAGTAAAAGATGATATTCACGAAAATAACCAAGAGAACAAGTATAAACACCAGAATAATAATTCCCATGCTGAGAATAAGAATATATATACAAAGTATAAACAGCTCTAAAAAAAGATAAAAAAATCAAAGCAAAGAATCTAAAAGAAGATCAAGATATAATTCTATTTAATAATCTAATTTCACCTACCAAATTTAAAGAAGGAGGAGCAGCCATATTTGATGATCTTAAAAGAAATCATCATAAAGCCATTCTTGGCATCATATTAATTATACCCTTGTTAATTAATAATCTTCGTCTACCTAAACGTTCATAAATAATATTAGATAAACAAAATAAACCAGAAGAACATAAACCATGACCAACCATTAGAGAAAGAGAACCTACACAACCTCATCAATTCATAGTCATCAATCCACCAATAACCATTCTTATATGAGCAACAGAAGAATATGCAATTAAAGACTTTAAATCAACCTGACGAAAACAAATAAATCTTACAATAACACCCGCAGATAAACCTAAAGACAATCAAAAATAATTAAACTTTAAACGCAAATAAGAAATAACCTTTATAACACGAAAAATACCATAACCACCTAACTTTAATAAAACACCAGCAAGAATTATTCTACCTGAAATAGGGGCCTCTACATGAGCCTTAGGAAGTCATAAATGAACCAAAAACATATGTATCTTAACTAAAAAAGCCAAAATTATAAATACATAAAACATAAAATAATAAGAACCAAAATCAACCAATAAAGGAAAATATAAAGTATTAGAAAAATCATAAACCTTAAATAAAACTAATAATAAAGGTAATCTAGCAACCAAAGTATAAAAAATTAAATAAACACCAGCCTGCAAACGCTCAGGTTGATAACCCCAACCCAAAATTAAAAGTAAAGTAATAACTAATCTAGCCTCAAAAAAAATATAAAAAGAAAGAAGACTTAATCTAGCAAATGTCAATAAAGCATAATTATTAAAATCAAAACCATAAAAACAAAAAAATTAGAATGATATGAACTTAAATAAACTGAACCTCTAGCAGTGATTATTAAAGAACAAATCCAAAAACTAAGTAAAATTAAACTAAAAGAAAAATAATCAATACCAAAATAATATCTAATTATATTCAAATCAGCATATGAATAAACACAAATTATAAAAACAAAACCCGACAGAAACATTAAAGAATGAACCAACCATCAACAATTATTTAATAAACAAAGAGGGATCCAAAAAATAGTTATAAATAAATACTTTAACATAAAGATAAACCAAAAGAATTAAAAAAATCATTACCATGAGAACGAATTATTGAAACTAAAATAGAAAGACCTAAAGCACCCTCACAAACAGAAAAAACTAAAAAAATAACAGGAAAAAAATAATCATAATCAAACTCAATAAGAAAAACAATAACTAACATAAATAAAGAAAGAACAATATATTCTAATCTCAAAAGAACCATTAATAAATGTTTACGTTTAGAAGAAAAAACATAAACACCAGCAAAATAAATCAATAAAGAAGTAAAAATAGAGAATATAAACATTAGTTTTAATAGTTTAAAAAAAACGCCGGTCTTGTAAACCGGAAATAAGTCCAGCCCCCACTTTTAAAACTTCAGAGGTGGAAAAGCTTCCATCATCGGTCCCCAAAACCGGTATTTTAAATAAACTAACCCCTGAAATGATCAAAATAATAATTATATCATTACCAAATGTAATAAATATTAATTTTATTAAATTAAGACACCCAATATCAATAATGCTTTTTATTATCCTTCAAACCTTCCTAGTTGGATTAATAACAGGAACAATAATAGAAAGATATTGATTATCATATATTTTATTTTTAACATTTCTTGGTGGTATACTAGTATTATTTATTTACATTACAAGAATTGCATCAAACGAAATATTTCAGCCTAAATCAATCACTATAATTATTACATTAATAATGTGAGTATTTATCATATTAATATTAATTATTCTAGTTATATCTATATTTATAGACTTTTTCAAAAACACCGAAACTATAAATATTGATAATTCAATCAATTATCAAGAAATAACAATATCTTTAGAAAAATTATATAATAGACCAACATTCATTATTACAATAATAATAATAATTTATTTATTTTTAGCACTACTAGCAGTTGTTAAAATCACCAATATTAATCAGGGACCTATTCGTAAAATAAGATAATTACTAATGAATAAACCCTTACGATTAAGACATCCTTTAATTAAAATTATTAATAACTCTTTAATTGACTTACCTGCCCCAACAAATATTTCATTTTGATGAAATTTTGGATCCCTATTAGGGTTATGTTTGGTAATTCAAATCGTAACTGGACTATTTTTAGCTATACATTATACATCAAATATTGAAATAGCATTCAGTAGTGTAGTACACATCTGCCGAGACGTAAATAATGGTTGAATTATCCGAACCTTACACGCAAATGGAGCATCTATATTTTTTATTTGTATTTACTTACATGTAGCACGGGAATTTACTATGGATCTTATATATATATACATACCTGAATAATTGGTACAGTGATTTTATTTTTAGTTATAGCAACTGCATTTATAGGATATGTCTTACCCTGAGGCCAAATATCTTTTTGAGGTACAACAGTAATTACTAATTTATTATCAGCAATCCCATACTTAGGAACAGATTTAGTCCAATGAGTATGAGGAGGATTCGCTGTTGATAATGCAACATTAAATCGATTCTTCACATTCCATTTTGTATTACCATTTATTATTGCTGCTATAGCAGCAATTCATTTATTTTTTCTTCACCAAACAGGATCTAATAATCCTCTTGGACTAAATGGAGATATTGAAAAAATTCCATTCCATCCATACTTTACCTTTAAGGATTCTATTACATTTGTAATAATAACATCATTATTAATTATACTATGTTTAATTAATCCTTACCTATTAGGGGATCCAGATAACTTTGTACCTGCCAACCCATTAGTAACACCAGTTCACATTCAACCAGAATGATATTTCCTATTTGCAAATGCAATTCTACGATCTATCCCTAATAAGTTAGGAGGTGTTATTGCATTATTTTTATCAATTAGAATCTTAATAATTTTACCATTTTATAATAAAACACCATTCCGAGGCATTCAATTTTACCCTATTAATCAAATTTTATTCTGAATTATAGTAGTTGTATGCTTACTAACGTGAATTGGTAAACGACCTGTTGAAGAACCTTATATTATAACAGGTCAAATCTTAACAATTATTTACTTCACATATTTCTTAATTAATGTCCATGTCGCAAACGCATGAGATAAATTAATTAAGGAATAAAGTTAATTAGCTTAGGAAAAGCATATGTTTTGAAAACATAAAATTAGAAGTTTAACTCTTCTATTAACTTTTCTCAAAAAATTTCACTAAACAAATGAGATAAATAAAATCTTTAAACCAACAAAGAAAATAAAAAAATTCAAAGATAAAGGTAAAAAACTTTTTCAAGCTAAGTACATTAATTTATCATAACGGAACCGTGGTAATGTTCCACGAACCCAAATAAAACCAAAAGATATAATAGCAAGCTTAATAAAAAATATAAAAGAATAAAAATCACCGCCCAAAAAAATTAAAGCCAATAACATTCTTATGAAGACAATTCTAGTATATTCAGCTAAAAAAATTAAAGTAAACCACCCGCACCATACTCAATATTAAATCCTGAAACTAACTCAGATTCCCCTTCAGCAAAATCAAAAGGAGTACGATTAGTTTCAGCTAAGCAAGAAGCAAAACAAGCTAAAGCTAAAGGAAAAGAAATAATAATAAATCAACAATAAAGCTGATAGTTTATAAAATCAAACATATTAAAACTACCAATTAAAATAATTAAAGACAATAAAATTAAAGCTAAACTAACTTCATAAGAAATTGTTTGAGCAACAGAACGAAGAGAACCTAATAATGAATAATTTGAATTAGAAGATCAACCAGTATATAACAGTATAAACACCTAATCTAGTACAACATAAAAAAAATAAAAATCCATAAGAAAAAGAACACATATAAGTTAAATAAGGAAAAATTACTCAAACGGCTAAAGAAATCATTAAATTAAAAACAGGGGAAAAATAATAAAGTAGGTAATTAGATATAATAGGAATTGGCTGCTCCTTACAAATTAACTTAATAGCATCTCTAAATGGCTGAGGAATTCCCACAAAACCTACCTTATTTGGACCCTTTCGAATCTGAATATAACCTAAAACCTTACGCTCTAATAAAGTTAAAAAGGCAACACTAATTAAAACACAAATAACCAATAAAAGAAAATTCAAAATAAATATAAATAAATCATAAAGTATCAATACTATTTGTAGAAAAAATCTACATAAATGAATTCTAAATTCAACACATTAATCTGTCAAAATAGTAAATAAATTAATATTAATCAATATAACAAAAAATATTTTAACCATATGGTCCTTTCGTACTAATATGGATTAACAATCTTAGGATAGAAACCGACCTGGCTCACGCCGGTCTGAACTCAGATCATGTAAGAATTTAAAGGTCGAACAGACCTAATCATTGGGCTCCTGCACCCAAAATTTTTCTTAATCCAACATCGAGGTCGCAATCTGCTTTGTCGATATGAGCTCTCAAAAACAATTACGCTGTTATCCCTAAGGTAACTTAATCTTATGATCATAAATTATGGATCAAAATAACAAACATAAATAAATGATATAATAATGAAGAGTTTATCTATTCTTCATGTCACCCCAACAAAACATCATCATTAAATATAGAAAGACAAACAAAAAACTATATAAAAGTAAAATGTCAAGCTCTATAGGGTCTTCTCGTCCTAAAGAAGAATTTAAGCCTTTTGACTCAAAAGTTAAATTCAAAAATTTATTAAGAGACAGTTGATTTCTCGTCAAGCCATTCATTCCAGCCACTAATTAAGAGACTAATGATTATGCTACCTTTGCACGGTCAAAATACCGCGGCTCTTTAAAAATACGCTCAGTGAGCAGGCCAGACCTCAAAATATAAAAAGAGGACATGTTTTTGATAAACAGGCGGAAATCAATTTTGCCTGGTTCCTTATAATAAGTTCACAAGGTAAAAATTTCATACAAATAAATATACTAATTCTATCATTATTACAAAAATTTTAAAATTAAATTAATAATCTTAATAAAAAACCTAAAATATTTATAAAATCAAAATAAAAAATAATGAACTAAAACGTAATCTTAAAGATAGCTGGTTTAAAGCTTACTATTATATTTCTATAAAATAAATTATAGGTTATTAACTTCAAAGCTTATCCCTTAAAGAATAAATAAGTTAATATTTTTACTTAAAAAATTAAATAAAAAGAATAACTTTAAAAAATTAAATTTTTTCTTAAGAAACTAGATATCTTGGGAAACGATTAACATCTCATTTCTATAAATAATTTAATAATAATTATGATACATTAACTATAAATTATTTATAAATCAACCCAAATCGAGACAAGTAAAATAAATACTAAAATTTTGATAAACCCTGATACAAAAGGTACAATAAATAAAATCTACTTAAAAAAATTTGAAATAATATTTCATAAAACACTTACATTACCAATAAACTATAATTTAAAAAATCAATTCTATAAAATATACTAAGACAAAAATACAATAAAATTATTTATATTAAATAATTAAATAAACAAAAAATAAATATAATAAAATAAATAATCAAGATATCCTGATTTGCACAGAAAAATTTTCAGTGTAAATGAAACACTTTACTAATAAGTTATATCTTGAAACTCTTCCTAGATACACTTTCCAGTACATCTACTATGTTACGACTTATCTCATCTAAATTGAAGCTACTTTAAAATAAAATAGAATAATCAATAATGAGAGCGACGGGCGATGTGTACACATCTCAGAGCCAATATCAGTTAAATTAAATAAATTAAATTACTATCAAATCCACCTTCATTAACAGTATTTCACTATCAAATCCGTTATAAACAAAATCTATTGTAACTCACCTCCTCTTAACTATAAGCTGCACCTTGACCTGAAATATTTTATAATTATAAATCTTGAGAATTATAACTCTAAAAAGATTCTCTGATAACGGAGATATACAAACAAATAAATTAAGTAGAGTAAATCGTGTATTATCAATCATGGGGTAGGTTCCTCTGAATGGAATGAGATACCGCCAAATTCTTTGGGTTTAAAGACCTTAACTAATAGTACCCTGGTAAATATAATTAACATTTAAAATAATAGGGTATCTAATCCTAGTTTATTATTTAAATTTCACAGATTCATAAAAAGGGCCACAAATAAAATTTAACATTTCACCTTACAAATTTATATTTCAACCCTAATAATATAAACAACTGTTTTAACCAATAATATTCACTTGTATCAATCGTATAACCGCGGCTGCTGGCACGAATTATGCCGATACTAAATCAATTGCTAAATCCAAAATCACTTGATAATTAAATCAAATTACTGCAAAAAGAACATTTAGTCTAACAAAACTTACATATAACATATATTTAACATTAATAACATGACAAAAAATCGCCCCAATAATGGTCTTATCTTATTGTATTCAATAAAGAACTTTTATTTGAACAATTATTATCTTAAGAATTATTATTGGGGCAATAGGAGGTTTAAATCAAACATCCTTACGACAACTTTTAGCATATTCATCAATCAGACATCTAGGTTGAATAATTAGATCATTAACAGTCAGAGAAAACATCTGAGAACTATACTTCATTATTTACTCACTATTAAGATTAATTATAGTTTTATTATTTAATCAAATTTATTCAGCCAGAAATATAAAAACCGAAATTAAATTCATAATATTCTTATCTTTATTATCTTTAGGTGGACTACCACCATTCCTTGGATTCTTACCAAAATGAATTGTAATACAATCATTAATAGAAAACAATATAACAACTATTATAACTATTATAGTTGTATTAACTACAATTACACTCTACTACTATATACGTATTAGATTCTCAGCTCTAATTATATCATACACAGAAAATTCGTGATCTATAAAGATAAAGTCCCAAAAATCAAGAATCATTCTTCCTATAACAGTAATAATTTCAACAATAGGATTGATTTCAACATCAACCTTAATTTCATTATACTAAGGACTTAAGTTAATCAAACTAATAACCTTCAAAGTTATAATTAAAAGAATAATCTTTTAGGCCTTAGTAAAATTTTACACCTCTAGAATTGCAGTCTAGAATCATAATTGAATATAAGACCTAAATATGATAAGAGAGAAAACATCTCATAAGTAGATTTACAGTCGTACCACCTAAAATTCAGCCATCTTACCGCCAAAATGATCATTCTCAACAAACCATAAGGACATTGGTACTTTATACTTCATATTTGGAGCATGAGCAGGAATAGTAGGAACATCAATAAGAATACTTATTCGTGCTGAACTTGGCCAACCCGGATCTCTAATTGGGGATGACCAGATTTATAATGTTATTATTACAGCTCACGCATTCGTAATAATTTTCTTTATAGTAATACCTATTATAATTGGTGGATTTGGTAATTGACTTGTTCCACTAATAATTGGTGCACCAGATATAGCATTTCCACGAATAAATAATATAAGTTTTTGATTACTACCACCTTCACTAACCCTTCTTCTTACATCTTCTATAGTAGATAATGGTGCTGGTACAGGATGAACAGTTTACCCTCCTCTAGCAGGAGCTATTGCACACGGGGGTGCATCTGTAGATCTAGCTATTTTTTCACTGCACTTAGCAGGTGTATCATCTATTCTTGGTGCAGTGAATTTCATTACAACAGCAATTAATATACGATCAGAAAGTATAACTTTAGATCAAACACCTTTATTTGTATGATCTGTAGCTATTACAGCATTACTTCTCCTTCTTTCACTTCCAGTTTTAGCAGGAGCTATTACTATATTATTAACAGATCGAAATTTAAATACATCATTCTTTGACCCTGCAGGAGGGGGTGACCCAATTCTATATCAACATCTATTTTGATCCTTTGGACACCCAGAAGTTTATATTTTAATTCTACCGGGGTTCGGAATTATTTCACATATTGTATGTCAAGAAAGAGGAAAAATTGAATCATTTGGAACATTAGGTATAATTTATGCTATACTATCAATTGGACTAATAGGATTTATTGTATGAGCACATCATATATTTACAGTAGGAATGGATGTTGACACACGAGCATATTTTACATCAGCAACAATAATTATTGCTGTACCTACAGGAATTAAGGTATTTAGATGATTAGCTACATTATATGGAACTAAATTCAAGTTCAATCCACCATTATTATGAGCTCTAGGATTTATTTTCCTATTTACAATTGGTGGATTAACAGGATTAGTATTAGCAAATTCATCACTTGATATTGTATTACATGATACATATTATGTAGTAGCCCACTTTCATTATGTATTATCTATAGGAGCAGTATTTGCAATTATAGGAGGTGTCATTCAATGATATCCACTATTTACAGGATTAACTATAAATAATACATGATTAAAAATCCAATTTACAATTATATTCATTGGAGTAAATTTAACATTCTTTCCTCAACACTTCCTAGGATTAGCAGGAATACCTCGACGATACTCTGACTACCCAGACGCATATACATAATGAAACGTAGTATCAAGAATTGGGTCTACAATTTCTATTGTAGGAATCATTATATTCATTGTAATTATATGAGAAAGAATGATTACAAACCGAGCAATTATATTTAGAGCTAACATAAGAAGATCAACAGAATGACTACAAAATAACCCTCCTGCAGAACATAGTTACTAAGAATTACCATTAATCTCTAGATTCTAATATGGCAGATTAGTGCAGTAGATTTAAGCTCTACAAATAAAGGTTTGACCTTTTATTAGAAAATATTTATTAATGGCAACATGATCAAATTTATCTCTTCAAGATGGAGCTTCACCATTAATGGAGTAATTATCATTCTTTCATGATCATACTATGGTCGTATTATTATTAATTACAGTAATTGTAGGTTATGCCCTAAGTTATATATTATTTATTGCCTATACTAACCGTAATATACTTCATGGACATTTAATTGAAACAATGTGAATAGCTTTACCAGCAATTACATTAATTTTTATTGCCCTTCCATCATTATGACTATTATATTTACTTGATGATTCAGTAGATGCAATAATTACAATTAAAACCATTGGACGACAATGATATTGAAGATATGAATATTCAGACTTCATAGACGTAGAATTTGACACTTATATAACACCAGAACAAGACCTAGAAAATGATGGATTCCGACTACTAGATGTAGATAACCGAACAATCCTACCAATAAATACATAAGTACGAGTATTAACAAGAGCATCAGATGTTCTACACTCATGAGCAGTTCCTGCATTAGGGGTTAAAATTGATGCAACGCCAGGTCGGTTAAATCAAGGAACATTCACAATAAATCGACCTGGATTATTCTTTGGACAATGCTCAGAAATCTGTGGAGCAAACCACAGATTTATACCAATTGTAATTGAAAGAACTTCAGTAAATTTATTTATTAAGTGATTATCTAAGATAATTTAAGGAGTTAGTTAAAATAAATAACATTAGAGTGTCAATCTAAAGTAACTAAAAAAAATTAGTACACCTTGAAATTCATCAGATGACTGAAAGTACTTAAATTGAAAATGATAACAAATCTATTCTCAACATTTGACCCATCAACTAACATCTTTAATTTATCATTAAATTGAACTAGAACATTTCTAGGACTATTATTAATCCCGTCACTATTTTGACTTACACCATCACGAATTAACATTATCTGAAATAAACTAAATTTAACCTTACATAATGAATTTAAAACACTTCTTGGACCAAAATCATTTAATGGAACAACATTCATTTTCATCTCAATTTTTATTATAATTTTATTTAACAATTTCATAGGATTATTCCCTTATATTTTTACTAGAACAAGACATTTAGCATTAACATTTGCAATTGCCCTACCTATATGGCTAAGATTTATATTATTTGGATGAATTAACCATATTAATCATATATTTACACACCTTGTACCACAAGGTACACCGCCTGCATTAATATCATTTATAGTACTAATTGAAACAATTAGTAATGTTATTCGACCAGGTACATTAGCAGTACGGTTGGCAGCAAATATAATTGCAGGACACTTATTATTAACCTTATTAGGAAACACAGGACCATCTATAGCAATAAACTTAATCTCATTACTAATTATTGGACAAATACTTCTATTAATTCTAGAAACAGCAGTAGCAATAATTCAAGCCTATGTTTTCTCAATTCTAAGAACTCTATATTCTAGAGAAGTATATTAAACCTATGTTAACAACTCACTCAAACCACCCATTCCACTTAGTAGACTATAGACCTTGACCATTAACAGGAGCAATTGGAGCAATAGTCCTAGTATCAGGACTAGCAAAATGATTCCACCTATTTAATATTAACTTATTCATAATTGGATTTGGAATTACCCTACTAACTATAATTCAATGATGACGAGATGTAGTACGAGAAGGAACATATCAAGGATTACATACAGGATTTGTATCAATTGGATTACGATGAGGAATAATTTTATTTATTGCATCAGAGGTATTATTTTTCGTTTCTTTTTTTTGAGCATTCTTTAGAAGAAGATTAGCACCAACAATTGAACTAGGAATACTATGACCTCCAATAGGAATTCAACCCTTTAACCCTATACAAATTCCATTACTTAATACAGCTATTCTTTTAGCATCAGGAGTAACAGTAACATGAGCACATCATAGTTTAATGGAATCTAATCATACTCAAGCACTACAAGGATTATTCTTCACAGTGTTATTAGGACTATACTTTACAATACTTCAAGCATATGAATATTGAGAAGCACCTTTTACCATTGCAGATGCAGTTTATGGATCAACATTCTTTGTTGCAACAGGATTCCATGGTTTACACGTAATTATTGGAACAATCTTTTTATCAACATGTCTACTTCGACACTCAATAAATCAATTTTCACCAAGACATCACTTTGGATTTGAAGCAGCAGCATGATACTGACACTTCGTAGACGTAGTATGATTATTCTTATATATCTCTATTTATTGATGAGGTAGATAATTGTTTTTCTAGTATAAATAGTACATTTGACTTCCAATCAGAAAACTTGATATAAATCAAGAAATACAATTCTAATTCTATCAACAAGAGTTTTCATTAGATTTATTATTCCAATAATTGTTATAATCCTGGCAACAACACTATCAAAAAAATTAATTAATGATCGAGGAAAAAGATCACCATTTGAATGTGGGTTTGATCCAAAAAGATCAGCACGAATACCATTCTCAATACGATTCTTCCTAATCGCAGTAATCTTTTTAATTTTTGATGTAGAAATTGCACTAATTCTACCAATTGTAATTATTTTTAAAACTTCAGACATTATAATCTGAACAGTATCAACAATATTTTTTATTCTAGTTCTATTAGGAGGACTATACCATGAATGAAACCAAGGAGCATTACAATGAGCAGAATAAAGGGTTGTAGTTAAATATAACATTTGGGTTGCATTCAAAAAGTATTGATATTATCAATCAACCTTAAATAGAATAAGAAGCGAAATATTGCAGTCAGTTTCGACCTGGAAGATTGGTATGTACTACCCTTATTCTTATTAATTGAAGCCAAAAAGAGGCGTATTACTGTTAATAATATAATTGAACTATAATAGTTCCAATTAAAGAAATGTAAAGCCAATATGAAAGCTGCTAACTTTTTATATTAGCGGTTAAACTCCGTTAACATTTCTAAAATTTATATAGTTTAAATAAAACATTACATTTTCACTGTAAAAATAATATATCTATATTTATAAATACTTAAAAGTAAAAATACTTCCTTAACATCTTCAGTGTCACGCTCTAATTATAAGCTATTTAAGTAAACGAAAAACAATATTACCAAAATAAATATTCAAAAAATAAAAGTTAAAAGATAAATCTTGAAATTAGAATCATATCAACCTTGAATATAACCAATTAAATAAATAAATAATCTATATAAACCTTGACCACCAAGTAATTCACCTCAACCATAATCAAATGACTTAGATGAATAATAACCTATTTTTAAAGGAATATATCTAATAAACTTAGTTGAAAGAAAAGGTATAAATCATATAGAACCAGCAAATCTAACAAAAGAAAGTATACTTAAAGAAAATAAATTATGAGAAAAATCAAAATTAGAAATAAGATAACCTAAATAAGCACCTAAAATAACAACTGTAATAGTTAAAAACTTTAAATAATAAGGTAAAGCAATCACATGAGGAATAGGAAAAATTAATCAAGATAAAAGACTACCACCAAAAACAGCAACAAACAATAGACCAATTATTCCAAATGAAATATAATAACCCTTATCATCAAAAGAAAATCTAGAATAAAAATTATTATCACCAGATATTGAATAATAAAACAAACGAAAAGAATAAGAAGCAGTTAAACCAGTAGAAAAAAAATAAAGAAAAAAAATTTAACAATTAATTCATCTTAAACAAACCATCTCAAGAATTAAATCCTTTGAATAAAATCCCGCTAAAAAAGGTATTCCACACAAAGATAAACTAGAAACATTAAAACAAACTGAAGTTAAAGGTATGAAATTAACAATTGATCCTATAAAACGAATATCCTGAGAATCCTTCAAATTATGAATTATTGAACCTGCACATATAAATAATAATGCCTTAAATAAAGCATGAGCCAATAAATGAAAAAATGCAAGCTTTGGATAACCTATAGCCAAAATTCTTATTATTAAACCAAGTTGTCTTAAAGTAGAAAGAGCAATAATCTTCTTTAAATCAAACTCAAAATTAGCGCCCAATCCAGCCATAAATATAGTTATACAACCAATTAAAAGTAAAAATCAACCACAATTATAAGTACCCAATATTGGTCTAAAACGAATTAATAAATAAACACCAGCAGTAACAAGAGTAGAAGAATGAACTAAAGCAGAAACAGGAGTAGGAGCTGCTATAGCAGCAGGAAGTCATGAAGAGAAAGGAATCTGAGCTCTCTTAGTTATAGCTGCTAAAACAATTAATATAGTAATGAGCTTTATTTCAAAAGAATTAGAAATAAAATCATAATAATAAATATAATTTCAACCACCAAAATTTAAAATTCATGCAATAGAAATTAAAATAGCAACATCACCAATACGATTAGAAAGTGCAGTTAATATACCAGCACTATAAGATTTTACATTTTGATAATAAATAACTAAACAATAAGAAACTAAACCTAAACCATCTCAACCTAATAAAATTCTAATTAAATTAGGACTAATAATTAAAAAAACCTATAGA
This sequence comes from Schistocerca gregaria, assembly GCF_023897955.1. Classification (NCBI taxonomy): domain Eukaryota; kingdom Metazoa; phylum Arthropoda; class Insecta; order Orthoptera; family Acrididae; genus Schistocerca; species Schistocerca gregaria. The sequence continues at coordinate 18,480,934 of NC_064925.1, forward strand.
AAGAATAAATATTAAAACAATAATAATAAAACGATTTATATTCTTTTCACCAGATATATAATCCTCTCTATAATAAATAACCAAAGAAGAAATATATATAACAAAAGATATAAAAATAAGAGATATTTAATCCAAAATTAAAGTTCTAACAACTATAGAACCATTTAAATTGAAAAGCTCTCACTTAACAAAAACTCTATAATCAATTATTAAATAATAAATACCTAAAATAAAAATTATAGTTCTCGAAATAAACAAAGAAAAAAAACTCAAAAGAACAAATAGAAAATAAATTCACGGCCTAAGATGAAAAACTTCATATCATTGATTCCACAAAACAATATTTTTAATTAAAATACTTAAGCAAACTAAACAAAGAAATATTCACCCTTTAAACAGAGAATATTTAAATGCAATCAATGTAATAGTAAAAGATGATATTCACGAAAATAACCAAGAGAACAAGTATAAACACCAGAATAATAATTCCCATGCTGAGAATAAGAATATATATACAAAGTATAAACAGCTCTAAAAAAAGATAAAAAAATCAAAGCAAAGAATCTAAAAGAAGATCAAGATATAATTCTATTTAATAATCTAATTTCACCTACCAAATTTAAAGAAGGAGGAGCAGCCATATTTGATGATCTTAAAAGAAATCATCATAAAGCCATTCTTGGCATCAAATTAATTATACCCTTGTTTATTAATAATCTTCGTCTACCCAAACGTTCATAAATAATATTAGATAAACAAAATAAACCAGAAGAACATAAACCATGACCAACCATTAGAGAAAGAGAACCTACACAACCTCATCAATTCATAGTCATCAATCCACCAATAACCATTCTTATATGAGCAACAGAAGAATATGCAATTAAAGACTTTAAATCAACCTGACGAAAACAAATAAATCTTACAATAACACCCCCAGATAAACCTAAAGACAATCAAAAATAATTAAACTTTAAACCCAAATAAGAAATAACCTTTATAACACGAAAAATACCATAACCACCTAACTTTAATAAAACACCAGCAAGAATTATTCTACCTGAAATAGGGGCCTCTACATGAGCCTTAGGAAGTCATAAATGAACCAAAAACATAGGTATCTTAACTAAAAAAGCCAAAATACATAAAACATAAAATAATAAGAACCAAAATCAACCAATAAAGGAAAATATAAAGTCTTAGAAAAATCATAAACCTTAAATAAAACTAATAATAAAGGTAATCTAGCAACACCAGCCTGCAAAAGCTCAGAATAAAATTTGATTAATAGGGTAAAATTGAATGCCTCGGAATGGTGTTTTATTATAAAATGGTAAAATTATTAAGATTCTAATTGATAAAAATAATGCAATAACACCTCCTAACTTATTAGGGATAGATCGTAGAATTGCATATGCAAATAGGAAATATCATTCTGGTTGAATGTGAACTGGTGTTACTAATGGGTTGGCAGGTACAAAGTTATCTGGATCTCCTAATAGGTAAGGATTAATTAAACATAGTATAATTAATAATGATGTTATTATTACAAATGTAATAGAATCCTTAAAGGTAAAGTATGGATGGAATGGAATTTTTTCAATATCTCCATTTAGTCCAAGAGGATTATTAGATCCTGTTTGGTGAAGAAAAAATAAATGAATTGCTGCTATAGCAGCAATAATAAATGGTAATACAAAATGGAATGTGAAGAATCGATTTAATGTTGCATTATCAACAGCGAATCCTACTCATACTCATTGGACTAAATCTGTTCCTAAGTATGGGATTGCTGATAATAAATTAGTAATTACTGTTGTACCTCAAAAAGATATTTGGCCTCAGGGTAAGACATATCCTATAAATGCAGTTGCTATAACTAAAAATAAAATCACTGTACCAATTATTCAGGTATGTATATATATATAAGATCCATAGTAAATTCCCCGTCCTACATGTAAGTAAATACAAATAAAAAATATAGATGCTCCATTTGCGTGTAAGGTTCGAATAATTCAACCATTATTTACGTCTCGGCAGATGTGTACTACACTACTGAATGCTATTTCAATATTTGATGTATAATGTATAGCTAAAAATAGTCCAGTTACGATTTGAATTACCAAACATAACCCTAATAGGGATCCAAAATTTCATCAAAATGAAATATTTGTTGGGGCAGGTAAGTCAATTAAAGAGTTATTAATAATTTTAATTAAAGGATGTCTTAATCGTAAGGGTTTATTCATTAGTAATTATCTTATTTTACGAATAGGTCCCTGATTAATATTGGTGATTTTAACAACTGCTAGTAGTGCTAAAAATAAATAAATTATTATTATTATTGTAATAATGAATGTTGGTCTATTATATAATTTTTCTAAAGATATTGTTATTTCTTGATAATTGGTTGAATTATCAATATTTATAGTTTCGGTGTTTTTGAAAAAGTCTATAAATATAGATATATCTAGAATAATTAATATTAATATGATAAATACTCACATTATTAATGTAATAATTATAGTGATTGATTTAGGCTGAAATATTTCGTTTGATGCAATTCTTGTGATGTAAATTAATAATACTAGTAGACCACCAAGAAATGTTAAAAATTAAATATATGATAATCAATATCTTTCTATTATTGTTCCTGTTATTAATCCAACTAGGAAGGTTTGAAGGATAATAAAAAGCATTATTGATATTGGGTGTCTTAATTTAATAAAATTAATATTTATTACATTTGATAATGATATAATTATTATTTTGATCATTTCAGGGGTTAGTTTATTTAAAAAACCGGTTTTGGGGACCTATGATGTAAGCTTTTCCACCTCTGAAGTTTTAAAAGTGGGGGCTGGACTTATTTCCGGTTTACAAGACCGGCGTTTTTTTTAAACTATTAAAACTAATGTATATATTCTCTATTTTTACTTCTTTATTGATTTATTTTGCTGGTGTTTATGTTTTTTCTTCTAAACGTAAACATTTATTAATGGTTCTTTTGAGATTAGAATATATTGTTCTTTCTTTATTTATGTTAGTTATTGTTTTTCTTATTGAGTTTGATTATGATTATTTTTTTCCTGTTATTTTTTTAGTTTTTTCTGTTTGTGAGGGTGCTTTAGGTCTTTCTATTTTAGTTTCAACAATTCGTTCTCATGGTAATGATTTTTTTAATTCTTTTGGTTTATCTTTATGTTAAAGTATTTATTTATAACTATTTTTTTGATCCCTCTTTGTTTATTAAATAATTGTTGATGGTTGGTTCATTCTTTAATGTTTCTGTCGGGTTTTGTTTTTATAATTTGTGTTTATTCATATGCTGATTTGAATATAATTAGATATTATTTTGGTATTGATTATTTTTCTTTTAGTTTAATTTTACTTAGTTTTTGGATTTGTTCTTTAATAATCACTGCTAGAGGTTTAGTTTATTTAAGTTCATATCATTCTAATTTTTTTGTTTTTATGGTTTTGATTTTAATAATTATGCTTTATCGTTCATTTGCTAGATTAAGTCTTCATTCTTTTTTTATTTTTTTTTGAGGCTAGATTAGTTCCTACTTTACTTTTAATTTTGGGTTGGGGTTATCAACCTGAGCGTTTGCAGGCTGGTGTTTATTTAATTTTTTATACTTTGGTTGCTAGATTACCTTTATTATTAGTTTTATTTAAGGTTTATGATTTTTCTAATACTTTATATTTTCCTTTATTGGTTGATTTTGGTTCTTACTATTTTATGTTTTATGTATTTATAATTTTGGCTTTTTTAGTTAAGATACCTATGTTTTTGGTTCATTTATGACTTCCTAAGGCTCATGTAGAGGCCCCTATTTCAGGTAGAATAATTCTTGCTGGTGTTTTATTAAAGTTAGGTGGTTATGGTATTTTTCGTGTTATAAAGGTTATTTCTTATTTGGGTTTAAAGTTTAATTATTTTTGATTGTCTTTAGGTTTATCTGGGGGTGTTATTGTAAGATTTATTTGTTTTCGTCAGGTTGATTTAAAGTCTTTAATTGCATATTCTTCTGTTGCTCATATAAGAATGGTTATTGGTGGATTGATGACTATGAATTGATGAGGTTGTGTAGGTTCTCTTTCTCTAATGGTTGGTCATGGTTTATGTTCTTCTGGTTTATTTTGTTTATCTAATATTATTTATGATCGTTTAGGTAGACGAAGATTAATAATTAACAAGGGTATAATTAATTTGATGCCAAGAATGGCTTTATGATGATTTCTTTTAAGATCATCAAATATGGCTGCTCCTCCTTCTTTAAATTTGGTAGGTGAAATTAGATTATTAAATAGAATTATATCTTGATCTTCTTTTAGATTCTTTGCTTTGATTTTTTTATCTTTTTTTAGAGCTGTTTATACTTTGTATATATATTCTTATTCTCAGCATGGGAATTATTATTCTGGTGTTTATACTTGTTCTCTAGGTTATTTTCGTGAATATCATCTTTTACTTTTACATTGATTGCCTTTAAATATTCTCTGTTTAAAGGGTGAATATTTCTTTGTTTAGTTTGCTTAAGTATTTTAATTAAAAATATTGTTTTGTGGAATCAATGATATGAAGTTTTTCATCTTAGGCTCTTGTTAATACTCGTACTTCTGTATTTATTGGTAGGATTGTTCGGTTATCTACATCTAGTAGTCGGAATCCATCATTTTCTAGGTCTTGTTCTGGTGTTATATAAGTGTCAAATTCTACGCCTATGAAGTCTGAATATTCATATCTTCAATATCATTGTCGTCCAATGGTTTTAATTGTAATTATTGCATCTACTGAATCATCAAGTAAATATAATAGTCGTAATGATGGAAGGGCAATAAAAATTAATGTAATTGCTGGTAAAGCTGTTCAGATTGTTTCAATTAAATGTCCATGAAGTATATTACGGTTAGTATAGGCAATAAATAATATATAACTTAGGGCATAACCTACAATTACTGTAATTAATAATAATATGACCATAGTATGATCATGAAAGAATGATAATTGCTCCATTAATGGTGAAGCTCCATCTTGAAGAGATAAATTTGATCATGTTGCCATTAATAAATATTTTCTAATAAAAGGTCAAACCTTTATTTGTAGAGCTTAAATCTACTGCACTAATCTGCCATATTAGAATCTAGAGATTAATGGTAATTCTGAGTAACTATGTTCTGCAGGAGGGTTATTTTGTAGTCATTCTGTTGATCTTCTTATGTTAGCTCTAAATATAATTGCTCGGTTTGTAATCATTCTTTCTCATATAATTACAATGAATATAATGATTCCTACAATAGAAATTGTAGACCCAATTCTTGATACTACGTTTCATGATGTATATGCGTCTGGGTAGTCAGAGTATCGTCGAGGTATTCCTGCTAATCCTAGGAAGTGTTGAGGAAAGAATGTTAAATTTACTCCAATGAATATAATTGTAAATTGGATTTTTAATCATGTATTATTTATAGTTAATCCTGTAAATAGTGGATATCATTGAATGACACCTCCTATAATTGCAAATACTGCTCCTATAGATAATACATAATGAAAGTGGGCTACTACATAATATGTATCATGTAATACAATATCAAGTGATGAATTTGCTAATACTAATCCTGTTAATCCACCAATTGTAAATAGGAAAATAAATCCTAGAGCTCATAATAATGGTGGATTGAACTTGAATTTAGTTCCATATAATGTAGCTAATCATCTAAATACCTTAATTCCTGTAGGTACAGCAATAATTATTGTTGCTGATGTAAAATATGCTCGTGTGTCAACATCCATTCCTACTGTAAATATATGATGTGCTCATACAATAAATCCTATTAGTCCAATTGATAGTATAGCATAAATTATACCTAATGTTCCAAATGATTCAATTTTTCCTCTTTCTTGACATACAATATGTGAAATAATTCCGAACCCCGGTAGAATTAAAATATAAACTTCTGGGTGTCCAAAGAATCAAAATAGATGTTGATATAGAATTGGGTCACCCCCTCCTGCAGGGTCAAAGAATGATGTATTTAAATTTCGATCTGTTAATAATATATAGTAGTAGAGTGTAATTGTAGTTAATACAACTATAATAGTTATAATAGTTGTTATATTGTTTTCTATTAATGATTGTATTACAATTCATTTTGGTAAGAATCCAAGGAATGGTGGTAGTCCACCTAAAGATAATAAAGATAAGAATATTATGAATTTAATTTCGGTTTTTATATTTCTGGCTGAATAAATTTGATTAAATAATAAAACTATAATTAATCTTAATAGTGAGTAAATAATGAAGTATAGTTCTCAGATGTTTTCTCTGACTGTTAATGATCTAATTATTCAACCTAGATGTCTGATTGATGAATATGCTAAAAGTTGTCGTAAGGATGTTTGATTTAAACCTTCTATTGCCCCAATAATAATTCTTAAGATAATAATTGTTCAAATAAAAGTTCTTAATTGAATACAATAAGATAAGACCATTATTGAGGCGATTTTTTGTCATGTTATTAATGTTAAACAATTATTTCATCTTGATGCTCCTATAACTTCTGGAAATCAGAAATGGAAAGGTGCAGCTCCAATCTTTAATAATAGTCTAGATCTAATTATTATTGATGGGATAAATTCTGTTTCCCATCCCATGGGATATTTTATTTGAATCAGCAAAATTGAAAATAATAATATTGTCGATGCTATTGCTTGGACAATAAAATATTTAATTGATGATTCATTTATTATTATATTTTTATTTCTTGTTAGGAGCGGAATAAATGAAAGTAAGTTGATCTCAAGTCCTATTCAAACCCCAAATCAGGAATTTGATGAAATGGACAGGATCGTTCCTATCATTAATGTTGATAGGAAGAGAAGTTTTGTAGAGTTGTTGGTCATTAAAAAGGAGAGGATTGATACCTCTATAAATGGGGTATGAACCCATTAGCTTGTTTAGCTTACCTTTTTACATTAAGGTGTATGATGACGTTAGTTTTTGATACTAAAGGAGGTAGTTTAATTCTATCTTATGTAATTTTAATGAAGGTAATTTTATTTACTTTATTTACCCTATCAAGGTAACCCTTTAATCAGGCACTTCATTTATTTAATATATAAATCGAAAGTTTTTTTTTGAAATTCTTTTATGTATTATTTTGTTTAATTAGGATTAATTTATCCTGCTCATTTTATTTTTTTTATATATATATATATAATGAATAATTTATATTAATATATTACATTTAATTGAAATTAAAGTATTATAAGTTCATCTTACCATTATCAATTGATTATTTTAATGCAATTATTTACCTAGGATTATAGCTACTTATGTTTTTAGCTTAAAATAGGTTATTATAATATAATATATATAATAATATGTAATTTAATATTTAATATTATTATAATTGGATATAATAAATAAAATTATTAATTTAAATATAAAATATTATAATTAATATAAATAATTATATTAATTATAATAATATAATTATGTAAATTATCTATAATTAGATTATTTAACTAATATATATGAAAGTTAACTTAATATAAAAAAAGAATTCATATTAATAACATATTATATTAAATTACATAATTGTATAAAATATATTTATTATATTATTTAATCTTTCTTTATTTATTAGTGAAAAGAAAGATTAAATAAGAAAGAATATAATACATTTATTGCTATACATGTTCCATATTAATCTTTAATTATATATAATAGAGAAGTTGTTGTGGTCATACATAGGGGCGTTTCTTTTTTTTTTTTTGCTAATGTTTGTGGTTTTTTTCTTTTTTTTCTTTAAATATTTGAATCTTTTATTTTTTCCTGAAGTAATAGATTTAAAATTTTCTTATTTTTTATTGTTAAAAGTTTTATTCTTGCTTGTTTATTCACTTTTTCTTTGTATTATATTTAAGTTTTGTTAGACTAAATGTTCTTTTTGCAGTAATTTGATTTAATTATCAAGTGATTTTGGATTTAGCAATTGATTTAGTATCGGCATAATTCGTGCCAGCAGCCGCGGTTATACGATTGATACAAGTGAATATTATTGGTTAAAACAGTTGTTTATATTATTAGGGTTGAAATATAAATTTGTAAGGTGAAATGTTAAAATTTATTTGTGGCCCTTTTTATGAATCTGTGAAATTTAAATAATAAACTAGGATTAGATACCCTATTATTTTAAATGTTAATTATATTTACCAGGGTACTATTAGTTAAGGTCTTTAAACCCAAAGAATTTGGCGGTATCTCATTCCATTCAGAGGAACCTACCCCATGATAGATAATACACGATTTACTCTACTTAATTTATTTGTTTGTATATCTCCGTTATCAGAGAATCTTTTTAGAGTTATAATTCTCAAGATTTATAATTATAAAATATTTCAGGTCAAGGTGCAGCTTATAGTTAAGAGGAGGTGGGTTACAATAGATTTTTGTTTATAACGGATTTGATAGTGAAATACTGTTAATGAAGGTGGATTTGATAGTAATTTAATATATTTAATTTAACTGATATTGGCTCTGAGATGTGTACACATCGCCCGTCGCTCTCATTATTGATTATTCTATTTTATTTTAAAGTAGCTTCAATTTAGATGAGATAAGTCGTAACATAGTAGATGTACTGGAAAGTGTATCTAGGAAGAGTTTCAAGATATAACTTATTAGTAAAGTGTTTCATTTACACTGAAAATTTTTCTGTGCAAATCAGGATATCTTGATTATTTATTTTATTATTTTTATTTTTTGTTTATTTAATTATTTAATATAAATAATTTTATTGTATTTTTGTCTTAGTATATTTTATAGAATTGATTTTTTAAATTATAGTTTATTGGTAATGTAAGTGTTTTATGAAATATTATTTTAAATTTTTTTAAGTAGATTTTATTTATTGTACCTTTTGTATCAGGGTTTATCAAAATTTTAGTATATATTTTACTTGTCTCGATTTGGGTTGATTTATAAATAATTTATAGTTAATGTATCATAATTATTATTAAATTATTTATAGAAATGAGATGTTAATCGTTTCCCAAGATATCTAGTTTCTTAAGAAAAAATTTAATTTTTTAAAGTTATTTGTTTTTATTTAATTTTTTAAGTAAAAATATTAACTTATTTATTCTTTAAGGGATAAGCTTTGTAGTTAATAACCTATAATTTATTTTATAGAAATATAATAGTAAGCTTTAAACCAGCTATCTTCAAGATTACGTTTTAGTTCATTATTTTTTATTTTGATTTTATAAATATTTTAGGTTTTTTATTAAGATTATTAATTTAATTTTAAAATTTTTGTAATAATGATAGAATTAGTATATTTATTTGTATGAAATTTTTACCTTGTGAACTTATTATAAGGAACTAGGCAAAATTGATTTCCGCCTGTTTATCAAAAACATGTCCTCTTGTTTATATTTTGAGGTCTGGCCTGCTCACTGAGCGTATTTTTAAAGAGCCGCGGTATTTTGACCGTCCAAAGGTAGCATAATCATTAGTCTCTTAATTAGTGGCTGGAATGAATGGCTTGACGAGAAATCAACTGTCTCTTAATAAATTTTTGAATTTAACTTTTGAGTCAAAAGGCTTAAATTCTTCTTTAGGACGAGAAGACCCTATAGAGCTTGACATTTTACTTTTATATAGTTTTTTGTTTGTCTTTCTATATTTAATGATGATGTTTTGTTGGGGTGACATGAAGAATAGATAAACTCTTCATTATTATATCATTTATTTATGTTTGTTATTTTGATCCATAATTTATGATCATAAGATTAAGTTACCTTAGGGATAACAGCGTAATTGTTTTTGAGAGCTCATATCGACAAAGCAGATTGCGACCTCGATGTTGGATTAAGAAAAATTTTGGGTGCAGGAGCCCAATGATTAGGTCTGTTCGACCTTTATATTCTTACATGATCTGAGTTCAGACCGGCGTGAGCCAGGTCGGTTTCTATCCTAAGATTGTTAATCCATATTAGTACGAAAGGACCATATGGTTAAAATATTTTTTGTTATATTGATTAATATTAATTTATTTACTATTTTGACAGATTAATGTGTTGAATTTAGAATTCATTTATGTAGATTTTTTCTACAAATAGTATTGATACTTTATGATTTATTTATATTTATTTTGAATTTTCTTTTATTGGTTATTTGTGTTTTAATTAGTGTTGCCTTTTTAACTTTATTAGAGCGTAAGGTTTTAGGTTATATTCAGATTCGAAAGGGTCCAAATAAGGTAGGTTTTGTGGGAATTCCTCAGCCATTTAGAGATGCTATTAAGTTAATTTGTAAGGAGCAGCCAATTCCTATTATATCTAATTACCTACTTTATTATTTTTCCCCTGTTTTTAATTTAATGATTTCTTTAGCCGTTTGAGTAATTTTTCCTTATTTAACTTATATGTGTTCTTTTTCTTATGGATTTTTATTTTTTTTATGTTGTACTAGATTAGGTGTTTATACTGTTATAATTGCTGGTTGATCTTCTAATTCAAATTATTCATTATTAGGTTCTCTTCGTTCTGTTGCTCAAACAATTTCTTATGAAGTTAGTTTAGCTTTAGTTTTATTGTCTTTAATTATTTTAATTGGTAGTTTTAATATGTTTGATTTTATAAACTATCAGCTTTATTGTTGATTTATTATTATTTCTTTTCCTTTAGCTTTAGCTTGTTTTGCTTCTTGCTTAGCTGAAACTAATCGTACTCCTTTTGATTTTCCTGAAAGGGAATCTGAGTTAGTTTCAGGATTTAATATTGAGTATGGTGCGGGTGGTTTTACTTTAATTTTTTTAGCTGAATATACTAGAATTGTCTTCATAAGAATGTTATTGGCTTTAATTTTTTTGGGCGGTGATTTTTATTCTTTTATATTTTTTATTAAGCTTGCTATTATATCTTTTGGTTTTATTTGGGTTCGTGGAACATTACCACGGTTCCGTTATGATAAATTAATGTACTTAGCTTGAAAAAGTTTTTTACCTTTATCTTTGAATTTTTTTATTTTCTTTGTTGGTTTAAAGATTTTATTTATCTCATTTGTTTAGTGAAATTTTTTGAGAAAAGTTAATAGAAGAGTTAAACTTCTAATTTTATGTTTTCAAAACATATGCTTTTCCTAAGCTAATTAACTTTATTCCTTAATTAATTTATCTCATGCGTTTGCGACATGGACATTAATTAAGAAATATGTGAAGTAAATAATTGTTAAGATTTGACCTGTTATAATATAAGGTTCTTCAACAGGTCGTTTACCAATTCACGTTAGTAAGCATACAACAACTACTATAATTCAGAATAAAATTTGATTAATAGGGTAAAATTGAATGCCTCGGAATGGTGTTTTATTATAAAATGGTAAAATTATTAAGATTCTAATTGATAAAAATAATGCAATAACACCTCCTAACTTATTAGGGATAGATCGTAGAATTGCATATGCAAATAGGAAATATCATTCTGGTTGAATGTGAACTGGTGTTACTAATGGGTTGGCAGGTACAAAGTTATCTGGATCTCCTAATAGGTAAGGATTAATTAAACATAGTATAATTAATAATGATGTTATTATTACAAATGTAATAGAATCCTTAAAGGTAAAGTATGGATGGAATGGAATTTTTTCAATATCTCCATTTAGTCCAAGAGGATTATTAGTTCCTGTTTGGTGAAGAAAAAATAATTGAATTGCTGCTATAGCAGCAATAATAAATGGTAATACAAAATGGAATGTGAAGAATCGATTTAATGTTGCATTATCAACAGCGAATCCTCCTCATACTCATTGGACTAAATCTGTTCCTAAGTATGGGATTGCTGATAATAAATTAGTAATTACTGTTGCACCTCAAAAAGATATTTGGCCTCAGGGTAAGACATATCCTATAAATGCAGTTGCTATAACTAAAAATAAAATCACTGTACCAATTATTCAGGTATGTATATATATATATAAGATCCATAGTAAATTCCCCGTCCTACATGTAAGTAAATACAAATAAAAAATATAGATGCTCCATTTGCGTGTAAGGTTCGGATAATTCAACCATTATTTACGTCTCGGCAGATGTGTACTACACTACTGAATGCTATTTCAATATTTGATGTATAATGTATAGCTAAAAATAGTCCAGTTACGATTTGAATTACCAAACATAACCCTAATAGGGATCAAAAATTTCATCAAAAAGAAATATTTGTTGGGGCAGGTAAGTCAATTAAAGAGTTATTAATAATTTTAATTAAAGGATGTCTTAATCGTAAGGGTTTATTCATTAGTAATTATCTTATTTTACGAATAGGTCCCTGATTAATATTGGTGATTTTAACAACTGCTAGTAGTGCTAAAAATAAATGAATTATTATTATTATTGTAATAATGAATGTTGGTCTATTATATAATTTTTCTAAAGATATTGTTATTTCTTGATAATTGATTGAATTATCAATATTTATAGTTTCGGTGTTTTTGAAAAAGTCTATAAATATAGATATATCTAGAATAATTAATATTAATATGATAAATACTCACATTATTAATGTAATAATTATAGTGATTGATTTAGGCTGAAATATTTCGTTTGATGCAATTCTTGTAATGTAAATAAATAATACTAGTATACCACCAAGAAATGTTAAAAATAAAAAATATGATAATCAATATCTTTCTATTATTGTTCCTGTTATTAATCCAACTAGGAAGGTTTGAACGATAATAAAAAGCATTATTGATATTGGGTGTCTTAATTTAATAAAATTAATATTTATTATATTTGATAATGATATAATTACTATTTTGATCATTTCAGGGGTTAGTTTATTTAAAATACCGGTTTTGGGGACCGATGATGGAAGCTTTTCCACCTCTGAAGTTTTAAAAGTGGGGGCTGGACTTATTTCCGGTTTACAAGACAGGCGTTTTTTTTAAACTATTAAAACTAATGTTTATATTCTCTATTTTTACTTCTTTATTGATTTATTTTGCTGGTGTTTATGTTTTTTCTTCTAAACGTAAACATTTATTAATGGTTCTTTTGAGATTAGAATATATTGTTCTTTCTTTATTTATGTTAGTTATTGTTTTTCTTATTGAGTTTGATTATGATTATTTTTTTCCTGTTATTTTTTTAGTTTTTTCTGTTTGTGAATGTGCTTTAGGTCTTTCTATTTTAGTTTCAATAATTCGTTCTCATGGTAATGATTTTTTTAACTCTTTTGGTTTATCTTTATGTTAAAGTATTTATTTATAACTATTTTTTTGATCCCTCTTTGTTTATTAAATAATTGTTGATGGTTGGTTCATTCTTTAATGTTTCTGTCGGGTTTTGTTTTTATAATTTGTGTTTATTCATATGCTGATTTGAATATAATTAGATATTATTTTGGTGTTGATTATTTTTCTTTTAGTTTAATTTTACTTAGTTTTTGGATTTGTTCTTTAATAATCACTGCTAGAGGTTCAGTTTATTTAAGTTCATATCATTCTAATTTTTTTGTTTTTATGGTTTTGATTTTAATAATTATGCTTTATTGTTCATTTGCTAGATTAAGTCTTCTTTCTTTTTATATTTTTTTTGAGGCTAGATTAGTTCCTACTTTACTTTTAATTTTGGGTTGGGGTTATCAACCTGAGCGTTTGCAGGCTGGTGTTTATTTAATTTTTTATACTTTGGTTGCTAGATTACCTTTATTATTAGTTTTATTTAAGGTTTATGATTTTTCTAATACTTTATATTTTCCTTTATTGGTTGATTTTGGTTCTTATTATTTTATGTTTTATGTATTTATAATTTTGGTTTTTTTAGTTGAGATACCTATGTTTTTGGTTCATTTATGACTTCCTAAGGCTCATGTAGAGGCCCCTATTTCAGGTAGAATAATTCTTGCTGGTGTTTTATTAAAGTTAGGTGGTTATGGTATTTTTCGTGTTATAAAGGTTATTTCTTATTTGGGTTTAAAGTTTAATTATTTTTGATTGTCTTTAGGTTTATCTGGGGGTGTTATTGTAAGATTTATTTGTTTTCGTCAGGTTGATTTAAAGTCTTTAATTGCATATTCTTCTGTTGCTCATAAAAGAATGGTTATTGGTGGATTGATGACTATGAATTGATGAGGTTGTGTAGGTTCTCTTTCTCTAATGGTTGGTCATGGTTTATGTTCTTCTGGTTTATTTTGTTTATCTAATATTATTTATGAACGTTTAGGTAGACGAAGATTATTAATTAACAAGGGTATAATTAATTTGATGCCAAGAATGGCTTTATGATGATTTCTTTTAAGATCATCAAATATGGCTGCTCCTCCTTCTTTAAATTTGGTAGGTGAAATTAGATTATTAAATAGAATTATATCTTGATCTTCTTTTAGATTCTTTGCTTTGATTTTTTATATTTTTTTAGAGCTGTTTATACTTTGTATATATATTCTTATTCTCAGCATGGGAATTATTATTCTGGTGTTTATACTTGTTCTCTTGGTTATTTTCGTGAATATCATCTTTTACTTTTACATTGATTGCCTTTAAATATTCTCTGTTTAAAGGGTGAATATTTCTTTGTTTAGTTTGCTTAAGTATTTTAATTAAAAATACTGTTTTGTGGAATCAATGATATGAAGTTTTTCATCTTAGGCCGTGAATTTATTTTCTATTTGTTCTTTGAGTTTTTTTTCTTTGTTTATTTCGAGAACTATAATTTTTATTTTAGGTATTTATTATTTAATAATTGATTATAGAGTTTTTGTTGAGTGAGAGCTTTTCAATTTAAATGGTTCTATAGTTGTTATAACTTTCATTTTGGATTGAATATCTCTTATTTTTATATCTTTTGTTATATATATTTCTTCTTTGGTTATTTATTATAGAGAGGATTATATATCTGGTGAAAAGAATATAAATCGTTTTATTATTATTGTTTTAATATTTATTCTTTCTATAGGTTTTTTAATTATTAGTCCTAATTTAATTAGAATTTTATTAGGTTGAGATGGTTTAGGTTTAGTTTCTTATTGTTTAGTTATTTATTATCAAAATGTAAAATCTTATAGTGCTGGTATATTAACTGCACTTTCTAATCGTATTGGTGATGTTGCTATTTTAATTTCTATTGCATGAATGTTAAATTTTGGTGGTTGAAATTATATTTATTATTATGATTTTATTTCTAATTCTTTTGAAATAAAGCTCATTACTATAATAATTGTTTTAGCAGCTATAACTAAGAGAGCTCAGATTCCTTTCTCTTCATGACTTCCTGCTGCTATAGCAGCTCCTACTCCTGTTTCTGCTTTAGTTCATTCTTCTACTCTTGTTACTGCTGGTGTTTATTTATTAATTCGTTTTAGACCAATATTGGATACTTATAATTGTGGTTGATTTTTACTTTTAATTGGTTGTATAACTATATTTATGGCTGGATTGGGCGCTAATTTTGAGTTTGATTTAAAGAAGATTATTGCTCTTTCTACTTTAAGACAACTTGGTTTAATAATAAGAATTTTGGCTATAGGTTATCCAAAGCTTGCATTTTTTCATTTATTGGCTCATGCTTTGTTTAAGGCATTATTATTAATATGTGCAGGTTCAATAATTCATAATTTGAAGGATTCTCAGGATATTCGTTTTATAGGATCAATTGTTAATTTCATACCTTTAACTTCAGCTTGTTTTCATGTTTCTAGTTTATCTTTGTGTGGAATACCTTCTTTAGCGGGATTTTATTCAAAGGATTTAATTCTTGAGATGGTTTGTTTAAGATGAATTAATTGTTTAATTTTTTTTCTTTATTTTTTTTCTACTGGTTTAACTGCTTCTTATTCTTTTCGTTTGTTTTATTATTCAATATCTGGTGATAATAATTTTTATTCTAGATTTTCTTTTGATGATAAGGGTTATTATATTTCATTTGGAATAATTGGTCTATTGTTTGTT
Organism: Schistocerca gregaria; assembly: GCF_023897955.1. Classification (NCBI taxonomy): domain Eukaryota; kingdom Metazoa; phylum Arthropoda; class Insecta; order Orthoptera; family Acrididae; genus Schistocerca; species Schistocerca gregaria. The sequence goes on from NC_064925.1 coordinate 18,496,899, forward strand.
GCTGTTTTTGGTGGTAGTCTTTTATCTTGATTAATTTTTCCTATTCCTCATGTGATTGCTTTACCTTATTATTTAAAGTTTTTAACTATTACAGTTGTTATTTTAGGTGCTTATTTAGGTTATCTTATTTCTAATTTTGATTTTTCTCATAATTTATTTTCTTTAAGTATACTTTCTTTTGTTAGATTTGCTGGTTCTATATGATTTATACCTTTTCTTTCAACTAAGTTTATTAGATATATTCCTTTAAAAATAGGTTATTATTCATCTAAGTCATTTGATTATGGTTGAGGTGAATTACTTGGTGGTCAAGGTTTATATAGATTATTTATTTATTTAATTGGTTATATTCAAGGTTGATATGATTCTAATTTCAAGATTTATCTTTTAACTTTTATTTTTTGAATATTTATTTTGGTTATATTGTTTTTCGTTTACTTAAATAGCTTATAATTAGAGCGTGACACTGAAGATGTTAAGGAAGTATTTTTACTTTTAAGTATTTATAAATATAGATATATTATTTTTACAGTGAAAATGTAATGTTTTATTTAAACTATATAAATTTTAGAAATGTTAACGGAGTTTAACCGCTAATATAAAAAGTTAGCAGCTTTCATATTGGCTTTACATTTCCTTAATTGGAACTATTATAGTTCAATTATATTATTAACAGTAATACGCCTCTTTTTGGCTTCAATTAATAAGAATAAGGGTAGTACATACCAATCTTCCAGGTCGAAACTGACTGCAATATTTCGCTTCTTATTCTATTTAAGGTTGATTGATAATATCAATACTTTTTGAATGCAACCCAAATGTTATATTTAACTACAACCCTTTATTCTGCTCATTGTAATGCTCCTTGGTTTCATTCATGGTATAGTCCTCCTAATAGAACTAGAATAAAAAATATTGTTGATACTGTTCAAATTATAATGTCTGAAGTTTTAAAAATAATTACAATTGGTAGAATTAGTGCAATTTCTACATCAAAAATTAAAAAGATTACTGCGATTAGGAAGAATCGTATTGAGAATGGTATTCGTGCTGATCTTTTTGGATCAAACCCACATTCAAATGGTGATCTTTTTTCTCGATCATTAATTAATTTTTTTGATAGTGTTGTTGCCAGGATTATAACAATTATTGGAATAATAAATCTAATGAAAACTCTTGTTGATAGAATTAGAATTGTTTTTCTTGATTTATATCAAGCTTTCTGATTGGAAGTCAAATGTACTATTTATACTAGAAAAACAATTATCTACCTCATCAATAAATAGAGAATTATAAGAATAATCATACTACGTCTACGAAGTGTCAGTATCATGCTGCTGCTTCAAATCCAAAGTGATGTCTTGGTGAAAATTGATTTATTGAGTGTCGAAGTAGACATGTTGATAAAAATATTGTTCCAATAATTACGTGTAAACCATGGAATCCTGTTGCAACAAAGAATGTTGATCCATAAACTGCATCTGCAATGGTAAAAGGTGCTTCTCAATATTCATATGCTTGAAGTATTGTAAAGTATAGTCCTAATAACACTGTGAAGAATAATCCTTGTAGTGCTTGAGTATGATTAGATTCCATTAAACTATGATGTGCTCATGTTACTGTTACTCCTGATGCTAAAAGAATAGCTGTATTAAGTAATGGAATTTGTATAGGGTTAAAGGGTTGAATTCCTATTGGAGGTCATAGTATTCCTAGTTCAATTGTTGGTGCTAATCTTCTTCTAAAGAATGCTCAAAAAAAAGAAACGAAAAATAATACCTCTGATGCAATAAATAAAATTATTCCTCATCGTAATCCAATTGATACAAATCCTGTATGTAATCCTTGATATGTTCCTTCTCGTACTACATCTCGTCATCATTGAATTATAGTTAGAAGGGTAATTCCAAATCCAATTATGAATAAGTTAATATTAAATAGGTGGAATCATTTTGCTAGTCCTGATACTAGGACTATTGCTCCAATTGCTCCTGTTAATGGTCAAGGTCTATAGTCTACTAAGTGGAATGGGTGGTTTGAGTGAGTTGTTAACATAGGTTTAATATACTTCTCTAGAATAAAGAGTTCTTAGAATTGAGAAAACATAGGCTTGAATTATTGCTACTGCTGATTCTAGAATTAATAGAAGTATTTGTCCAATAATTAGTAATGAGATTAAGTTTATTGCTATAGATGGTCCTGTGTTTCCTAATAAGGTTAATAATAAGTGTCCTGCAATTATATTTGCTGCCAACCGTACTGCTAATGTACCTGGTCGAATAACATTACTAATTGTTTCAATTAGTACTATAAATGATATTAATGCAGGCGGTGTACCTTGTGGTACAAGGTGTGTAAATATATGATTAGTATGGTTAATTCATCCAAATAATATAAATCTTAGCCATATAGGTAGGGCAATTGCAAATGTTAATGCTAAATGTCTTGTTCTAGTAAAAATATAAGGGAATAATCCTATGAAATTGTTAAATAATATTATAATAAAAATTGAGATGAAAATGAATGTTGTTCCATTAAATGATTTTGGTCCAAGAAGTGTTTTAAATTCATTATGTAAGGTTAAATTTAGTTTATTTCAGATAATGTTAATTCGTGATGGTGTAAGTCAAAATAGTGATGGGATTAATAATAGTCCTAGAAATGTTCTAGTTCAATTTAATGATAAATTAAAGATGTTAGTTGATGGGTCAAATGTTGAGAATAGATTTGTTATCATTTTCAATTTAAGTTTTTTATTTCAATTGTTCCTTTTTCTGCTCTTTTAATAAGGTTAGGTTTAAATGAGAAGAAGTTTATTTGATTAAACAAGATTAATGTAGCTGAAAATATAATGAATAGTGAGAATCATATAAGAGGGGATATTTGAGGGATTTGGATATAATTTCCCCATCAGAAGTAGTCGTTAATTTACTATTATTTGGTTTAAGAGACCATTACTTACTTTCAGTCATCTGATGAGTTTCAAGGTGTACTAATTTTTTTAGTTACTTTAGATTGACACTCTAATGTTATTTATTTTAACTAACTCCTTAAATTATCTTAGATAATCACTTAATAAATAAATTTACTGAAGTTCTTTCAATTACAATTGGTATAAATCTGTGGTTTGCTCCACAGATTTCTGAGCATTGTCCAAAGAATAATCCAGGTAGATTTATTGTGAATGTTCCTTGATTTAACCGACCTGGCGTTGCATCAATTTTAACCCCTAATGCAGGAACTGCTCATGAGTGTAGAACATCTGATGCTCTTGTTAATACTCGTACTTCTGTATTTATTGGTAGGATTGTTCGGTTATCTACATCTAGTAGTCGGAATCCATCATTTTCTAGGTCTTGTTCTGGTGTTATATAAGTGTCAAATTCTACGTCTATGAAGTCTGAATATTCATATCTTCAATATCATTGTCATCCAATGGTTTTAATTGTAATTATTGCATCTACTAAATCATCAAGTAAATATAATAGTCATAATGATGGAAGGGCAATAAAAATTAAGGTATTTGCGTGTAAAGCTGTTCAGATTGTTTCAATTAAATGTCCATGAAGTATATTACGGTTAGTATAGGCAATAAATAATATATAACTTAGGGCATAACCTACAATTACTGTAATTAATAATAATACGACCATAGTATGATCATGAAAGAATGATAATTGCTCCATTAATGGTGAAGCTCCATCTTGAAGAGATAAATTTGATCATGTTGCCATTAATAAATATTTTCTAATAAAAGGTCAAACCTTTATTTGTAGAGCTTAAATCTACTGCACTAATCTGCCATATTAGAATCTAGAGATTAATGGTAATTCTGAGTAACTATGTTCTGCAGGAGGGTTATTTTGTAGTCATTCTGTTGATCTTCTTATGTTAGCTCTAAATATAATTGCTCGGTTTGTAATCATTCTTTCTCATATAATTACAATGAATATAATGATTCCTACAATAGAAATTGTAGACCCAATTCTTGATACTACGTTTCATGATGTATATGCGTCTGGGTAGTCAGAGTATCGTCGAGGTATTCCTGCTAATCCTAGGAAGTGTTGAGGAAAGAATGTTAAATTTACTCCAATGAATATAATTGTAAATTGGATTTTTAATCATGTATTATTTATAGTTAATCCTGTAAATAGTGGATATCATTGAATGACACCTCCTATAATTGCAAATACTGCTCCTATAGATAATACATAATGAAAGTGGGCTACTACATAATATGTATCATGTAATACAATATCAAGTGATGAATTTGCTAATACTAATCCTGTTAATCCACCAATTGTAAATAGGAAAATAAATCCTAGAGCTCATAATAATGGTGGATTGAACTTGAATTTAGTTCCATATAATGTAGCTAATCATCTAAATACCTTAATTCCTGTAGGTACAGCAATAATTATTGTTGCTGATGTAAAATATGCTCGTGTGTCAACATCCATTCCTACTGTAAATATATGATGTGCTCATACAATAAATCCTATTAGTCCAATTGATAGTATAGCATAAATTATACCTAATGTTCCAAATGATTCAATTTTTCCTCTTTCTTGACATACAATATGTGAAATAATTCCGAACCCCGGTAGAATTAAAATATAAACTTCTGGGTGTCCAAAGAATCAAAATAGATGTTGATATAGAATTGGGTCACGCCCTCCTGCAGGGTCAAAGAATGATGTATTTAAATTTCGATCTGTTAATAATATAGTAAAAGCTCCTGCTAAAACTGGAAGTGAAAGAAGGAGAAGTAATGCTGTAATAGCTACAGATCATACAAATAAAGGTGTTTGATCTAAAGTTATACTTTCTGATCGTATATTAATTGCTGTTGTAATGAAATTCACTGCACCAAGAATAGATGATACACCTGCTAAGTGCAGTGAAAAAATAGCTAGATCTACAGATGCACCCCCGTGTGCAATAGCTCCTGCTAGAGGAGGGTAAACTGTTCATCCTGTACCAGCACCATTATCTACTATAGAAGATGTAAGAAGAAGGGTTAGTGAAGGTGGTAGTAATCAAAAACTTATATTATTTATTCGTGGAAATGCTATATCTGGTGCACCAATTATTAGTGGAACAAGTCAATTACCAAATCCACCAATTATAATAGGTATTACTATAAAGAAAATTATTATGAATGCGTGAGCTGTAATAATAACATTATAAATCTGGTCATCCCCAATTAGAGATCCGGGTTGGCCAAGTTCAGCACGAATAAGTATTCTTATTGATGTTCCTACTATTCCTGCTCATGCTCCAAATATGAAGTATAAAGTACCAATGTCCTTATGGTTTGTTGAGAATAATCATTTTTGCGGTAAGATGGCTGAATTTTAGGTGGTAGACTGTAAATCTACTTATGAGATGTTTTCTCTCTTATCATATTTAGGTCTTATATTCAATTATGATTCTAGACTGCAATTCTAGAGGTGTAAAATTTTACTAAGGCCTAAAAGATTATTCTTTTAATTATAACTTTGAAGGTTATTAGTTTGATTAACTTAAGTCCTTAGTATAATGAAATTAAGGTTGATGTTGAAATCAATCCTATTGTTGAAATTATTACTGTTATAGGAAGAATGATTCTTGATTTTTGGGACTTTATCTTTATAGATCACGAATTTTCTGTGTATGATATAATTAGAGCTGAGAATCAAATACGTATATAGTAGTAGAGTGTAATTGTAGTTAATACAACTATAATAGTTATAATAGTTGTTATATTGTTTTCTATTAATGATTGTATTACAATTCATTTTGGTAAGAATCCAAGGAATGGTGGTAGTCCACCTAAAGAATAATAAAGATAAGAATATTATGAATTTAATTTCGGTTTTTATATTTCTGGCTGAATAAATTTGATTTATGAAAAATAAATTTATTTGCTTAAATAATAAAACTATAATTAATCTTAATAGTGAGTAAATAATGAAGTATAGTTCTCAGATGTTTTCTCTGACTGTTAATGATCTAATTATTCAACCTAGATGTCTGATTGATGAATATGCTAAAAGTTGTCGTAAGGATGTTTGATTTAAACCTCCTATTGCCCCAATAATAATTCTTAAGATAATAATTGTTCAAATAAAAGTTCTTAATTGAATACAATAAGATAAGACCATTATTGGGGCGATTTTTTGTCATGTTATTAATGTTAAACAATTATTTCATCTTGATGCTCCTATAACTTCTGGAAATCAGAAATGGAAAGGTGCAGCTCCAATCTTTAATAATAGTCTAGATCTAATTATTATTGATGGGATAAATTCTGTTTCCCATCCCATGGGATATTTTATTTGAATCAGCAAAATTGAAAATAATAATATTGTCGATGCTATTGCTTGGACAATAAAATATTTAATTGATGATTCATTTATTATTATATTTTTATTTCTTGTTAGGAGCGGAATAAATGAAAGTAAGTTGATCTCAAGTCCTATTCAAACCCCAAATCAGGAATTTGATGAAATGGACAGGATCGTTCCTATCATTAATGTTGATAGGAAGAGAAGTTTTGTAGAGTTGTTGGTCATTAAAAAGGAGAGGATTGATACCTCTATAAATGGGGTATGAACCCATTAGCTTGTTTAGCTTACCTTTTTACATTAAGGTGTATGATGCACGTTAGTTTTTGATACTAAAGGAGGTAGTTTAATTCTATCTTATGTAATTTTAATGAAGGTAATTTTATTTACTTTATTTACCCTATCAAGGTAACCCTTTAATCAGGCACTTCATTTATTTAATATATAAATCGAAAGTTTTTTTTGAAATTCTTTTATGTATTATTTTGTTTAATTAGGATTAATTTATCCTGCTCATTTTTTTTATATATATATATAATAAATAATTTATATTAATATATTACATTTAATTGAAATTAAAGTATTATAAGTTCATCTTACCATTATCAATTGATTATTTTAATGCAATTATTTACCTAGGATTATAGCTACTTATGTTTTTAGCTTAAAATAGGTTATTATAATATAATATATATAATAATATGTAATTTAATATTTAATATTATTATAATTGGAAATAATAAATAAAATTATTAATTTAAATATAAAATATTATAATAATATAAATAATTATATTAATTATAATAATATAATTATGTAAATTATCTATAATTTGATTATTTAACTAATATATATGAAAGTTAACTTAATATAAAAAAAAGAATTCATATTAATAACATATTATATTAAATTACATAATTGTATAAAATATATTTATTATATTATTTAATCTTTCTTTATTTATTAGTGAAAAGAAAGATTAAATAAGAAAGAATATAATACATTTATTGCTATACATGTTCCATATTAATCTTTAATTATATATAATAGAGAAGTTGTTGTGGTCATACATAGGGGCGTTTCTTTTTTTTTTGTTAATGTTTGTGGTTTTTTTCTTTTTTTTTCTTTAAATATTTGAATCTTTTATTTTTTCCTGAATTAATAGATTTAAAATTTTCTTATTTTTTATTTTTAAAAGTTTTATTCTTGCTTGTTTATTCACTTTTTCTTTGTATTATATGTAAGTTTTGTTAGACTAAATGTTCTTTTTGCAGTAATTTGTTTTAATTATCAAGTGATTTTGGATTTAGCAATTGATTTAGTATCGGCATAATTCGTGCCAGCAGCCGCGGTTATATGATTGATACAAGTGAATATTATTGGTTAAAACAGTTGTTTATATTATTAGGGTTGAAATATAAATTTGTAAGGTGAAATGTTAAAATTTATTTGTGGCCCTTTTTATGAATCTGTGAAATTTAAATAATAAACTAGGATTAGATACCCTATTATTTTAAATGTTAATTATATTTACAAGGGTACTATTAGTTAAGGTCTTTAAACCCAAAGAATTTGGCGGTATCTCATTCCATTCAGAGGAACCTACCCCATGATTGATAATACACGATTTACTCTACTTAATTTATTTGTTTGTATATCTCCGTTATCAGAGAATCTTTTTAGAGTTATAATTCTCAAGAATTATAATTATAAAATATTTCAGGTCAAGGTGCAGCTTATAGTTAAGAGGAGGAGGGTTACAATAGATTTTTGTTTATAACGGATTTGATAGTGAAATACTGTTAATGAAGGTGGATTTGATAGTAATTTAATTTATTTAATTTAACTGATATTGGCTCTGAGATGTGTACACATCGCCCGTCGCTCTCATTATTGATTATTCTATTTTATTTTAAAGTAGCTTCAATTTAGATGAGATAAGTCGTAACATAGTAGATGTACTGGAAAGTGTATCTAGGAAGAGTTTCAAGATATAACTTATTAGTAAAGTGTTTCATTTACACTGAAAATTTTTCTGTGCAAATCAGGATATCTTGATTATTTATTTTATTATATTTATTTTTTGTTTATTTAATTATTTAATATAAATAATTTTATTGTATTTTTGTCTTAGTATATTTTATAGAATTGATTTTTAAATTATAGTTTATTGGTGTAATGTAAGTGTTTTATGAAATATTATTTTAAATTTTTTTAAGTAGATTTTATTTATTGTACCTTTTGTATCAGGGTTTATCAAAATTTTAGTATTTATTTTACTTGTCTCGATTTGGGTTGATTTATAAATAATTTATAGTTAATGTATCATAATTATTATTAAATTATTTATAGAAATGAGATGTTAATCGTTTCCCAAGATATCTAGTTTCTTAAGAAAAAATTTAATTTTTTAAAGTTATTTGTTTTTATTTAATTTTTTAAGTAAAAATATTAACTTATTTATTCTTTAAGGGATAAGCTTTGAAGTTAATAACCTATAATTTATTTTATAGAAATATAATAGTAAGCTTTAAACCAGCTATCTTTAAGATTACGTTTTAGTTCATTATTTCTTATTTTGATTTTATAAATATTTTAGGTTTTTTATTAAGATTATTAATTTAATTTTAAAATTTTTGTAATAATGATAGAATTAGTATATTTATTTGTATGAAATTTTTACCTTGTGAACTTATTATAAGGAACTAGGCAAAATTGATTTCCGCCTGTTTATCAAAAACATGTCCTCTTGTTTATATTTTGAGGTCTGGCCTGCTCACTGAGCGTATTTTTAAAGAGCCGCGGTATTTTGACCGTCCAAAGGTAGCATAATCATTAGTCTCTTAATTAGTGGCTGGAATGAATGGCTTGACGAGAAATCAACTGTCTCTTAATAAATTTTTGAATTTAACTTTTGAGTCAAAAGGCTTAAATTCTTCTTTAGGACGAGAAGACCCTATAGAGCTTGACATTTTACTTTTATATAGTTTTTTGTTTGTCTTTCTATATTTAATGATGATGTTTTGTTGGGGTGACATGAAGAATAGATAAACTCTTCATTATTATATCATTTATTTATGTTTGTTATTTTGATCCATAATTTATGATCATAAGATTAAGTTACCTTAGGGATAACAGCGTAATTGTTTTTGAGAGCTCATATCGACAAAGCAGATTGCGACCTCGATGTTGGATTAAGAAAAATTTTGGGTGCAGGAGCCCAATGATTAGGTCTGTTCGACCTTTAAATTCTTACATGATCTGAGTTCAGACCGGCGTGAGCCAGGTCGGTTTCTATCCTAAGATTGTTAATCCATATTAGTACGAAAGGACCATATGGTTAAAATATTTTTTGTTATATTGATTAATATTAATTTATTTACTATTTTGACAGATTAATGTGTTGAATTTAGAATTCATTTATGTAGATTTTTTCTACAAATAGTATTGATACTTTATGATTTATTTATATTTATTTTGAATTTTCTTTTATTGGTTATTTGTGTTTTAATTAGTGTTGCCTTTTTAACTTTATTAGAGCGTAAGGTTTTAGGTTATATTCAGATTCGAAAGGGTCCAGATAAGGTAGGTTCTTTGGAATTCCTCAGCCATTTAGAGATGCTATTAAGTTAATTTGTAAGGAGCAGCCAATTCCTATTATATCTAATTACCTACTTTATTATTTTTCCCCTGTTTTTAATTTAATGATTTCTTTAGCCGTTTGAGTAATTTTTCCTTATTTAACTTATATGTGTTCTTTTTCTTATGGATTTTTATTTTTTTTATGTTGTACTAGATTAGGTGTTTATACTGTTATAATTGCTGGTTGATCTTCTAATTCAAATTATTCATTATTAGGTTCTCTTCGTTCTGTTGCTCAAACAATTTCTTATGAAGTTAGTTTAGCTTTAATTTTATTGTCTTTAATTATTTTAATTGGTAGTTTTAATATGTTTGATTTTATAAACTATCAGCTTTATTGTTAATTTATTATTATTTCTTTTCCTTTAGCTTTAGCTTGTTTTGCTTCTTGCTTAGCTGAAACTAATCGTACTCCTTTTGATTTTGCTGAAGGGGAATCTGAGTTAGTTTCAGGATTTAATATTGAGTATGGTGCGGGTGGTTTTACTTTAATTTTTTTAGCTGAATATACTAGAATTGTCTTCATAAGAATGTTATTGGCTTTAATTTTTTTGGGCGGTGATTTTTATTCTTTTATATTTTTTATTAAGCTTGCTATTATATCTTTTGGTTTTATTTGGGTTCGTGGAACATTACCACGGTTCCGTTATGATAAATTAATGTACTTAGCTTGAAAAAGTTTTTTACCTTTATCTTTGAATTTTTTTATTTTCTTTGTTGGTTTAAAGATTTTATTTATCTCATTTGTTTAGTGAAATTTTTTGAGAAAAGTTAATAGAAGAGTTAAACTTCTAATTTTATGTTTTCAAAACATATGCTTTTCCTAAGCTAATTAACTTTATTCCTTAATTAATTTATCTCATGCGTTTGCGACATGGACATTAATTAAGAAATATGTGAAGTAAATAATTGTTAAGATTTGACCTGTTATAATATAAGGTTCTTCAACAGGTCGTTTACCAATTCACGTTAGTAAGCATACAACTACTATAATTCAGAATAAAATTTGATTAATAGGGTAAAATTGAATGCCTCGGAATGGTGTTTTATTATAAAATGGTAAAATTATTAAGATTCTAATTGATAAAAATATTGCAATAACACCTCCTAACTTATTAGGGATAGATCGTAGAATTGCATATGCAAATAGGAAATATCATTCTGGTTGAATGTGAACTGGTGTTACTAATGGGTTGGCAGGTACAAAGTTATCTGGATCTCCTAATAGGTAAGGATTAATTAAACATAGTATAATTAATAATGATGTTATTATTACAAATGTAATAGAATCCTTAAAGGTAAAGTATGGATGGAATGGAATTTTTTCAATATCTCCATTTAGTCCAAGAGGATTATTAGATCCTGTTTGGTGAAGAAAAAATAAATGAATTGCTGCTATAGCAGCAATAATAAATGGTAATACAAAATGGAATGTGAAGAATCGATTTAATGTTGCATTATCAACAGCGAATCCTTCTCATACTCATTGGACTAAATCTGTTCCTAAGTATGGGATTGCTGATAATAAATTAGTAATTACTGTTGCACCTCAAAAAGATATTTGGCCTCAGGGTAAGACATATCCTATAAATGCAGTTGCTATAACTAAAAATAAAATCACTGTACCAATTATTCAGGTATGTATATATATATATATAAGATCCATAGTAAATTCCCCGTCCTACATGTAAGTAAATACAAATAAAAAATATAGATGCTCCATTTGCGTGTAAGGTTCGGATAATTCAACCATTATTTACGTCTCGGCAGATGTGTACTACACTACTGAATGCTATTTCAATATTTGATGTATAATGTATAGCTAAAAATAGTCCAGTTACGATTTGAATTACCAAACATAACCCTAATAGGGATCCAAAATTTCATCAAAATGAAATATTTGTTGGGGCAGGTAAGTCAATTAAAGAGTTATTAATAATTTTAATTAAAGGATGTCTTAATCGTAAGGGTTTATTCATTAGTAATTATCTTATTTTACGAATAGGTCCCTGATTAATATTGGTGATTTTAACAACTGCTAGTAGTGCTAAAAATAAATAAATTATTATTATTATTGTAATAATGAATGTTGGTCTATTATATAATTTTTCTAAAGATATTGTTATTTCTTGATAATTGATTGAATTATCAATATTTATAGTTTCGGTGTTTTTGAAAAAGTCTATAAATATAGATATATCTAGAATAATTAATATTAATATGATAAATACTCACATTATTAATGTAATAATTATAGTGATTGATTTAGGCTGAAATATTTCGTTTGATGCAATTCTTGTAATGTAAATAAATAATACTAGTATACCACCAAGAAATGTTAAAAATAAAACATATGATAATCAATATCTTTCTATTATTGTTCCTGTTATTAATCCAACTAGGAAGGTTTGAAGGATAATAAAAAGCATTATAGATATTGGGTGTCTTAATTTAATAAAATTAATATTTATTACATTTGATAATGATATAATTATTATTTTGATCATTTCAGAGGTTAGTTTATTTAAAATACCGGTTTTGGGGACCGATGATGGAAGCTTTTCCACCTCTGAAGTTTTAAAAGTGGGGGCTGGACTTATTTCCGGTTTACAAGACCGGCGTTTTTTTAAACTATTAAAACTAATGTTTATATTCTCTATTTTTACTTCTTTATTGATTTATTTTGCTGGTGTTTATGTTTTTTCTTCTAAACGTAAACATTTATTAATGGTTCTTTTGAGATTAGAATATATTGTTCTTTCTTTATTTATGTTAGTTATTGTTTTTCTTATTGAGTTTGATTATGATTATTTTTTTCCTGTTATTTTTTTAGTTTTTTCTGTTTGTGAGGGTGCTTTAGGTCTTTCTATTTTAGTTTCAATAATTCGTTCTCATGGTAATGATTTTTTTAATTCTTTTGGTTTATCTTTATGTTAAAGTATTTATTTATAACTATTTTTTGATCCCTCTTTGTTTATTAAATAATTGTTGATGGTTGGTTCATTCTTTAATGTTTCTGTCGGGTTTTGTTTTTATAATTTGTGTTTATTCATATGCTGATTTGAATATAATTAGATATTATTTTGGTATTGATTATTTTTCTTTTAGTTTAATTTTACTTAGTTTTTGGATTTGTTCTTTAATAATCACTGCTAGAGGTTCAGTTTATTTAAGTTCATATCATTCTAATTTTTTTGTTTTTATGGTTTTGATTTTAATAATTATGCTTTATTGTTCATTTGCTAGATTAAGTCTTCTTTCTTTTTATATTTTTTTTGAGGCTAGATTAGTTCCTACTTTACTTTTAATTTTGGGTTGGGGTTATCAACCTGAGCGTTTGCAGGCTGGTGTTTATTTAATTTTTTATACTTTGGTTGCTAGATTACCTTTATTATTAGTTTTATTTAAGGTTTATGATTTTTCTAATACTTTATATTTTCCTTTATTTGTTGATTTTGGTTCTTATTATTTTATGTTTTATGTATTTATAATTTTGGCTTTTTTAGTTAAGATACCTATGTTTTTGGTTCATTTATGACTTCCTAAGGCTCATGTAGAGGCCCCTATTTCAGGTAGAATAATTCTTGCTGGTGTTTTATTAAAGTTAGGTGGTTATGGTATTTTTCGTGTTATAAAGGTTATTTCTTATTTGGGTTTAAAGTTTAATTATTTTTGATTGTCTTTAGGTTTATCTGGGGGTGTTATTGTAAGATTTATTTGTTTTCGTCAGGTTGATTAAAGTCTTTAATTGCATATTCTTCTGTTGCTCATATAAGAATGGTTATTGGTGGATTGATGACTATGAATTGATGAGGTTGTGTAGGTTCTCTTTCTCTAATGGTTGGTCATGGTTTATGTTCTTCTGGTTTATTTTGTTTATCTAATATTATGTATTATCTATAGGAGCCGTATTTGCAATTATAGGAGGTGTCATTCAATGATATCCACTATTTACAGGATTAACTATAAATAATACATGATTAAAAATCCAATTTACAATTATATTCATTGGAGTAAATTTAACATTCTTTCCTCAACACTTCCTAGGATTAGCAGGAATACCTCGACGATACTCTGACTACCCAGACGCATATACATCATGAAACGTAGTATCAAGAATTGGGTCTACAATTTCTATTGTAGGAATCATTATATTCATTGTAATTATATGAGAAAGAATGATTACAAACCGAGCAATTATATTTAGAGCTAACATAAGAGGATCAACAGAATGACTACAAAATAACCCTCCTGCAGAACATAGTTACTCAGAATTACCATTAATCTCTATATTCTAATATGGCAGATTAGTGCAGTAGATTTAAGCTCTACAAATAAAGGTTTGACCTTTTATTAGAAAATATTTATTAATGGCAACATGATCAAATTTATCTCTTCAAGATGGAGCTTCACCATTAATGGAGCAATTATCATTCTTTCATGATCATACTATGGTCGTATTATTATTAATTACAGTAATTGTAGGTTATGCCCTAAGTTATATATTATTTATTGCCTATACTAACCGTAATATACTTCATGGACATTTAATTGAAACAATCTGAACAGCTTTACCAGCAATTACATTAATTTTTATTGCCCTTCCATCATTACGACTATTATATTTACTTGATGATTCAGTAGATGCAATAATTACAATTAAAACCATTGGACGACAATGATATTGAAGATATGAATATTCAGACTTCATAGACGTAGAATTTGACACTTATATAACACCAGAACAAGACCTAGAAAATGATGGATTCCGACTACTAGATGTAGATAACCGAACAATCCTACCAATAAATACAGAAGTACGAGTATTAACAAGAGCATCAGATGTTCTACACTCATGAGCAGTTCCTGCATTAGGGGTTAAAATTGATGCAACGCCAGGTCAGTTAAATCAAGGAACATTCACAATAAATCGACCTGGATTATTCTTTGGACAATGCTCAGAAATCTGTGGAGCAAACCACAGATTTATACCATTTGTAATTGAAAGAACTTCAGTAAATTTATTTATTAAGTGATTATCTAAGATAATTTAAGGAGTTAGTTAAAATAAATAACATTTGAGTGTCAATCTAAAGTAACTAAAAAAAATTAGTACACCTTGAAATTCATCAGATGACTGAAAGTAAGTAATGGTCTCTTAAACCAAATAATAGTAAATTAACGACTACTTCTGATGGGGAAATTATATCCAAATCCCTCAAATATCCCCTCTTATATGATTCTCACTATTCATTATATTTTCAGCTACATTAATCTTGTTTAATCAAATAAACTTCTTCTCATTTAAACCTAACCTTATTAAAAGAGCAGAAAAAGGAACAATTGA
The DNA here is from genome assembly GCF_023897955.1 of Schistocerca gregaria. NCBI lineage: Eukaryota > Metazoa > Arthropoda > Insecta > Orthoptera > Acrididae > Schistocerca > Schistocerca gregaria. The sequence goes on from NC_064925.1 coordinate 18,512,220, forward strand.
AATAAAAAACTTAAATTGAAAATGATAACAAATCTATTCTCAACATTTGACCCATCAACTAACATCTTTAATTTATCATTAAATTGAACTAGAACATTTCTAGGACTATTATTAATCCCATCACTATTTTGACTTACACCATCACGAATTAACATTCTCTGAAATAAACTAAATTTAACCTTACATAATGAATTTAAAACACTTCTTGGACCAAAATCATTTAATGGAACAACATTCATTTTCATCTCAATTTTTATTATAATATTATTTAACAATTTCATAGGATTATTCCCTTATATTTTTACTAGAACAAGACATTTAGCATTAACATTTGCAATTGCCCTACCTATATGGCTAAGATTTATATTATTTGGATGAATTAACCATACTAATCATATATTTACACACCTTGTACCACAAGGTACACCGCCTGCATTAATATCATTTATAGTACTAATTGAAACAATTAGTAATGTTATTCGACCAGGTACATTAGCAGTACGGTTGGCAGCAAATATAATTGCAGGACACTTATTATTAACCTTATTAGGAAACACAGGACCATCTATAGCAATAAACTTAATCTCATTACTAATTATTGGTCAAATACTTCTATTAATTCTAGAATCAGCAGTAGCAATAATTGAAGCCTATGTTTTCTCAATTCTAAGAACTCTATATTCTAGAGAAGTATATTAAACCTATGTTAACAACTCACTCAAACCACCCATTCCACTTAGTAGACTATAGACCTTGACCATTAACAGGAGCAATTGGAGCAATAGTCCTAGTATCAGGACTAGCAAAATGATTCCACCTATTTAATATTAACTTATTCATAATTGGATTTGGAATTACCCTACTAACTATAATTCAATGATGACAAGATGTAGTACGAGAAGGAACATATCAAGGATTACATACAGGATTTGTATCAATTGGATTACGATGAGGAATAATTTTATTTATTGCATCAGAGGTATTATTTTTCGTTTCTTTTTTTTGAGCATTCTTTAGAAGAAGATTAGCACCAACAATTGAACTAGGAATACTATGACCTCCAATAGGAATTCAACCCTTTAACCCTATACAAATTCCATTACTTAATACAGCTATTCTTTTAGCATCAGGAGTAACAGTAACATGAGCACATCATAGTTTAATGGAATCTAATCATACTCAAGCACTACAAGGATTATTCTTCACAGTGTTATTAGGACTATACTTTACAATACTTCAAGCATATGAATATTGAGAAGCACCTTTTACCATTGCAGATGCAGTTTATGGATCAACATTCTTTGTTGCAACAGGATTCCATGGTTTACACGTAATTATTGGAACAATCTTTTTATCAACATGTCTACTTCGACACTCAATAAATCAATTTTCACCAAGACATCACTTTGGATTTGAAGCAGCAGCATGATACTGACACTTCGTAGACGTAGTATGATTATTCTTATATATCTCTATTTATTGATGAGGTAGATAATTGTTTTTCTAGTATAAATAGTACATTTGACTTCCAATCAGAAAGCTTGATATAAATCAAGAAAAACAATTCTAATTCTATCAACAAGAGTTTTCATTAGATTTATTATTCCAATAATTGTTATAATCCTGGCAACAACACTATCAAAAAAATTAATTAATGATCGAGAAAAAAGATCACCATTTGAATGTGGGTTTGATCCAAAAAGATCAGCACGAATACCATTCTCAATACGATTCTTCCTAATCGCAGTAATCTTTTTAATTTTTGATGTAGAAATTGCACTAATTCTACCAATTGTAATTATTTTTAAAACTTCAGACATTATAATCTGAACAGTATCAACAATATTTTTTATTCTAGTTCTATTAGGAAGACTATACCATGAATGAAACCAAGGAGCATTACAATGAGCAGAATAAAGGGTTGTAGTTAAATATAACATTTGGGTTGCATTCAAAAAGTATTGATATTATCAATCAACCTTAAATAGAATAAGAAGCGAAATATTGCAGTCAGTTTCGACCTGGAAGATTGGTATGTACTACCCTTATTCTTATTAATTGAAGCCAAAAAGAGGCGTATTACTGTTAATAATATAATTGAACTATAATAGTTCCAATTAAGGAAATATAAAGCCAATATGAAAGCTGCTAACTTTTTATATTAGCGGTTAAACTCCGTTAACATTTCTAAAATTTATATAGTTTAAATAAAACATTACATTTTCACTGTAAAAATAATATATCTATATTTATAAATACTTAAAAGTAAAAATACTTCCTTAACATCTTCAGTGTCACGCTCTAATTATAAGCTATTTAAGTAAACGAAAAACAATATTACCAAAATAAATATTCAAAAAATAAAAGTTAAAAGATAAATCTTGAAATTAGAATCATATCAACCTTGAATATAACCAATTAAATAAATAAATAATCTATATAAACCTTGACCACCAAGTAATTCACCTCAACCATAATCAAATGACTTAGATGAATAATAACCTATTTTTAAAGGAATATATCTAATAAACTTAGTTGAAAGAAAAGGTATAAATCATATAGAACCAGCAAATCTAACAAAAGAAAGTATACTTAAAGAAAATAAATTATGAGAAAAATCAAAATTAGAAATAAGATAACCTAAATAAGCACCTAAAATAACAACTGTAATAGTTAAAAACTTTAAATAATAAGGTAAAGCAATCACATGAGGAATAGGAAAAATTAATCAAGATAAAAGACTACCACCAAAAACAGCAACAAACAATAGACCAATTATTCCAAATGAAATATAATAACCCTTATCATCAAAAGAAAATCTAGAATAAAAATTATTATCACCAGATATTGAATAATAAAACAAACGAAAAGAATAAGAAGCAGTTAAACCAGTAGAAAAAAAATAAAGAAAAAAATTAAACAATTAATTCATCTTAAACAAACCATCTCAGGAATTAAATCCTTTGAATAAAATCCCGCTAAAAAAGGTATTCCACACAAAGATAAACTAGAAACATTAAAACAAACTGAAGTTAAAGGTATGAAATTAACAATTGATCCTATAAAACGAATATCCTGAGAATCCTTCAAATTATGAATTATTGAACCTGCACATATAAATAATAATGCCTTAAATAAAGCATGAGCCAATAAATGAAAAAATGCAAGCTTTGGATAACCATAGCCAAAATTCTTATTATTAAACCAAGTTGTCTTAAAGTAGAAAGAGCAATAATCTTCTTTAAATCAAAATCAAAATTAGCGCCCAATCCAGCCATAAATATAGTTATACAACCAATTAAAAGTAAAAATCAACCACAATTATAAGTATCCAATATTGGTCTAAAACGAATTAATAAATAAACACCAGCAGTAACAAGAGTAGAAGAATGAACTAAAGCAGAAACAGGAGTAGGAGTTGCTATAGCAGCAGGAAGTCATGAAGAGAAAGGAATCTGAGCTCTCTTAGTTATAGCTGCTAAAACAATTAATATAGTAATGAGCTTTATTTCAAAAGAATTAGAAATAAAATCATAATAATAAATATAATTTCAACCACCAAAATTTAACATTCATGCAATAGAAATTAAAATAGCAACATCACCAATACGATTAGAAAGTGCAGTTAATATACCAGCACTATAAGATTTTACATTTTGATAATAAATAACTAAACAATAAGAAACTAAACCTAAACCATCTCAACCTAATAAAATTCTAATTAAATTAGGACTAATAATTAAAAAACCTATAGAAAGAATAAATATTAAAACAATAATAATAAAACGATTTATATTCTTTTCACCAGATATATAATCCTCTCTATAATAAATAACCAAAGAAGAAATATATATAACAAAAGATATAAAAATAAGAGATATTCAATCCAAAATTAAAGTTATAACAACTATAGAACCATTTAAATTGAAAAGCTCTCACTCAACAAAAACTCTATAATCAATTATTAAATAATAAATACCTAAAATAAAAATTATAGTTCTCGAAATAAACAAAGAAAAAAAACTCAAAGAACAAATAGAAAATAAATTCACGGCCTAAGATGAAAAACTTCATATCATTGATTCCACAAAACAATATTTTTAATTAAAATACTTAAGCAAACTAAACAAAGAAATATTCACCCTTTAAACAGAGAATATTTAAAGGCAATCAATGTAAAAGTAAAAGATGATATTCACGAAAATAACCAAGAGAACAAGTATAAACACCAGAATAATAATTCCCATGCTGAGAATAAGAATATATATACAAAGTATAAACAGCTCTAAAAAAAGATAAAAAAAATCAAAGCAAAGAATCTAAAAGAAGATCAAGATATAATTCTATTTAATAATCTAATTTCACCTACCAAATTTAAAGAAGGAGGAGCAGCCATATTTGATGATCTTAAAAGAAATCGTCATAAAGCCATTCTTGGCATCAAATTAATTATACCCTTGTTAATTAATAATCTTCGTCTACCTAAACGTTCATAAATAATATTAGATAAACAAAATAAACCAGAAGAACATAAACCATGACCAACCATTAGAGAAAGAGAACCTACACAACCTCATCAATTCATAGTCATCAATCCACCAATAACCATTCTTATATGAGCAACAGAAGAATATGCAATTAAAGACTTTAAATCAACCTGACGAAAACAAATAAATCTTACAATAACACCCCCAGATAAACCTAAAGACAATCAAAAATAATTAAACATAGGTATCTTAACTAAAAAAGCCAAAATTATAAATACATAAAACATAAAATAATAAGAACCAAAATCAACCAATAAAGGAAAATATAAAGTATTAGAAATATCATAAACCTTAAATAAAACTAATAATAAAGGTAATCTAGCAACCAAAGTATAAAAAATTAAATAAACACCAGCCTGCAAACGCTCAGGTTGATAACCCCAACCCAAAATTAAAAGTAAAGTAGGAACTAATCTAGTCTCAAAAAAAATATAAAAAGAAAGAAGACTTAATCTAGCAAATGAACAATAAAGCATAATTATTAAAATCAAAACCATAAAAACAAAAAAATTAGAATGATATGAACTTAAATAAACTGAACCTCTAGCAGTGATTATTAAAGAACAAATCCAAAAACTAAGTAAAATTAAACTAAAAGAAAAATAATCAATACCAAAATAATATCTAATTATATTCAAATCAGCATATGAATAAACACAAATTATAAAAACAAAACCCGACAGAAACATTAAAGAATGAACCAACCATCAACAATTATTTAATAAACAAAGAGGGATCAAAAAAATAGTTATAAATAAATACTTTAACATAAAGATAAACCAAAAGAATTAAAAAAATCATTACCATGAGAACGAATTATTGAAACTAAAATAGAAAGACCTAAAGCACCCTCACAAACAGAAAAAACTAAAAAAATAAACGGAAAAAAATAATCATAATCAAACTCAATAAGAAAAACAATAACTAACATAAATAAAGAAAGAACAATATATTCTAATCTCAAAAGAACCATTAATAAATGTTTACGTTTAGAAGAAAAAACATAAACACCAGCAAAATAAATCAATAAAGAAGTAAAAATAGAGAATATAAACATTAGTTTTAATAGTTTAAAAAAAACGCCGGTCTTGTAAACCGGAAATAAGTACAGCCCCCACTTTTAAAACTTCTGAGGTGGAAAAGCTTCCATCATCGGTCCCCAAAACCGGTATTTTAAATAAACTAACCCCTGAAATGATCAAAATAATAATTATATCATTATCAAATGTAATAAATATTAATTTTATTAAATTAAGACACCCAATATCAATAATGCTTTTTATTATCCTTCAAACCTTCCTAGTTGGATTAATAACAGGAACAATAATAGAAAGATATTGATTATCATATATTTTATTTTTAACATTTCTTGGTGGTATACTAGTATTATTTATTTACATTACAAGAATTGCATCAAACGAAATATTTCAGCCTAAATCAATCACTATAATTATTACATTAGTAATGTGAGTATTTATCATATTAATATTAATTATTCTAGATATATCTATATTTATAGACTTTTTCAAAAACACCGAAACTATAAATATTGATAATTCAATCAATTATCAAGAAATAACAATATCTTTAGAAAAATTATATAATAGACCAACATTCATTGTTACAATAATAATAATAATTTATTTATTTTTAGCACTACTAGCAGTTGTTAAAATCACCAATATTAATCAGGGACCTATTCGTAAAATAAGATAATTACTAATGAATAAACCCTTACGATTAAGACATCCTTTAATTAAAATTATTAATAACTCTTTAATTGACATACCTGCCCCAACAAATATTTCATTTTGATGAAATTTTGGATCCCTATTAGGGTTATGTTTGGTAATTCAAATCGTAACTGGACTATTTTTAGCTATACATTATACATCAAATATTGAAATAGCATTCAGTAGTGTAGTACACATCTGCCGAGACGTAAATAATGGTTGAATTATCCGAACCTTACACGCAAATGGAGCATCTATATTTTTTATTTGTATTTACTTACATGTAGGACGGGGAATTTACTATGGATCTTATATATATATACATACCTGAATAATTGGTACAGTGATTTTATTTTTAGTTATAGCAACTGCATTTATAGGATATGTCTTACCCTGAGGCCAAATATCTTTTTGAGGTGCAACAGTAATTACTAATTTATTATCAGCAATCCCATACTTAGGAACAGATTTAGTCCAATGAGTATGAGGAGGATTCGCTGTTGATAATGCAACATTAAATCGATTCTTCACATTCCATTTTGTATTACCATTTATTATTGCTGCTATAGCAGCAATTCATTTATTTTTTCTTCATGAAACAGGATCTAATAATCCTCTTGGACTAAATGGAGATATTGAAAAAATTCCATTCCATCCATACTTTACCTTTAAGGATTCTATTACATTTGTAATAATAACATCATTATTAATTATACTATGTATAATTAATCCTTACCTATTAGGAGATCCAGATAACTTTGTACCTGCCAACCCATTAGTAACACCAGTTCACATTCAACCAGAATGATATTTCCTATTTGCATATGCAATTCTACGGTCTATCCCTAATAAGTTAGGAGGTGTTATTGCATTATTTTTATCAATTAGAATCTTAATAATTTTACCATTTTATAATAAAACACCATTCCGAGGCATTCAATTTTACCCTATTAATCAAATTTTATTCTGAATTATAGTAGTTGTTGTATGCTTACTAACGTGAATTGGTAAACGACCTGTTGAAGAACCTTATATTATAACAGGTCAAATCTTAACAATTATTTACTTCACATATTTCTTAATTAATGTCCATGTCGCAAATGCATGAGATAAATTAATTAAGGAATAAAGTTAATTAGCTTAGGAAAAGCATATGTTTTGAAAACATAAAATTAGAAGTTTAACTCTTCTATTAACTTTTCTCAAAAAATTTCACTAAACAAATGAGATAAATAAAATCTTTAAACCAACAAAGAAAATAAAAAAATTCAAAGATAAAGGTAAAAACTTTTTCAAGCTAAGTACATTAATTTATCATAACGGAACCGTGGTAATGTTCCACGAACCCAAATAAAACCAAAAGATATAATAGCAAGCTTAATAAAAAATATAAAAGAATAAAAATCACCGCCCAAAAAAATTAAAGCCAATAACATTCTTATGAAGACAATTCTAGTATATTCAGCTAAAAAAATTAAAGTAAAACCACCCGCACCATACTCAATATTAAATCCTGAAACTAACTCAGATTCCCCTTCAGCAAAATCAAAAGGAGTACGATTAGTTTCAGCTAAGCAAGAAGCAAAACAAGCTAAAGCTAAAGGAAAAGAAATAATAATAAATCAACAATAAAGCTGATAGTTTATAAAATCAAACATATTAAAACTACCAATTAAAATAATTAAAGACAATAAAATTAAAGCTAAACTAACTTCATAAGAAATTGTTTGAGCAACAGAACGAAGAGAACCTAATAATGAATAATTTGAATTAGAAGATCAACCAGCAATTATAACAGTATAAACACCTAATCTAGTACAACATAAAAAAAATAAAAATCCATAAGAAAAAGAACACACATAAGTTAAATAAGGAAAAATTACTCAAACGGCTAAAGAAATCATTAAATTAAAAACAGGGGAAAAATAATAAAGTAGGTAATTAGATATAATAGGAATTGGCTGCTCCTTACAAATTAACTTAATAGCATCTCTAAATGGCTGAGGAATTCCAACAAAACCTACCTTATTTGGACCCTTTCGAATCTGAATATAACCTAAAACCTTACGCTCTAATAAAGTTAAAAAGGCAACACTAATTAAAACACAAATAACCAGTAAAAGAAAATTCAAAATAAATATAAATAAATCATAAAGTATCAATACTATTTGTAGAAAAAATCTACATAAATAAATTCTAAATTCAACACATTAATCTGTCAAAATAGTAAATAAATTAATATTAATCAATATAACAAAAAATATTTTAACCATATGGTCCTTTCGTACTAATATGGATTAACAATCTTAGGATAGAAACCGACCTGGCTCACGCCGGTCTGAACTCAGATCATGTAAGAATTTAAAGGTCGAACAGACCTAATCATTGGGCTCCTGCACCCAAAATTTTTCTTAATCCAACATCGAGGTCGCAATCTGCTTTGTCGATATGAGCTCTCAAAAACAATTACGCTGTTATCCCTAAGGTAACTTAATCTTATGATCATAAATTATGGATCAAAATAACAAACATAAATAAATGATATAATAATGAAGAGTTTATCTATTCTTCATGTCACCCCAACAAAACATCATCATTAAATATAGAAAGACAAACAAAAAACTATATAAAAGTAAAATGTCATGCTCTATAGGGTCTTCTCGTCCTAAAGAAGAATTTAAGCCTTTTGACTCAAAAGTTAAATTCAAAAATTTATTAAGAGACAGTTGATTTCTCGTCAAGCCATTCATTCCAGCCACTAATTAAGAGACTAATGATTATGCTACCTTTGCACGGTCAAAATACCGCGGCTCTTTAAAAATACGCTCAGTGAGCAGGCCAGACCTCAAAATATAAACAAGAGGACATGTTTTTGATAAACAGGCGGAAATCAATTTTGCCTAGTTCCTTATAATAAGTTCACAAGGTAAAAATTTCATACAAATAAATATACTAATTCTATCATTATTACAAAAATTTTAAAATTAAATTAATAATCTTAATAAAAAACCTAAAATATTTATAAAATCAAAATAAAAAATAATGAACTAAAACGTAATCTTAAAGATAGCTGGTTTAAAGCTTACTATTATATTTCTATAAAATAAATTATAGGTTATTAACTTCAAAGCTTATCCCTTAAAGAATAAATAAGTTAATATTTTTACTTAAAAAATTAAATAAAAACAAATAACTTTAAAAAATTAAATTTTTTCTTAAGAAACTAGATATCTTGGGAAACGATTAACATCTCATTTCTATAAATAATTTAATAATAATTATGATACATTAACTATAAATTATTTATAAATCAACCCAAATCGAGACAAGTAAAATAAATACTAAAATTTTGATAAACCCTGATACAAAAGGTACAATAAATAAAATCTACTTAAAAAAATTTAAAATAATATTTCATAAAACACTTACATTACCAATAAACTATAATTTAAAAAATCAATTCTATAAAATATACTAAGACAAAAATACAATATAATTATTTATATTAAATAATTAAATAAACAAAAAATAAATATAATAAAATAAATAATCAAGATATCCTGATTTGCACAGAAAAATTTTCAGTGTAAATGAAACACTTTACTAATAAGTTATATCTTGAAACTCTTCCTAGATACACTTTCCAGTACATCTACTATGTTACGACTTATCTCATCTAAATTGAAGCTACTTTAAAATAAAATAGAATAATCAATAATGAGAGCGACGGGCGATGTGTACACATCTCAGAGCCAATATCAGTTAAATTAAATAAATTAAATTACTATCAAATCCACCTTCATTAACAGTATTTCACTATCAAATCCGTTATAAACAAAAATCTATTGTAACCCACCTCCTCTTAACTATAAGCTGCACCTTGACCTGAAATATTTTATAATTATAAATCTTGAGAATTATAACTCTAAAAAGATTCTCTGATAACGGAGATATACAAACAAATAAATTAAGTAGAGTAAATCGTGTATTATCAATCATGGGGTAGGTTCCTCTGAATGGAATGAGATACTGCCAAATTCTTTGGGTTTAAAGACCTTAACTAATAGTACCCTGGTAAATATAATTAACATTTAAAATAATAGGGTATGTAATCCTAGTTTATTATTTAAATTTCACAGATTCATAAAAAGGGCCACAAATAAATTTTAACATTTCACCTTACAAATTTATATTTCAACCCTAATAATATAAACAACTGTTTTAACCAATAATATTCACTTGTATCAATCGTATAACCGCGGCTGCTGGCACGAATTATGCCGATACTAAATCAATTGCTAAATCCAAAATCACTTGATAATTAAATCAAATTACTGCAAAAAGAACATTTAGTCTAACAAAACTTACATATAATACAAAGAAAAAGTGAAGAAACAAGCAAGAATAAAACTTTTAACAATAAAAAATAAGAAAATTTTAAATCTATTAATTCAGGAAAAAATAAAAGATTCAAATATTTAAAGAAAAAAAAAGAAAAAAACCACAAACATTAGCAAAAAAAAAAGAAACGCCTCTATGTATGACCACAACAACTTCTCTATTATATATAATTAAAGATTAATATGGAACATGTATAGCAATAAATGTATTATATTCTTTCTTATTTAATCTTTCTTTTCACTAATAAATAAAGAAAGATTAAATAATATAATAAATATATTTTATACAATTATGTAATTTAATATAATATGTTATTAATATGAATTCTTTTTTTTATATTAAGTTAACTTTCATATATATTAGTTAAATAATCTAATTATAGATAATTTACATAACTATATTATTATAATTAATATAATTATTTATATTAATTATAATATTTTATATTTAAATTAATAATTTTATTTATTATTTCCAATTATAATAATATTAAATATTAAATTACATATTATTATATATATTATAATATAATAACCTATTTTAAGCTAAAAACATAAGTAGCTATAATCCTAGGTAAATAATTGCATTAAAATAATCAATTGATAATGGTAAGATGAACTTATAATACTTTAATTTCAATTAAATGTAATATATTAATATAAATTATTTATTATATATATATATATAAAAAATTAAATGAGCAGGATAAATTAATCCTAATTAAACAAAATAATACATAAAAGAATTTCAAAAAAAAACTTTCGATTTATATATTAAATAAATGAAGTGCCTGATTAAAGGGTTACCTTGATAGGGTAAATAAAGTAAATAAAATTACCTTCATTAAAATTACATAAGATAGAATTAAACTACCTCCTTTAGTATCAAAAACTAACGTGCATCATACACCTTAATGTAAAAAGGTAAGCTAAACAAGCTAATGGGTTCATACCCCATTTATAGAGGTATCAATCCTCTCCTTTTTAATGACCAACAACTCTACAAAACTTCTCTTCCTATCAACATTAATGATAGGAACGATCCTGTCCATTTCATCAAATTCCTGATTTGGGGTTTGAATAGGACTTGAGATCAACTTACTTTCATTTATTCCGCTCCTAACAAGAAACAAAAATATAATAATAAATGAATCATCAATTAAATATTTTATTGTCCAAGCAATAGCATCGACAATATTATTATTTTCAATTTTGCTGATTCAAATAAAATATCCCATGGGATGGGAAACAGAATTTATCCCATCAATAATAATTAGATCTAGACTATTATTAAAGATTGGAGCTGCACCTTCCCATTTCTGATTTCCAGAAGTTATAGGAGCATCAAGATGAAATAATTGTTTAACATTAATAACATGACAAAAAATCGCCCCAATAATGGTCTTATCTTATTGTATTCAATTAAGAACTTTTATTTGAACAATTATTATCTTAAGAATTATTATTGGGGCAATAGGAGGTTTAAATCAAACATCCTTACGACAACTTTTAGCATATTCATCAATCAGACATCTAGGTTGAATAATTAGATCATTAACAGTCAGAGAAAACATCTGAGAACTATACTTCATTATTTACTCACTATTAAGATTAATTATAGTTTTATTATTTAAGCAAATAAATTTATTTTTCATAAATCAAATTTATTCAGCCAGAAATATAAAAACCGAAATTAAATTCATAATATTCTTATCTTTATTATCTTTAGGTGGACTACCACCATTCCTTGGATTCTTACCAAAATGAATTGTAATACAATCATTAATAGAAAACAATATAACAACTATTATAACTATTATAGTTGTATTAACTACAATTACACTCTACTACTATATACGTATTAGATTCTCAGCTCTAATTATATCATACACAGAAAATTCGTGATCTTTAAAGATAAAGTCCCAAAAATCAAGAATCATTCTTCCTATAACAGTAATAATTTCAACAATAGGATTGATTTCAACATCAACCTTAATTTCATTATACTAAGGACTTAAGTTAATCAAACTAATAACCTTCAAAGTTATAATTAAAAGAATAATCTTTTAGGCCTTAGTAAAATTTTACACCTCTAGAATTGCAGTCTAGAATCATAATTGAATATAAGACCTAAATATGATAAGAGAGAAAACATCTCATAAGTAGATTTACAGTCTACCACCTAAAATTCAGCCATCTTACCGCAAAAATGATTATTCTCAACAAACCATAAGGACATTGGTACTTTATACTTCATATTTGGAGCATGAGCAGGAATAGTAGGAACATCAATAAGAATACTTATTCGTGCTGAACTTGGCCAACCCGGATCTCTAATTGGGGATGACCAGATTTATAATGTTATTATTACAGCTCACGCATTCGTAATAATTTTCTTTATAGTAATACCTATTATAATTGGTGGATTTGGTAATTGACTTGTTCCACTAATAATTGGTGCACCAGATATAGCATTTCCACGAATAAATAATATAAGTTTTTGATTACTACCACCTTCACTAACCCTTCTTCTTACATCTTCTATAGTAGATAATGGTGCTGGTACAGGATGAACAGTTTACCCTCCTCTAGCAGGAGCTATTGACACATGGGGGTGCATCTGTAGATCTAGCTATTTTTTCACTGCACTTAGCAGGTGTATCATCTATTCTTGGTGCAGTGAATTTCATTACAACAGCAATTAATATACGATCAGAAAGTATAACTTTAGATCAAACACCTTTATTTGTATGATCTGTAGCTATTACAGCATTACTTCTCCTTCTTTCACTTCCAGTTTTAGCAGGAGCTATTACTATATTATTAACAGATCGAAATTTAAATACATCATTCTTTGACCCTGCAGGAGGGGGTGACCCCATTCTATATCAACATCTATTTTGATTCTTTGGACACCCAGAAGTTTATATTTTAATTCTACCGGGGTTCGGAATTATTTCACATATTGTATGTCAAGAAAGAGGAAAAATTGAATCATTTGGAACATTAGGTATAATTTATGCTATACTATCAATTGGACTAATAGGATTTATTGTATGAGCACATCATATATTTACAGTAGGAATGGATGTTGACACACGAGCATATTTTACATCAGCAACAATAATTATTGCTGTACCTACAGGAATTAAGGTATTTAGATGATTAGCTACATTATATGGAACTAAATTCAAGTTCAATCCACCATTATTATGAGCTCTAGGATTTATTTTCCTATTTACAATTGGTGGATTAACAGGATTAGTATTAGCAAATTCATCACTTGATATTGTATTACATGATACATATTATGTAGTAGCCCACTTTCATTATGTATTATCTATAGGAGCAGTATTTGCAATTATAGGAGGTGTCATTCAATGATATCCACTATTTACAGGATTAACTATAAATAATACATGATTAAAAATCCAATTTACAATTATATTCATTGGAGTAAATTTAACATTCTTTCCTCAACACTTCCTAGGATTAGCAGGAATACCTCGACGATACTCTGACTACCCAGACGCATATACATCATGACACGTAGTATCAAGAATTGGGTCTACAATTTCTATTGTAGGAATCATTATATTCATTGTAATTATATGAGAAAGAATGATTACAAACCGAGCAATTATATTTAGAGCTAACATAAGAAGATCAACAGAATGACTACAAAATAACCCTCCTGCAGAACATAGTTACTCAGAATTACCATTAATCTCTAGATTCTAATATGGCAGATTAGTGCAGTAGATTTAAGCTCTACAAACAAAGGTTTGACCTTTTATTAGAAAATATTTATTAATGGCAACATGATCAAATTTATCTCTTCAAGATGGAGCTTCACCATTAATGGAGCAATTATCATTCTTTCATGATCATACTATGGTCGTATTATTATTAATTACAGTAATTGTAGGTTATGCCCTAAGTTATATATTATTTATTGCCTATACTAACCGTAATATACTTCATGGACATTTAATTGAAACAATCTGAACAGCTTTACCAGCAATTACATTAATTTTTATTGCCCTTCCATCATTACGACTATTATATTTACTTGATGATTCAGTAGATGCAATAATTACAATTAAAACCATTGGACGACAATGATATTGAAGATATGAATACTCAGACTTCATAGACGTAGAATTTGACACTTATATAACACCAGAACAAGACCTAGAAAAGGATGGATTCCGACTACTAGATGTAGATAACCGAACAATCCTACCAATAAATACAGAAGTACGAGTATTAACAAGAGCATCAGATGTTGTACACTCATGAGCAGTTCCTGCATTAGGGGTTAAAATTGATGCAACTCCAGGTCGGTTAAATCAAGGAACATTCACAATAAATCGACCTGGATTATTCTTTGGACAATGCTCAGAAATCTGTGGAGCAAACCACAGATTTATACCAATTGTAATTGAAAGAACTTCAGTAAATTTATTTATTAAGTGATTATCTAAGATAATTTAAGGAGTTAGTTAAAATAAATAACATTAGAGTGTCAATCTAAAGTAACTAAAAAAAATTAGTACACCTTGAAATTCATCAGATGACTGAAAGTAAGTAATGGTCTCTTAAACCAAATAATAGTAAATTAACGACTACTTCTGATGGGGAAATTATATCCAAATCCCTCAAATATCCCCTCTTATATGATTCTCACTATTCATTATATTTTCAGCTACATTAATCTTGTTTAATCAAATAAACTTCTTCTCATTTAAACCTAACCTTATTAAAAGAGCAGAAAAAGGAACAATTGAAATAAAAAACTTAAATTGAAAATGATAACAAATCTATTCTCAACATTTGACCCATCAACTAACATCTTTAATTTATCATTAAATTGAACTAGAACATTTCTAGGACTATTATTAATCCCATCACTATTTTGACTTACACCATCACGAATTAACATTATCTGAAATAAACTAAATTTAACCTTACATAATGAATTTAAAACACTTCTTGGACCAAAATCATTTAATGGAACAACATTCATTTTCATCTCAATTTTTATTATAATACTATTTAACAATGTCATAGGATTATTCCCTTATATTTTTACTAGAACAAGACATTTAGCATTAACATTTGCAATTGCCCTACCTATATGGCTAAGATTTATATTATTTGGATGAATTAACCATACTAATCATATATTTACACACCTTGTACCACAAGGTACACCGCCTGCATTAATATCATTTATAGTACTAATTGAAACAATTAGTAATGTTATTCGACCAGGTACATTAGCAGTACGGTTGGCAGCAAATATAATTGCAGGACACTTATTATTAACCTTATTAGGAAACACAGGACCATCTATAGCAATAAACTTAATCTCATTACTAATTATTGGACAAATACTTCTATTAATTCTAGAATCAGCAGTAGCAATAATTCAAGCCTATGTTTTCTCAATTCTAAGAACTCTATATTCTAGAGAAGTATATTAAACCTATGTTAACAACTCACTCAAACCACCCATTCCACTTAGTAGACTATAGACCTTGACCATTAACAGGAGCAATTGGAGCAATAGTCCTAGTATCAGGACTAGCAAAATGATTCCACCTATTTAATATTAACTTATTCATAATTGGATTTGGAATTACGCTACTAACTATAATTCAATGATGACGAGATGTAGTACGAGAAGGAACATATCAAGGATTACATACAGGATTTGTATCAATTGGATTACGATGAGGAATAATTTTATTTATTGCATCAGACGTATTATTTTTCGTTTCTTTTTTTTGAGCATTCTTTAGAAGAAGATTAGCACCAACAATTGAACTAGGAATACTATGACCTCCAATAGGAATTCAACCCTTTAACCCTATACAAATTCCATTACTTAATACAGCTATTCTTTTAGCATCAGGAGTAACAGTAACATGAGCACATCATAGTTTAATGGAATCTAATCATACTCAAGCACTACAAGGATTATTCTTCACAGTGTTATTAGGACTATACTTTACAATACTTCAAGCATATGAATATTGAGAAGCACCTTTTACCATTGCAGATGCAGTTTATGGATCAACATTCTTTGTTGCAACAGGATTCCATGGTTTACACGTAATTATTGGAACAATCTTTTTATCAACATGTCTACTTCGACACTCAATAAATCAATTTTCACCAAGACATCACTTTGGATTTGAAGCAGCAGCATGATACTGACACTTCGTAGACGTAGTATGATTATTCTTATATATCTCTATTTATTGATGAGGTAGATTATTGTTTTTCTAGTATAAATAGTACATTTGACTTCCAATCAGAAAGCTTGATATAAATCAAGAAAAACAATTCTAATTCTATCAACAAGAGTTTTCATTAGATTTATTATTCCAATAATTGTTATAATCCTGGCAACAACACTATCAAAAAAAATAATTAATGATCGAGAAAAAAGATCACCATTTGAATGTGGGTTTGATCCAAAAAGATCAGCACGAATACCATTCTCAATACGATTCTTCCTAATCGCAGTAATCTTTTTAATTTTTGATGTAGAAATTGCACTAATTCTACCAATTGTAATTATTTTTAAAACTTCAGACATTATAATCTGAACAGTATCAACAATATTTTTTATTCTAGTTCTATTAGGAGGACTATACCATGAATGAAACCAAGGAGCATTACAATGAGCAGAATAAAGGGTTGTAGTTAAATATAACATTTGGGTTGCATTCAAAAAGTATTGATATTATCAATCAACCTTAAATAGAATAAGAAGCGAAATATTGCAGTCAGTTTCGACCTGGAAGATTGGTATGTACTACCCTTATTCTTATTAATTGAAGCCAAAAAGAGGCGTATTACTGTTAATAATATAATTGAACTATAATAGTTCCAATTAAGGAAATGTAAAGCCAATATGAAAGCTGCTAACTTTTTATATTAGCGGTTAAACTCCGTTAACATTTCTAAAATTTATATAGTTTAAATAAAACATTACATTTTCACTGTAAAAATAATATATATATATTTATAAATACTTAAAAGTAAAAATACTTCCTTAACATCTTCAGTGTCACGCTCTAATTATAAGCTATTTAAGTAAACGAAAAACAATATTACCAAAATAAATATTCAAAAAATAAAAGTTAAAAGATAAATCTTGAAATTAGAATCATATCAACCTTGAATATAACCAATTAAATAAATAAATAATCTATATAAACCTTGACCACCAAGTAATTCACCTCAACCATAATCAAATGACTTAGATGAATAATAACCTATTTTTAAAGGAATATATCTAATAAACTTAGTTGAAAGAAAAGGTATAAATCATATAGAACCAGCAAATCTAACAAAAGAAAGTATACTTAAAGAAAATAAATTATGAGAAAAATCAAAATTAGAAATAAGATAACCTAAATAAGCACCTAAAATAACAACTGTAATAGGTAAAAACTTTAAATAATAAGGTAAAGCAATCACATGAGGAATAGGAAAAATTAATCAAGATAAAAGACTACCACCAAAAACAGCAACAAACAATAGACCAATTATTCCAAATGAAATATAATAACCCTTATCATCAAAAGAAAATCTAGAATAAAAATTATTATCACCAGATATTGAATAATAAAACAAACGAAAAGAATAAGAAGCAGTTAAACCAGTAGAAAAAAAATAAAGAAAAAAAATTAAACAATTAATTCATCTTAAACAAACCATCTCAAGAATTAAATCCTTTGAATAAAATCCCGCTAAAAAAGGTATTCCACACAAAGATAAACTAGAAACATTAAAACAAACTGAAGTTAAAGGTATGAAATTAACAATTGATCCTATAAAACGAATATCCTGAGAATCCTTCAAATTATGAATTATTGAACCTGCACATATAAATAATAATGCCTTAAATAAAGCATGAGCCAATAAATGAAAAAATGCAAGCTTTGGATAACCTATAGCCAAAATTCTTATTATTAAACCAAGTTGTCTTAAAGTAGAAAGAGCAATAATCTTCTTTAAATCAAACTCAAAATTAGCGCCCAATCCAGCCATAAATATAGTTATACAACCAATTAAAAGTAAAAATCAACCACAATTATAAGTATCCAATATTGGTCTAAAACGAATTAATAAATAAACACCAGCAGTAACAAGAGTAGAAGAATGAACTAAAGCAGAAACAGGAGTAGGAGCTGCTATAGCAGCAGGAAGTCATGAAGAGAAAGGAATCTGAGCTCTCTTAGTTATAGCTGCTAAAACAATTAATATAGTAATGAGCTTTATTTCAAAAGAATTAGAAATAAAATCATAATAATAAATATAATTTCAACCACCAAAATTTAACATTCATGCAATAGAAATTAAAATAGCAACATCACCAATACGATTAGAAAGTGCAGTTAATATACCAGCACTATAAGATTTTACATTTTGATAATAAATAACTAAACAATAAGAAACTAAACCTAAACCATCTCAACCTAATAAAATTCTAATTAAATTAGGACTAATAATTAAAAAACCTATAGAAAGAATAAATATTAAAACAATAATAATAAAACGATTTATATTCTTTTCACCAGATATATAATCCTCTCTATAATAAATAACCAAAGAAGAAATATATATAACAAAAGATATAAAAATAAGAGATATTCAATCCAAAATTAAAGTTATAACAACTATAGAACCATTTAAATTGAAAAGCTCTCACTCAACAAAAACTCTATAATCAATTATTAAATAATAAATACAAATACCTAAAATAAAAATTATAGTTCTCGAAATAAACAAAGAAAAAAAACTCAAAGAACAAATAGAAAATAAATTCACGGCCTAAGATGAAAAACTTCATATCATTGATTCCACAAAACAATATTTTTAATTAAAATACTTAAGCAAACTAAACAAAGAAATATTCACCCTTTAAACAGAGAATATTTAAAGGCAATCAATGTAAAAGTAAAAGATGATATTCACGAAAATAACCAAGAGAACAAGTATAAACACCAGAATAATAATTCCCATGCTGAGAATAAGAATATATATACAAAGTATAAACAGCTCTAAAAAAAGATAAAAAAATCAAAGCAAAGAATCTAAAAGAAGATCAAGATATAATTCTATTTAATAATCTAATTTCACCTACCAAATTTAAAGAAGGAGGAGCAGCCATATTTGATGATCTTAAAAGAAATCATCATAAAGCCATTCTTGGCATCAAATTAATTATACCCTTGTTAATTAATAATCTTCGTCTACCTAAACGTTCATAAATAATATTAGATAAACAAAATAAACCAGAAGAACATAAACCATGACCAACCATTAGAGAAAGAGAACCTACACAACCTCATCAATTCATAGTCATCAATCCACCAATAACCATTCTTATATGAGCAACAGAAGAATATGCAATTAAAGACTTTAAATCAACCTGACGAAAACAAATAAATCTTACAATAACACCCCCAGATAAACCTAAAGACAATCAAAAATAATTAAACTTTAAACCCAAATAAGAAATAACCTTTATAACACGAAAAATACCATAACCACCTAACTTTAATAAAACACCAGCAAGAATTATTCTACCTGAAATAGGGGCCTCTACATGAGCCTTAGGAAGTCATAAATGAACCAAAAACATAGGTATCTTAACTAAAAAAGCCAAAATTATAAATACATAAAACATAAAATAATAAGAACCAAAATCAACCAATAAAGGAAAATATAAAGTATTAGAAAAATCATAAACCTTAAATAAAACTAATAATAAAGGTAATCTAGCAACCAAAGTATAAAAAATTAAATAAACACCAGCCTGCAAACGCTCAGGTTGATAACCCCAACCCAAAATTAAAAGTAAAGTAGGAACTAATCTAGCCACAAAAAAAAATATAAAAAGAAAGAAGACTTAATCTAGCAAATGAACAATAAAGCATAATTATTAAAATCAAAACCATAAAAACAAAAAAATTAGAATGATATGAACTTAAATAAACTGAACCTCTAGCAGTGATTATTAAAGAACAAATCCAAAAACTAAGTAAAATTAAACTAAAAGAAAAATAATCAATACCAAAATAATATCTAATTATATTCAAATCAGCATAAGAATAAACACAAATTATAAAAACAAAACCCGACAGAAACATTAAAGAATGAACCAACCATCAACAATTATTTAATAATCAAAGAGGGATCAAAAAAATAGTTATAAATAAATACTTTAACATAAAGATAAACCAAAAGAATTAAAAAAATCATTACCATGAGAACGAATTATTGAAACTAAAATAGAAAGACCTAAAGCACCCTCACAAACAGAAAAAACTAAAAAAATAACAGGAAAAAAATAATCATAATCAAACTCAATAAGAAAAACAATAACTAACATAAATAAAGAAAGAACAATATATTCTAATCTCAAAAGAACCATTAATAAATGTTTACGTTTAGAAGAAAAAACATAAACACCAGCAAAATAAATCAATAAAGAAGTAAAAATAGAGAATATAAACATTAGTTTTAATAGTTTAAAAAAAACGCCGGTCTTGTAAACCGGAAATAAGTCCAGCCCCCACTTTTAAAACTTCAGAGGTGCAAAAGCTTCCATCATCGGTCCCCAAAACCGGTATTTTAAATAAACTAACCCCTGAAATGATCAAAATAATAATTATATCATTATCAAATGTAATAAATATTAATTTTATTAAATTAAGACACCCAATATCAATAATGCTTTTTATTATCCTTCAAACCTTCCTAGTTGGATTAATAACAGGAACAATAATAGAAAGATATTGATTATCATATATTTTATTTTTAACATTTCTTGGTGGTATACTAGTATTATTTATTTACATTACAAGAATTGCATCAAACGAAATATTTCAGCCTAAATCAATCACTATAATTATTACATTAATAATGTGAGTATTTATCATATTAATATTAATTATTCTAGATATATCTATATTTATAGACTTTTTCAAAAACACCGAAACTATAAATATTGATAATTCAATCAATTATCAAGAAATAACAATATCTTTAGAAAAATTATATAATAGACCAACATTCATTATTACAATAATAATAATAATTTATTTATTTTTAGCACTACTAGCAGTTGTTAAAATCACCAATATTAATCAGGGACCTATTCGTAAAATAAGATAATTACTAATGAATAAACCCTTACGATTAAGACATCCTTTAATTAAAATTATTAATAACTCTTTAATTGACTTACCTGCCCCAACAAATATTTCATTTTGATGAAATTTTGGATCCCTATTAGGGTTATGATTGGTAATTCAAATCGTAACTGGACTATTTTTAGCTATACATTATACATCAAATATTGAAATAGCATTCAGTAGTGTAGTACACATCTGCCGAGACGTAAATAATGGTTGAATTATCCGAACCTTACACGCAAATGGAGCATCTTTATTTTTTATTTGTATTTACTTACATGTAGGATGGGGAATTTACTATGGATCTTATATATATATATGTACATACCTGAATAATTGGTACAGTGATTTTATTTTTAGTTATAGCAACTGCATTTATAGGATATGTCTTACCCTGAGGCCAAATATCTTTTTGAAGTGCAACAGTTATTACTAATTTATTATCAGCAATCCCATACTTAGGAACAGATTTAGTCCAATGAGTATGAGGAGGATTCGCTGTTGATAATGCAACATTAAATCGATTCTTCACATTCCATTTTGTATTACCATTTATTATTGCTGCTATAGCAAAAATTCATTTATTTTGTCTTCACCAAACAGGATCTAATAATCCTCTTGGACTAAATGGAGATATTGAAAAAATTCCATTCCATCCATACTTTACCTTTAAGGATTCTATTACATTTGTAATAATAACATCATTATTAATTATACTATGTTTAATTAATCCTTACCTATTAGGAGATCCAGATAACTTTGTACCTGCCAACCCATTAGTAACACCAGTTCACATTCAACCAGAATGATATTTCCTATTTGCATATGCAATTCTACGATCTATCCCTAATAAGTTAGGAGGTGTTATTGCATTATTTTTATCAATTAGAATCTTAATAATTTTACCATTTTATAATAAAACACCATTCCGAGGCATTCAATTTTACCCTATTAATCAAATTTTATTCTGAATTATAGTAGTTGTTGTATGCTTACTAACGTGAATTGGTAAACGACCTGTTGAAGAACCTTATATTATAACAGGTCAAATCTTAACAATTATTTACTTCACATATTTCTTAATTAATGTCCATGTCGCAAACGCATGAGATAAATTAATTAAGGAATAAAGTTAATTAGCTTAGGAAAAGCATATGTTTTGAAAACATAAAATTAGAAGTTTAACTCTTCTATTAACTTTTCTCAAAAAATTTCACTAAACAAATGAGATAAATAAAATCTTTAAACCAACAAAGAAAATAAAAAAATTCAAAGATAAAGGTAAAAAACTTTTTCAAGCTAAGTACATTAATTTATCATAACGGAACCGTGGTAATGTTCCACGAACCCAAATAAAACCAAAAGATATAATAGCAAGCTTAATAAAAAATATAAAAGAATAAAAATCACCGCCCAAAAAAATTAAAGCCAATAACATTCTTATGAAGACAATTCTAGTATATTCAGCTAAAAAAATTAAAGTAAAACCACCCGCACCATACTCAATATTAAATCCTGAAACTAACTCAGATTCCCCTTCAGCAAAATCAAAAGGAGTACGATTAGTTTCAGCTAAGCAAGAAGCAATACAAGCTAAAGCAAAAGGAAAAGAAATAATAATAAATCAACAATAAAGCTGATAGTTTATAAAATCAAACATATTAAAACTACCAATTAAAATAATTAAAGACAATAAAATTAAAGCTAAACTAACTTCATAAGAAATTGTTTGAGCAACAGAACGAAGAGAACCTAATAATGAATAATTTGAATTAGAAGATCAACCAGCAATTATAACAGTATAAACACCTAATCTAGTACAACATAAAAAAAATAATAATCCATAAGAAAAAGAACACATATAAGTTAAATAAGGAAAAATTACTCAAACGGCTAAAGAAATCATTAAATTAAAAACAGGGGAAAAATAATAAAGTACGTAATTAGATATAATAGGAATTGGCTGCTCCTTACAAATTAACTTAATAGCATCTCTAAATGGCTGAGGAATTCCAACAAAACCTACCTTATTTGGACCCTTTCGAATCTGAATATAACCTAAAACCTTACGCTCTAATAAAGTTAAAAAGGCAACACTAATTAAAACACAAATAACCAATAAAAGAAAATTCAAAATAAATATAAATAAATCATAAAGTATCAATACTATTTGTAGAAAAAATCTACATAAATGAATTCTAAATTCAACACATTAATCTGTCAAAATAGTAAATAAATTAATATTAATCAATATAACAAAAAATATTTTAACCATATGGTCCTTTCGTACTAATATGGATTAACAATCTTAGGATAGAAACCGACCTGGCTCACGCCGGTCTGAACTCAGATCATGTAAGAATTTAAAGGTCGAACAGACCTAATCATTGGGCTCCTGCACCCAAAATTTTTCTTAATCCAACATCGAGGTCGCAATCTGCTTTGTCGATATGAGCTCTCAAAAACAATTACGCTGTTATCCCTAAGGTAACTTAATCTTATGATCATAAATTATGGATCAAAATAACAAACATAAATAAATGATATAATAATGAAGAGTTTATCTATTCTTCATGTCACCCCAACAAAACATCATCATTAAATATAGAAAGACAAACAAAAAACTATATAAAAGTAAAATGTCAAGCTCTATAGCGTCTTCTCGTCCTAAAGAAGAATTTAAGCCTTTTGACTCAAAAGTTAAATTCAAAAATTTATTATGAGACAATTGATTTCTCGTCAAGCCATTCATTCCAGCCACTAATTAAGAGACTAATGATTATGCTACCTTTGCACGGTCAAAATACCGCGGCTCTTTAAAAATACGCTCAGTGAGCAGGCCAGACCTCAAAATATAAACAAGAGGACATGTTTTTGATAAACAGGCGGAAATCAATTTTGCCTAGTTCCTTATAATAAGTTCACAAGGTAAAAATTTCATACAAATAAATATACTAATTCTATCATTATTACAAAAATTTTAAAATTAAATTAATAATCTTAATAAAAAACCTAAAATATTTATAAAATCAAAATAAAAAATAATGAACTAAAACGTAATCTTAAATATAGCTGGTTTAAAGCTTACTATTATATTTCTATAAAATAAATTATAGGTTATTAACTTCAAAGCTTATCCCTTAAAGAATAAATAAGTTAATATTTTTACTTAAAAAATTAAATAAAAACAAATAACTTTAAAAAATTAAATTTTTTCTTAAGAAACTAGATATCTTGGGAAACGATTAACATCTCAATTCTATAAATAATTTAATAATAATTATGATACATTAACTATAAATTATTTATAAATCAACCCAAATCGAGACAAGTAAAATAAATACTAAAATTTTGATAAACCCTGATACAAAAGGTACAATAAATAAAATCTACTTAAAAAAATTTAAAATAATATTTCATAAAACAATTACATTACCAATAAACTATAATTTAAAAAATCAATTCTATAAAATATACTAAGACAAAAATACAATAAAATTATTTATATTAAATAATTAAATAAACAAAAAATAAATATAATAAAATAAATAATCAAGATATCCTGATTTGCACAGAAAAATTTTCAGTGTAAATGAAACACTTTACTAATAAGTTATATCTTGAAACTCTTCCTAGATACACTTTCCAGTACATCTACTATGTTACGACTTATCTCATCTAAATTGAAGCTACTTTAAAATAAAATAGAATAAACAATAATGAGAGCGACGGGCGATGTGTACACATCTCAGAGCCAATATCAGTTAAATTACATAAATTAAATTACTATCAAATCCACCTTCATTAACAGTATTTCACTATCAAATCCGTTATAAACAAAAATCTATTGTAACCCACCTCCTCTTAACTATAAGCTGCACCTTGACCTGAAATATTTTATAATTATAAATCTTGAGAATTATAACTCTAAAAAGATTCTCTGATAACGGAGATATACAAACAAATAAATTAAGTAGAGTAAATCGTGTATTATCAATCATGGGGTAGGTTCCTCTGAATGGAATGAGATACCACCAAATTCTTTGGGTTTAAAGACCTTAACTAATAGTACCCTGGTAAATATAAT
The DNA here is from genome assembly GCF_023897955.1 of Schistocerca gregaria. Lineage (NCBI taxonomy): Eukaryota > Metazoa > Arthropoda > Insecta > Orthoptera > Acrididae > Schistocerca > Schistocerca gregaria. The sequence goes on from NC_064925.1 coordinate 18,538,209, forward strand.
TAACATTTAAAATAATAGGGTATCTAATCCTAGTTTATTATTTAAATTTCACAGATTCATAAAAAGGGCCACAAATAAATTTTAACATTTCACGTTACAAATTTATATTTCAACCCTAATAATATAAACAACTGTTTTAACCAATAATATTCACTTGTATCAATCGTATAACCGCGGCTGCTGGCACGAATTATGCCGATACTAAATCAATTGCTAAATCCAAAATCACTTGATAATTAAATCAAATTACTGCAAAAAGAACATTTAGTCTAACAAAACTTACATATAATACAAAGAAAAAGTGAATAAACAAGCAAGAATAAAACTTTTAAAAATAAAAAATAAGAAAATTTTAAATCTATTAATTCAGGAAAAAATAAAAGATTCAAATATGTAAAGAAAAAAAAAGAAAAAACCACATACATTAACAAAAAAAAAGAAACGCCCCTATGTATGACCACAACAACTTCTCTATTATATATAATTAAAGATTAAGGTAATTTTATTTACTTTATTTACCCTATCAAGGTATCCCTTTAATCAGGCACATCATTTATTTAATATATAAATCGAAAGTTTTTTTTTGAAATACTTTTATGTATTATTTTGTTTAATTAGGATTAATTTATCCTGCTCATTTATTTTTTTATATATATATATATATATATAAAAAATAATTTATATTAATATATTACATTTAATTGAAATTAAAGTATTATAAGTTCATCTTACCATTATCAATTGATTATTTTAATGCAATTATTTACCTAGGATTATAGCTACTTAGGTTTTTAGCTTAAAATAGGTTATTATAATATAATAAATATAATAATATGTAATTTAATATTTAATATTATTATAATTGGATATAATTAATAAAATTATTAATTTAAATATAAAATATTATAATTAATATAAATAATTATATTAATTATAATAATATAATTATGTAAATTATCTATAATTAGATTATTTAACTAATATATATGAAAGTTAACTTAATATAAAAAAAAGAATTCATATTAATAACATATTATATTAAATTACATAATTGTATAAAATATATTTATTATATTATTTAATCTTTCTTTATCTATTAGTGAAAAGAAAGATTAAATAAGAAAGAATATAATACATTTATTGCTATACATGTTCCATATTAATCTTTAATTATATATAATAGAGAAAATATTGTGGTCATACATAGCGGCGTTTCTTTTTTTTTTTGTTAATGTTTGTGGTTTTTTCTTTTTTTTTCTTTAAATATTTGAATCTTTTATTTTTTCCTGAATTAATAGATTTAAAATTTTCTTATTTTTTATTTTTAAAAGTTTTATTCTTGCTTGTTTATTCACTTTTTCTTTGTATTATATGTAAGTTTTGTTAGACTAAATGTTCTTTTTGCAGTAATTTGATTTAATTATCAAGTGATTTTGGATTTAGCAATTGATTTAGTATCGGCATAATTCGTGCCAGCAGCCGCGGTTATACGATTGATACAAGTGAATATTATTGGTTAAAACAGTTGTTTATATTATTAGGGTTGAAATATAAATTTGTAAGGTGAAATGTTAAAATTTATTTGTGGCCCTTTTTATGAATCTGTGAAATTTAAATAATAAACTAGGATTACATACCCTATTATTTTAAATGTTAATTATATTTACCAGGGTACTATTAGTTAAGGTCTTTAAACCCAAATAATTTGGCGGTATCTCATTCCATTCAGAGGAACCTACCCCATGATTGATAATACACGATTTACTCTACTTAATTTATTTGTTTGTATATCTCCGTTATCAGAGAATCTTTTTAGAGTTATAATTCTCAAGATTTATAATTATAAAATATTTCAGGTCAAGGTGCAGCTTATAGTTAAGAGGAGGTGGGTTACAATAGATTTTTGTTTATAACGGATTTGATAGTGAAATACTGTTAATGAAGGTGGATTTGATAGTAATTTAATTTATTTAATTTAACTGATATTGGCTCTGAGATGTGTACACATCGCCCGTCGCTCTCATTATTGATTATTCTATTTTATTTTAAAGTAGCTTCAATTTAGATGAGATAAGTCGTAACATAGTAGATGTCCTGGAAAGTGTATCTAGGAAGAGTTTCAAGATATAACTTATTAGTAAAGTGTTTCATTTACACTGAAAATTTTTCTGTGCAAATCAGGATATCTTGATTATTTATTTTATTATATTTATTTTTTGTTTATTTAATTATTTAATATAAATAATTTTATTGTATTTTTGTCTTAGTATATTTTATAGAATTGATTTTTTAAATTATAGTTTATTGGTAATGTAAGTGTTTTATGAAATATTATTTTAAATTTTTTTAAGTAGATTTTATTTATTGTACCTTTTGTATCAGGGTTTATCAAAATTTTAGTATTTATTTTACTTGTCTCGATTTGGGTTGATTTATAAATAATTTATAGTTAATGTATCATAATTATTATTAAATTATTTATAGAAATGAGATGTTAATCGTTTCCCAAGATATCTAGTTTCTTAAGAAAAAATTTAATTTTTTAAAGTTATTTGTTTTTATTTAATTTTTTAAGTAAAAATATTAACTTATTTATTCTTTAAGGGATAAGCTTTGAAGTTAATAACCTATAATTTATTTTATAGAAATATAATAGTAAGCTTTAAACCAGCTATCTTTAAGATTACGTTTTAGTTCATTATTTTTTATTTTGATTTTATAAATATTTTAGGTTTTTTATTAAGATTATTAATTTAATTTTAAAATTTTTGTAATAATGATAGAATTAGTATATTTATTTGTATGAAATTTTTACCTTGTGAACTTATTATAAGGAACTAGGCAAAATTGATTTCCGCCTGTTTATCAAAAACATGTCCTCTTGTTTATATTTTGAGGTCTGGCCTGCTCACTGAGCGTATTTTTAAAGAGCCGCGGTATTTTGACCGTGCAAAGGTAGCATAATCATTAGTCTCTTAATTAGTGGCTGGAATGAATGGCTTGACGAGAAATCAACTGTCTCTTAATAAATTTTTGAATTTAACTTTTGAGTCAAAAGGCTTAAATTCTTCTTTAGGACGAGAAGACCCTATAGAGCTTGACATTTTACTTTTATATAGTTTTTTGTTTGTCTTTCTATATTTAATGATGATTTTTTGTTGGGGTGACATGAAGAATAGATAAACTCTTCATTATTATATCATTTATTTATGTTTGTTATTTTGATCCATAATTTATGATCATAAGATTAAGTTACCTTAGGGATAACAGCGTAATTGTTTTTGAGAGCTCATATCGACAAAGCAGATTGCGACCTCGATGTTGGATTAAGAAAAATTTTGGGTGCAGGAGCCCAATGATTAGGTCTGTTCGACCTTTAAATTCTTACATGATCTGAGTTCAGACCGGCGTGAGCCAGGTCGGTTTCTATCCTAAGATTGTTAATCCATATTAGTACGAAAGGACCATATGGTTAAAATATTTTTTGTTATATTGATAAACATTAATTTATTTACTATTTTGACAGATTAATGTGTTGAATTTAGAATTCATTTATGTAGATTTTTTCTACAAATAGTATTGATACTTTATGATTTATTTATATTTATTTTGAATTTTCTTTTATTGGTTATTTGTGTTTTAATTAGTGTTGCCTTTTTAACTTTATTAGAGCGTAAGGTTTTAGGTTATATTCAGATTCGAAAGGGTCCAAATAAGGTAGGTTTTGTTGGAATTCCTCAGCCATTTAGAGATGCTATTAAGTTAATTTGTAAGGAGCAGCCAATTCCTATTATATCTAATTACCTACTTTATTATTTTTCCCCTGTTTTTAATTTAATGATTTCTTTAGCCGTTTGAGTAATTTTTCCTTATTTAACTTATATGTGTTCTTTTTCTTATGGATTTTTATTTTTTTTATGTTGTACTAGATTAGGTGTTTATACTGTTATAATTGCTGGTTAATCTTCTAATTCAAATTATTCATTATTAGGTTCTCTTCGTTCTGTTGCTCAAACAATTTCTTATGAAGTTAGTTTAGCTTTAATTTTATTGTCTTTAATTATTTTAATTGGTAGTTTTAATATGTTTGATTTTATAAACTATCAGCTTTATTGTTGATTTATTATTATTTCTTTTCCTTTAGCTTTAGCTTGTTTTGCTTCTTGCTTAGCTGAAACTAATCGTACTCCTTTTGATTTTGCTGAAGGGGAATCTGAGTTAGTTTCAGGATTTAATATTGAGTATGGTGCGGGTGGTTTTACTTTAATTTTTTTAGCTGAATATACTAGAATTGTCTTCATAAGAATGTTATTGGCTTTAATTTTTTTGGGCGGTGATTTTTATTCTTTTATATTTTTAATTAAGCTTGCTATTACATCTTTTGGTTTTATTTGGGTTCGTGGAACATTACCACGGTTCCGTTATGATAAATTAATGTACTTAGCTTGAAAAAGTTTTTTACCTTTATCTTTGAATTTTTTAATTTTCTTTGTTGGTTTAAAGATTTTATTTATCTCATTTGTTTAGTGAAATCTTTTGAGAAAAGTTAATAGAAGAGTTAAACTTCTAATTTTATGTTTTCAAAACATATGCTTTTCCTAAGCTAATTAACTTTATTCCTTAATTAATTTATCTCATGCGTTTGTGACATGGACATTAATTAAGAAATATGTGAAGTAAATAATTGTTAAGATTTGACCTATTATAATATAAGGTTCTTCAACAGGTCGTTTACCAATTCATGTTAGTAAGCATACAACAACTACTATAATTCAGAATAAAATTTGATTAATAGGGTAAAATTGAATGCCTCGGAATGGTGTTTTATTATAAAATGGTAAAATTATTAAGATTCTAATTGATAAAAATAATGCAATAACACCTCCTAACTTATTAGGGATAGATCGTAGAATTGCATATGCAAATAGGAAATATCATTCTGGATGAATGTGAACTGGTGTTACTAATGGGTTGGCAGGTACAAAGTTATCTGGATCTTCTAATAGGTAAGGATTAATTAAACATAGTACAATTAATAATGATGTTATTATTACAAATGTAATAGAATCCTTAAAGGTAAAGTATGGATGGAATGGAATTTTTTCAATATCTCCATTTAGTCCAAGAGGATTATTAGATCCTGTTTGGTGAAGAAAAAATAAATGAATTGCTGCTATAGCAGCAATAATAAATGGTAATACAAAATGGAATGTGAAGAATCGATTTAATGTTGCATTATCAACAGCGAATCCTCCTCATACTCATTGGACTAAATCTGTTCCTAAGTATGGGATTGCTGATAATAAATTAGTAATTACTGTTGCACCTCAAAAAGATATTTGGCCTCAGGGTAAGACATATCCTATAAATGCAGTTGCTATAACTAAAAATAAAATCACTGTACCAATTATTCAGGTATGTATATATATATATAAGATCCATAGTAAATTCCCCGTCCTACATGTAAGTAAATACAAATAAAAAATATAGATGCTCCATTTGCGTGTAAGGTTCGGATAATTCAACCATTATTTACGTCTCGGCAGATGTGTACTACACTACTGAATGCTATTTCAATATTTGATGTATAATGTATAGCTAAAAATAGTCCAGTTACGATTTGAATTACCAAACATAACCCTAATAGGGATCCAAAATTTCATCAAAATGAAATATTTGTTGGGGTAGGTAAGTCAATTAAAGAGTTATTAATAATTTTAATTAAAGGATGTCTTAATCGTATGGGTTTATTCATTAGTAATTATCTTATTTTACGAATAGGTCCCTGATTAATATTGGTGATTTTAACAACTGCTAGTAGTGCTAAAAATAAATAAATTATTATTATTATTGTAATAATGAATGTTGGTCTATTATATAATTTTTCTAAAGATATTGTTATTTCTTGATAATTGATTGAATTATCAATATTTATAGTTTCGGTGTTTTTGAAAAAGTCTATAAATATAGATATATCTAGAATAATTAATATTAATATGATAAATACTCACATTATTAATGTAATAATTATAGTGATTGATTTAGGCTGAAATATTTCGTTTGATGCAATTCTTGTAATGTAAATAAATAATACTAGTATACCACCAAGAAATGTTAAAAATAAAATATATGATAATCAATATCTTTCTATTATTGTTCCTGTTATTAATCCAACTAGGAAGGTTTGAAGGATAATAAAAAGCATTATTGATATTGGGTGTCTTAATTTAATAAAATTAATATTTATTACATTTGATAATGATATAATTATTATTTTGATCATTTCAGGGGTTAGTTTATTTAAAATACCGGTTTTGGAGACCGATGATGGAAGCTTTTCCACCTCTGAAGTTTTAAAAGTGGGGGCTGGACTTATTTCCGGTTTACAAGACCGGCGTTTTTTTTAAACTATTAAAACTAATGTTTATATTCTCTATTTTTACTTCTTTATTGATTTATTTTGCTGGTGTTTATGTTTTTTCTTCTAAACGTAAACATTTATTAATGGTTCTTTTGAGATTAGAATATATTGTTCTTTCTTTATTTATGTTAGTTATTGTTTTTCTTATTGAGTTTGATTATGATTATTTTTTTCCTGTTATTTTTTTGGTTTTTTCTGTTTGTGAGGGTGCTTTAGGTCTTTCTATTTTAGTTTCAATAATTCGTTCTCATGGTAATGATTTTTTTAATTCTTTTGGTTTATCTTTATGTTAAAGTATTTATTTATAACTATTTTTTTGATCCCTCTTTGTTTATTAAATAATTGTTGATGGTTGGTTCATTCTTTAATGTTTCTGTTGGGTATTGTTCATTTGCTAGATTAAGTCTTCTTTCTTTTTATATTTTTTTTTAGGCTAGATTAGTTCCTACTTTACTTTTAATTTTGGGTTGGGGTTATCAACCTGAGCGTTTGCAGGCTGGTGTTTATTTAATTTTTTATACTTTGGTTGCTAGATTACCTTTATTATTAGTTTTATTTAAGGTTTATGATTTTTCTAATTCTTTATATTTTCCTTTATTGGTTGATTTTGGTTCTTTTTATTTTATGTTTAATTATTTTTGATTGTCTTTAGGTTTATCTGGGGGTGTTATTGTAAGATTTATTTGTTTTCGTCAGGTTAATTTAAAGTCTTTAATTGCATATTCTTCTGTTGCTCATATAAGAATGGTTATTGGTGGATTGATGACTATGAATTGATGGGGTTGTGTAGGTTCTCTTTCTCTAATGGTTGGTCATGGTTTATGTTCTTCTGGTTTATTTTGTTTATCTAATATTATTTATGAACGTTTAGGTAGACGAAGATTATTAATTAACAAGGGTATAATTAATTTGATGCCAAGAATGGCTTTATGATGATTTCTTTTAAGATCATCAAATATGGCTGCTCCTCCTTCTTTAAATTTGGTAGGTGAAATTAGATTATTAAATACAATTATATCTTGATCTTCTTTTAGATTCTTTGCTTTGATTTTTTATCTTTTTTTAGAGCTGTTTATACTTTGTATATATATTCTTATTCTCAGCATGGGAATTATTATTCTGGTGTTTATACTTGTTCTCTTGGTTATTTTCGTGAATATCATCTTTTACTTTTACATTGATTGCTTTTAAATATTCTCTGTTTAAAGGGTGAATATTTCTTTGTTTAGTTTGCTTAAGTATTTTAATTAAAAATATTGTTTTGTGGAATCAATGATATGAAGTTTTTCATCTTAGGCCGTGAATTTATTTTCTATTTGTTCTTTGAGTTTTTTTTCTTTGTTTATGTCGAGAACTATAATTTTTATTTTAGGTATTTATTATTTAATAATTGATTATAGAGTTTTTGTTGAGTGAGAGCTTTTCAATTTAAATGGTTCTATAGTTGTTATAACTTTAATTTTGGATTGAATATCTCTTATTTTTATATCTTTTGTTATATATATTTCTTCTTTGGTTATTTATTATAGAGAGGATTATATATCTGGTGAAAAGAATATAAATCGTTTTATTATTATTGTTTTAATATTTATTCTTTCTATAGGTTTTTTAATTATTAGTCCTAATTTAATTAGAATTTTATTAGGTTGAGATGGTTTAGGTTTAGTTTCTTATTGTTTAGTTATTTATTATGAAAATGTAAAATCTTATAGTGCTGGTATATTAACTGCACTTTCTAATCGTATTGGTGATGTTGCTATTTTAATTTCTATTGCATGAATGTTAAATTTTGGTGGTTGAAATTATATTTATTATTATGATTTTATTTCTAATTCTTTTGAAATAAAGCTCATTACTATATTAATTGTTTTAGCAGCTATAACTAAGAGAGCTCAGATTCCTTTCTCTTCATGACTTCCTGCTGCTATAGCAGCTCCTACTCCTGTTTCTGCTTTAGTTCATTCTTCTACTCTTGTTACTGCTGGTGTTTATTTATTAATTCGTTTTAGACCAATATTGGATACTTATAATTGTGGTTGATTTTTACTTTTAATTGGTTGTATAACTATATTTATGGCTGGATTGGGCGCTAATTTTGAGTTTGATTTAAAGAAGATTATTGCTCTTTCTACTTTAAGACAACTTGGTTTAATAATAAGAATTTTGGCTATAGGTTATCCAAAGCTTGCATTTTTTCATTTATTGGCTCATGCTTTATTTAAGGCATTATTATTTATATGTGCAGGTTCAATAATTCATAATTTGAAGGATTCTCAGGATATTCGTTTTATAGGATCAATTGTTAATTTCATACCTTTAACTTCAGTTTGTTTTAATGTTTCTAGTTTATCTTTGTGTGGAATACCTTTTTTAGCGGGATTTTATTCAAAGGATTTAATTCCTGAGATGGTTTGTTTAAGATGAATTAATTGTTTAATTTTTTCTTTATTTTTTTTCTACTGGTTTAACTGCTTCTTATTCTTTTCGTTTGTTTTATTATTCAATATCTGGTGATAATAATTTTTATTCTAGATTTTCTTTTGATGATAAGGGTTATTATATTTCATTTGGAATAATTGGTCTATTGTTTGTTGCTGTTTTTGGTGGTAGTCTTTTATCTTGATTAATTTTTCCTATTCCTCATGTGATTGCTTTACCTTATTATTTAAAGTTTTTAACTATTACAGTTGTTATTTTAGGTGCTTATTTAGGTTATCTTATTTCTAATTTTGATTTTTCTCATAATTTATTTTCTTTAAGTATACTTTCTTTTGTTAGATTTGCTGGTTCTATATGATTTATACCTTTTCTTTCAACTAAGTTTATTAGATATATTCCTTTAAAAATAGGTTATTATTCATCTAAGTCATTTGATTATGGTTGAGGTGAATTACTTGGTGGTCAAGGTTTATATAGATTATTTATTTATTTAATTGGTTATATTCAAGGTTGATATGATTCTAATTTCAAGATTTATCTTTTAACTTTTATTTTTTGAATATTTATTTTGGTAATATTGTTTTTCGTTTACTTAAATAGCTTATAATTAGAGCGTGACACTGAAGATGTTAAGGAAGTATTTTTACTTTTAAGTATTTATAAATATAGATATATTATTTTTACAGTGAAAATGTAATGTTTTATTTAAACTATATAAATTTTAGAAATGTTAACGGAGTTTAACCGCTAATATAAAAAGTTAGCAGCTTTCATATTGGCTTTACATTTCCTTAATTGGAACTATTATAGTTCAATTATATTATTAACAGTAATACGCCTCTTTTTGGCTTCAATTAATAAGAATAAGGGTAGTACATACCAATCTTCCAGGTCGAAACTGACTGCAATATTTCGCTTCTTATTCTATTTAAGGTTGATTGATAATATCAATACTTTTTGAATGCAACCCAAATGTTATATTTAACTACAACCCTTTATTCTGCTCATTGTAATGCTCCTTGGTTTCATTCATGGTATAGTCCTCCTAATAGAACTAGAATAAAAAATATTGTTGATACTGTTCAGATTATAATGTCTGAAGTTTTAAAAATAATTACAATTGGTAGAATTAGTGCAATTTCTACATCAAAAATTAAAAAGATTACTGCGATTAGGAAGAATCGTATTGAGAATGGTATTCGTGCTGATCTTTTTGGATCAAACCCACATTCAAATGGTGATCTTTTTTCTCGATCATTAATTAATTTTTTTGATAGTGTTGTTGCCAGGATTATAACAATTATTGGAATAATAAATCTAATGAAAACTCTTGTTGATAGAATTAGAATTGTTTTTCTTGATTTATATCAAGCTTTCTGATTGGAAGTCAAATGTACTATTTATACTAGAAAAACAATTATCTACCTCATCAATAAATAGAGATATATAAGAATAATCATACTACATCTACGAAGTGTCAGTATCATGTCTTGGTGAAAATTGATTTATTGAGTGTCGAAGTAGACATGTTGATAAAAAGATTGTTCCAATAATTACGTGTAAACCATGGAATCCTGTTGCAACAAAGAATGTTGATCCATAAACTGCATCTGCAATGGTAAAAGGTGCTTCTCAATATTCATATGCTTGAAGTATTGTAAAGTATAGTCCTAATAACACTGTGAAGAATAATCCTTGTAGTGCTTGAGTATGATTAGATTCCATTAAACTATGATGTGCTCATGTTACTGTTACTCCTGATGCTAAAAGAATAGCTGTATTAAGTAATGGAATTTGTATAGGGTTAAAGGGTTGAATTCCTATTGGAGGTCATAGTATTCCTAGTTCAATTGTTGGTGCTAATCTTCTTCTAAAGAATGCTCAAAAAAAAGAAACGAAAAATAATACCTCTGATGCAATAAATAAAATTATTCCTCATCGTAATCCAATTGATACAAATCCTGTATGTAATCCTTGATATGTTCCTTCTCGTACTACATCTCGTCATCATTGAATTATAGTTAGTAGCGTAATTCCAAATCCAATTATGAATAAGTTAATATTAAATAGGTGGAATCATTTTGCTAGTCCTGATACTAGGACTATTGCTCCAATTGCTCCTGTTAATGGTCAAGGTCTATAGTCTACTAAGTGGAATGGGTGGTTTGAGTGAGTTGTTAACATAGGTTTAATATACTTCTCTAGAATATAGAGTTCTTAGAATTGAGAAAACATAGGCTTGAATTATTGCTACTGCTGATTCTAGAATTAATAGAAGTATTTGTCCAATAATTAGTAATGAGATTAAGTTTATTGCTATAGATGGTCCTGTGTTTCCTAATAAGGTTAATAATAAGTGTCCTGCAATTATATTTGCTGCCAACCGTACTGCTAATGTACCTGGTCGAATAACATTACTAATTGTTTCAATTAGTACTATAAATGATATTAATGCAGGCGGTGTACCTTGTGGTACAAGGTGTGTAAATATATGATTAGTATGGTTAATTCATCCAAATAATATAAATCTTAGCCATATAGGTAGGGCAATTGCAAATGTTAATGCTAAATGTCTTGTTCTAGTAAAAATATAAGGGAATAATCCTATGAAATTGTTAAATAATATTATAATAAAAATTGAGATGAAAATGAATGTTGTTCGATTAAATGATTTTGGTCCAAGAAGTGTTTTAAATTCATTATGTAAGTTTAAATTTAGTTTATTTCAGATAATGTTAATTCGTGATGGTGTAAGTCAAAATAGTGATGGGATTAATAATAGTCCTAGAAATGTTCTAGTTCAATTTAATGATAAATTAAAGATGTTAGTTGATGGGTCAAATGTTGAGAATAGATTTGTTATCATTTTCAATTTAAGTTTTTTATTTCAATTGTTCCTTTTTCTGCTCTTTTAATAAGGTTAGGTTTAAATGAGAAGAAGTTTATTTGATTAAACAAGATTAATGTAGCTGAAAATATAATGAATAGTGAGAATCATATAAGAGGGGATATTTGAGGGATTTGGATATAATTTCCCCATCAGAAGTAGTCGTTATTTTACTATTATTTGGTTTAAGAGACCATTACTTACTTTCAGTCATCTGATGAATTTCGAGGTGTACTAATTTTTTTTAGTTACTTTAGATTGACACTCTAATGTTATTTATTTTAACTAACTCCTTAAATTATCTTAGATAATCACTTAATAAATAAATTTACTGAAGTTCTTTCAATTACAATTGGTATAAATCTGTGGTTTGCTCCACAGATTTCTGAGCATTGTCCAAAGAATAATCCAGGTCGATTTATTGTGAATGTTCCTTGATTTAACCGACCTGGCGTTGCATCAATTTTAACCCCTAATGCAGGAACTGCTCATGAGTGTACAACATCTGATGCTCTTGTTAATACTCGTACTTCTGTATTTATTGGTAGGATTGTTCGGTTATCTACATCTAGTAGTCGGAATCCATCATTTTCTAGGTCTTGTTCTGGTGTTATATAAGTGTCAAATTCTACGTCTATGAAGTCTGAATATTCATATCTTCAATATCATTGTCGTCCAATGGTTTTAATTGTAATTATTGCATCTACTGAATCATCAAGTAAATATAATAGTCGTATGATGGAAGGGCAATAAAAATTAATGTAATTGCTGGTAAAGCTGTTCAGATTGTTTCAATTAAATGTCCATGAAGTATATTACGGTTAGTATAGGCAATAAATAATATATAACTTAGGGCATAACCTACAATTACTGTAATTAATAATAATACGACCATAGTATGATCATGAAAGAATGATAATTGCTCCATTAATGGTGAAGCTCCATCTTGAAGAGATAAATTTGATCATGTTGCCATTAATAAATATTTTCTAATAAAAGGTCAAACCTTTATTTGTAGAGCTTAAATCTACTGCACTAATCTGCCATATTAGAATCTAGAGATTAATGGTAATTCTGAGTAACTATGTTCTGCAGGAGGGTTATTTTGTAGTCATTCTGTTGATCTTCTTATGTTAGCTCTAAGTATAATTGCTCGGTTTGTAATCATTCTTTCTCATATAATTACAATGAATATAATGATTCCTACAATAGAAATTGTAGACCCAATTCTTGATACTACGTTTCATGATGTATATGCGTCTGGGTAGTCAGAGTATCGTCGAGGTATTCCTGCTAATCCTAGGAAGTGTTGAGGAAAGAATGTTAAATTTACTCCAATGAATATAATTGTAAATTGGATTTTTAATCATGTATTATTTATAGTTAATCCTGTAAATAGTGGATATCATTGAATGACACCTCCTATAATTGCAAATACTGTTCCTATAGATAATACATAATATTAGATAAACAAAATAAACCAGAAGAACATAAACCATGACCAACCATTAGAGAAAGAGAACCTACACAACCTCATCAATTCATAGTCATCAATCCACCAATAACCATTCTTATATGAGCAACAGAAGAATATGCAATTAAAGACTTTAAATCAACCTGACGAAAACAAATAAATCTTACAATAACACCCACAGATAAACCTAAAGACAATCAAAAATAATTAAACTTTAAACCCAAATAAGAAATAACCTTTATAACACGAAAAATACCATAACCACCTAACTTTAATAAAACACCAGCAAGAATTATTCTACCTGAAATAGGGGCCTCTACATGAGCCTTAGGAAGTCATAAATGAACCAAAAACATAGGTATCTTAACTAAAAAAGCCAAAATTATAAATACATAAAACATAAAATAATAAGAACCAAAATCAACCAATAAAGGAAAATATAAAGTATTAGAAAAATCATAAACCTTAAATAAAACTAATAATAAAGGTAATCTAGCAACCAAAGTATAAAAAATTAAATAAACACCAGCCTGCAAACGCTCAGGTTGATCACCCCAACCCAAAATTAAAAGTAAAGTAGGAACTAATCTAGCCTCAAAAAAATATAAAAAGAAAGAAGACTTAATCTAGCAAATGAACAATAAAGCATAATTATTAAAATCAAAACCATAAAAACAAAAAAATTAGAATGATATGAACTTAAATAAACTGAACCTCTAGCAGTGATTATTAAAGAACAAATCCAAAAACTAAGTAAAATTAAACTAAAAGAAAAATAATCAATACCAAAACAATATCTAATTATATTCAAATCAGCATATGAATAAACACAAATTATAAAAACAAAACCCGACAGAAACATTAAAGAATGAACCAACCATCAACAATTATTTAATAAACAAAGAGGGATCAAAAAAATAGTTATAAATAAATACTTTAACATAAAGATAAACCAAAAGAATTAAAAAAATCATTACCATGAGAACGAATTATTGAAACTAAAATAGAAAGACCTAAAGCACCCTCACAAACAGAAAAAACTAAAAAAATAACAGGAAAAAAATAATCATAATCAAACACAATAAGAAAAACAATAACTAACATAAATAAAGAAAGAACAATATATTCTAATCTCAAAAGAACCATTAATAAATGTTTACGTTTAGAAGAAAAAACATAAACACCAGCAAAATAAATCAATAAAGAAGTAAAAATAGAGAATATAAACATTAGTTTTAATAGTTTAAAAAAACGCCGGTCTTGTAAACCGGAAATAAGTCCAGCCCCCACTTTTAAAACTTCAGAGGTGGAAAAGCTTCCATCATCGGTCCCCAAAACCGGTATTTTAAATAAACTAACCCCTGAAATGATCAAAATAATAATTATATCATTATCAAATGTAATAAATATTAATTTTATTAAATTAAGACACCCAATATCAATAATGCTTTTTATTATCCTTCAAACCTTCCTAGTTGGATTAATAACAGGAACAATAATAGAAAGATATTGATTATCATATATTTTATTTTTAACATTTCTTGGTGGTATACTAGTATTATTTATTTACATTACAAGAATTGCATCAAACGAAATATTTCAGCCTAAATCAATCACTATAATTATTACATTAATAATGTGAGTATTTATCATATTAATATTAATTATTCTAGATATATCTATATTTATAGACTTTTTCAAAAACACCGAAACTATAAATATTGATAATTCAATCAATTATCAAGAAATAACAATATCTTTAGAAAAATTATATAATAGAACAACATTCATTATTACAATAATAATAATAATTTATTTATTTTTAGCACTACTAGCAGTTGTTAAAATCACCAATATTAATCAGGGACCTATTCGTAAAATAAGATAATTACTAATGAATAAACCCATACGATTAAGACATCCTTTAATTAAAATTATTAATAACTCTTTAATTGACTTACCTGCCCCAACAAATATTTCATTTTGATGAAATTTTGGATCCCTATTAGGGTTATGTTTGGTAATTCAAATCGTAACTGGACTATTTTTAGCTATACATTATACATCAAATATTGAAATAGCATTCAGTAGTGTAGTACACATCTGCCGAGACGTAAATAATGGTTGAATTATCCGAACCTTACACGCAAATGGAGCATCTATTTTTTTATTTGTATTTACTTACATGTAGGACGGGGAATTTACTATGGATCTTATATATATATACATACCTGAATAATTCGTACAGTGATTTTATTTTTAGTTATAGCAACTGCATTTATAGGATATGTCTTACCCTGAGGCCAAATATCTTTTTGAGGTGCAACAGTAATTACTAATTTAT
Organism: Schistocerca gregaria; assembly: GCF_023897955.1. Classification (NCBI taxonomy): domain Eukaryota; kingdom Metazoa; phylum Arthropoda; class Insecta; order Orthoptera; family Acrididae; genus Schistocerca; species Schistocerca gregaria. Next base: position 18,553,774 of record NC_064925.1, read on the forward strand.
TATCAGCAATCCCATACTTAGGAACAGATTTAGTCCAATGAGTATGAGGAGGATTCGCTGTTGATAATGCAACATTAAATCGATTCTTCACATTCCATTTTGTATTACCATTTATTATTGCTGCTATAGCAGCAATTCATTTATTTTTTCTTCACCAAACAGGATCTAATAATCCTCTTGGACTAAATGGAGATATTGAAAAAATTCCATTCCATCCATACTTTACCTTTAAGGATTCTATTACATTTGTAATAATAACATCATTATTAATTATACTATGTTTAATTAATCCTTACCTATTAGGAGATCCAGATAACTTTGTACCTGCCAACCCATTAGCAACACCAGTTCACATTCAACCAGAATGATATTTCCTATTTGCATATGCAATTCTACGATCTATCCCTAATAAGTTAGGAGGTGTTATTGCATTATTTTTATCAATTAGAATCTTAATAATTTTACCATTTTATAATAAAACACCATTCCGAGGCATTCAATTTTACCCTATTAATCAAATTTTATTCTGAATTATAGTAGTTGTTGTATGCTTACTAACGTGAATTGGTAAACGACCTGTTGAAGAACCTTATATTATAACAGGTCAAATCTTAACAATTATTTACTTCACATTTTTCTTAATTAATGTCCATGTCACAAACGCATGAGATAAATTAATTAAGGAATAAAGTTAATTAGCTTAGGAAAAGCATATGTTTTGAAAACATAAAATTAGAAGCTTAACTCTTCTATTAACTTTTCTCAAAAAATTTCACTAAACAAATGAGATAAATAAAATCTTTAAACCAACAAAGAAAATAAAAAAATTCAAAGATAAAGGTAAAAAACTTTTTCAAGCTAAGTACATTAATTTATCATAACGAAACCGTGGTAATGTTCCACGAACCCAAATAAAACCAAAAGATATAATAGGAAGCTTAATAAAAAATATAAAAGAATAAAAATCACCGCCCAAAAAAATTAAAGCCAATAATATTCTTATGAAGACAATTCTAGTATATTCAGCTAAAAAAATTAAAGTAAAACCACCCGCACCATACTCAATATTAAATCCTGAAACTAACTCAGATTCCCCTTCAGCAAAATCAAAAGGAATACGATTAGTTTCAGCTAAGCAAGAAGCAAAACAAGCTAAAGCTAAAGGAAAAGAAATAATAATAAATCAACAATAAAGCTGATAGTTTATAAAATCAAACATATTAAAACTACCAATTAAAATAATTAAAGACAATAAAATTAAAGCTAAACTAACTTCATAAGAAATTGTTTGAGCAACAGAACGAAGAGAACCTAATAATGAATAATTTGAATTAGAAGATCAACCAGCAATTATAACAGTATAAACACCTAATCTAGTACAACATAAAAAAAATAAAAATCCATAAGAAAAAGAACACATATAAGTTAAATAAGGAAAAATTACTCAAACGGCTAAAGAAATCATTAAATTAAAAACAGGGGAAAAATAATAAAGTAGGTAATTAGATATAATAGGAATTGGCTGCTCCTTACAAATTAACTTAATAGCATCTCTAAATGGCTGAGGAATTCCAACAAAACCTACCTTATTTGGACCCTTTCGAATCTGAATATAACCTGAAACCTTACGCTCTAATAAAGTTAAAAAGGCAACACTAATTAAAACACAAATAACCAATAAAAGAAAATTCAAAATAAATATAAATAAATCATAAAGTATCAATACTATTTGTAGAAAAAATCTGATTCTAGAATTAATAGAAGTATTTGTCCAATAATTAGTAATGAGATTAAGTTTATTGCTATAGATGGTCCTGTGTTTCCTAATAAGGTTAATAATAAGTGTCCTGCAATTATATTTGCTGCCAACCGTACTGCTAATGTACCTGGTCGAATAACATTACTAATTGTTTCAATTAGTACTATAAATGATATTAATGCAGGCGGTGTACCTTGTGGTACAAGGTGTGTAAATATATGATTAGTATGGTTAATTCATCCAAATAATATAAATCTTAGCCATATAGGTAGGGCAATTGCAAATGTTAATGCTAAATGTCTTGTTCTAGTAAAAATATAAGGGAATAATCCTATGACATTGTTAAATAGTATTATAATAAAAATTGAGATGAAAATGAATGTTGTTCCATTAAATGATTTTGGTCCAAGAAGTGTTTTAAATTCATTATGTAAGGTTAAATTTAGTTTATTTCAGATAATGTTAATTCGTGATGGTGTAAGTCAAAATAGTGATGGGATTAATAATAGTCCTAGAAATGTTCTAGTTCAATTTAATGATAAATTAAAGATGTTAGTTGATGGGTCAAATGTTGAGAATAGATTTGTTATCATTTTCAATTTAAGTTTTTTATTTCAATTGTTCCTTTTTCTGCTCTTTTAATAAGGTTAGGTTTAAATGAGAAGAAGTTTATTTGATTAAACAAGATTAATGTAGCTGAAAATATAATGAATAGTGAGAATCATATAAGAGGGGATATTTGAGGGATTTGGATATAATTTCCCCATCAGAAGTAGTCGTTAATTTACTATTATTTGGTTTAAGAGACCATTACTTACTTTCAGTCATCTGATGAATTTCAAGGTGTACTAATTTTTTTTAGTTACTTTAGATTGACACTCTAATGTTATTTATTTTAACTAACTCCTTAAATTATCTTAGATAATCACTTAATAAATAAATTTACTGAAGTTCTTTCAATTACAATTGGTATAAATCTGTGGTTTGCTCCACAGATTTCTGAGCATTGTCCAAAGAATAATCCAGGTCGATTTATTGTGAATGTTCCTTGATTTAACCGACCTGGCGTTGCATCAATTTTAACCCCTAATGCAGGAACTGCTCATGAGTGTAGAACATCTGATGCTCTTGTTAATACTCGTACTTCTGTATTTATTGGTAGGATTGTTCGGATATCTACATCTAGTAGTCGGAATCCATCATTTTCTAGGTCTTGTTCTGGTGTTATATAAGTGTCAAATTCTACGTCTATGAAGTCTGAATATTCATATCTTCAATATCATTGTCGTCCAATGGTTTTAATTGTAATTATTGCATCTACTGAATCATCAAGTAAATATAATAGTCGTAATGATGGAAGGGCAATAAAAATTAATGTAATTGCTGGTAAAGCTGTTCAGATTGTTTCAATTAAATGTCCATGAAGTATATTACGGTTAGTATAGGCAATAAATAATATATAACTTAGGGCATAACCTACAATTACTGTAATTAATAATAATACAACCATAGTATGATCATGAAAGAATGATAATTGCTCCATTAATGGTGAAGCTCCATCTTGAAGAGATAAATTTGATCATGTTGCCATTAATAAATATTTTCTAATAAAAGGTCAAACCTTTATTTGTAGAGCTTAAATCTACTGCACTAATCTGCCATATTAGAATCTAGAGATTAATGGTTATTCTGAGTAACTATGTTCTGCAGGAGGGTTATTTTGTAGTCATTCTGTTGATCTTCTTATGTTAGCTCTAAATATAATTGCTCGGTTTGTAATCATTCTTTCTCATATAATTACAATGAATATAATGATTCCTACAATAGAAATTGTAGACCCAATTCTTGATACTACGTTTCATGATGTATATGCGTCTGGGTAGTCAGAGTATCGTCGAGGTATTCCTGCTAATCCTAGGAAGTGTTGAGGAAAGAATGTTAAATTTACTCCAATGAATATAATTGTAAATTGGATTTTTAATCATGTATTATTTATAGTTAATCCTGTAAATAGTGGATATCATTGAATGACACCTCCTATAATTGCAAATACTGCTCCTATAGATAATACATAATGAAAGTGGGCTACTACATAATATGTATCATGTAATACAATATCAAGTGATGAATTTGCTAATACTAATCCTGTTAATCCACCAATTGTAAATAGGAAAATAAATCCTAGAGCTCATAATAATGGTGGATTGAACTTGAATTTAGTTCCATATAATGTAGCTAATCATCTAAATACCTTAATTCCTGTAGGTACAGCAATAATTATTGTTGCTGATGTAAAATATGCTTGTGTGTCAACATCCATTCCTACTGTAAATATATGATGTGCTCATACAATAAATCCTATTAGTCCAATTGATAGTATAGCATAAATTATACCTAATGTTCCAAATGATTCAATTTTTCCTCTTTCTTGACATACAATATGTGAAATAATTCCGAACATCGGTAGAATTAAAATATAAACTTCTGGGTGTCCAAAGAATCAAAATAGATGTTGATATAGAATTGGGTCACCCCCTCCTGCAGGGTCAAAGAATGATGTATTTAAATTTCGATCTGTTAATAATATAGTAATAGCTCCTGCTAAAACTGGAAGTGAAAGAAGGAGAAGTAATGCTGTAATAGCTACAGATCATACAAATAAAGGTGTTTGATCTAAAGTTATACTTTCTGATCGTATATTAATTGCTGTTGTAATGAAATTCACTGCACCAAGAATAGATGATACACCTGCTAAGTGCAGTGAAAAAATAGCTAGATCTACAGATGCACCCCCGTGTGCAATAGCTCCTGCTAGAGGAGGGTAAACTGTTCATCCTGTACCAGCACCATTATCTACTATAGAAGATGTAAGAAGAAGGATTAGAGAAGGTGGTAGTAATCAAAAACTTATATTATTTATTTGTGGAAATGCTATATCTGGTGCACCAATTATTAGTGGAACAAGTCAATTACCAAATCCACCAATTATAATAGGTATTACTATAAAGAAAATTATTACGAATGCATGAGCTGTAATAATAACATTATAAATCTGGTCATCCCCAATTAGAGATCCGGGTTGGCCAAGTTCAGCACGAATAAGTATTCTTATTGATGTTCCTACTATTCCTGCTCATGCTCCAAATATGAAGTATAAAGTACCAATGTCCTTATGGTTTGTTGAAAACAATCATTTTTGCGGTAAGATGGCTGAATTTTAGGTGGTAGACTGTAAATCTACTTATGAGATGTTTTCTCTCTTATCATATTTAGGTCTTATATTCAATTATGATTCTAGACTGCAATTCTAGAGGTGTAAAATTTTACTAAGGCCTAAAAGATTATTCTTTTAATTATAACTTTGAAGGTTATTAGTTTGATTAACTTAAGTCCTTAGTATAATGAAATTAAGGTTGATGTTGAAATCAATCCTATTGTTGAAATTATTACTGTTATAGGAAGAATGATTCTTGATTTTTGGGACTTTATCTTTATAGATCACGAATTTTCTGTGTATGATATAATTAGAGCTGAGAATCTAATACGTATATAGTAGTAGAGTGTAATTGTAGTTAATACAACTATAATAGTTATAATAGTTGTTATATTGTTTTCTATTAATGATTGTATTACAATTCATTTTGGTAAGAATCCAAGGAATGGTGGTAGTCCACCTAAAGATAATAAAGATAAGAATATTATGAATTTAATTTCGGTTTTTATATTTCTGGCTGAATAAATTTGATTTATGAAAAATAAATCTATTTGCTTAAATAATAAAACTACAATTAATCTTAATAGTGAGTAAATAATGAAGTATAGTTCTCAGATGTTTTCTCTGACTGTTAATGATCTAATTATTCAACCTAGATGTCTGATTGATGAATATGCTAAAAGTTGTCGTAAGGATGTTTGATTTAAACCTCCTATTACCCCAATAATAATTCTTAAGATAATAATTGTTCAAATAAAAGTTCTTAATTGAATACAATAAGATAAGACCATTATTGGGGCGATTTTTTGTCATGTTATTAATGTTAAACAATTATTTCATCTTGATGCTCCTATAACTTCTGGAAATCAGAAATGGAAAGGTGCAGCTCCAATCTTTAATAATAGTCTAGATCTAATTATTATTGATGGGATAAATTCTGTTTCCCATCCCATGGGATATTTTATTTGAATCAGCAAAATTGAAAATAATAATATTGTCGATGCTATTGCTTGGACAATAAAATATTTAATTGATGATTCATTTATTATTATATTTTTATTTCTTGTTAGGAGCGGAATAAATGAAAGTAAGTTGATCTCAAGTCCTATTCAAACCCCAAATCAGGAATTTGATGAAATGGACAGGATCGTTCCTATCATTAATGTTGATAGGAAGAGAAGTTTTGTAGAGTTGTTGGTCATTAAAAAGGAGAGGATTGATACCTCTATAAATGGGGTATGAACCCATTAGCTTGTTTAGCTTACCTTTTTACATTAAGGTGTATGATGCACGTTAGTTTTTGATACTAAAGGAGGTAGTTTAATTCTATCTTATGTAATTTTAATGAAGGTAATTTTATTTACTTTATTTACCCTATCAAGGTAACCCTTTAATCAGGCACTTCATTTATTTAATATATAAATCGAAAGTTTTTTTTTGAAATTCTTTTATGTATTATTTTGTTTAATTAGGATTAATTTATCCTGCTCATTTTATTTTTTATATATATATATATATATAATAAATAATTTATATTAATATATTACATTTAATTGAAATTAAAGTATTATAAGTTCATCTTACCATTATCAATTGATTATTTTAATGTAATTATTTACCTAGGATTATAGCTACTTATGTTTTTAGCTTAAAATAGGTTATTATAATATAATATATATAATAATATGTAATTTAATATTTAATATTATTATAATTGGATACAATAAATAAAATTATTAATTTAAATATAAAATATTATAATTAATATAAATAATTATATTAATTATAATAATATAATTATGTAAATTATCTATAATTAGATTATTTAACTAATATATATGAAAGTTAACTTCATATAAAAAAAGAATTCATATTAATAACATATTATATTAAATTACATAATTGTATAAAATATATTTATTATATTATTTAATCTTTCTTTATTTATTAGTGAAAAGAAAGATTAAATAAGAAAGAATATAATACTTTTATTGCTATACATGTTCCATATTAATCTTTAATTATATATAATAGAGAAGTTGTTGTGGTCATACATAGGGGCGTTTCTTTTTTTTTGTTAATGTTTGTGGTTTTTTTCTTTTTTTTTCTTTAAATATTTGAATCTTTTATTTTTTCCTGAATTAATAGATTTAAAATATTCTTATTTTTTATTTTTAAAAGTTTTATTCTTGCTTGTTTATTCACTTTTTCTTTGTATTATATGTAAGTTTTGTTAGACTAAATGTTCTTTTTGCAGTAATTTGATTTAATTATCAAGTGATTTTGGATTTAGCAATTGATTTAGTATCGGCATAATTCGTGCCAGCAGCCGCGGTTATACGATTGATACAAGTGAATATTATTGGTTAAAACAGTTGTTTATATTATTAGGGTTGAAATATAAATTTGTAAGGTGAAATGTTAAAATTTATTTGTGGCCCTTTTTATGAATCTGTGAAATTTAAATAATAAACTAGGATTACATACCCTATTATTTTAAATGTTAATTATATTTACCAGGGTACTATTAGTTAAGGTCTTTAAACCCAAAGAATTTGGCGGTATCTCATTCCATTCAGAGGAACCTACCCCATGATTGATAATACACGATTTACTCTACTTAATTTATTAGTTTGTATATCTCCGTTATCAGAGAATCTTTTTAGAGTTATAATTCTCAAGATTTATAATTATAAAATATTTCAGGTCAAGGTGCAGCTTATAGTTAAGAGGAGGTGGGTTACAATAGATTTTTGTTTATAACGAATTTGATAGTGAAATACTGTTAATGAAGGTGGATTTGATAGTAATTTAATTTATTTAATTTAACTGATATTGGCTCTGAGATGTGTACACATCGCCCGTCGCTCTCATTATTGATTATTCTATTTTATTTTAAAGTAGCTTCAATTTAGATGAGATAAGTCGTAACATAGTAGATGTACTGGAAAGTGTATCTAAGAAGAGTTTGAAGATATAACTTATTAGTAAAGTGTTTCATTTACACTGAAAATTTTTCTGTGCAAATCAGGATATCTTGATTATTTATTTTATTATATTTATTTTTTGTTTATTTAATTATTTAATATAAATAATTTTATTGTATTTTTGTCTTAGTATATTTTATAGAATTGATTTTTTAAATTATAGTTTATTGGTAATGTAAGTGTTTTATGAAATATTATTTTAAATTTTTTTAAGTAGATTTTATTTATTGTACCTTTTGTATCAGGGTTTATCAAAATTTTAGTATTTATTTTACTTGCCTCGATTTGGGTTGATTTATAAATAATTTATAGTTAATGTATCATAATTATTATTAAATTATTTATAGAAATGAGATGTTAATCGTTTCCCAAGATATCTAGTTTCTTAAGAAAAAATTTAATTTTTTAAAGTTATTTGTTTTTATTTAATTTTTTAAGTAAAAATATTAACTTATTTATTCTTTAAGGGATAAGCTTTGAAGTTAATAACCTACAATTTATTTTATAAAAATATAATAGTAAGCTTTAAACCAGCTATCTTTAAGATTACGTTTTAGTTCATTATTTTTTATTTTGATTTTATAAATATTTTAGGTTTTTTATTAAGATTATTAATTTAATTTTAAAATTATTGTAATAATGATAGAATTAGTATATTTATTTGTATGAAATTTTTACCTTGTGAACTTATTATAAGGAACTAGGCAAAATTGATTTCCGCCTGTTTATCAAAAACATGTCCTCTTGTTTATATTTTGAGGTCTGGCCTGCTCACTGAGCGTATTTTTAAAGAGCCGCGGTATTTTGACCGTGCAAAGGTAGCATAATCATTAGTCTCTTAATTAGTGGCTGGAATGAATGGCTTGACGAGAAATCAACTGTCTCTTAATAAATTTTTGAATTTAACTTTTGAGTCAAAAGGCTTAAATTCTTCTTTAGGACGAGAAGACCCTATAGAGCTTGACATTTTACTTTTATATAGTTTTTTGTTTGTCTTTCTATATTTAATGATGATGTTTTGTTGGGGTGACATGAAGAATAGATAAACTCTTCATTATTATATCATTTATTTATGTTTGTTATTTTGATCCATAATTTATGATCATAAGATTAAGTTACCTTAGGGATAACAGCGTAATTGTTTTTGAGAGCTCATATCGACAAAGCAGATTGCGACCTCGATGTTGGATTAAGAAAAATTTTGGGTGCAGGAGCCCAATGATTAGGTCTGTTCGACCTTTAAATTCTTACATGATCTGAGTTCAGACCGGCGTGAGCCAGGTCGGTTTCTATCCTAAGATTGTTAATCCATATTAGTACGAAAGGACCATATGGTTAAAATATTTTTTGTTATATTGATTAATATTAATTTATTTACTATTTTGACAGATTAATGTGTTGAATTTAGAATTCATTTATGTAGATTTTTTCTACAAATAGTATTGATACTTTATGATTTATTTATATTTATTTTGAATTTTCTTTTATTGGTTATTTGTGTTTTAATTAGTGTTGCCTTTTTAACTTTATTAGAGCGTAAGGTTTTAGGTTATATTCAGATTCGAAAGGGTCCAAATAAGGTAGGTTTTGTTGGAATTCCTCAGCCATTTAGAGATGCTATTAAGTTAATTTGTAAGGAGCAGCCAATTCCTATTATATCTAATTACCTACTTTATTATTTTTCCCCTGTTTTTAATTTAATGATTTCTTTAGCCGTTTGAGTAATTTTTCCTTATTTAACTTATATGTGTTCTTTTTCTTATGGATTTTTATTTTTTTTATGTTGTACTAGATTAGGTGTTTATACTGTTATAATTGCTGGTTGATCTTCTAATTCAAATTATTCATTATTAGGTTCTCTTCGTTCTGTTGCTCAAACAATTTCTTATGAAGTTAGTTTAGCTTTAATTTTATTGTCTTTAATTATTTTAATTGGTAGTTTTAATTTGTTTGATTTTATAAACTATCAGCTTTATTGTTGATTTATTATTATTTCTTTTCCTTTAGCTTTAGCTTGTTTTGCTTCTTGCTTAGCTGAAACTAATCGTACTCCTTTTGATTTTGCTGAAGGGGAATCTGAGTTAGTTTCAGGATTTAATATTGGGTATGGTGCGGGTGGTTTTACTTTAATTTTTTTAGCTGAATATACTAGAATTGTCTTCATAAGAATGTTATTGGCTTTAATTTTTTTGGGCGGTGATTTTTATTCTTTTATATTTTTTATTAAGCTTGCTATTATATCTTTTGGTTTTATTTGGGTTCGTGGAACATTACCACGGTTCCGTTATGATAAATTAATGTACTTAGCTTGAAAAAGTTTTTTACCTTTATCTTTGAATTTTTTTATTTTCTTTGTTGGTTTAAAGATTTTATTTATCTCATTTGTTTAGTGAAATTTTTTGAGAAAAGTTAATAGAAGAGTTAAATTTCTAATTTTATGTTTTCAAAACATATGCTTTTCCTAAGCTAATTAACTTTATTCCTTAATTAATTTATCTCATGCGTTTGCGACATGGACATTAATTAAGAAATATGTGAAGTAAATAATTGTTAAGATTTGACCTGTTATAATATAAGGTTCTTCAACAGGTCGTTTACCAATTCACGTTAGTAAGCATACAACAACTACTATAATTCAGAATAAAATTTGATTAATAGGGTAAAATTGAATGCCTCGGAATGGTGTTTTATTATAAAATGGTAAAATTATTAAGATTCTAATTGATAAAAATAATGCAATAACACCTCCTAACTTATTAGGGATAGATCGTAGAATTGCATATGCAAATAGGAAATATCATTCTGGTTGAATGTGAACTGGTGTTACTAATGGGTTGGCAGGTACAAAATTATCTGGATCTCCTAATAGGTAAGGATTAATTAAACATAGTATAATTAATAATGATGTTATTATTACAAATGTAATAGAATCCTTAAAGGTAAAGTATGGATGGAATGGAATTTTTTCAATATCTCCATTTAGTCCAAGAGGATTATTAGATCCTGTTTGGTGAAGAAAAAATAAATGAATTGCTGCTATAGCAGCAATAATAAATGGTAATACAAAATGGAATGTGAAGAATCGATTTAATGTTGCATTATCAACAGCGAATCCTCCTCATACTCATTGGACTAAATCTGTTCCTAAGTATGGGATTGCTGATAATAAATTAGTAATTACTGTTGTACCTCAAAAAGATATTTGGCCTCAGGGTAAGACATATCCTATAAATGCAGTTGCTATAACTAAAAATAAAATCACTGTACCAATTATACAGGAATGTATATATATATAAGATCCATAGTAAATTCCCCGTCCTACATGTAAGTAAATACAAATAAAAAATATAGATGCTCCATTTGCGTGTAAGGTTCGGATAATTCAACCATTATTTACGTCTCGGCAGATGTGTACTACACTACTGAATGCTATTTCAATATTTGATGTATAATGTATAGCTAAAAATAGTCCAGTTACGATTTGAATTACCAAACATAACCCTAATAGGGATCCAAAATTTCATCAAAAAGAAATATTTGTTGGGGCAGGTAAGTCAATTAAAGAGTTATTAATAATTTTAATTAAAGGATGTCTTAATCGTAAGGGTTTATTCATTAGTAATTATCTTATTTTACGAATAGGTCCCTGATTAATATTGGTGATTTTAACAACTGCTAGTAGTGCTAAAAATAAATAAATTATTATTATTATTGTAATAATGAATGTTGGTCTATTATATAATTTTTCTAAAGATATTGTTATTTCTTGATAATTGATTGAATTATCAATATTTATAGTTTCGGTGTTTTTGAAAAAGTCTATAAATATAGATATATCTAGAATAATTAATATTAATATGATAAATACTCACATTATTAATGTAATAATTATAGTGATTGATTTAGGCTGAAATATTTCGTTTGATGCAATTCTTGTAATGTAAATAAATAATACTAGTATACCACCAAGAAATGTTAAAAATAAAATATATGGTAATCAATATCTTTCTATTATTGTTCCTGTTATTAATCCAACTAGGAAGGTTTGAAGGATAATAAAAAGCATTATTGATATTGGGTGTCTTAAATTAATAAAATTAATATTTATTACATTTGATAATGATATAATTATTATTTTGATCATTTCAGGGGTTAGTTTATTTAAAATACTGGTTTTGGGGACTGATGATGGAAGCTTTTCCACCTCTCAAGTTTTAAATGTGGGGGCTGGACTTATTTCCGGTTTACAAGACCGGCGTTTTTTTTAAACTATTAAAACTAATGTTTATATTCTCTATTTTTACTTCTTTATTGATTTATTTTGCTGGTGTTTATGTTTTTTCTTCTAAACGTAAACATTTATTAATGGTTCTTTTGAGATTAGAATATATTGTTCTTTCTTTATTTATGTTAGTTATTGTTTTTCTTATTGAGTTTGATTATGATTATTTTTTTCCTGTTATTTTTTTAGTTTTTTCTGTTTGTGAGGGTGCTTTAGGTCTTTCTATTTTAGTTTCAATAATTCGTTCTCATGGTAATGATTTTTTTAATTCTTTTGGTTTATCTTTATGTTAAAGTATTTATTCATAACTATTTTTTTGATCCCTCTTTGTTTATTAAATAATTGTTGATGGTTGGTTCATTCTTTAATGTTTCTGTCGGGTTTTGTTTTTATAATTTGTGTTTATTCATATGCTGATTTGAATATAATTAGATATTATTTTGGTATTGATTATTTTTCTTTTAGTTTAATTTTACTTAGTTTTTGGATTTGTTCTTTAATAATCACTGCTAGAGGTTCAGTTTATTTAAGTTCATATCATTCTAATTTTTTTTGTTTTTATGGTTTTGATTTTAATAATTATGCTTTATTGTTCATTTGCTAGTTTAAGTCTTCTTTCTTTTTATATTTTTTTTTGAGGCTAGATTAGTTCCTACTTTACTTTTAATTTTGGGTTGGGGTTATCAACCTGAGCGTTTGCAGGCTGGTGTTTATTTAATTTTTTATACTTTGGTTGCTAGATTACCTTTATTATTAGTTTTATTTAAGGTTTATGATTTTTCTAATACTTTATATTTTCCTTTATTGGTTGATTTTGGTTCTTATTATTTTATGTTTTATGTATTTATAATTTTGGCTTTTTTTAGTTAAGATACCTATGTTTTTGGTTCATTTATGACTTCCTAAGGCTCATGTAGAGGCCCCTATTTCAGGTAGAATAATTCTTGCTGGTGTTTTATTAAAGTTAGGTGGTTATGGTATTTTTCGTGTTATAAAGGTTATTTCTTATTTGGGTTTAAAGTTTAATTATTTTTGATTGTCTTTAGGTTTATCTGGGGGTGTTATTGTAAGATTTATTTGTTTTCGTCAGGTTGATTTAAAGTCTTTAATTGCATATTCTTCTGTTGCTCATATAAGAATGGTTATTGGTGGATTGATGACTATGAATTGATGAGGTTGTGTAGGTTCTCTTTCTCTAATGGTTGGTCATGGTTTATGTTCTTCTGGTTTATTTTGTTTATCTAATATTATTTATGAACGTTTAGGTAGACGAAGATTATTAATTAACAAGGGTATAATTAATTTGATGCCAAGAATGGCTTTATGATGATTTCTTTTAAGATCATCAAATATGGCTGCTCCTCCTTCTTTAAATTTGGTAGGTGAAATTAGATTATTAAATAGAATTATATCTTGATCTTCTTTTAGATTCTTTGCTTTGATTTTTTTATCTTTTTTTAGAGCTGTTTATACTTTGTATATATATTCTTATTCTCAGCATGGGAATTATTATTCTGGTGTTTATACTTGTTCTCTTGGTTATTTTCGTGAATATCATCTTTTACTTTTACATTGATTGCCTTTAAATATTCTCTGTTTAAAGGGTGAATATTTCTTTGTTTAGTTTGCTTAAGTATTTTAATTAAAAATATTGTTTTGTGGAATCAATGATATGAAGTTTTTCATCTTAGGCCGTGAATTTATTTTCTATTTGTTCTTTGAGTTTTTTTTCTTTGTTTATTTCGAGAACTATAATTTTTATTTTAGGTATTTATTATTTAATAATTGATTATAGAGTTTTTGTTGGGTGAGAGCTTTTCAATTTAAATGGTTCTATAGTTGTTATAACTTTAATTTTGGATTGAATATCTCTTATTTTTATATCTTTTGTTATATATATTTCTTCTTTGGTTATTTATTATAGAGAGGATTATATATCTGGTGAAAAGAATATAAATCGTTTTATTATTATTGTTTTAATATTTATTCTTTCTATAGGTTTTTTAATTATTAGTCCTAATTTAATTAGAATTTTATTAGGTTGAGATGGTTTAGGTTTAGTTTCTTATTGTTTAGTTATTTATTATCAAAATGTAAAATCTTATAGTGCTGGTATATTAACTGCACTTTCTAATCGTATTGGTGATGTTGCTATTTTAATTTCTATTGCATGAATGTTAAATTTTGGTGGTTGAAATTATATTTATTATTATGATTTTATTTCTAATTCTTTTGAAATAAAGCTCATTACTATATTAATTGTTTTAGCAGCTATAACTAAGAGAGCTCAGATTCCTTTCTCTTCATGACTTCCTGCTGCTATAGCAGCTCCTACTCCTGTTTCTGCTTTAGTTCATTCTTCTACTCTTGTTACTGCTGGTGTTTATTTATTAATTCGTTTTAGACCAATATTGGATACTTATAATTGTGGTTGATTTTTACTTTTAATTGGTTGTATAACTATATTTATGGCTGGATTGGGCGCTAATTTTGAGTTTGATTTAAAGAAGATTATTGCTCTTTCTACTTTAAGACAACTTGGTTTAATAATAAGAATTTTGGCTATAGGTTATCCAAAGCTTGCATTTTTTCATTTATTGGCTCATGCTTTATTTAAGGCATTATTATTTATATGTGCAGGTTCAATAATTCATAATTTGAAGGATTCTCAGGATATTCGTTTTATAGGATCAATTGTTAATTTCATACCTTTAACTTCAGTTTGTTTTAATGTTTCTAGTTTATCTTTGTGTGGAATACCTTTTTTAGCGGGATTTTATTCAAAGGATTTAATTCTTGAGATGGTTTGTTTAAGATGAATTAATTGTTAAATTTTTTTTCTTTATTTTTTTTCTACTGGTTTAACTGCTTCTTATTCTTTTCGTTTGTTTTATTATTCAATATCTGGTGATAATAATTTTTATTCTAGATTTTCTTTTGATGATAAGGGTTATTATATTTCATTTGGAATAATTGGTCTATTGTTTGTTGCTGTTTTTGGTGGTAGTCTTTTATCTTGATTAATTTTTCCTATTCCTCATGTGATTGCTTTACCTTATTATTTAAAGTTTTTAACTATTACAGTTGTTATTTTAGGTGCTTATTTAGGTTATCTTATTTCTAATTTTGATTTTTCTCATAATTTATTTTCTTTAAGTATACTTTCTTTTGTTAGATTTGCTGGTTCTATATGATTTATACCTTTTCTTTCAACTAAGTTTATTAGATATATTCCTTTAAAAATAGGTTATTATTCATCTAAGTCATTTGATTATGGTTGAGGTGAATTACTTGGTGGTCAAGGTTTATATAGATTATTTATTTATTTAATTGGTTATATTCAAGGGTGATATGATTCTAATTTCAAGATTTATCTTTTAACTTTTATTTTTTGAATATTTATTTTGGTAATATTGTTTTTCGTTTACTTAAATAGCTTATAATTAGAGCGTGACACTGATGATGTTAAGGAAGTATTTTTACTTTTAAGTATTTATAAATATAGATATATTATTTTTACAGTGAAAATGTAATGTTTTATTTAAACTATATAAATTTTAGAAATGTTAACGGAGTTTAACCGCTAATATAAAAAGTTAGCAGCTTTCATATTGGCTTTACATTTCCTTAATTGGAACTATTATAGTTCAATTATATTATTAACAGTAATACGCCTCTTTTTGGCTTCAATTAATAAGAATAAGGGTAGTACATACCAATCTTCCAGGTCGAAACTGACTGCAATATTTCGCTTCTTATTCTATTTAAGGTTGATTGATAATATCAATACTTTTTGAATGCAACCCAAATGTTATATTTAACTACAACCCTTTATTCTGCTCATTGTAATGCTCCTTGGTTTCATTCATGGTATAGTCCTCCTAATAGAACTAGAATAAAAAATATTGTTGATACTGTTCAGATTATAATGTCTGAAGTTTTAAAAATAATTACAATTGGTAGAATTAGTGCAATTTCTACATCAAAAATTAAAAAGATTACTGCGATTAGGAAGAATCGTATTGAGAATGGTATTCGTGCTGATCTTTTTGGATCAAACCCACATTCAAATGGTGATCTTTTTTCTCGATCATTAATTAATTTTTTTGATAGTGTTGTTGCCAGGATTATAACAATTATTGGAATAATAAATCTAATGAAAACACTTGTTGATAGAATTAGAATTGTTTTTCTTGATTTATATCAAGCTTTCTGATTGGAAGTCAAATGTACTATTTATACTAGAGAAACAATTATCTACCTCATCAATAAATAGAGATATATAAGAATAATCATACTACATCTACGAAGTGTCAGTATCATGCTGCTGCTTCAAATCCAAAGTGATGTCTTGGTGAAAATTGATTTATTGAGTGTCGAAGTAGACATGTTGATAAAAAGATTGTTCCAATAATTACGTGTAAACCATGGAATCCTGTTGCAACAAAGAATGTTGATCCATAAACTGCATCTGCAATGGTAAAAGGTGCTTCTCAATATTCATATGCTTGAAGTATTGTAAAGTATAGTCCTAATAACACTGTGAAGAATAATCCTTGTAGTGCTTGAGTATGATTAGATTCCATTAAACTATGATGTGCTCATGTTACTGTTACTCCTGATGCTAAAAGAATAGCTGTATTAAGTAATGGAATTTGTATAGGGTTAAAGGGTTGAATTCCTATTGGTTATAAATAATTATATTAATTATAATATTTTATATTTAAATTAATAATTTTATTTATTATATCCAATTATAATAATATTAAATATTAAATTACATATTATTATATATATTATATTATAATAACCTATTTTAAGCTAAAAACATAAGTAGCTATAATCCTAGGTAAATAATTGCATTAAAATAATCAATTGATAATGGTAAGATTAACTTATAATACTTTAATTTCAATTAAATGTTATATATTAATATAAATTATTTATTATATATATATATATATAAAATAAAATGAGCAGGATAAATTAATCCTAATTAAACAAAATAATACATAAAAGAATTTCAAAAAAAAACTTTCGATTTATATATTAAATAAATGAAGTGCCTGATTAAAGGGTTACCTTGATAGGGTAAATAAAGTAAATAAAATTACCTTCATTAAAATTACATAAGATGGAATTAAACTACCTCCTTTAGTATCAAAAACTAACGTGCATCATACACCTTAATGTGAAAAGGTAAGCTAAACAAGCTAATGGGTTCATACCCCATTTATAGAGGTATCAATCCTCTCCTTTTTAATGACCAACAACTCTACAAAACTTCTCTTCCTATCAACATTAATGATAGGAACGATCCTGTCCATTTCATCAAATTCCTGATTTGGGGTTTGAATAGGACTTGAGATCAACTTACTTTCATTTATTCCGCTCCTAACAAGAAATAAAAATATAATAATAAATGAATCATCAATTAAATATTTTATTGTCCAAGCAATAGCATCGACAATATTATTATTTTCAATTTTGCTGATTCAAATAAAATATCCCATGGGATGGGAAACAGAATTTATCCCATCAATAATAATTAGATCTAGACTATTATTAAAGATTGGAGCTGCACCTTCCCATTTCTGATTTCCAGAAGTTATAGGAGCATCAAGATGAAATAATTGTTTAACATTAATAACATGACAAAAAATCGCCCCAATAATGGTCTTATCTTATTGTATTCAATTAAGAACTTTTATTTGAACAATTATTATCTTAAGAATTATTATTGGGGCAATAGGAGGTTTAAATCAAACATCCTTACGACAACTTTTAGCATATTCATCAATCAGACATCTAGGTTGAATAATTAGATCATTAACAGTCAGAGAAAACATCTGAGAACTATACTTCATTATTTACTCACTATTAAGATTAAGTATAGTTTTATTATTTAAGCAAATAAATTTATTTTTCATAAATCAAATTTATTCAGCCAGAAATATAAAAACCGAAATTAAATTCATAATATTCTTATCTTTATTATCTTTGGGTGGACTACCACCATTCCTTGGATTCTTACCAAAATGAATTGTAATACAATCATTAATAGAAAACAATATAACAACTATTATAACTATTATAGTTATATTAACTACAATTACACTCTACTACTATATACGTATTAGATTCTCAGCTCTAATTATATCATACACAGAAAATTCGTGATCTATAAAGATAAAGTCCCAAAAATCAAGAATCATTCTTCCTATAACAGTAATAATTTCAACAATAGGATTGATTTCAACATCAACCTTAATTTCATTATACTAAGGACTTAAGTTAATCAAACTAATAACCTTCAAAGTTATAATTAAAAGAATAATCTTTTAGGCCTTAGTAAAATTTTACACCTCTAGAATTGCAGTCTAGAATCATAATTGAATATAAGACCTAAATATGATAAGAGAGAAAACATCTCATAAGTAGATTTACAGTCTACCACCTAAAATTCAGCCATCTTACCGCAAAAATGATTATTCTCAACAAACCATAAGGACATTGGTACTTTATACTTCATATTTGGAGCATGAGCAGGAATAGTAGGAACATCAATAAGAATACTTATTCGTGCTGAACTTGGCCAACCCGGATCTCTAATTGGGGATGACCAGATTTATAATGTTATTATTACAGCTCACGCATTCGTAATAATTTTCTTTATAGTAATACCTATTATAATTGGTGGATTTGGTAATTGACTTGTTCCACTAATAATTGGTGCACCAGATATAGCATTTCCACGAATAAATAATATAAGTTTTTGATTACTACCACCTTCACTAACCCTTCTTCTTACATCTTCTATAGTAGATAATGGTGCTGGTACAGGATGAACAGTTTACCCTCCTCTAGCAGGAGCTATTGCACACGGGGGTGCATCTGTAGATCTAGCTATTTTTTCACTGCACTTAGCAGGTGTATCATCTATTCTTGGTGCAGTGAATTTCATTACAACAGCAATTAATATACGATCAGAAAGTATAACTTTAGATCAAACACCTTTATTTGTATGATCTGTAGCTATTACAGCATTACTTCTCCTTCTTTCACTTCCAGTTTTAGCAGGAGCTATTACTATATTATTAACAGATCGAAATTTAAATACATCATTCTTTGACCCTGCAGGAGGGGGTGACCCAATTCTATATCAACATCTATTTTGATTCTTTGGACACCCAGAAGTTTATATTTTAATTCTACTGGGGTTCGGAATTATTTCACATATTGTATGTCAAGAAAGAGGAAAAATTGAATCATTTGGAACATTAGGTATAATTTATGCTATACTATCAATTGGACTAATAGGATTTATTGTATGAGCACATCATATATTTACAGTAGGAATGGATGTTGACACACGAGCATATTTTACATCAGCAACAATAATTATTGCTGTACCTACAGGAATTAAGGTATTTAGATGATTAGCTACATTATATGGAACTAAATTCAAGTTCAATCCACCATTATTATGAGCTCTAGGATTTATTTTCCTATTTACAATTGGTGGATTAACAGGATTAGTATTAGCAAATTCATCACTTGATATTGTATTACATGATACATATTATGTAGTAGCCCACTTTCATTATGTATTATCTATAGGAGCAGTATTTGCAATTATAGGAGGTGTCATTCAATGATATCCACTATTTACAGGATTAACTATAAATAATACATGATTAAAAATCCAATTTACAATTATATTCATTGGAGTAAATTTAACATTCTTTCCTCAACACTTCCTAGGATTAGCAGGAATACCTCAACGATACTCTGACTACCCAGACGCATATACATCATGAAACGTAGTATCAAGAATTGGGTCTACAATTTCTATTGTAGGAATCATTATATTCATTGTAATTATATGAGAAAGAATGATTACAAACCGAGCAATTATATTTAGAGCTAACATAAGAAGATCAACAGAATGACTACAAAATAACCCTCCTGCAGAACATAGTTACTCAGAATAACCATTAATCTCTAGATTCTAATATGGCAGATTAGTGCAGTAGATTTAAGCTCTACAAATAAAGGTTTGACCTTTTATTAGAAAATATTTATTAATGGCAACATGATCAAATTTATCTCTTCAAGATGGAGCTTCACCATTAATGGAGCAATTATCATTCTTTCATGATCATACTATGGTTGTATTATTATTAATTACAGTAATTGTAGGTTATGCCCTAAGTTATATATTATTTATTGCCTATACTAACCATAATATACTTCATGGACATTTAAATGAAACAATCTGAACAGCTTTACCAGCAATTACATTAATTTTTATTGCCCTTCCATCATTATGACTATTATATTTACTTGATGATTCAGTAGATGCAATAATTACAATTAAAACCATTGGACGACAATGATATTGAAGATATGAATATTCAGACTTCATAGACGTAGAATTTGACACTTATATAACACCAGAACAAGACCTAGAAAATGATGGATTCCGACTACTAGATGTAGATAACCGAACAATCCTACCAATAAATACAGAAGTACGAGTATTAACAAGAGCATCAGATGTTCTACACTCATGAGCAGTTCCTGCATTAGGGGTTAAAATTGATGCAACGCCAGGTCGGTTAAATCAAGGAACATTCACAATAAATCGACCTGGATTATTCTTTGGACAATGCTCAGAAATCTGTGGAGCAAACCACAGATTTATACCAATTGTAATTGAAAGAACTTCAGTAAATTTATTTATTAAGTGATTATCTAAGATAATTTAAGGAGTTAGTTAAAATAAATAACATTAGAGGGTCAATCTAAAGTAACTAAGAAAAATTAGTACACCTTGAAATTCATCAGATGACTGAAAGTAAGTAATGATCTCTTAAACCAAATAATAGTAAATTAACGACTACTTCTGATGGGGAAATTATATCCAAATCCCTCAAATATCCCCTCTTATATGATTCTCACTATTCATTATATTTTCAGCTACATTAATCTTGTTTAATCAAATAAACTTCTTCTCATTTAAACCTAACCTTATTAAAAGAGCAGAAAAAGGAACAATTGAAATAAAAAAACTTAAATTGAAAATGATAACAAATCTATTCTCACCATTTGACCCATCAACTAACATCTTTAATTTATCATTAAATTGAACTAGAACATTTCTAGGACTATTATTAATCCCATCACTATTTTGACTTACACCATCACGAATTAACATTATCTGAAATAAACTAAATTTAACCTTACATAATGAATTTAAAACACTTCTTGGACCAAAATCATTTAATGGAACAACATTCATTTTCATCTCAGTTTTTATTATAATATTATTTAACAATTTCATAGGATTATTCCCTTATATTTTTACTAGAACAAGACATTTAGCATTAACATTTGCAATTGCCCTACCTATATGGCTAAGATTTATATTATTTGGATGAATTAACCATACTAATCATATATTTACACACCTTGTACCACAAGGTACACCGCCTGCATTAATATCATATATAGTACTAATTGAAACAATTAGTAATGTTATTCGACCAGGTACATTAGCAGTACGGTTGGCAGCAAATATAATTGCAGGACACTTATTATTAACCTTATTAGGAAACACAGGACCATCTATAGCAATAAACTTAATCTCATTACTAATTATTGGACAAATACTTCTATTAATTCTAGAATCAGCAGTAGCAATAATTCAAGCCTATGTTTTCTCAATTCTAAGAACTCTATATTCTAGAGAAGTATATTAAACCTATGTTAACAACTCACTCAAACCACCCATTCCACTTAGTAGACTATAGACCTTGACCATTAACAGGAGCAATTGGAGCAATAGTCCTAGTATCAGGACTAGCAAAATGATTCCACCTATTTAATATTAACTTATTCATAATTGGATTTGGAATTACCCTACTAACTATAATTCAATGATGACGAGATGTAGTACGAGAAGGAACATATCAAGGATTACATACAGGATTTGTATCAATTGGATTACGATGAGGAATAATTTTATTTATTGCATCACAGTGTTATTAGGACTATACTTTACAATACTTCAAGCATATGAATA
Organism: Schistocerca gregaria; assembly: GCF_023897955.1. Lineage (NCBI taxonomy): Eukaryota > Metazoa > Arthropoda > Insecta > Orthoptera > Acrididae > Schistocerca > Schistocerca gregaria. Next base: position 18,576,103 of record NC_064925.1, read on the forward strand.
TTGAGAAGCACCTTTTACCATTGCAGATGCAGTTTATGGATCAACATTCTTTGTTGCAACAGGATTCCATGGTTTACACGTAATTATTGGAACAATCTTTTTATCAACATGTCTACTTCGACACTCAATAAATCAATTTTCACCAAGACATCACTTTGGATTTGAAGCAGCAGCATGATACTGACACTTCGTAGACGTAGTATGATTATTCTTATATATCTCTATTTATTGATGAGGTAGATAATTGTTTTTCTAGTATAAATAGTACATTTGACTTCCAATCAGAAAGCTTGATATAAATCAAGAAAAACAATTCTAATTCTATCAACAAGAGTTTTCATTAGATTTATTATTCCAATAATTGTTATAATCCTGGCAACAACACTATCAAAAAAATTAATTAATGATCGAGAAAAAAGATCACCATTTGAATGTGGGTTTGATCCAAAAAGATCAGCACGAATACCATTCTCAATACGATTCTTCCTAATCGCAGTAATCTTTTTAATTTTTGATGTAGAAATTGCACTAATTCTACCAATTGTAATTATTTTTAAAACTTCAGACATTATAATCTGAACAGTATCAACAATATTTTTTATTCTAGTTCTATTAGGAGGACTATACCATGAATGAAACCAAGGAGCATTACAATGAGCAGAATAAAGGGTTGTAGTTAAATATAACATTTGGGTTGCATTCAAAAAGTATTGATATTATCAATCAACCTTAAATAGAATAAGAAGCGAAATATTGCAGTCAGTTTCGACCTGGAAGATTGGTATGTACTACCCTTATTCTTATTAATTGAAGCCAAAAAGAGGCGTATTACTGTTAATAATATAATTGAACTATAATAGTTCCAATTAAAGAAATGTAAAGCCAATATGAAAGCTGCTAACTTTTTATATTAGCGGTTAAACTCCGTTAACATTTCTAAAATTTATATAGTTTAAATAAAACATTACATTTTCACTGTAAAAGTAATATATCTATATTTATAAATACTTAAAAGTAAAAATACTTCCTTAACATCTTCAGTGTCACGCTCTAATTATAAGCTATTTAAGTAAACGAAAAACAATATTACCAAAATAAATATTCAAAAAATAAAAGTTAAAAGATAAATCTTGAAATTAGAATCATATCAACCTTGAATATAACCAATTAAATAAATAAATAATCTATATAAACCTTGACCACCAAGTAATTCACCTCAACCATAATCAAATGACTTAGATGAATAATAACCTATTTTTAAAGGAATATATCTAATAAACTTAGTTGAAAGAAAAGGTATAAATCATATAGAACCAGCAAATCTAACAAAAGAAAGTATACTTAAAGAAAATAAATTATGAGAAAAATCAAAATTAGAAATAAGATAACCTAAATAAGCACCTAAAATAACAACTGTAATAGTTAAAAACTTTAAATAATAAGGTAAAGCAATCACATGAGGAATAGGAAAAATTAATCAAGATAAAAGACTACCACCAAAAACAGCAACAAACAATAGACCAATTATTCCAAATGAAATATAATAACCCTTATCATCAAAAGAAAATCTAGAATAAAAATTATTATCACCAGATATTGAATAATAAAACAAACGAAAAGAATAAGAAGCAGTTAAACCAGTAGAAAAAAAATAAAGAAAAAAAATTTAACAATTAATTCATCTTAAACAAACCATCTCAAGAATTAAATCCTTTGAATAAAATCCCGCTAAAAAAGGTATTCCACACAACGATAAACTAGAAACATTAAAACAAACTGAAGTTAAAGGTATGAAATTAACAATTGATCCTATAAAACGAATATCCTGAGAATCCTTCAAATTATGAATTATTGAACCTGCACATATAAATAATAATGCCTTAAATAAAGCATGAGCCAATAAATGAAAAAATGCAAGCTTTGGATAACCTATAGCCAAAATTCTTATTATTAAACCAAGTTGTCTTAAAGTAGAAAGAGCAATAATCTTCTTTAAATCAAACTCAAAATTAGCGCCCAATCCAGCCATAAATATAGTTATACAACCAATTAAAAGTAAAAATCAACCACAATTATAAGTATCCAATATTGGTCTAAAACGAATTAATAAATAAACACCAGCAGTAACAATAGTAGAAGAATGAACTAAAGCAGAAACAGGAGTAGGAGCTGCTATAGCAGCAGGAAGTCATGAAGAGAAAGGAATCTGAGCTCTCTTAGTTATAGCTGCTAAAACAATTAATATAGTAATGAGCTTTATTTCAAAAGAATTAGAAATAAAATCATAATAATAAATATAATTTCAACCACCAAAATTTAACATTCATGCAATAGAAATTAAAATAGCAACATCACCAATACGATTAGAAAGTGCAGTTAATATACCAGCGCTATAAGATTTTACATTTTGATAATAAATAACTAAACAATAAGAAACTAAACCTAAACCATCTCAACCTAATAAAATTCTAATTAAAGTAGGACTAATAATTAAAAAACCTATAGGAAGAATAAATATTAAAACAATAATAATAAAACGATTAATATTCTTTTCACCAGATATATAATCCTCTCTATAATAAATAACCAAAGAAGAAATATATATAACAAAAGATATAAAAATAAGAGATATTCAATCCAAAATTAAAGTTATAACAACTATAGAACCATTTAAATTGAAAAGCTCTCACTCAACAAAAACTCTATAATCAATTATTAAATAATAAATACCTAAAATAAAAATTATAGTTCTCGAAATAAACAAAGAAAAAAACTCAAAGAACAAATAGAAAATAAATTCACGACCTAAGATGAAAAACTTCATATCATTGATTCCACAAAACAATATTTTTAATTAAAATACTTAAGCAAACTAAACAAAGAAATATTCACCCTTTAAACAGAGAATATTTAAAGGCAATCAATGTAAAAGTAAAAGATGATATTCACGAAAATAACCAAGAGAACAAGTATAAACACCAGAATAATAATTCCCATGCTGAGAATAAGAATATATATACAAAGTATAAACAGCTCTAAAAAAAGATAAAAAAATCAAAGCAAAGAATCTAAAAGAAGATCAAGATATAATTCTATTTAATAATCTAATTTCACCTACCAAATTTAAAGAAGGAGGAGCAGCCATATTTGATGATCTTAAAAAAAATCATCATAAAGCCATTCTTGGCATCAAATTAATTATACCCTTGTTAATTAATAATCTTCGTCTACCTAAACGTTCATAAATAATATTAGATAAACAAAATAAACCAGAAGAACATAAACCATGACCAACCATTAGAGAAAGAGAACCTACACAACCTCATCAATTCATAGTCATCAATCCACCAATAACCATTCTTATATGAGCAACAGAAGAATATGCAATTAAAGACTTTAAATCAACCTGACGAAAACAAATAAATCTTACAATAACACCCCCAGATAAACCTAAAGACAATCAAAAATAATTAAACTTTAAACCCAAATAAGAAATAACCTTTATAACACGAAAAATACCATAACCACCTAACTTTAATAAAACACCAGCAAGAATTATTCTACCTGAAATAGGGGCCTCTACATGAGCCTTAGGAAGTCATAATTGAACCAAAAACATAGGTATCTTAACTAAAAAAGCCAAAATTATAAATACATAAAACATAAAATAATAAGAACCAAAATCAACCAATAAAGGAAAATATAAAGTATTAGAAAAATCATAAACCTTAAATAAAACTAATAATAAAGGTAATCTAGCAACCAAAGTATAAAAAATTAAATAAACACCAGCCTGCAAACGCTCAGGTTGATAACCCCAACCCAAAATTAAAAGTAAAGCAGGAACTAATCTAGCCTCAAAAAAAATATAAAAAGAAAGAAGACTTAATCTAGCAAATGAACAATAAAGCATAATTATTAAAATCAAAACCATAAAAACAAAAAAATTAGAATGATATGAACTTAAATAAACTGAACCTCTAGCAGTGATTATTAAAGAACAAATCCAAAAACTAAGTAAAATTAAACTAAAAGAAAAATAATCAATACCAAAATAATATCTAATTATATTCAAATCAGCATATGAATAAACACAAATTATAAAAACAAAACCCGACAGAAACATTAAAGAATGAACCAACCATCAACAATTATTTAATAAACAAAGAGGGATCAAAAAAATAGTTATAAATAAATACTTTAACATAAAGATAAACCAAAAGAATTAAAAAAATCATTACCATGAGAACGAATTATTGAAACTAAAATAGAAAGACCTAAAGCACCCTCACAAACAGAAAAAACTAAAAAAATAACAGGAAAAAAATAATCATAATCAAACTCAATAAGAAAAACAATAACTAACATAAATAAAGAAAGAACAATATATTCTAATCTCAAAAGAACCATTAATAAATGTTTACGTTTAGAAGAAAAAACATAAACACCAGCAAAATAAATCAATAAAGAAGTAAAAATAGAGAATATAAACATTAGTTTTAATAGTTTGAAAAAAACGCCGGTCTTGTAAACCGGAAATAAGTCCAGCCCCCACTTTTAAAACTTCAGAGGTGGAAAAGCTTCCATCATCGGTCCCCAAAACCGGTTTTTTAAATAAACTAACCCCTGAAATGATCAAAATAATAATTATATCATTATCAAATGTAATAAATATTAATTTTATTAAGTTAAGACAACCAATATCAATAATGCTTTTTATTATCCTTCAAACCTTCCTAGTTGGATTAATAACAGGAACAATAATAGAAAGATATTGATTATCATATATTTTATTTTTAACATTTCTTGGTGGTATACTAGTATTATTTATTTACATTACAAGAATTGCATCAAACGAAATATTTCAGCCTAAATCAATCACTATAATTATTACATTAATAATGTGAGTATTTATCATATTAATATTAATTATTCTAGATATATCTATATTTATAGACTTTTTCAAAAACACCGAAACTATAAATATTGATAATTCAATCAATTATCAAGAAATAACAATATCTTTAGAAAAATTATATAATAGACCAACATTCATTATTACAATAATAATAATAATTTATTTATTTTTAGCACTACTAGCAGTTGTTAAAATCACCAATATTAATCAGGGACCTATTCGTAAAATAAGATAATTACTAATGAATAAACCCTTACGATTAAGACATCCTTTAATTAAAATTATTAATAACTCTTTAATTGACTTACCTGCCCCAACAAATATTTCATTTTGATGAAATTTTGGATCCCTATTAGGGTTATGTTTGGTGATTCAAATCGTAACTGGACTATTTTTAGCTATACATTATACATCAAATATTGAAATAGCATTCAGTAGTGTAGTACACATCTGCCGAGACGTAAATAATGGTTGAATTATCCGAACCTTACACGCAAATGGAGCATCTATATTTTTTATTTGTATTTACTTACATGTAGGACGGGGAATTTACTATGGATCTTATATATATATACATACCTGAATAATTGGTACAGTGATTTTATTTTTAGTTATAGCAACTGCATTTATAGGTATATGTCTTACCCTGAGGCCAAATATCTTTTTGAGGTGCAACAGTAATTACTAATTTATTATCAGCAATCCCATACTTAGGAACAGATTTAGTCCAATGAGTATGAGGAGGATTCGCTGTTGATAATGCAACATTAAATCGATTCTTCACATTCCATTTTGTATTACCATTTATTATTGCTGCTATAGCAGCAATTCATTTATTTTTTCTTCACCAAACAGGATCTAATAATCCTCTTGGACTAAATGGAGATATTGAAAAAATTCCATTCCATCCATACTTTACCTTTAAGGATTCTATTACATTTGTAATAATTACATCATTATTAATTATACTATGTTTAATTAATCCTTACCTATTAGGAGATCCAGATAACTTTGTACCTGCCAACCCATTAGTAACACCAGTTCACATTCAACCAGAATGATATTTCCTATTTGCATATGCAATTCTACGATCTATCCCTAATAAGTTAGGAGGTGTTATTGCATTATTTTTATCAATTAGAATCTTAATAATTTTACCATTTTATAATAAAACACCATTCCGAGGCATTCAATTTTACCCTATTAATCAAATTTTATTCTGAATTATAGTAGTTGTTGTATGCTAACTAACGTGAATTGGTAAACGACCTGTTGAAGAACCTTATATTATAACAGGTCAAATCTTAACAATTATTTACTTCACATATTTCTTAATTAATGTCCATGTCGCAAACGCATGAGATAAATTAATTAAGGAATAAAGTTAATTAGCTTAGGAAAAGCATATGTTTTGAAAACATAAAATTAGAAGTTTAACTCTTCTATTAACTTTTCTAAAAAAATTTCACTAAACAAATGAGATAAATAAAATCTTTAAACCAACAAAGAAAATAAAAAAATTCAAAGATAAAGGTAAAAAACTTTTTCAAGCTAAGTACATTAATTTATCATAACGGAACCGTGGTAATGTTCCACGAACCCAAATAAAACCAAAAGATATAATAGCAAGCTTAATAAAAAATATAAAAGAATAAAAATCACCGCCCAAAAAAATTAAAGCCAATAACATTCTTATGAAGACAATTCTAGTATATTCAGCTAAAAAAATTAAAGTAAAACCACCCGCACCATACTCAATATTAAATCCTGAAACTAACTCAGATTCCCCTTCAGCAAAATCAAAAGGAGTACGATTAGTTTCAGCTAAGCAAGAAGCAAAACAAGCTAAAGCTAAAGGAAAAGAAATAATAATAAATCAACAATAAAGCTTATAGTTTATAAAATCAAACATATTAAAACTACCAATTAAAATAATTAAAGACAATAAAATTAAAGCTAAACTAACTTCATAAGAAATTGTTTGAGCAACAGAACGAAGAGAACCTAATAATGAATAATTTGAATTAGAAGATCAACCAGCAATTATAACAGTATAAACACCTAATCTAGTACAACATAAAAAAAATAAAAATCCATAAGAAAAAGAACACATATAAGTTAAATAAGGAAAAATTACTCAAACGGCTAAAGAAATCATTAAATTAAAAACAGGGGAAAAATAATAAAGTAGGTAATTAGATATAATAGGAATTGGCTGCTCCTTACAAATTAACTTAATAGCATCTCTAAATGGCTGAGGAATTCCAACAAAACCTACCTTATTTGGACCCTTTCGAATCTGAATATAACCTAAAACCTTACGCTCTAATAAAGTTAAAAAGGCAACACTAATTAAAACACAAATAACCAATAAAAGAAAATTCAAAATAAATATAAATAAATCATAAAGTATCAATACTATTTGTAGAAAAAGTCTACATAAATGAATTCTAAATTCAACACATTAATCTGTCAAAATAGTAAATAAATTAATATTAATCAATATAACAAAAAATATTTTAACCATATGGTCCTTTCGTACTAATATGGATTAACAATCTTAGGATATTAACCGACCTGGCTCACGCCGGTCTGAACTCAGATCATGTAAGAATTTAAAGGTCGAACAGACCTAATCATTGGGCTCCTGCACCCAAAATTATTCTTAATCCAACATCGAGGTCGCAATCTGCTTTGTCGATATGAGCTCTCAAAAACAATTACGCTGTTATCCCTAAGGTAACTTAATCTTATGATCATAAATTATGGATCAAAATAACAAACATAAATAAATGATATAATAATGAAGAGTTTATCTATTCTTCATGTCACCCCAACAAAACATCATCATTAAATATAGAAAGACAAACAAAAAACTATATAAAAGTAAAATGTCAAGCTCTATAGGGTCTTCTCGTCCTAAAGAAGAATTTAAGCCTTTTGACTCAAAAGTTAAATTCAAAAATTTATTAAGAGACAGTTGATTTCTCGTCAAGCCATTCATTCCAGCCACTAATTAAGAGACTAATGATTATGCTACCTTTGCACGGTCAAAATACCGCGGCTCTTTAAAAATACGCTCAGTGAGCAGGCCAGACCTCAAAATATAAACAAGAGGACATGTTTTTGATAAACAGGCGGAAATCAATTTTGCCTAGTTCCTTATAATAAGTTCACAAGGTAAAAATTTCATACAAATAAATATACTAATTCTATCATTATTACAAAAATTTTAAAATTAAATTAATAATCTTAATAAAAAACCTAAAATATTTATAAAATCAAAATAAAAAATAATGAACTAAAACGTAATCTTAAAGATAGCTGGTTTAAAGCTTACTATTATATTTCTATAAAATAAATTATAGGTTATTAACTTCAAAGCTTATCCCTTAAAGAATAAATAAGTTAATATTTTTACTTAAAAAATTAAATAAAAACAAATAACTTTAAAAAATTAAATTTTTTCTTAAGAAACTAGATATCTTGGGAAACGATTAACATCTCATTTCTATAAATAATTTAATAATAATTATGATACATTAACTATAAATTATTTATAAATCAACCCAAATCGAGACAAGTAAAATAAATACTAAAATTTTGATAAACCCTGATACAAAAGGTACAATAAATAAAATCTACTTAAAAAAATTTAAAATAATATTTCATAAAACACTTACATTACCAATAAACTATAATTTAAAAAATCAATTCTATAAAATATACTAAGACAAAAATACAATAAAATTATTTATATTAAATAATTAAATAAACAAAAAATAAATATAATAAAATAAATAATCAAGATATCCTGATTTGCACAGAAAAATTTTCAGTGTAAATGAAACACTTTACTAATAACATTTCACCTTACAAATTTATATTTCAACCCTAATAATATAAACAACTGTTTTAACCAATAATATTCACTTGTATCAATCGTATTACCGCAGCTACTGGCACGAATTATGCCGATTCTAAATCAATTGCTAAATCCAAAATCACTTGATAATTAAATCAAATTACTGCAAAAAGAACATTTAGTCTAACAAAACTTACATATAATACAAAGAAAAAGTGAATAAACAAGCAAGAATAAAACTTTTAAAAATAAAAAATAAGAAAATTTTAAATCTATTAATTCAGGAAAAAATAAAAGATTCAAATATTTAAAGAAAAAAAAGAAAAAAACCACAAACATTAACAAAAAAAAAAGAAACGCCCCTATGTATGACCACAACAACTTCTCTATTATATATAATTAAAGATTAATATGGAACATGTATAGCAATAAATGTATTATATTCTTTCTTATTTAATCTTTCCTTTCACTAATAAATAAAGAAAGATTAAATAATATAATAAATATATTTTATATAATTATGTAATTTAATATAATATGTTATTAATATGAATTCTTTTTTTTATATTAAGTTAACTTTCATATATATTAGTTAAATAATCTAATTATAGATAATTTACATAATTATATTATTATAATTAATATAATTATTTATATTAATTATAATATTTTATATTTAAATTAATAATTTTATTTATTATATCCAATTATAATAATATTAAATATTAAATTACATATTATTATATATATTATATTATAATAACCTATTTTAAGCTAAAAACGTAAGTAGCTATAATCCTAGGTAAATAATTGCATTAAAATAATCAATTGATAATGGTAAGATGAACTTATAATACTTTAATTTCAATTAAATGTAATATATTAATATAAATTATTTATTATATATATATATATAAAAAATAAAATGAGCAGGATAAATTAATCCTAATTAAACAAAATAATACATAAAAGAATTAAAAAAAAAACTTTCGATTTATATATTAAATAAATGAAGTGCCTGATTAAAGGGTTACCTTGATAGGGTAAATAAAGTAAATAAAATTACCTTCATTAAAATTACATAAGATAGAATTAAACTACCTCCTTTAGTATCAAAAACTAACGTGCATCATACACCTTAATGTAAAAAGGTAAGCTAAACAAGCTAATGTGTTCATACACCATTTATAGAGGTATCAATCCTCTCCTTTTTAATGACCAACAACTCTACAAAACTTCTCTTCCTATCAACATTAATGATAGGAACGATCCTGTCCATTTCATCAAATTCCTGATTTGGGGTTTGAATAGGACTTGAGATCAACTTACTTTCATTTATTCCGCTCCTAACAAGAAATAAAAATATAATAATAAATGAATCATCAATTAAATATTTTATTGTCCAAGCAATAGCATCGACAATATTATTATTTTCAATTTTGCTGATTCAAATAAAATATCCCATGGGATGGGAAACAGAATTTATCCCATCAATAATAATTAGATGTAGACTATTATTAAAGATTGGAGCTGCACCTTCCCATTTCTGATTTCCAGTAGTTATAGGAGCATCAAGATGAAATAATTGTTTAACATTAATAACATGACAAAAAATCGCCCCAATAATGGTCTTATCTTATTGTATTCAATTAAGAACTTTTATTTGAACAATTATTATCTTAAGAATTATTATTGGGGCAATAGGAGGTTTAAATCAAACATCCTTACGACAACTTTTAGCATATTCATCAATCAGACATCTAGGTTGAATAATTAGATCATTAACAGTCAGAGAAAACATCTGAGAACTATACTTCATTATTTACTCACTATTAAGATTAATTATAGTTTTATTATTTAAGCAAATAAATTTATTTTTCATAAATCAAATTTATTCAGCCAGAAATATAAAAACCGAAATTAAATTCATAATATTCTTATCTTTATTATCTTTAGGTGGACTACCACCATTCCTTGGATTCTTACCAAAATGAATTGTAATACAATCATTAATAGAAAACAATATAACAACTATTATAACTATTATAGTTGTATTAACTACAATTACACTCTACTACTATATACATATTAGATTCTCAGCTCTAATTATATCATACACAGAAAATTCGTGATCTATAAAGATAAAGTCCCAAAAATCAAGAATCATTCTTCCTATAACAGTAATAATTTCAACAATAGGATTGATTTCAACATCAACCTTAATTTCATTATACTAAGGACTTAAGTTAATCAAACTAATAACCTTCAAAGTTATAATTAAAAGAATAATCTTTTAGGCCTTAGTAAAATTTTACACCTCTAGAATTGCAGTCTAGAATCATAATTGAATATAAGACCTAAATATGATAAGAGAGAAAACATCTCATAAGTAGATTTACAGTCTACCACCTAAAATTCAGCCATCTTACCGCAAAAATGATCATTCTCAACAAACCATAAGGACATTGGTACTTTATACTTCATATTTGGAGCATGAGCAGGAATAGTAGGAACATCAATAAGAATACTTATTCGTGCTGAACTTGGCCAACCCGGATCTCTAATTGGGGATGACCAGATTTATAATGTTATTATTACAGCTCACGCATTCGTAATAATTTTCTCTATAGTAATACCTATTATAATTGGTGGATTTGGTAATTGACTTGTTCCACTAATAATTGGTGCACCAGATATAGCATTTCCACGAATAAATAATATAAGTTTTTGATTACTACCACCTTCACTAACCCTTCTTCTTACATCTTCTATAGTAGATAATGGTGCTGGTACAGGATGAACAGTTTACCCTCCTCTAGCAGGAGCTATTGCACACGGGGGTGCATCTGTAGATCTAGCTATTTTTTCACTGCACTTAGCAGGTGTATCATCTATTCTTGGTGCAGTGAATTTCATCACAACAGCAATTAATATACGATCAGAAAGTATAACTTTAGATCAAACACCTTTATTTGTATGATCTGTAGCTATTACAGCATTACTTCTCCTTCTTTCACTTCCAGTTTTAGCAGGAGCTATTACTATATTATTAACAGATCGAAATTTAAATACATCATTCTTTGACCCTGCAGGAGGGGGTGACCCAATTCTATATCAACATCTATTTTGATTCTTTGGACACCCAGAAGTTTATATTTTAATTCTACCGGGGTTCGGAATTATTTCACATATTGTATGTCAAGAAAGAGGAAAAATTGAATCATTTGGAACATTAGGTATAATTTATGCTATACTATCAATTGGACTAATAGGATTTATTGTATGAGCACATCATATATTTACAGTAGGAATGGATGTTGACACACGAGCATATTTTACATCAGCAACAATAATTATTGCTGTACCTACAGGAATTAAGGTATTTAGATGATTAGCTACATTATATGGAACTAAATTCAAGTTCAATCCACCATTATTATGAGCTCTAGGATTTATTTTCCTATTTACAATTGGTGCATTAACACGATTAGTATTAGCAAATTCATCACTTGATATTGTATTACATGATACATATTATGTAGTAGCCCACTTTCATTATGTATTATCTATAGGAGCAGTATTTGCAATTATAGGAGGTGTCATTCAATGATATCCACTATTTACAGGATTAACTATAAATAATACATGATTAAAAATCCAATTTACAATTATATTCATTGGAGTAAATTTAACATTCTTTCCTCAACACTTCCTAGGATTAGCAGGAATACCTCGACGATACTCTGACTACCCAGACGCATATACATCATGAAACGTAGTATCAAGAATTGGGTCTACAATTTCTATTGTAGGAATCATTATATTCATTGTAATTATATGAGAAAGAATGATTACAAACCGAGCAATTATATTTAGAGCTAACATAAGAAGATCAACAGAATGACTACAAAATAACCCTCCTGCAGAACATAGTTACTCAGAATTACCATTAATCTCTAGATTCTAATATGGCAGATTAGTGCAGTAGATTTAAGCTCTACAAATAAAGGTTTGACCTTTTATTAGAAAATATTTATTAATGGCAACATGATCAAATTTATCTCTTCAAGATGGAGCTTCACCATTAATGGAGCAATTATCATTCTTTCATGATCATACTATGGTCATATTATTATTAATTACAGTAATTGTAGGTTATGCCCTAAGTTATATATTATTTATTGCCTATACTAACCGTAATATACTTCATGGACATTTAATTGAAACAATCTGAACAGCTTTACCAGCAATTACATTAATTTTTATTGCCCTTCCATCATTACGACTATTATATTTACTTGATGATTCAGTAGATGCAATAATTACAATTAAAACCATTGGACGACAATGATATTGAAGATATGAATATTCAGACTTCATAGACGTAGAATTTGACACTTATATAACACCAGAACAAGACCTAGAAAATGATGGATTCCGACTACTAGATGTAGATAACCGAACAATCCTACCAATAAATACAGAAGTACGAGTATTAACAAGAGCATCAGATGTTCTACACTCATGAGCAGTTCCTGCATTAGGGGTTAAAACTGATGCAACGCCAGGTCGGTTAAATCAAGGAACATTCACAATAAATCGACCTGGATTATTCTTTGGACAATGCTCAGAAATCTGTGGAGCAAACCACAGATTTATACCAATTGTAATTGAAAGAACTTCAGTAAATTTATTTATTAAGTGATTATCTAAGATAATTTAAGGAGTTAGTTAAAATAAATAACATTAGTGTGTCAATCTAAAATAACTAAAAAAAATTAGTACACCTTGAAATTCATCAGATGACTGAAAGTAAGTAATGGTCTCTTAAACCAAATAATAGTAAATTAACGACTACTTCTGATGGGGAAATTATATCCAAATCCCTCAAATATCCCCTCTTATATGATTCTCACTATTCATTATATTTTCAGCTACATTAATCTTGTTTAATCAAATAAACTTCTTCTCATTTAAACCTAACCTTATTAAAAGAGCAGAAAAAGGAACAATTGAAATAAAAAACTTAAATTGAAAATGATAACAAATCTATTCTCAACATTTGACCGATCAACTAACATCTTTAATTTATCATTAAATTGAACTAGAACATTTCTAGGACTATTATTAATCCCATCACTATTTTGACTTACACCATCACGAATTAACATTATCTGAAATAAACTAAATTTAACCTTACATAATGAATTTAAAACACTTCTTGGACCAAAATCATTTAATGGAACAACATTCATTTTCATCTCAATTTTTATTATAATATTATTTAACAATTTCATAGGATTATTCCCTTATATTTTTACTAGAACAAGACATTTAGAATTAACATTTGCAATTGCCCTACCTATATGGCTAAGATTTATATTATTTGGATGAATTAACCATACTAATCATATATTTACACACCTTGTACCACAAGGTACACTGCCTGCATTAATATCATTTATAGTACTAATTGAAACAATTAGTATGTTATTCGACCAGGTACATTAGCAGTACGGTTGGCAGCAAATATAATTGCAGGACACTTATTATTAACCTTATTAGGAAACACAGGACCATCTATAGCAATAAACTTAATCTCATTACTAATTATTGGACAAATACTTCTATTAATTCTAGAATCAGCAGTAGCAATAATTCAAGCCTATGTTTTCTCAATTCTAAGAACTCTATATTCTAGAGAAGTATATTAAACCTATGTTAACAACTCACTCAAACCACCCATTCCACTTAGTAGACTATAGACCTTGACCATTAACAGGAGCAATTGGAGCAATAGTCCTAGTATCAGGACTAGCAAAATGATTCCACCTATTTAATATTAACTTATTCATAATTGGATTTGGAATTACCCTACTAACTATAATTCAATGATGACGAGATATAGTACAAGAAGGAACATATCAAGGATTACATACAGGATTTGTATCAATTGGATTACGATGAGGAATAATTTTATTTATTGCATCAGAGGTATTATTTTTCGTTTCTTTTTTTTGAGCATTCTTTAGAAGAAGATTAGCACCAACAATTGAACTAGGAATACTATGACCTCCAATAGGAATTCAACCCTTTAACCCTATACAAATTCCATTACTTAATACAGCTATTCTTTTAGCATCAGGAGTAACAGTAACATGAGCACATCATAGTTTAATGGAATCTAATCATACTCAAGCACTACAAGGATTATTCTTCACAGTGTTATTAGGACTATACTTTACAATACTTCAAGCATATGAATATTGAGAAGCACCTTTTACCATTGCAGATGCAGTTTATGGATCAACATTCTTTGTTGCAACAGGATTCCATGGTTTACACGTAATTATTGGAACAATCTTTTTATCAACATGTCTACTTCGACACTCAATAAATCAATTTTCACCAAGACGTCACTTTGGATTTGAAGCAGCAGCATGATACTGACACTTCGTAGACGTAGTATGATTATTCTTATATATCTCTATTTATTGATGAGGTAGATAATTGTTTTTCTAGTATAAATAGTACATTTGACTTCCAATCAGAAAGCTTGATATAAATCAAGAAAAACAATTCTAATTCTATCAACAAGAGTTTTCATTAGATTTATTATTCCAATAATTGTTATAATCCTGGCAACAACACTATCAAAAAAATTAATTAATGATCGAGAAAAAAGATCACCATTGTAATGTGGGTTTGATCCAAAAAGATCAGCACGAATACCATTCTCAATACGATTCTTCCTAATCGCAGTAATCTTTTTAATTTTTGATGTAGAAATTGCACTAATTCTACCAATTGTAATTATTTTTAAAACTTCAGACATTATAATCTGAACAGTATCAACAATATTTTTTATTCTAGTTCTATTAGGAGGACTATACCATGAATGAAACCAAGGAGCATTACAATGAGCAGAATAAAGGGTTGTAGTTAAATATAACATTTGGGTTGCATTCAAAAAGTATTGATATTATCAATCAACCTTAAATAGAATAAGAAGCGAAATATTGCAGTCAGTTTCGACCTGGAAGATTGGTATGTACTACCCTTATTCTTTTTAATTGAAGCCAAAAAGAGGCGTATTACTGTTAATAATATAATTGAACTATAATAGTTCCAATTAAGGAAATGTAAAGCCAATATGAAAGCTGCTAACTTTTTATATTAGCGGTTAAACTCCGTTAACATTTCTAAAATTTATATAGTTTAAATAAAACATTACATTTTCACTGTAAAAATAATATATCTATATTTATAAATACTTAAAAGTAAAAATACTTCCTTAACATCTTCAGTGTCACGCTCTAATTATAAGCTATTTAAGTAAACGAAAAACAATATTACCAAAATAAATATTCAAAAAATAAAAGTTAAAAGATAAATCTTGAAATTAGAATCATATCAACCTTGAATATAACCAATTAAATAAATAAATAATCTATATAAACCTTGACCACCAAGTAATTCACCTCAACCATAATCAAATGACTTAGATGAATAATAACCTATTTTTTAAGGAATATATCTAATAAACTTAGTTGAAAGAAAAGGTATAAATCATATAGAACCAGCAAATCTAACAAAAGAAAGTATACTTAAAGAAAATAAATTATGAGAAAAATCAAAATTAGAAATAAGATAACCTAAATAAGCACCTAAAATAACAACTGTAATAGTTAAAAACTTTAAATAATAAGGTAAAGCAATCACATGAGGAATAGGAAAAATTAATCAAGATAAAAGACTACCACCAAAAACAGCAACAAACAATAGACCAATTATTCCAAATGAAATATAATAACCCTTATCATCAAAAGAAAATCTAGAATAAAAATTATTATCACCAGATATTGAATAATAAAACAAACGAAAAGAATAAGAAGCAGTTAAACCAGTAGAAAAAAATAAAGAAAAAAAATTTAACAATTAATTCATCTTAAACAAACCATCTCAAGAATTAAATCCTTTGAATAAAATCCCGCTAAAAAAGGTATTCCACACAAAGATAAACTAGAAACATTAAAACAAACTGAAATTAAAGGTATGAAATTAACAATTGATCCTATAAAACGAATATCCTGAGAATCCTTCAAATTATGAATTATTGAACCTGCACATATAAATAATAATGCCTTAAATAAAGCATGAGCCAATAAATGAAAAAATGCAAGCTTTGGATAACCTATAGCCAAAATTCTTATTATTAAACCAAGTTGTCTTAAAGTAGAAAGAGCAATAATCTTCTTTAAATCAAACTCAAAATTAGCGCCCAATCCAGCCATAAATATAGTTATACAACCAATTAAAAGTAAAAATCAACCACAATTATAAGTACCCAATATTGGTCTAAAACGAATTAATAAATAAACACCAGCAGTAACAAGAGTAGAAGAATGAACTAAAGCAGAAACAGGAGTAGGAGCTGCTATAGCAGCAGGAAGTCATGAAGAGAAAGGAATCTGAGCTCTCTTATTGTAGCTGCTAAAACAATTAATATAGTAATGAGCTTTATTTCAAAAGAATTAGAAATAAAATCATAATAATAAATATAATTTCAACCACCAAAATTTAACATTCATGCAATAGAAATTAAAATAGCAACATCACCAATACGATTAGAAAGTGCAGTTAATATACCAGCACTATAAGATTTTACATTTTGATAATAAATAACTAAACAATAAGAAACTAAACCTAAACCATCTGTACCTAATAAAATTCTAATTAAATTAGGACTAACAATTAAAAAACCTATAGAAAGAATAAATATTAAAACAATAATAATAAAACGATTTATATTCTTTTCACCAGATGTATAATCCTCTCTATAATAAATAACCAAAGAAGAAATATATAAAAATAAGAGATATTCAATCCAAAATTAAAGTTATAACAACTATAGAACCATTTAAATTGAAAAGCTCTCACTCAACAAAAACTCTATAATCAATTATTAAATAATAAATACCTAAAATAAAAATTATAGTTCTCGAAATAAACAAAGAAAAAAAACTCAAAGAACAAATAGAAAATAAGTTCACGGCCTAAGATGAAAAACTTCATATCATTGATTCCACAAAACAATATTTTTAATTAAAATACTTAAGCAAACTAAACAAAGAAATATTCACCCTTTAAACAGTGAATATTTAAAGGCAATCAATGTAAAAGTAAAAGATGATATTCACGAAAATAACCAAGAGAACAAGTATAAACACCAGAATAATAATTCCCATGCTGAGAATAAGAATATATATACAAAGTATAAACAGCTCTAAAAAAAGATAAAAAAATCAAAGCAAAGAATCTAAAAGAAGATCAAGATATAATTCTATTTAATAATCTAATTTCACCTACCAAATTTAAAGAAGGAGGAGCAGCCATATTTGATGATCTTAAAAGAAATCATCATAAAGCCATTCTTGGCATCATATTAATTATACCCTTGTTAATTAATAATCTTCGTCTACCTAAACGTTCATAAATAATATTAGATAAACAAAATAAACCAGAAGAACATAAACCATGACCAACCATTAGAGAAAGAGAACCTACACAACCTCATCAATTCATAGTCATCAATCCACCAATAACCATTCTTATATGAGCAACAGAAGAATATGCAATTAAAGACTTTAAATCAACCTGACGAAAACAAATAAATCTTACAATAACACCCGCAGATAAACCTAAAGACAATCAAAAATAATTAAACTTTAAACGCAAATAAGAAATAACCTTTATAACACGAAAAATACCATAACCACCTAACTTTAATAAAACACCAGCAAGAATTATTCTACCTGAAATAGGGGCCTCTACATGAGCCTTAGGAAGTCATAAATGAACCAAAAACATAGGTATCTTAACTAAAAAAGCCAAAATTATAAATACATAAAACATAAAATAATAAGAACCAAAATCAACCAATAAAGGAAAATATAAAGTATTAGAAAAATCATAAACCTTAAATAAAACTAATAATAAAGGTAATCTAGCAACCAAAGTATAAAAAATTAAATAAACACCAGCCTGCAAACGCTCAGGTTGATAACCCCAACCCAAAATTAAAAGTAAAGTAGGAACTAATCTAGCCTCAAAAAAAATATAAAAAGAAAGAAGACTTAATCTAGCAAATGTCAATAAAGCATAATTATTAAAATCAAAACCATAAAAACAAAAAAATTAGAATGATATGAACTTAACAATATATTCTAATCTCAAAAGAACCATTAATAAATGTTTACGTTTAGAAGAAAAAACATAAACACCAGCAAAATAAATCAATAAAGAAGTAAAAATAGAGAATATAAACATTAGTTTTAATAGTTTAAAAAAAACGCCGGTCTTGTAAACCGGAAATAAGTCCAGCCCCCACTTTTAAAACTTCAGAGGTGGAAAAGCTTCCATCATCGGTCCCCAAAACCGGTATTTTAAATAAACTAACCCCTGAAATGATCAAAATAATAATTATATCATTACCAAATGTAATAAATATTAATTTTATTAAATTAAGACACCCAATATCAATAATGCTTTTTATTATCCTTCAAACCTTCCTAGTTGGATTAATAACAGGAACAATAATAGAAAGATATTGATTATCATATATTTTATTTTTAACATTTCTTGGTGGTATACTAGTATTATTCATTTACATTACAAGAATTGCATCAAACGAAATATTTCAGCCTAAATCAATCACTATAATTATTACATTAATAATGTGAGTATTTATCATATTAATATTAATTATTCTAGATATATCTATATTTATAGACTTTTTCAAAAACACCGAAACTATAAATATTGATAATTCAATCAATTATCAAGAAATAACAACATCTTTAGAAAAATTATATAATAGACCAACATTCATTATTACAATAATAATAATAATTTATTTATTTTTAGCACTACTAGCAGTTGTTAAAATCACCAATATTAATCAGGGACCTATTCGTAAAATAAGATAATTACTAATGAATAAACCCTTACGATTAAGACATCCTTTAATTAAAATTATTAATAACTCTTTAATTGACTTACCTGCCCCAACAAATATTTCATTTTGATGAAATTTTGGATCCCTATTAGGGTTATGTTTGGTAATTCAAATCGTAACTGGACTATTTTTAGCTATACATTATACATCAAATATTGAAATAGCATTCAGTAGTGTAGTACACATCTGCCGAGACGTAAATAATGGTTGAATTATCCGAACCTTACACGCAAATGGAGCATCTATATTTTTTATTTGTATTTACTTACATGTAGCACGGGAATTTACTATGGATCTTATATATATATACATACCTGAATAATTGGTACAGTGATTTTATTTTTAGTTATAGCAACTGCATTTATAGGATATGTCTTACCCTGAGGCCAAATATCTTTTTGAGGTACAACAGTAATTACTAATTTATTATCAGCAATCCCATACTTAGGAACAGATTTAGTCCAATGAGTATGAGGAAGATTCGCTGTTGATAATGCAACATTAAATCGATTCTTCACATTCCATTTTGTATTACCATTTATTATTGCTGCTATAGCAGCAATTCATTTATTTTTTCTTCACCAAACAGGATCTAATAATCCTCTTGGACTAAATGGAGATATTGAAAAAATTCCATTCCATCCATACTTTACCTTTAAGGATTCTATTACATTTGTAATAATAACATCATTATTAATTATACTATGTTTAATTAATCCTTACCTATTAGGGGATCCAGATAACTTTGTACCTGCCAACCCATTAGTAACACCAGTTCACATTCAACCAGAATGATATTTCCTATTTGCATATGCAATTCTACGATCTATCCCTAATAAGTTAGGAGGTGTTATTGCATTATTTTTATCAATTAGAATCTTAATAATTTTACCATTTTATAATAAAACACCATTCCGAGGCATTCAATTTTACCCTATTAATCAAATTTTATTCTGAATTATAGTAGTTGTTGTATGCTTACTAACGTGAATTGGTAAACGACCTGTTGAAGAACCTTATATTATAACAGGTCAAATCTTAACAATTATTTACTTCACATATTTCTTAATTAATGTCCATGTCGCAAACGCATGAGATAAATTAATTAAGGAATAAAGTTAATTAGCTTAGGAAAAGCATATGTTTTGAAAACATAAAATTAGAAGTTTAACTCTTCTATTAACTTTTCTCAAAAAATTTCACTAAACAAATGAGATAAATAAAATCTTTAAACCAACAAAGAAAATAAAAAAATTCAAAGATAAAGGTAAAAAACTTTTTCAAGCTAAGTACATTAATTTATCATAACGGAACCGTGGTAATGTTCCACGAACCCAAATAAAACCAAAAGATATAATAGCAAGCTTAATAAAAAATATAAAAGAATAAAAATCACCGCCCAAAAAAATTAAAGCCAATAACATTCTTATGAAGACAATTCTAGTATATTCAGCTAAAAAAATTAAAGTAAACCACCCGCACCATACTCAATATTAAATCCTGAAACTAACTCAGATTCCCCTTCAGCAAAATCAAAAGGAGTACGATTAGTTTCAGCTAAGCAAGAAGCAAAACAAGCTAAAGCTAAAGGAAAAGAAATAATAATAAATCAACAATAAAGCTGATAGTTTATAAAATCAAACATATTAAAACTACCAATTAAAATAATTAAAGACAATAAAATTAAAGCTAAACTAACTTCATAAGAAATTGTTTGAGCAACAGAACGAAGAGAACCTAATAATGAATAATTTGAATTAGAAGATCAACCAGCAATTATAACAGTATAAACACCTAATCTAGTACAACATAAAAAAAATAAAAATCCATAAGAAAAAGAACACATATAAGTTAAATAAGGAAAAATTACTCAAACGGCTAAAGAAATCATTAAATTAAAAACAGGGGAAAAATAATAAAGTAGGTAATTAGATATAATAGGAATTGGCTGCTCCTTACAAATTAACTTAATAGCATCTCTAAATGGCTGAGGAATTCCAACAAAACCTACCTTATTTGGACCCTTTCGAATCTGAATATAACCTAAAACCTTACGCTCTAATAAAGTTAAAAAGGCAACACTAATTAAAACACAAATAACCAATAAAAGAAAATTCAAAATAAATATAAATAAATCATAAAGTATCAATACTATTTGTAGAAAAAATCTACATAAATGAATTCTAAATTCAACACATTAATCTGTCAAAATAGTAAATAAATTAATATTAATCAATATAACAAAAAATATTTTAACCATATGGTCCTTTCGTACTAATATGGATTAACAATCTTAGGATAGAAACCGACCTGGCTCACGCCGGTCTGAACTCAGATCATGTAAGAATTTAAAGGTCGAACAGACCTAATCATTGGGCTCCTGCACCC
Organism: Schistocerca gregaria; assembly: GCF_023897955.1. Classification (NCBI taxonomy): domain Eukaryota; kingdom Metazoa; phylum Arthropoda; class Insecta; order Orthoptera; family Acrididae; genus Schistocerca; species Schistocerca gregaria. The sequence goes on from NC_064925.1 coordinate 18,598,291, forward strand.
AAAATTTTTCTTAATCCAACATCGAGGTCGCAATCTGCTTTGTCGATATGAGCTCTCAAAAACAATTACGCTGTTATCCCTAAGGTAACTTAATCTTATGATCATAAATTATGGATCAAAATAACAAACATAAATAAATGATATAATAATGAAGAGTTTATCTATTCTTCATGTCACCCCAACAAAACATCATCATTAAATATAGAAAGACAAACAAAAAACTATATAAAAGTAAAATGTCAAGCTCTATAGGGTCTTCTCGTCCTAAAGAAGAATTTAAGCCTTTTGACTCAAAAGTTAAATTCAAAAATTTATTAAGAGACAGTTGATTTCTCGTCAAGCCATTCATTCCAGCCACTAATTAAGAGACTAATGATTATGCTACCTTTGCACGGTCAAAATACCGCGGCTCTTTAAAAATACGCTCAGTGAGCAGGCCAGACCTCAAAATATAAACAAGAGGACATGTTTTTGATAAACAGGCGGAAATCAATTTTGCCTAGTTCCTTATAATAAGTTCACAAGGTAAAAATTTCATACAAATAAATATACTAATTCTATCATTATTACAAAAATTTTAAAATTAAATTAATAATCTTAATAAAAAACCTAAAATATTTATAAAATCAAAATAAAAAATAATGAACTAAAACGTAATCTTAAAGATAGCTGGTTTAAAGCTTACTATTATATTTCTATAAAATAAATTATAGGTTATTAACTTCAAAGCTTATCCCTTAAAGAATAAATAAGTTAATATTTTTACTTAAAAAATTAAATAAAAACAAATAACTTTAAAAAATTAAATTTTTTCTTAAGAAACTAGATATCTTGGGAAACGATTAACATCTCATTTCTATAAATAATTTAATAATAATTATGATACATTAACTATAAATTATTTATAAATCAACCCAAATCGAGACAAGTAAAATAAATACTAAAATTTTGATAAACCCTGATACAAAAGGTACAATAAATAAAATCTACTTAAAAAAATTTAAAATAATATTTCATAAAACACTTACATTACCAATAAACTATAATTTAAAAAATCAATTCTATAAAATATACTAAGACAAAAATACAATAAAATTACTTATATTAAATAATTAAATAAACAAAAAATAAATATAATAAAATAAATAATCAAGATATCCTGATTTGCACAGAAAAATTTTCAGTGTAAATGAAACACTTTACTAATAAGTTATATCTTGAAACTCTTCCTAGATACACTTTCCAGTACATCTACTATGTTACGACTTATCTCATCTAAATTGAAGCTACTTTAAAATAAAATAGAATAATCAATAATGAGAGCGACAGGCGATGTGTACACATCTCAGAGCCAATATCAGTTAAATTAAATAAATTAAATTACTATCAAATCCACCTTCATTAACAGTATTTCACTATCAAATCCGTTATAAACAAAAATCTATTGTAACCCACCTCCTCTTAACTATAAGCTGCACCTTGACCTGAAATATTTTATAATTATAAATCTTGAGAATTATAACTCTAAAAAGATTCTCTGATAACGGAGATATACAAACAAATAAATTAAGTAGAGTAAATCGTGTATTATCTATCATGGGGTAGGTTCCTCTGAATGGAATGAGATACCGCCAAATCCTTTGGGTTTAAAGACCTTAACTAATAGTACCCTGGTAAATATAATTAACATTTAAAATAATAGGGTATCTAATCCTAGTTTATTATTTAAATTTCACAGATTCATAAAAAGGGCCACAAATAAATTTTAACATTTCACCTTACAAATTTATATTTCAACCCTAATAATATAAACAACTGTTTTAACCAATAATATTCACTTGTATCAATCGTATAACCGCAGCTGCTGGCACGAATTATGCCGATACTAAATCAATTGCTAAATCCAAAATCACTTGATAATTAAATCAAATTACTGCAAAAAGAACATTTAGTCTAACAAAACTTACATATAATACAAAGAAAAAGTGAATAAACAAGCAAGAATAAAACTTTTAAAAATAAAATATAAGAAAATTTTAAATCTATTACTTCAGGAAAAAATAAAAGATTCAAATATTTAAAGAAAAAAAAAGAAAAAAACCACAAACATTAACAAAAAAAAAGAAACGCCCCTATGTATATTATATTATAATAACCTATTTTAAGCTAAAAACATAAGTAGCTATAATCCTAGGTAAATAATTGCATTAAAATAATCAATTGATAATGGTAAGATGAACTTATAATACTTTAATTTCAATTAAATGTAATATATTAATATAAATTATTTATTATATATATATATATATAAAAAAATAAAATGAGCAGGATAAATTAATCCTAATTAAACAAAATAATACATAAAAGAATTTCAAAAAAAAACTTTCGATTTATATATTAAATAAATGAAGTGCCTGATTAAAGGGTTACTTTGATAGGGTAAATAAAGTAAATAAAATTACCTTCATTAAAATTACATAAGATAGAATTAAACTACCTCCTTTAGTATCAAAAACTAACGTGCATCATACACCTTAATGTAAAAAGGTAAGCTAAACAAGCTAATGGGTTCATACCCCATTTATAGAGGTATCAATCCTCTCCTTTTTAATGACCAACAACTCTACAAAACTTCTCTTCCTATCAACATTAATGATAGGAACGATCTTGTCCATTTCATCAAATTCCTGATTTGGGGTTTGAATAGGACTTGAGATCAACTTACTTTCATTTATTCCGCTCCTAACAAGAAATAAAAATATAATAATAAATGAATCATCAATTAAATATTTTATTGTCCAAGCAATAGCATCGACAATATTATTATTTTCAATTTTGCTGATTCAATTAAAATATCCCATGGGATGGGAAACAGAATTTATCCCATCAATAATAATTAGATCTAGACTATTATTAAAGATTGGAGCTGCACCTTTCCATTTCTGATTTCCAGAAGTTATAGGAGCATCAAGATGAAATAATTGTTTAACATTAATAACATGACAAAAAATCGCCTCAATAATGGTCTTATCTTATTGTATTCAATTAAGAACTTTTATTTGAACAATTATTATCTTAAGAATTATTATTGGGGCAATAGGAGGTTTAAATCAAACATCCTTACGACAACTTTTAGCATATTCATCAATCAGACATCTAGGTTGAATAATTAGATCATTAACAGTCAGAGAAAACATCTGAGAACTATACTTCATTATTTACTCACTATTAAGATTAATTATAGTTTTATTATTTAAGCAAATAAATTTATTTTTCATAAATCAAATTTATTCAGCCAGAAATATAAAAACCGAAATTAAATTCATAATATTCTTATCTTTATTATCTTTAGGTGGACTACCACCATTCCTTGGATTCTTACCAAAATGAATTGTAATACAATCATTAATAGAAAACAATATAACAACTATTATAACTATTATAGTTGTATTAACTACAATTACACTCTACTACTATATACATATTAGATTCTCAGCTCTAATTATATCATACACAGAAAATTCGTGATCTATAAAGATAAAGTCCCAAAAATCAAGAATCATTCTTCCTATAACAGTAATAATTTCAACAATAGGATTGATTTCAACATCAACCTTAATTTCATTATACTAAGGACTTAAGTTAATCAAACTAATAACCTTCAAAGTTATAATTAAAAGAATAATCTTTTAGGCCTTAGTAAAATTTTACACCTCTAGAATTGCAGTCCAGAATCATAATTGAATATAAGACCTAAATATGATAAGAGAGAAAACATCTCATAAGTAGATTTACAGTCTACCACCTAAAATTCAGCCATCTTACCGCAAAAATGATCATTCTCAACAAACCATAAGGACATTGGTACTTTATACTTCATATTTGGAGCATGAGCAGGAATAGTAGGAACATCAATAAGAATACTTATTCGTGCTGAACTTGGCCAACCCGGATCTCTAATTGGGGATGACCAGATTTATAATGTTATTATTACAGCTCACGCATTCGTAATAATTTTCTTTATAGTAATACCTATTATAATTGGTGGATTTGGTAATTGACTTGTTCCACTAATAATTGGTGCACCAGATATAGCATTTCCACGAATAAATAATATAAGTTTTTGATTACTACCACCTTCACTAACCCTTCTTCTTACATCTTCTATAGTAGATAATGGTGCTGGTACAGGATGAACAGTTTACCCTCCTCTAGCAGGAGCTATTGCACACGGGGGTGCATCTGTAGATCTAGCTATTTTTTCACTGCACTTAGCAGGTGTATCATCTATTCTTGGTGCAGTGAATTTCATTACAACAGCAATTAATATACGATCAGAAAGTATAACTTTAGATCAAACACCTTTATTTGTATGATCTGTAGCTATTACAGCATTACTTCTCCTTCTTTCACTTCCAGTTTTAGCAGGAGCTATTACTATATTATTAACAGATCGAAATTTAAATACATCATTCTTTGACCCTGCAGGAGGGGGTGACCCAATTCTATATCAACATCTATTTTGATCCTTTGGACACCCAGAAGTTTATATTTTAATTCTACCGGGGTTCGGAATTATTTCACATATTGTATGTCAAGAAAGAGGAAAAATTGAATCATTTGGAACATTAGGTATAATTTATGCTATACTATCAATTGGACTAATAGGATTTATTGTATGAGCACATCATATATTTACAGTAGGAATGGATGTTGACACACGAGCATATTTTACATCAGCAACAATAATTATTGCTGTACCTACAGGAATTAAGGTATTTAGATGATTAGCTACATTATATGGAACTAAATTCAAGTTCAATCCACCATTATTATGAGCTCTAGGATTTATTTTCCTATTTACAATTGGTGGATTAACAGGATTAGTATTAGCAAATTCATCACTTGATATTGTATTACATGATACATATTATGTAGTAGCCCACTTTCATTATGTATTATCTATAGGAGCAGTATTTGCAATTATAGGAGGTGTCATTCAATGATATCCACTATTTACAGGATTAACTATAAATAATACATGATTAAAAATCCAATTTACAATTATATTCATTGGAGTAAATTTAACATTCTTTCCTCAACACTTCCTAGGATTAGCAGGAATACCTCGACGATACTCTGACTACCCAGACGCATATACATCATGAAACGTAGTATCAAGAATTGGGTCTACAATTTCTATTGTAGGAATCATTATATTCATTGTAATTATATGAGAAAGAATGATTACAAACCGAGCAATTATATTTAGAGCTAACATAAGAAGATCAACAGAATGACTACAAAATAACCCTCCTGCAGAACATAGTTACTCAGAATTACCATTAATCTCTAGATTCTAATATGGCAGATTAGTGCAGTAGATTTAAGCTCTACAAATAAAGGTTTGACATTTTATTAGAAAATATTTATTAATGGCAACATGATCAAATTTATCTCTTCAAGATGGAGCTTCACCATTAATGGAGCAATTATCATTCTTTCATGATCATACTATGGTCGTATTATTATTAATTACAGTAATTGTAGGTTATGCCCTAAGTTATATATTATTTATTGCCTATACTAACCGTAATATACTTCATGGACATTTAATTGAAACAATGTGAATAGCTTTACCAGCAATTACATTAATTTTTATTGCCCTTCCATCATTACGACTATTATATTTACTTGATGATTCAGTAGATGCAATAATTACAATTAAAACCATTGGACGACAATGATATTGAAGATATGAATATTCAGACTTCATAGACGTAGAATTTGACACTTATATAACACCAGAACAAGACCTAGAAAATGATGGATTCCGACTACTAGATGTAGATAACCGAACAATCCTACCAATAAATACATAAGTACGAGTATTAACAAGAGCATCAGATGTTCTACACTCATGAGCAGTTCCTGCATTAGGGGTTAAAATTGATGCAACGCCAGGTCGGTTAAATCAAGGAACATTCACAATAAATCGACCTGGATTATTCTTTGGACAATGCTCAGAAATCTGTGGAGCAAACCACAGATTTATACCAATTGTAATTGAAAGAACTTCAGTAAATTTATTTATTAAGTGATTATCTAAGATAATTTAAGGAGTTAGTTAAAATAAATAACATTAGAGTGTCAATCTAAAGTAACTAAAAAAAATTAGTACACCTTGAAATTCATCAGATGACTGAAAGTACTTAAATTGAAAATGATAACAAATCTATTCTCAACATTTGACCCATCAACTAACATCTTTAATTTATCATTAAATTGAACTAGAACATTTCTAGGACTATTATTAATCCCGTCACTATTTTGCCTTACACCATCACGAATTAACATTATCTGAAATAAACTAAATTTAACCTTACATAATGAATTTAAAACACTTCTTGGACCAAAATCATTTAATGGAACAACATTCATTTTCATCTCAATTTTTATTATAATTTTATTTAACAATTTCATAGGATTATTCCCTTATATTTTTACTAGAACAAGACATTTAGCATTAACATTTGCAATTGCCCTACCTATATGGCTAAGATTTATATTATTTGGATGAATTAACCATATTAATCATATATTTACACACCTTGTACCACAAGGTACACCGCCTGCATTAATATCATTTATAGTACTAATTGAAACAATTAGTAATGTTATTCGACCAGGTACATTAGCAGTACGGTTGGCAGCAAATATAATTGCAGGACACTTATTATTAACCTTATTAGGAAACACAGGACCATCTATAGCAATAAACTTAATCTCATTACTAATTATTGGACAAATACTTCTATTAATTCTAGAAACAGCAGTAGCAATAATTCAAGCCTATGTTTTCTCAATTCTAAGAACTCTATATTCTAGAGAAGTATATTAAACCTATGTTAACAACTCACTCAAACCACCCATTCCACTTAGTAGACTATAGACCTTGACCATTAACAGGAGCAATTGGAGCAATAGTCCTAGTATCAGGACTAGCAAAATGATTCCACCTATTTAATATTAACTTATTCATAATTGGATTTGGAATTACCCTACTAACTATAATTCAATGATGACGAGATGTAGTACGAGAAGGAACATATCAAGGATTACATACAGGATTTGTATCAATTGGATTACGATGAGGAATAATTTTATTTATTGCATCAGAGGTATTATTTTTCGTTTCTTTTTTTTGAGCATTCTTTAGAAGAAGATTAGCACCAACAATTGAACTAGGAATACTATGACCTCCAATAGGAATTCAACCCTTTAACCCTATACAAATTCCATTACTTAATACAGCTATTCTTTTAGCATCAGGAGTAACAGTAACATGAGCACATCATAGTTTAATGGAATCTAATCATACTCAAGCAGTACAAGGATTATTCTTCACAGTGTTATTAGGACTATACTTTACAATACTTCAAGCATATGAATATTGAGAAGCACCTTTTACCATTGCAGATGCAGTTTATGGATCAACATTCTTTGTTGCAACAGGATTCCATGGTTTACACGTAATTATTGGAACAATCTTTTTATCAACATGTCTACTTCGACACTCAATAAATCAATTTTCACCAAGACATCACTTTGGATTTGAAGCAGCAGCATGATACTGACACTTCGTAGACGTAGTATGATTATTCTTATATATCTCTATTTATTGATGAGGTAGATAATTGTTTTTCTAGTATAAATAGTACATTTGACTTCCAATCAGAAAGCTTGATATAAATCAAGAAAAACAATTCTAATTCTATCAACAAGAGTTTTCATTAGATTTATTATTCCAATAATTGTTATAATCCTGGCAACAACACTATCAAAAAAATTAATTAATGATCGAGGAAAAAGATCACCATTTGAATGTGGGTTTGATCCAAAAAGATCAGCACGAATACCATTCTCAATACGATTCTTCCTAATCGCAGTAATCTTTTTAATTTTTGATGTAGAAATTGCACTAATTCTACCAATTGTAATTATTTTTAAAACTTCAGACATTATAATCTGAACAGTATCAACAATATTTTTTATTCTAGTTCTATTAGGAGGACTATACCATGAATGAAACCAAGGAGCATTACAATGAGCAGAATAAAGGGTTGTAGTTAAATATAACATTTGGGTTGCATTCAAAAAGTATTGATATTATCAATCAACCTTAAATAGAATAAGAAGCGAAATATTGCAGTCAGTTTCGACCTGGAAGATTGGTATGTACTACCCTTATTCTTTTTAATTGAAGCCAAAAAGAGGCGTATTACTGTTAATAATATAATTGAACTATAATAGTTCCAATTAAGGAAATGTAAAGCCAATATGAAAGCTGCTAACTTTTTATATTAGCGGTTAAACTCCGTTAACATTTCTAAAATTTATATAGTTTAAATAAAACATTACATTTTCACTGTAAAAATAATATATCTATATTTATAAATACTTAAAAGTAAAAATACTTCCTTAACATCTTCAGTGTCACGCTCTAATTATAAGCTATTTAAGTAAACGAAAAACAATATTACCAAAATAAATATTCAAAAAATAAAAGTTAAAAGATAAATCTTGAAATTAGAATCATATCAACCTTGAATATAACCAATTAAATAAATAAATAATCTATATAAACCTTGACCACCAAGTAATTCACCTCAACCATAATCAAATGACTTAGATGAATAATAACCTATTTTTTAAGGAATATATCTAATAAACTTAGTTGAAAGAAAAGGTATAAATCATATAGAACCAGCAAATCTAACAAAAGAAAGTATACTTAAAGAAAATAAATTATGAGAAAAATCAAAATTAGAAATAAGATAACCTAAATAAGCACCTAAAATAACAACTGTAATAGTTAAAAACTTTAAATAATAAGGTAAAGCAATCACATGAGGAATAGGAAAAATTAATCAAGATAAAAGACTACCACCAAAAACAGCAACAAACAATAGACCAATTATTCCAAATGAAATATAATAACCCTTATCATCAAAAGAAAATCTAGAATAAAAATTATTATCACCAGATATTGAATAATAAAACAAACGAAAAGAATAAGAAGCAGTTAAACCAGTAGAAAAAAAATAAAGAAAAAAAATTTAACAATTAATTCATCTTAAACAAACCATCTCAAGAATTAAATCCTTTGAATAAAATCCCGCTAAAAAAGGTATTCCACACAAAGATAAACTAGAAACATTAAAACAAACTGAAGTTAAAGGTATGAAATTAACAATTGATCCTATAAAACGAATATCCTGAGAATCCTTCAAATTATGAATTATTGAACCTGCACATATAAATAATAATGCCTTAAATAAAGCATGAGCCAATAAATGAAAAAATGCAAGCTTTGGATAACCTATAGCCAAAATTCTTATTATTAAACCAAGTTGTCTTAAAGTAGAAAGAGCAATAATCTTCTTTAAATCAAACTCAAAATTAGCGCCCAATCCAGCCATAAATATAGTTATACAACCAATTAAAAGTAAAAATCAACCACAATTATAAGTACCCAATATTGGTCTAAAACGAATTAATAAATAAACACCAGCAGTAACAAGAGTAGAAGAATGAACTAAAGCAGAAACAGGAGTAGGAGCTGCTATAGCAGCAGGAAGTCATGAAGAGAAAGGAATCTGAGCTCTCTTAGTTATAGCTGCTAAAACAATTAATATAGTAATGAGCTTTATTTCAAAAGAATTAGAAATAAAATCATAATAATAAATATAATTTCAACCACCAAAATTTAAAATTCATGCAATAGAAATTAAAATAGCAACATCACCAATACGATTAGAAAGTGCAGTTAATATACCAGCACTATAAGATTTTACATTTTGATAATAAATAACTAAACAATAAGAAACTAAACCTAAACCATCTCAACCTAATAAAATTCTAATTAAATTAGGACTAATAATTAAAAAAACCTATAGAAAGAATAAATATTAAAACAATAATAATAAAACGATTTATATTCTTTTCACCAAATATATAATCCTCTCTATAATAAATAACCAAAGAAGAAATATATATAACAAAAGATATAAAAATAAGAGGTATTCAATCCAAAATTAAAGTTATAACAACTATAGAACCATTTAAATTGAAAAGCTCTCACTCAACAAAAACTCTATAATCAATTATTAAATAATAAATACCTAAAATAAAAATTATAGTTCTCGAAATAAACAAAGAAAAAAAACTCAAAGAACAAATAGAAAATAAATTCACGGCCTAAGATGAAAAACTTCATATCATTGATTCCACAAAACAATATTTTTAATTAAAATACTTAAGCAAACTAAACAAAGAAATATTCACCCTTTAAACAGAGAATATTTAAATGCAATCAATGTAATAGTAAAAGATGATATTCACGAAAATAACCAAGAGAACAAGTATAAACACCAGAATAATAATTCCCATGCTGAGAATAAGAATATATGTACAAAGTATAAACAGCTCTAAAAAAAGATAAAAAAATCAAAGCAAAGAATCTAAAAGAAGATCAAGATATAATTCTATTTAATAATCTAATTTCACCTACCAAATTTAAAGAAGGAGGAGCAGCCATATTTGATGATCTTAAAAGAAATCATCATAAAGCCATTCTTGGCATCAAATTAATTATACCCTTGTTTATTAATAATCTTCGTCTACCCAAACGTTCATAAATAATATTAGATAAACAAAATAAACCAGAAGAACATAAACCATGACCAACCATTAGAGAAAGAGAACCTACACAACCTCATCAATTCATAGTCATCAATCCACCAATAACCATTCTTATATGAGCAACAGAAGAATATGCAATTAAAGACTTTAAATCAACCTGACGAAAACAAATAAATCTTACAATAACACCCCCAGATAAACCTAAAGACAATCAAAAATAATTAAACTTTAAACCCAAATAAGAAATAACCTTTATAACACGAAAAATACCATAACCACCTAACTTTAATAAAACACCAGCAAGAATTATTCTACCTGAAATAGGGGCCTCTACATGAGCCTTAGGAAGTCATAAATGAACCAAAAACATAGGTATCTTAACTAAAAAAGCCAAAATTATAAATACATAAAACATAAAATAATAAGAACCAAAATCAACCAATAAAGGAAAATATAAAGTATTAGAAAAATCATAAACCTTAAATAAAACTAATAATAAAGGTAATCTAGCAACCAAAGTATAAAAAATTAAATAAACACCAGCCTGCAAAAGCTCAGAATAAAATTTGATTAATAGGGTAAAATTGAATGCCTCGGAATGGTGTTTTATTATAAAATGGTAAAATTATTAAGATTCTAATTGATAAAAATAATGCAATAACACCTCCTAACTTATTAGGGATAGATCGTAGAATTGCATATGCAAATAGGAAATATCATTCTGGTTGAATGTGAACTGGTGTTACTAATGGGTTGGCAGGTACAAAGTTATCTGGATCTCCTAATAGGTAAGGATTAATTAAACATAGTATAATTAATAATGATGTTATTATTACAAATGTAATAGAATCCTTAAAGGTAAAGTATGGATGGAATGGAATTTTTTCAATATCTCCATTTAGTCCAAGAGGATTATTAGATCCTGTTTGGTGAAGAAAAAATAAATGAATTGCTGCTATAGCAGCAATAATAAATGGTAATACAAAATGGAATGTGAAGAATCGATTTAATGTTGCATTATCAACAGCGAATCCTCCTCATACTCATTGGACTAAATCTGTTCCTAAGTATGGGATTGCTGATAATAAATTAGTAATTACTGTTGTACCTCAAAAAGATATTTGGCCTCAGGGTAAGACATATCCTATAAATGCAGTTGCTATAACTAAAAATAAAATCACTGTACCAATTATTCAGGTATGTATATATATATAAGATCCATAGTAAATTCCCCGTCCTACATGTAAGTAAATACAAATAAAAAATATAGATGCTCCATTTGCGTGTAAGGTTCGAATAATTCAACCATTATTTACGTCTGGGCAGATGTGTACTACACTACTGAATGCTATTTCAATATTTGATGTATAATGTATAGCTAAAAATAGTCCAGTTACGATTTGAATTACCAAACATAACCCTAATAGGGATCCAAAATTTCATCAAAATGAAATATTTGTTGGGGCAGGTAAGTCAATTAAAGAGTTATTAATAATTTTAATTAAAGGATGTCTTAATCGTAAGGGTTTATTCATTAGTAATTATCTTATTTTACGAATAGGTCCCTGATTAATATTGGTGATTTTAACAACTGCTAGTAGTGCTAAAAATAAATAAATTATTATTATTATTGTAATAATGAATGTTGGTCTATTATATAATTTTTCTAAAGATATTGTTATTTCTTGATAATTGATTGAATTATCAATATTTATAGTTTCGGTGTTTTTGAAAAAGTCTATAAATATAGATATATCTAGAATAATTAATATTAATATGATAAATACTCACATTATTAATGTAATAATTATAGTGATTGATTTAGGCTGAAATATTTCGTTTGATGCAATTCTTGTGATGTAAATAAATAATACTAGTAGACCACCAAGAAATGTTAAAAATTAAATATATGATAATCAATATCTTTCTATTATTGTTCCTGTTATTAATCCAACTAGGAAGGTTTGAAGGATAATAAAAAGCATTATTGATATTGGGTGTCTTAATTTAATAAAATTAATATTTATTACATTTGATAATGATATAATTATTATTTTGATCATTTCAGGGGTTAGTTTATTTAAAAAACCGGTTTTGGGGACCTATGATGGAAGCTTTTCCACCTCTGAAGTTTTAAAAGTGGGGGCTGGACTTATTTCCGGTTTACAAGACCGGCGTTTTTTTTAAACTATTAAAACTAATGTTTATATTCTCTATTTTTACTTCTTTATTGATTTATTTTGCTGGTGTTTATGTTTTTTCTTCTAAACGTAAACATTTATTAATGGTTCTTTTGAGATTAGAATATATTGTTCTTTCTTTATTTATGTTAGTTATTGTTTTTCTTATTGAGTTTGATTATGATTATTTTTTTCCTGTTATTTTTTTAGTTTTTTCTGTTTGTGAGGGTGCTTTAGGTCTTTCTATTTTAGTTTCAACAATTCGTTCTCATGGTAATGATTTTTTTAATTCTTTTGGTTTATCTTTATGTTAAAGTATTTATTTATAACTATTTTTTTGATCCCTCTTTGTTTATTAAATAATTGTTGATGGTTGGTTCATTCTTTAATGTTTCTGTCGGGTTTTGTTTTTATAATTTGTGTTTATTCATATGCTGATTTGAATATAATTAGATATTATTTTGGTATTGATTATTTTTCTTTTAGTTTAATTTTACTTAGTTTTTGGATTTGTTCTTTAATAATCACTGCTAGAGGTTTAGTTTATTTAAGTTCATATCATTCTAATTTTTTTGTTTTTATGGTTTTGATTTTAATAATTATGCTTTATCGTTCATTTGCAAGATTAAGTCTTCATTCTTTTTTTATTTTTTTTTGAGGCTAGATTACTTCCTACTTTACTTTTAATTTTGGGTTGGGGTTATCAACCTGAGCGTTTGCAGGCTGGTGTTTATTTAATTTTTTATACTTTGGTTGCTAGATTACCTTTATTATTAGTTTTATTTAAGGTTTATGATTTTTCTAATACTTTATATTTTCCTTTATTGGTTGATTTTGGTTCTTACTATTTTATGTTTTATGTATTTATAATTTTGGCTTTTTTAGTTAAGATACCTATGTTTTTGGTTCATTTATGACTTCCTAAGGCTCATGTAGAGGCCCCTATTTCAGGTAGAATAATTCTTGCTGGTGTTTTATTAAAGTTAGGTGGTTATGGTATTTTTCGTGTTATAAAGGTTATTTCTTATTTGGGTTTAAAGTTTAATTATTTTTGATTGTCTTTAGGTTTATCTGGGGGTGTTATTGTAAGATTTATTTGTTTTCGTCAGGTTGATTTAAAGTCTTTAATTGCATATTCTTCTGTTGCTCATATAAGAATGGTTATTGGTGGATTGATGACTATGAATTGATGAGGTTGTGTAGGTTCTCTTTCTCTAATGGTTGGTCATGGTTTATGTTCTTCTGGTTTATTTTGTTTATCTAATATTATTTATGATCGTTTAGGTAGACGAAGATTAATAATTAACAAGGGTATAATTAATTTGATGCCAAGAATGGCTTTATGATGATTTCTTTTAAGATCATCAAATATGGCTGCTCCTCCTTCTTTAAATTTGGTAGGTGAAATTAGATTATTAAATAGAATTATATCTTGATCTTCTTTTAGATTCTTTGCTTTGATTTTTTTATCTTTTTTTAGAGCTGTTTATACTTTGTATATATATTCTTATTCTCAGCATGGGAATTATTATTCTGGTGTTTATACTTGTTCTCTAGGTTATTTTCGTGAATATCATCTTTTACTTTTACATTGATTGCCTTTAAATATTCTCTGTTTAAAGGGTGAATATTTCTTTGTTTAGTTTGCTTAAGTATTTTAATTAAAAATATTGTTTTGTGGAATCAATGATATGAAGTTTTTCATCTTAGGCCGTGAATTTATTTTCTATTTGTTCTTTTGAGTTTTTTTTCTTTGTTTATTTCGAGAACTATAATTTTTATTTTAGGTATTTATTATTTAATAATTGATTATAGAGTTTTTGTTAAGTGAGAGCTTTTCAATTTAAATGGTTCTATAGTTGTTAGAACTTTAATTTTGGATTAAATATCTCTTATTTTTATATCTTTTGTTATATATATTTCTTCTTTGGTTATTTATTATAGAGATGATTATATATCTGGTGAAAAGAATATAAATAGTTTTATTATTATTGTTTTAATATTTATTCTTTCTATAGGTTTTTTAATTATTAGTCCTAATTTAATTAGAATTTTATTAGGTTGAGATGGTTTAGGTTTAGTTTCTTATTGTTTGGTTATTTATTATCAAAATGTAAAATCTTATAGTGCTGGTATATTAACTGCACTTTCTAATCGTATTGGTGATGTTGCTATTTTAATTTCTATTGCATGAATGTTAAATTTTGGTGGTTGAAATTATATTTATTATTATGATTTTATTTCTAATTCTTTTGAAATAAAGCTCATTACTATATTAATTGTTTTAGCAGCTATAACTAAGAGAGCTCAGATTCCTTTCTCTTCATGACTTCCTGCTGCTATAGCAGCTCCTACTCCTGTTTCTGCTTTAGTTCATTCTTCTACTATTGTTACTGCTGGTGTTTATTTATTAATTCGTTTTAGACCAATATTGGATACTTATAATTGTGGTTGATTTTTACTTTTAATTGGTTGTATAACTATATTTATGGCTGGATTGGGCGCTAATTTTGAGTTTGATTTAAAGAAGATTATTGCTCTTTCTACTTTAAGACAACTTGGTTTAATAATAAGAATTTTGGCTATAGGTTATCCAAAGCTTGCATTTTTTCATTTATTGGCTCATGCTTTATTTAAGGCATTATTATTTATATGTGCAGGTTCAATAATTCATAATTTGAAGGATTCTCAGGATATTCGTTTTATAGGATCAATTGTTAATTTCATACCTTTAACTTCAGTTTGTTTTAATGTTTCTAGTTTGTCTTTGTGTGGAATACCTTTTTTAGCGGGATTTTATTCAAAGGATTTAATTCTTGAGATGGTTTGTTTAAGATGAATTAATTGTTTAATATTTTTTCTTTATTTTTTTTCTACTGGTTTAACTGCTTATTATTCTTTTCGTTTGTTTTATTATTCAATATCTGGTGATAATAATTTTTATTCTAGATTTTCTTTTGATGATAAGGGTTATTATATTTCATTTGGAATAATTGGTCTATTGTTTGTTGCTGTTTTTGGTGGTAGTCTTTTATCTTGATTAATTTTTCCTATTCCTCATGTGATTGCTTTACCTAATTATTTAAAGTTTTTAACTATTACAGTTGTTATTTTAGGTGCTTATTTAGGTTATCTTATTTCTAATTTTGATTTTTCTCATAATTTATTTTCTTTAAGTATACTTTCTTTTGTTAGATTTGCTGGTTCTATATGATTTATACCTTTTCTTTCAACTAAGTTTATTAGATATATTCCTTTAAAAATAGGTTATTATTCATCTAAGTCATTTGATTATGGTTGAGGTGAATTACTTGGTGGTCAAGGTTTATATAGATTATTTATTTATTTAATTGGTTATATTCAAGGTTGATATGATTCTAATTTCAAGATTTATCTTTTAACTTTTATTTTTTGAATATTTATTTTGGTAATATTGTTTTTCGTTTACTTAAATAGCTTATAATTAGAGCGTGACACTGAAGATGTTAAGGAAGTATTTTTACTTTTAAGTATTTATAAATATAGATATATTATTTTTACAGTGAAAATGTAATGTTTTATTTAAACTATATAAATTTTAGAAATGTTAACGGAGTTTAACCGCTAATATAAAAAGTTAGCAGCTTTCATATTGGCTTTACATTTCCTTAATTGGAACTATTATAGTTCAATTATATTATTAACAGTAATACGCCTCTTTTTGGCTTCAATTAATAAGAATAAGGGTAGTACATACCAATCTTCCAGGTCGAAACTGACTGCAATATTTCGCTTCTTATTCTATTTAAGGTTGATTGATAATATCAATACTTTTTGAATGCAACCCAAATGTTATATTTAACTACAACCCTTTATTCTGCTCATTGTAATGCTCCTTGGTTTCATTCATGGTATAGTCCTCCTAATAGAACTAGAATAAAAAATATTGTTGATACTGTTCAGATTATAATGTCTGAAGTTTTAAAAATAATTACAATTGGTAGAATTAGTGCAATTTCTACATCAAAAATTAAAAAGATTACTGCGATTAGGAAGAATCGTATTGAGAATGGTATTCGTGCTGATCTTTTTGGATCAAACCCACATTCAAATGGTGATCTTTTTCCTCGATCATTAATTAATTTTTTTGATAGTGTTGTTGCCAGGATTATAACAATTATTGGAATAATAAATCTAATGAAAACTCTTGTTGATAGAATTAGAATTGTTTTTCTTGATTTATATCAAGCTTTCTGATTGGAAGTCAAATGTACTATTTATACTAGAAAAACAATTATCTACCTCATCAATAAATAGAGATATATAAGAATAATCATACTACGTCTACGAAGTGTCAGTATCATGCTGCTGCTTCAAATCCAAAGTGATGTCTTGGTGAAAATTGATTTATTGAGTGTCGAAGTAGACATGTTGATAAAAAGATTGTTCCAATAATTACGTGTAAACCATGGAATCCTGTTGCAACAAAGAATGTTGATCCATAAACTGCATCTGCAATGGTAAAAGGTGCTTCTCAATATTCATATGCTTGAAGTATTGTAAAGTATAGTCCTAATAACACTGTGAAGAATAATCCTTGTAGTGCTTGAGTATGATTAGATTCCATTAAACTATGATGTGCTCATGTTACTGTTACTCCTGATGCTAAAAGAATAGCTGTATTAAGTAATGGAATTTGTATAGGGTTAAAGGGTTGAATTCCTATTGGAGGTCATAGTATTCCTAGTTCAATTGTTGGTGCTAATCTTCTTCTAAAGAATGCTCAAAAAAAAGAAACGAAAAATAATACCTCTGATGCAATAAATAAAATTATTCCTCATCGTAATCCAATTGATACAAATCCTGTATGTAATCCTTGATATGTTCCTTCTCGTACTACATCTCGTCATCATTGAATTATAGTTAGTAGGGTAATTCCAAATCCAATTATGAATAAGTTAATATTAAATAGGTGGAATCATTTTGCTAGTCCTGATACTAGGACTATTGCTCCAATTGCTCCTGTTAATGGTCAAGGTCTATAGTCTACTAAGTGGAATGGGTGGTTTGAGTGAGTTGTTAACATAGGTTTAATATACTTCTCTAGAATATAGAGTTCTTAGAATTGAGAAAACATAGGCTTGAATTATTGCTACTGCTGATTCTAGAATTAATATAAGTATTTGTCCAATAATTAGTAATAAGATTAAGTTTATTGCTATAGATGGTCCTGTGTTTCCTAATAAGGTTAATAATAAGTGTCCTGCAATTATATTTGCTGCCAACCGTACTGCTAATGTACCTGGTCGAATAACATACTAATTGTTTCAATTAGTACTATAAATGATATTAATGCAGGCGGTGTACCTTGTGGTACAAGGTGTGTAAATATATGATTAGTATGGTTAATTCATCCAAATAATATAAATCTTAGCCATATAGGTAGGGCAATTGCAAATGTTAATTCTATATGTCTTGTTCTAGTAAAAATATAAGGGAATAATCCTATGAAATTGTTAAATAATATTATAATAAAAATTGAGATGAAAATGAATGTTGTTCCATTAAATGATTTTGGTCCAAGAAGTGTTTTAAATTCATTATGTAAGGTTAAATTTAGTTTATTTCAGATAATGTTAATTCGTGATGGTGTAAGTCAAAATAGTGATGGGATTAATAATAGTCCTAGAAATGTTCTAGTTCAATTTAATGATAAATTAAAGATGTTAGTTGATCGGTCAAATGTTGAGAATAGATTTGTTATCATTTTCAATTTAAGTTTTTTATTTCAATTGTTCCTTTTTCTGCTCTTTTAATAAGGTTAGGTTTAAATGAGAAGAAGTTTATTTGATTAAACAAGATTAATGTAGCTGAAAATATAATGAATAGTGAGAATCATATAAGAGGGGATATTTGAGGGATTTGGATATAATTTCCCCATCAGAAGTAGTCGTTAATTTACTATTATTTGGTTTAAGAGACCATTACTTACTTTCAGTCATCTGATGAATTTCAAGGTGTACTAATTTTTTTTAGTTACTTTAGATTGACACTCTAATGTTATTTATTTTAACTAACTCCTTAAATTATCTTAGATAATCACTTAATAAATAAATTTACTGAAGTTCTTTCAATTACAATTGGTATAAATCTGTGGTTTGCTCCACAGATTTCTGAGCATTGTCCAAAGAATAATCCAGGTCGATTTATTGTGAATGTTCCTTGATTTAACCGACCTGGCGTTGCATCAGTTTTAACCCCTAATGCAGGAACTGCTCATGAGTGTAGAACATCTGATGCTCTTGTTAATACTCGTACTTCTGTATTTATTGGTAGGATTGTTCGGTTATCTACATCTAGTAGTCGGAATCCATCATTTTCTAGGTCTTGTTCTGGTGTTATATAAGTGTCAAATTCTACGCCTATGAAGTCTGAATATTCATATCTTCAATATCATTGTCGTCCAATGGTTTTAATTGTAATTATTGCATCTACTGAATCATCAAGTAAATATAATAGTCGTAATGATGGAAGGGCAATAAAAATTAATGTAATTGCTGGTAAAGCTGTTCAGATTGTTTCAATTAAATGTCCATGAAGTATATTACGGTTAGTATAGGCAATAAATAATATATAACTTAGGGCATAACCTACAATTACTGTAATTAATAATAATATGACCATAGTATGATCATGAAAGAATGATAATTGCTCCATTAATGGTGAAGCTCCATCTTGAAGAGATAAATTTGATCATGTTGCCATTAATAAATATTTTCTAATAAAATGTCAAACCTTTATTTGTAGAGCTTAAATCTACTGCACTAATCTGCCATATTAGAATCTAGAGATTAATGGTAATTCTGAGTAACTATGTTCTGCAGGAGGGTTATTTTGTAGTCATTCTGTTGATCTTCTTATGTTAGCTCTAAATATAATTGCTCGGTTTGTAATCATTCTTTCTCATATAATTACAATGAATATAATGATTCCTACAATAGAAATTGTAGACCCAATTCTTGATACTACGTTTCATGATGTATATGCGTCTGGGTAGTCAGAGTATCGTCGAGGTATTCCTGCTAATCCTAGGAAGTGTTGAGGAAAGAATGTTAAATTTACTCCAATGAATATAATTGTAAATTGGATTTTTAATCATGTATTATTTATAGTTAATCCTGTAAATAGTGGATATCATTGAATGACACCTCCTATAATTGCAAATACTGCTCCTATAGATAATACATAATGAAAGTGGGCTACTACATAATATGTATCATGTAATACAATATCAAGTGATGAATTTGCTAATACTAATCCTGTTAATCCACCAATTGTAAATAGGAAAATAAATCCTAGAGCTCATAATAATGGTGGATTGAACTTGAATTTAGTTCCATATAATGTAGCTAATCATCTAAATACCTTAATTCCTGTAGGTACAGCAATAATTATTGTTGCTGATGTAAAATATGCTCGTGTGTCAACATCCATTCCTACTGTAAATATATGATGTGCTCATACAATAAATCCTATTAGTCCAATTGATAGTATAGCATAAATTATACCTAATGTTCCAAATGATTCAATTTTTCCTCTTTCTTGACATACAATATGTGAAATAATTCCGAACCCCGGTAGAATTAAAATATAAACTTCTGGGTGTCCAAAGAATCAAAATAGATGTTGATATAGAATTGGGTCACCCCCTCCTGCAGGGTCAAAGAATGATGTATTTAAATTTCGATCTGTTAATAATATAGTAATAGCTCCTGCTAAAACTGGAAGTGAAAGAAGGAGAAGTAATGCTGTAATAGCTACAGATCATACAAATAAAGGTGTTTGATCTAAAGTTATACTTTCTGATCGTATATTAATTGCTGTTGTAATGAAATTCACTGCACCAAGAATAGATGATACACCTGCTAAGTGCAGTGAAAAAATAGCTAGATCTACAGATGCACCCCCGTGTGCAATAGCTCCTGCTAGAGGAGGGTAAACTGTTCATCCTGTACCAGCACCATTATCTACTATAGAAGATGTAAGAAGAAGGGTTAGTGAAGGTGGTAGTAATCAAAAACTTATATTATTTATTCGTGGAAATGCTATATCTGGTGCACCAATTATTAGTGGAACAAGTCAATTACCAAATCCACCAATTATAATAGGTATTACTATAAAGAAAATTATTACGAATGCGTGAGCTGTAATAATAACATTATAAATCTGGTCATCCCCAATTAGAGATCCGGGTTGGCCAAGTTCAGCACGAATAAGTATTCTTATTGATGTTCCTACTATTCCTGCTCATGCTCCAAATATGAAGTATAAAGTACCAATGTCCTTATGGTTTGTTGAGAATAATCATTTTTGTGGTAAGATGGCTGAATTTTAGGTGGTAGACTGTAAATCTACTTATGAGATGTTTTCTCTCTTATCATATTTAGGTCTTATATTCAATTATGATTCTAGACTGCAATTCTAGAGGTGTAAAATTTTACTAAGGCCTAAAAGATTATTCTTTTAATTATAACTTTGAAGGTTATTAGTTTGATTAACTTAAGTCCTTAGTATAATGAAATTAAGGTTGATGTTGAAATCAATCCTATTGTTGAAATTATTACTGTTATAGGAAGAATGATTCTTGATTCTTGGGACTTTATCTTTATAGATCACGAATTTTCTGTGTATGATATAATTAGAGCTGAGAATCTAATACGTATATAGTAGTAGAGTGTAATTGTAGTTAATACAACTATAATAGTTATAATAGTTGTTATATTGTTTTCTATTAATGATTGTATTACAATTCATTTTGGTAAGAATCCAAGGAATGGTGGTAGTCCACCTAAAGATAATAAAGATAAGAATATTATGAATTTAATTTCGGTTTTTATATTTCTGGCTGAATAAATTTGATTAAATAATAAAACTATAATTAATCTTAATAGTGAGTAAATAATGAAGTATAGTTCTCAGATGTTTTCTCTGACTGTTAATGATCTAATTATTCAACCTAGATGTCTGATTGATGAATATGCTAAAAGTTGTCGTAAGGATGTTTGATTTAAACCTCCTATTGCCCCAATAATAATTCTTAAGATAATAATTGTTCAAATAAAAGTTCTTAATTGAATACAATAAGATAAGACCATTATTGAGGCGATTTTTTGTCATGTTATTAATGTTAAACAATTATTTCATCTTGATGCTCCTATAACTTCTGGAAATCAGAAATGGAAAGGTGCAGCTCCAATCTTTAATAATAGTCTAGATCTAATTATTATTGATGGGATAAATTCTGTTTCCCATCCCATGGGATATTTTATTTGAATCAGCAAAATTGAAAATAATAATATTGTCGATGCTATTGCTTGGACAATAAAATATTTAATTGATGATTCATTTATTATTATATTTTTATTTCTTGTTAGGAGCGGAATAAATGAAAGTAAGTTGATCTCAAGTCCTATTCAAACCCCAAATCAGGAATTTGATGAAATGGACAGGATCGTTCCTATCATTAATGTTGATAGGAAGAGAAGTTTTGTAGAGTTGTTGGTCATTAAAAAGGAGAGGATTGATACCTCTATAAATGGGGTATGAACCCATTAGCTTGTTTAGCTTACCTTTTTACATTAAGGTGTATGATGACGTTAGTTTTTGATACTAAAGGAGGTAGTTTAATTCTATCTTATGTAATTTTAATGAAGGTAATTTTATTTACTTTATTTACCCTATCAAGGTAACCCTTTAATCAGGCACTTCATTTATTTAATATATAAATCGAAAGTTTTTTTTTGAAATTCTTTTATGTATTATTTTGTTTAATTTGGATTAATTTATCCTGCTCATTTTATTTTTTTTATATATATATATATAATGAATAATTTATATTAATATATTACATTTAATTGAAATTAAAGTATTATAAGTTCATCTTACCATTATCAATTGATTATTTTAATGCAATTATTTACCTAGGATTATAGCTACTTATGTTTTTAGCTTAAAATAGGTTATTATAATATAATATATATAATAATATGTAATTTAATATTTAATATTATTATAATTGGATATAATAAATAAAATTATTAATTTAAATATAAAATATTATAATTAATATAAATAATTATATTAATTATAATAATATAATTATGTAAATTATCTATAATTAGATTATTTAACTAATATATATGAAAGTTAACTTAATATAAAAAAAGAATTCATATTAATAACATATTATATTAAATTACATAATTGTATAAAATATATTTATTATATTATTTAATCTTTCTTTATTTATTAGTGAAAAGAAAGATTAAATAAGAAAGAATATAATACATTTATTGCTATACATGTTCCATATTAATCTTTAATTATATATAATAGAGAAGTTGTTGTGGTCATACATAGGGGCGTTTCTTTTTTTTTTGCTAATGTTTGTGGTTTTTTTCTTTTTTTTTCTTTAAATATTTGAATCTTTTATTTTTTCCTGAATTAATAGATTTAAAATTTTCTTATTTTTTATTGTTAAAAGTTTTATTCTTGCTTGTTTATTCACTTTTTCTTTGTATTATATTTAAGATTTGTTAGACTAAATGTTCTTTTTGCAGTAATTTGATTTAATTATCAAGTGATTTTGGATTTAGCAATTGATTTAGTATCGGCATAATTCGTGCCAGCAGCCGCGGTTATACGATTGATACAAGTGAATATTATTGGTTAAAACAGTTGTTTATATTATTAGGGTTGAAATATAAATTTGTAAGGTGAAATGTTAAAATTTATTTGTGGCCCTTTTTATGAATCTGTGAAATTTAAATAATAAACTAGGATTAGATACCCTATTATTTTAAATGTTAATTATATTTACCAGGGTACTATTAGTTAAGGTCTTTAAACCCAAAGAATTTGGCGGTATCTCATTCCATTCAGAGGAACCTACCCCATGATAGATAATACACGATTTACTCTACTTAATTTATTTGTTTGTATATCTCCGTTATCAGAGAATCTTTTTAGAGTTATAATTCTCAAGATTTATAATTATAAAATATTTCAGGTCAAGGTGCAGCTTATAGTTAAGAGGAGGTGGGTTACAATAGATTTTTGTTTATAACGGATTTGATAGTGAAATACTGTTAATGAAGGTGGATTTGATAGTAATTTAATTTATTTAATTTAACTGATATTGGCTCTGAGATGTGTACACATCGCCCGTCGCTCTCATTATTGATTATTCTATTTTATTTTAAAGTAGCTTCAATTTAGATGAGATAAGTCGTAACATAGTAGATGTACTGGAAAGTGTATCTAGGAAGAGTTTCAAGATATAACTTATTAGTAAAGTGTTTCATTTACACTGAAAATTTTTCTGTGCAAATCAGGATATCTTGATTATTTATTTTATTATTTTTATTTTTTGTTTATTTAATTATTTAATATAAATAATTTTATTGTATTTTTGTCTTAGTATATTTTATAGAATTGATTTTTTAAATTATAGTTTATTGGTAATGTAAGTGTTTTATGAAATATTATTTTAAATTTTTTTAAGTAGATTTTATTTATTGTACCTTTTGTATCAGGGTTTATCAAAATTTTAGTATATATTTTACTTGTCTCGATTTGGGTTGATTTATAAATAATTTATAGTTAATGTATCATAATTATTATTAAATTATTTATAGAAATGAGATGTTAATCGTTTCCCAAGATATCTAGTTTCTTAAGAAAAAATTTAATTTTTTAAAGTTATTTGTTTTTATTTAATTTTTTAAGTAAAAATATTAACTTATTTATTCTTTAAGGGATAAGCTTTGTAGTTAATAACCTATAATTTATTTTATAGAAATATAATAGTAAGCTTTAAACCAGCTATCTTTAAGATTACGTTTTAGTTCATTATTTTTTATTTTGATTTTATAAATATTTTAGGTTTTTTATTAAGATTATTAATTTAATTTTAAAATTTTTGTAATAATGATAGAATTAGTATATTTATTTGTATGAAATTTTTACCTTGTGAACTTATTATAAGGAACTAGGCAAAATTGATTTCCGCCTGTTTATCAAAAACATGTCCTCTTGTTTATATTTTGAGGTCTGGCCTGCTCACTGAGCGTATTTTTAAAGAGCCGCGGTATTTTGACCGTGCAAAGGTAGCATAATCATTAGTCTCTTAATTAGTGGCTGGAATGAATGGCTTGACGAGAAATCAACTGTCTCTTAATAAATTTTTGAATTTAACTTTTGAGTCAAAAGGCTTAAATTCTTCTTTAGGACGAGAAGACCCTATAGAGCTTGACATTTTACTTTTATATAGTTTTTTGTTTGTCTTTCTATATTTAATGATGATGTTTTGTTGGGGTGATATGATGAATAGATAAACTCTTCATTATTATATCATTTATTTATGTTTGTTATTTTGATCCATAATTTATGATCATAAGATTAAGTTACCTTAGGGATAACAGCGTAATTGTTTTTGAGAGCTCATATCGACAAAGCAGATTGCGACCTCGATGTTGGATTAAGAAAAATTTTGGGTGCAGGAGCCCAATGATTAGGTCTGTTCGACCTTTAAATTCTTACATGATCTGAGTTCAGACCGGCGTGAGCCAGGTCGGTTTCTATCCTAAGATTGTTAATCCATATTAGTACGAAAGGACCATATGGTTAAAATATTTTTTGTTATATTGATTAATATTAATTTATTTACTATTTTGACAGATTAATGTGTTGAATTTAGAATTCATTTATGTAGATTTTTTCTACAAATAGTATTGATACTTTATGATTTATTTATATTTATTTTGAATTTTCTTTTAATGGTTATTTGTGTTTTAATTAGTGTTGCCTTTTTAACTTTATTAGAGCGTAAGGTTTTAGGTTATATTCAGATTCGAAAGGGTCCAAATAAGCTAGGTTTTGTTGGAATTCCTCAGCCATTTAGAGATGCTATTAAGTTAATTTGTAAGGAGCAGCCAATTCCTATTATATCTAATTACGTACTTTATTATTTTTCCCCTGTTTTTAATTTAATGATTTCTTTAGCCGTTTGAGTAATTTTTCCTTATTTAACTTATATGTGTTCTTTTTCTTATGGATTTTTATTTTTTTTATGTTGTACTAGATTAGGTGTTTATACTGTTATAATTGCTGGTTGATCTTCTAATTCAAATTATTCATTATTAGGTTCTCTTCGTTCTGTTGCTCAAACAATTTCTTATGAAGTTAGTTTAGCTTTAATTTTATTGTCTTTAATTATTTTAATTGGTAGTTTTAATATGTTTGATTTTATAAACTATCAGCTTTATTGTTGATTTATTATTATTTCTTTTCCTTTAGCTTTAGCTTGTTTTGCTTCTTGCTTAGCTGAAACTAATCGTACTCCTTTTGATTTTGCTGAAGGGGAATCTGAGTTAGTTTCAGGATTTAATATTGAGTATGGTGCGGGTGGTTTTACTTTAATTTTTTTAGCTGAATATACTAGAATTGTCTTCATAAGAATGTTATTGGCTTTAATTTTTTTGGGCGGTGATTTTTATTCTTTTATATTTTTTATTAAGCTTGCTATTATATCTTTTGGTTTTATTTGGGTTCGTGGAACATTACCACGGTTCCGTTATGATAAATTAATGTACTTAGCTTGAAAAAGTTTTTTACCTTTATCTTTGAATTTTTTTATTTTCTTTGTTGGTTTAAAGATTTTATTTATCTCATTTGTTTAGTGAAATTTTTTGAGAAAAGTTAATAGAAGAGTTAAACTTCTAATTTTATGTTTTCAAAACATATGCTTTTCCTAAGCTAATTAACTTTATTCCTTAATTAATTTATCTCATGCGTTTGTGACATGGACATTAATTAAGAAATATGTGAAGTAAATAATTGTTAAGATTTGACCTGTTATAATATAAGGTTCTTCAACAGGTCGTTTACCAATTCACGTTAGTAAGCATACAACAACTACTATAATTCAGAATAAAATTTGATTAATAGGGTAAAATTGAATGCCTCGGAATGGTGTTTTATTATAAAATGGTAAAATTATTAAGATTCTAATTGATAAAAATAATGCAATAACACCTCCTAACTTATTAGGGATAGATCGTAGAATTGCATATGCAAATAGGAAATATCATTCTGGTTGAATGTGAACTGGTGTTACTAATGGGTTGGCAGGTACAAAGTTATCTGGATCTCCTAATAGGCAAGGATTAATTAAACATAGTATAATTAATAATGATGTTATTATTACAAATGTAATAGAATCCTTAAAGGTAAAGTATGGATGGAATGGAATTTTTTCAATATCTCCATTTAGTCCAAGAGGATTATTAGATCCTGTTTGGTGAAGAAAAAATAAATGAATTGCTGCTATAGCAGCAATAATAAATGGTAATACAAAATGGAATGTGAAGAATCGATTTAATGTTGCATTATCAACAGCGAATCCTCCTCATACTCATTGGACTAAATCTGTTCCTAAGTATGGGATTGCTGATAATAAATTAGTAATAACTGTTGCACTTCAAAAAGATATTTGGCCTCAGGGTAAGACATATCCTATAAATGCAGTTGCTATAACTAAAAATAAAATCACTGTACCAATTATTCAGGTATGTATATATATATAAGATCCATAGTAAATTCCCTGTCCTACATGTAAGTAAATACAAATAAAAAATATAGATGCTCCATTTGCGTGTAAGGTTCGGATAATTCAACCATTATTTACGTCTCGGCAGATGTGTACTACACTACTGAATGCTATTTCAATATTTGATGTATAATGTATAGCTAAAAATAGTCCAGTTACGATTTGAATTACCAAACATAACCCTAATAGGGATCCAAAATTTCATCAAAATGAAATATTTGTTGGGGCAGGTAAGTCAATTAAAGAGTTATTAATAATTTTAATTAAAGGATGTCTTAATCGTAAGGGTTTATTCATTAGTAATTATCTTATTTTACGAATAGGTCCCTGATTAATATTGGTGATTTTAACAACTGCTAGTAGTGCTAAAAATAAATGAATTATTATTATTATTGTAATAATGAATGTTGGTCTATTATATAATTTTTCTAAAGATATTGTTATTTCTTGATAATTGATTGAATTATCAATATTTATAGTTTCGGTGTTTTTGAGAAAAGTCTATAAATATAGATATATCTAGAATAATTAATATTAATATGATAAATTCTCACATTATTAATGTAATAATTATAGTGATTGATTTAGGCTGAAATATTTCGTTTGATGCAATTCTTGTAATGTAAATAAATAATACTAGTATACCACCAAGAAATGTTAAAAATAAAATATATGATAATCAATTTCTTTCTATTATTGTTCCTGTTATTAATCCAACTAGGAAGGTTTGAAGGATAATAAAAAGCATTATTGATATTGGGTGTCTTAATTTAATAAAATTAATATTTATTACATTTGATAATGATGTAATTATTATTTTGATCATTTCAGGGGTTAGTTTATTTAAAATACCGGTTTTGGGGACCGATGATGGAAGCTTTTCCACCTCTGAAGTTTTAAAAGTGGGGGCTGGACTTATTTCCGGTTTACAAGACCGGCGTTTTTTTTAAACTATTAAAACTAATGTTTATATTCTCTATTTTTACTTCTTTATTGATTTATTTTGCTGGTGTTTATGTTTTTTCTTCTAAACGTAAACATTTATTAATGGTTCTTTTGAGATTAGAATATATTGTTCTTTCTTTATTTATGTTAGTTATTGTTTTTCTTATTGAGTTTGATTATGATTATTTTTTTCCTGTTATTTTTTTAGTTTTTTCTGTTTGTGAGGGTGCTTTAGGTCTTTCTATTTTAGTTTCAATAATTCGTTCTCATGGTAATGATTTTTTTAATTCTTTTGGCTTATCTTTATGTTAAAGTATTTATTTATAACTATTTTTTTGATCCCTCTTTGTTTATTAAATAATTGTTGATGGTTGGTTCATTCTTTAATGTTTCTGTCGGGTTTTGTTTTTATAATTTGTGTTTATTCATATGCTGATTTGAATATAATTAGATATTATTTTGGTATTGATTATTTTTCTTTTAGTTTAATTTTACTTAGTTTTTGGATTTGTTCTTTAATAATCACTGCTAGAGGTTCAGTTTATTTAAGTTCATATCATTCTAATTTTTTTGTTTTTATGGTTTTGATTTTAATAATTATGCTTTATTGTTCATTTGCTAGATTAAGTCTTCTTTCTTTTTATATTTTTTTTTGAGGCTAGATTAGTTCCTACTTTACTTTTAATTTTGGGTTGGGGTTATCAACCTGAGCGTTTGCAGGCTGGTGTTTATTTAATTTTTTATACTTTGGTTGCTAGATTACCTTTATTATTAGTTTTATTTAAGGTTTATGATTTTTCTAATACTTTATATTTTCCTTTATTGGTTGATTTTGGTTCTTATTATTTTATGTTTTATGTATTTATAATTTTGGCTTTTTTAGTTAAGATACCTATGTTTTTGGTTCATTTATGACTTCCTAAGGCTCATGTAGAGGCCCCTATTTCAGGTAGAATAATTCTTGCTGGTGTTTTATTAAAGTTAGGTGGTTATGGTATTTTTCGTGTTATAAAGGTTATTTCTTATTTGGGTTTAAAGTTTAATTATTTTTGATTGTCTTTAGGTTTATCTGGGGGTGTTATTGTAAGATTTATTTGTTTTCGTCAGGTTGATTTAATGTCTTTAATTGCATATTCTTCTGTTGCTCATATAAGAATGGTTATTGGTGGATTGATGACTATGAATTGATGAGGTTGTGTAGGTTCTCTTTCTCTAATGGTTGGTCATGGTTTATGTTCTTCTGGTTTATTTTGTTTATCTAATATTATTTATGAACGTTTAGGTAGACGAAGATTATTAATTAACAAGGGTATAATTAATTTGATGCCAAGAATGGCTTTATGATGATTTCTTTTAAGATCATCAAATATGGCTGCTCCTCCTTCTTTAAATTTGGTAGGTGAAATTAGATTATTAAATAGAATTATATCTTGATCTTCTTTTAGATTCTTTGCTTTGATTTTTTTATCTTTTTTTAGAGCTGTTTATACTTTGTATATATATTCTTATTCTCAGCATGGGAATTATTATTCTGGTGTTTATACTTGTTCTCTTGGTTATTTTCGTGAATATCATCTTTTACTTTTACATTGATTGCCTTTAAATATTCTCTGTTTAAAGGGTGAATATTTCTTTGTTTAGTTTGCTTAAGTATTTTAATTAAAAATATTGTTTTGTGGAATCAATGATATGAAGTTTTTCATCTTAGGCCGTGAATTTATTTTCTATTTGTTCTTTGAGTTTTTTTTCTTTGTTTATTTCGAGAACTATAATTTTTATTTTAGGTATTTATTATTTAATAATTGATTATAGAGTTTTTGTTGAGTGAGAGCTTTTCAATTTAAATGGTTCTATAGTTGTTATAACTTTAATTTTGGATTGAATATCTCTTATTTTTATATCTTTTGTTAAATATATTTCTTCTTTGGTTATTTATTATAGAGAGGATTATATATCTGGTGAAAAGAATATAAATCGTTTTATTATTATTGTTTTAATATTTATTCTTTCTATAGGTTTTTTAATTATTAGTCCTAATTTAATTAGAATTTTATTAGGTTGAGATGGTTTAGGTTTAGTTTCTTATTGTTTAGTTATTTATTATCAAAATGTAAAATCTTATAGTGCTGGTATATTAACTGCACTTTCTAATCGTATTGGTGATGTTGCTATTTTAATTTCTATTGCATGAATGTTAAATTTTGGTGGTTGAAATTATATTTATTATTATGATTTTATTTCTAATTCTTTTGAAATAAAGCTCATTACTATATTAATTGTTTTAGCAGCTATAACTAAGAGAGCTCAGATTCCTTTCTCTTCATGACTTCCTGCTGCTATAGCAGCTCCTACTCCTGTTTCTGCTTTAGTTCATTCTTCTACTCTTGTTACTGCTGGTGTTTATTTATTAATTCGTTTTAGACCAATATTGGATACTTATAATTGTGGTTGATTTTCACTTTTCATTGGTTGTATAACTATATTTATGGCTGGATTGGGCGCTAATTTTGAGTTTGATTTAAAGAAGATTATTGCTCTTTCTACTTTAAGACAACTTGGTTTAATAATAAGAATTTTGGCTATAGGTTATCCAAAGCTTGCATTTTTTCATTTATTGGCTCATGCTTTATTTAAGGCATTATTATTTATATGTGCAGGTTCAATAATTCATAATTTGAAGGATTCTCAGGATATTCGTTTTATAGGATCAATTGTTAATTTCATACCTTTAACTTCAGTTTGTTTTAATGTTTCTAGTTTGTCTTTGTGTGGAATACCTTTTTTAGCGGGATTTTATTCAAAGGATTTAATTCTTGAGATGGTTTGTTTAAGATGAATTAATTGTTTAATTTTTTTTCTTTATTTTTTTTTCTACTGGTTTAACTGCTTCTTATTCTTTTCGTTTGTTTTATTATTCAATATCTGGTGATAATAATTTTTATTCTAGATTTTCTTTTGATGATAAGGGTTATTATATTTCATTTGGAATAATTGGTCTATTGTTTGTTGCTGTTTTTGGTGGTAGTCTTTTATCTTGATTAATTTTTCCTATTCCTCATGTGATTGCTTTACCTAATTATTTAAAGTTTTTAACTATTACAGTTGTTATTTTAGGTGCTTATTTAGGTTATCTTATTTCTAATTCTGATTTTTCTCATAATTTATTTTCTTTAAGTATACTTTCTTTTGTTAGATTTGCTGGTTCTATATGATTTATACCTTTTCTTTCAACTAAGTTTATTAGATATATTCCTTTAAAAATAGGTTATTATTCATCTAAGTCATTTGATTATGGTTGAGGTGAATTACTTGGTGGTCAAGGTTTATATAGATTATTTATTTATTTAATTGGTTATATTCAAGGTTGATATGATTCTAATTTCAAGATTTATCTTTTAACTTTTGTTTTTTGAATATTTATTTTGGTAATATTGTTTTTCGTTTACTTAAATAGCTTATAATTAGAGCGTGACACTGAAGATGTTAAGGAAGTATTTTTACTTTTAAGTATTTATAAATATAGATATATTATTTTTACAGTGAAAATGTAATGTTTTATTTAAACTATATAAATTTTAGAAATGTTAACGGAGTTTAACCGCTAATATAAAAAGTTAGCAGCTTTCATATTGGCTTTACATTTCCTTAATTGGAACTATTATAGTTCAATTATATTATTAACAGTAATACGCCTCTTTTTGGCTTCAATTAATAAGAATAAGGGTAGTACATACCAATCTTCCAGGTCGAAACTGACTGCAATATTTCGCTTCTTATTCTATTTAAGGTTGATTGATAATATCAATACTTTTTGAATGCAACCCAAATGTTATATTTAACTACAACCCTTTATTCTGCTCATTGTAATGCTCCTTGGTTTCATTCATGGTATAGTCCTCCTAATAGAACTAGAATAAAAAATATTGTTGATACTGTTCAGATTATAATGTCTGAAGTTTTAAAAATAATTACAATTGGTAGAATTGGTGCAATTTCTACATCAAAAATTAAAAAGATTACTGCGATTAGGAAGAATCGTATTGAGAATGGTATTCGTGCTGATCTTTTTGGATCAAACCCACATTCAAATGGTGATCTTTTTTCTCGATCATTAATTAATTTTTTTGATAGTGTTGTTGCCAGGATTATAACAATTATTGGAATAATAAATCTAATGAAAACTCTTGTTGATAGAATTAGAATTGTTTTTCTTGATTTATATCAAGCTTTCTGATTGGAAGTCAAATGTACTATTTATACTAGAAAAACAATTATCTACCTCATCAATAAATAGAGATATATAAGAATAATCATACTACGTCTACGAAGTGTCAGTATCATGCTGCTGCTTCAAATCCAAAGTGATGTCTTGGTGAAAATTGATTTATTGAGTGTCGAAGTAGACATGTTGATAAAAAGATTGTTCCAATAATTACGTGTAAACCATGGAATCCTGTTGCAACAAAGAATGTTGATCCATAAACTGCATCTGCAATGGTAAAAGGTGCTTCTCAATATTCATATGCTTGAAGTATTGTAAAGTATAGTCCTAATAACACTGTGAAGAATAATCCTTGTAGTGCTTGAGTATGATTAGATTCCATTAAACTATGATGTGCCTATACTAACCGTAATATACTTCATGGACATTTAATTGAAACAATCTGAACAGCTTTACCAGCAATTACATTAATTTTTATTGCCCTTCCATCATTACGACTATTATATTTACTTGATGATTCAGTAGATGCAATAATTACAATTAAAACCATTGGACGACAATGATATTGAAGATATGAATATTCAGACTTCATAGACGTAGAATTTGACACTTATATAACACCAGAACAAGACCTAGAAAATGATGGATTCCGACTACTAGATGTAGATAACCCAACAATCCTACCAATAAATACAGAAGTACGAGTATTAACAAGAGCATCAGATGTTCTACACTCATGAGCAGTTCCTGCATTAGGGGTTAAAATTGATGCAACGCCAGGTCGGTTAAATCAAGGAACATTCACAATAAATCGACCTGTATTATTCTTTGGACAATGCTCAGAAATCTGTGGAGCAAACCACAGATTTATACCAATTGTAATTGAAAGAACTTCAGTAAATTTATTTATTAAGTGATTATCTAAGATAATTTAAGGAGTTAGTTAAAATAAATAACATTAGAGTGTCAATCTAAAGTAACTAAAAAAATTAGTACACCTTGAAATTCATCAGATGACTGAAAGTAAGTAATGGTCTCTTAAACCAAATAATAGTAAATTAACGACTACTTCTGATGGGGAAATTATATCCAAATCCCTCAAATATCCCCTCTTATATGATTCTCACTATTCATTATATTTTCAGCTACATTAATCTTGTTTAATCAAATAAACTTCTTCTCATTTAAACCTAACCTTATTAAAAGAGCAGAAAAAGGAACAATTGAAATAAAAAACTTAAATTGAAAATGATAACAAATCTATTCTCAACATTTGACCCATCAACTAACATCTTTAATTTATCATTAAATTGAACTAGAACATTTCTAGGACTATTATTAATCCCATCACTATTTTGACTTACACCATCACGAATTAACATTATCTGAAATAAACTAAATTTAACCTTACATAATGAATTTAAAACACTTCTTGGACCAAAATCATTTAATGGAACAACATTCATTTTCATCTCAATTTTTATTATAATATTATTTAACAATTTCATAGGATTATTCCCTTATATTTTTACTAGAACAAGACGTTTAGCATTAACATTTGCAATTGCCCTACCTATATGGCTAAGATTTATATTATTTGGATGAATTAACCATACTAATCATATATTTACACACCTTGTACCACAAGGTACACCGCCTGCATTAATATCATTTATAGTACTAATTGAAACAATTAGTAATGTTATTCGACCAGGTACATTACCAGTACGGTTGGCAGCAAATATAATTGCAGGACACTTATTATTAACCTTATTAGGAAACACAGGACCATCTATAGCAATAAACTTAATCTCATTACTAATTATTGGACAAATACTTCTATTAATTCTAGAATCAGCAGTAGCAATAATTCAAGCCTATGTTTTCTCAATTCTAAGAACTCTATATTCTAGAGAAGTATATTAAACCTATGTTAACAACTCACTCAAACCACCCATTCCACTTAGTAGGCTATAGACCTTGACCATTAACAGGAGCAATTGGAGCAATAGTCCTAGTATCAGGACTAGCAAAATGATTCCACCTATTTAATATTAACTTATTCATAATTGGATTTGGAATTACCCTACTAACTATAATTCAATGATGACGAGATGTAGTACGAGAAGGAACATATCAAGGATTACATACAGGATTTGTATCAATTGGATTACGATGAGGAATAATTTTATTTATTGCATCAGAGGTATTATTTTTCGTTTCTTTTTTTTGAGCATTCTTTAGAAGAAGATTAGCACCAACAATTGAACTAGGAATACTATGACCTCCAATAGGAATTCAACCCTTTAACCCTATACAAATTCCATTACTTAATACAGCTATTCTTTTAGCATCAGGAGTAACAGTAACATGAGCACATCATAGTTTAATGGAATCTAATCATACTCAAGCACTACAAGGATTATTCTTCACAGTGTTATTAGGACTATACTTTACAATACTTCAAGCATATGAATATTGAGAAGCACCTTTTACCATTGCAGATGCAGTTTATGGATCAACATTCTTCGTTGCAACAGGATTCCATGGTTTACACGTAATTATTGGAACAATCTTTTTATCAACATGTCTACTTCGACACTCAATAAATCAATTTTCACCAAGACATCACTTTGGATTTGAAGCAGCAGCATGATACTGACACTTCGTAGACGTAGTATGATTATTCTTATATATCTCTATTTATTGATGAGGTAGATAATTGTTTTTCTAGTATAAATAGTACATTTGACTTCCAATCAGAAAGCTTGATATAAATCAAGAAAAACAATTCTAATTCTATCAACAAGAGTTTTCATTAGATTTATTATTCCAATAATTGTTATAATCCTGGCAACAACACTATCAAAAAAATTAATTAATTATCGAGAAAAAAGATCACCATTTGAATGTGGGTTTGATCCAAAAAGATCAGCACGAATACCATTCTCAATACGATTCTTCCTAATCGCAGTAATCTTTTTAATTTTTGATGTAGAAATTGCACTAATTCTACCAATTGTAATTATTTTTAAAACTTCAGACATTATAATCTGAACAGTATCAACAATATTTTTTATTCTAGTTCTATTAGGAGGACTATACCATGAATGAAACCAAGGAGCATTACAATGAGCAGAATAAAGGGTTGTAGTTAAATATAACATTTGGGTTGCATTCAAAAAGTATTGATATTATCAATCAACCTTAAATAGAATAAGAAGCGAAATATTGCAGTCAGTTTCGACCTGGAAGATTGGTATGTACTACCCTTATTCTTATTAATTGAAGCCAAAAAGAGGCATATTACTGTTAATAATATAATTGAACTATAATAGTTCCAATTAAGGAAATGTAAAGCCAATATGAAAGCTGCTAACTTTTTATATTAGCGGTTAAACTCCGTTAACATTTCTAAAATTTATATAGTTTAAATAAAACATTACATTTTCACTGTAAAAATAATATATCTATATTTATAAATACTTAAAAGTAAAAATACTTCCTTAACATCTTCAGTGTCACGCTCTAATTATAAGCTATTTAAGTAAACGAAAAACAATATTACCAAAATAAATATTCAAAAAATAAAAGTTAAAAGATAAATCTTGAAATTAGAATCATATCAACCTTGAATATAACCAATTAAATAAATAAATAATCTATATAAACCTTGACCACCAAGTAATTCACCTCAACCATAATCAAATGACTTAGATGAATAATAACCTATTTTTAAAGGAATATATCTAATAAACTTAGTTGAAAGAAAAGGTATAAATCATATAGAACCAGCAAATCTAACAAAAGAAAGTATACTTAAAGAAAATAAATTATGAGAAAAATCAAAATTAGAAATAAGATAACCTAAATAAGCACCTAAAATAACTTCTGTAATAGTTAAAAACTTTAAATAATTAGGTAAAGCAATCACATGAGGAATAGGAAAAATTAATCAAGATAAAAGACTACCACCAAAAACAGCAACAAACAATAGACCAATTATTCCAAATGAAATATAATAACCCTTATCATCAAAAGAAAATCTAGAATAAAAATTATTATCACCAGATATTGAATAATAAAACAAACGAAAAGAATAAGAAGCAGTTAAACCAGTAGAAAAAAAATAAAGAAAAAAAATTAAACAATTAATTCATCTTAAACAAACCATCTCAAGAATTAAATCCTTTGAATAAAATGCCGCTAAAAAAGGTATTCCACACAAAGATAAACTAGAAACATTAAAACAAACTGAAGTTAAAGGTATGAAATTAACAATTGATCCTATAAAACGAATATCCTGAGAATCCTTCAAATTATGAATTATTGAACCTGCACATATAAATAATAATGCCTTAAATAAAGCATGAGCCAATAAATGAAAAAATGCAAGCTTTGGATAACCTATAGCCAAAATTCTTATTATTAAACCAAGTTGTCTTAAAGTAGAAAGAGCAATAATCTTCTTTAAATCAAACTCAAAATTAGCGCCCAATCCAGCCATAAATATAGTTATACAACCAATTAAAAGTAAAAATCAACCACAATTATAAGTATCCAATATTGGTCTAAAACGAATTAATAAATAAACACCAGCAGTAACAAGAGTAGAAGAATGAACTAAAGCAGAAACAGGAGTAGGAGCTGCTATAGCAGCAGGAAGTCATGAAGAGAAAGGAATCTGAGCTCTCTTAGTTATAGCTGCTAAAACAATTAATATAGTAATGAGCTTTATTTCAAAAGAATTAGAAATAAAATCATAATAATAAATATAATTTCAACCACCAAAATTTAACATTCATGCAATAGAAATTAAAATAGCAACATCACCAATACGATTAGAAAGTGCAGTTAATATACCAGCACTATAAGATTTTACATTTTGATAATAAATAACTAAACAATAAGAAACTAAACCTAAACCATCTCAACCTAATAAAATTCTAATTAAATTAGGACTAATAATTAAAAAACCTATAGAAAGAATAAATATTAAAACAATAATAATAAAACGATTTATATTCTTTTCACCAGATATATAATCCTCTCTATAATAAATAACCAAAGAAGAAATATATTTAACAAAAGATATAAAAATAAGAGATATTCAATCCAAAATTAAAGTTATAACAACTATAGAACCATTTAAATTGAAAAGCTCTCACTCAACAAAAACTCTATAATCAATTATTAAATAATAAATACCTAAAATAAAAATTATAGTTCTCGAAATAAACAAAGAAAAAAAACTCAAAGAACAAATAGAAAATAAATTCACGGCCTAAGATGAAAAACTTCATATCATTGATTCCACAAAACAATATTTTTAATTAAAATACTTAAGCAAACTAAACAAAGAAATATTCACCCTTTAAACAGAGAATATTTAAAGGCAATCAATGTAAAAGTAAAAGATGATATTCACGAAAATAACCAAGAGAACAAGTATAAACACCAGAATAATAATTCCCATGCTGAGAATAAGAATATATATACAAAGTATAAACAGATCTAAAAAAAGATAAAAAAATCAAAGCAAAGAATCTAAAACAAGATCAAGATATAATTCTATTTAATAATCTAATTTCACCTACCAAATTTAAAGAAGGAGGAGCAGCCATATTTGATGATCTTAAAAGAAATCATCATAAAGCCATTCTTGGCATCAAATTAATTATACCCTTGTTAATTAATAATCTTCGTCTACCTAAACGTTCATAAATAATATTAGATAAACAAAATAAACCAGAAGAACATAAACCATGACCAACCATTAGAGAAAGAGAACCTACACAACCTCATCAATTCATAGTCATCAATCCACCAATAACCATTCTTATATGAGCAACAGAAGAATATGCAATTAAAGACTTTAAATCAACCTGACGAAAACAAATAAATCTTACAATAACACCCCCAGATAAACCTAAAGACAATCAAAAATAATTAAACTTTAAACCCAAATAAGAAATAACCTTTATAACACGAAAAATACCATAACCACCTAACTTTAATAAAACACCAGCAAGAATTATTCTACCTGAAATAGGGGCCTCTACATGAGCCTTAGGAAGTCATAAATGAACCAAAAACATAGGTATCTTAACTAAAAAAGCCAAAATTATAAATACATAAAACATAAAATAATAAGAACCAAAATCAACCAATAAAGGAAAATATAAAGTATTAGAAAAATCATAAAACTAATAATAAAACTAATAATAAAGGTAATCTAGCAACCAAAGTACAAAAAATTAAATAAACACCAGCCTGCAAACGCTCAGGTTGATAACCCCAACCCAAAATTAAAAGTAAAGTAGGAACTAATCTAGCCTCAAAAAAAATATAAAAAGAAAGAAGACTTAATCTAGCAAATGAACAATAAAGCATAATTATTAAAATCAAAACCATAAAAACAAAAAAATTAGAATGATATGAACTTAAATAAACTAAACCTCTAGCAGTGATTATTAAAGAACAAATCCAAAAACTAAGTAAAATTAAACTAAAAGAAAAATAATCAATACCAAAATAATATCTAATTATATTCAAATCAGCATATGAATAAACACAAATTATAAAAACAAAACCCGACAGAAACATTAAAGAATGAACCAACCATCAACAATTATTTAATAAACAAAGAGGGATCAAAAAAATGGTTATAAATAAATACTTTAACATAAAGATAAACCAAAAGAATTAAAAAATCATTACCATGAGAACGAATTATTGAAACTAAAATAGAAAGACCTAAAGCACCCTCACAAACAGAAAAAACTAAAAAAATAACAGGAAAAAAATAATCATAATCAAACTCAATAAGAAAAACAATAACTAACATAAATAAAGAAAGAACAATATATTCTAATCTCAAAAGAACCATTAATAAATGTTTACGTTTAGAAGAAAAAACATAAACACCAGCAAAATAAATCAATAAAGAAGTAAAAATAGAGAATATAAACATTAGTTTTAATAGTTTAAAAAAAACGCCGGTCTTGTAAACCGGAAATAAGTCCAGCCCCCACTTTTAAAACTTCAGAGGTGGAAAAGCTTCCATCATCGGTCCCCAAAACCGGTATTTTAAATAAACTAACCCCTGAAATGATCAAAATAATAATTATATCATTATCAAATGTAATAAATATTAATTTTATTAAATTAAGACACCCAATATCAATAATGCTTTTTATTATCCTTCAAACCTTCCTAGTTGGATTAATAACAGGAACAATAATAGAAAGATATTGATTATCATATATTTAATTTTTAACATTTCTTGGTGGTCTACTAGTATTATTTATTTACATCACAAGAATTGCATCAAACGAAATATTTCAGCCTAAATCAATCACTATAATTATTACATTAATAATGTGAGTATTTATCATATTAATATTAATTATTCTAGATATATCTATATTTATAGACTTTTTCAAAAACACCGAAACTATAAATATTGATAATTCAATCAATTATCAAGAAATAACAATATCTTTAGAAAAATTATATAATAGACCAACATTCATTATTACAATAATAATAATAATTTATTTATTTTTAGCACTACTAGCAGTTGTTAAAATCACCAATATTAATCAGGGACCTATTCGTAAAATAAGATAATTACTAATGAATAAACCCTTACGATTAAGACATCCTTTAATTAAAATTATTAATAACTCTTTAATTGACTTACCTGCCCCAACAAATATTTCATTTTGATGAAATTTTGGATCCCTATTAGGGTTATGTTTGGTAATTCAAATCGTAACTGGACTATTTTTAGCTATACATTATACATCACATATTGAAATAGCATTCAGTAGTGTAGTACACATCTGCCGAGACGTAAATAATGGTTGAATTATCCGAACCTTACACGCAAATGGAGCATCTATATTTTTTATTTGTATTTACTTACATGTAGGACGGGGAATTTACTATGGATCTTATATATATATACATACCTGAATAATTGGTACAGTGATTTTATTTTTAGTTATAGCAACTGCATTTATAGGATATGTCTTACCCTGAGGCCAAATATCTTTTTGAGGTACAACAGTAATTACTAATTTATTATCAGCAATCCCATACTTAGGAACAGATTTAGTCCAATGAGTATGAGGAGGATTCGCTGTTGATAATGCAACATTAAATCGATTCTTCACATTCCATTTTGTATTACCATTTATTATTGCTGCTATAGCAGCAATTCATTTATTTTTTCTTCACCAAACAGGATCTAATAATCCCCGTGGACTAAATGGAGATATTGAAAAAATTCCATTCCATCCATACTTTACCTTTAAGGATTCTATTACATTTGTAATAATAACATCATTATTAATTATACTATGTTTAATTAATCCTTACCTATTAGGAGATCCAGATAACTTTGTACCTGCCAACACATTAGTAACACCAGTTCACATTCAACCAGAATGATATTTCCTATTTGCATATGCAATTCTACGATCTATCCCTAATAAGTTAGGAGGTGTTATTGCATTATTTTTATCAATTAGAATCTTAATAATTTTACCATTTTATAATAAAACACCATTCCGAGGCATTCAATTTTACCCTATTAATCAAATTTTATTCTGAATTATAGTAGTTGTTGTATGCTTACTAACGTGAATTGGTAAACGACCTGTTGAAGAACCTTATATTATAACAGGTCATATCTTAACAATTATTTACTTCACATATTTCTTAATTAATGTCCATGTCGCAAACGCATGAGATAAATTAATTAAGGAATAAAGTTAATTAGCTTAGGAAAAGCATATGTTTTGAAAACATAAAATTAGAAGTTTAACTCTTCTATTAACTTTTCTCAAAAAATTTCACTAAACAAATGAGATAAATAAAATCTTTAAACCAACAAAGAAAATAAAAAAATTCAAAGATAAAGGTAAAAAACTTTTTCAAGCTAAGTACATTAATTTATCATAACGGAACCGTGGTAATGTTCCACGAACCCAAATAAAACCAAAAGATATAATAGCAAGCTTAATAAAAAATATAAAAGAATAAAAATCACCGCCCAAAAAAATTAAAGCCAATAACATTCTTATGAAGACAATTCTAGTATATTCAGCTAAAAAAATTAAAGTAAAACCACCCGCACCATACTCAATATTAAATCCTGAAACTAACTCAGATTCCCCTTCAGCAAAATCAAAAGGAGTACGATTAGTTTCAGCTAAGCAAGAAGCAAAACAAGCTAAAGCTAAAGGAAAAGAAATAATAATAAATCAACAATAAAGCTGATAGTTTATAAAATCAAACATATTAAAACTACCAATTAAAATAATTAAAGACAATAAAATTAAAGCTAAACTAACTTCATAAGAAATTGTTTGAGCAACAGAACGAAGAGAACCTAATAATGAATAATTTGAATTAGAAGATCAACCAGCAATTATAACAGTATAAACACCTAATCTAGTACAACATAAAAAAAATAAAAATCCATAAGAAAAAGAACACATATAAGTTAAATAAGGAAAAATTACTCAAACGGCTAAAGAAATCATTAAATTAAAAACAGGGGAAAAATAATAAAGTAGGTAATTAGATATAATAGGAATTGGCTGCTCCTTACAAATTAACTTAATAGCATCTCTAAATGGCTGAGGAATTCCAACAAAACCTACCTTATTTGGACCCTTTCGAATCTGAATATAACCTAAAACCTTACGCTCTAATAAAGTTAAAAAGGCAACACTAATTAAAACACAAATAACCAATAAAAGAAAATTCAAAATAAATATAAATAAATCATAAAGTATCAATACTATTTGTAGAAAAAATCTACATAAATGAATTCTAAATTCAACACATTAATCTGTCAAAATAGTAAATAAATTAATATTAATCAATATAACAAAAAATATTTTAACCATATGGTCCTTTCGTACTAATATGGATTAACAATCTTAGGATAGAAACCGACCTGGCTCACGCCGGTCTGAACTCAGATCATGTAAGAATTTAAAGGTCGAACAGACCTAATCATTGGGCTCCTGCACCCAAAATTTTTCTTAATCCAACATCGAGGTCGCAATCTGCTTTGTCGATATGAGCTCTCAAAAACAATTACGCTGTTATCCCTAAGGTAACTTAATCTTATGATCATAAATTATGGATCAAAATAACAAACATAAATAAATGATATAATAATGAAGAGTTTATCTATTCTTCATGTCACCCCAACAAAACATCATCATTAAATATAGAAAAATATAGAAACAAAAAACTATATAAAAGTAAAATGTCAAGCTCTATAGGGTCTTCTCGTCCTAAAGAAGAATTTAAGCCTTTTGACTCAAAAGTTAAATTCAAAAATTTATTAAGAGACAGTTGATTTCTCGTCAAGCCATTCATTCCAGCCACTAATTAAGAGACTAATGATTATGCTACCTTTGCACGGTCAAAATACCGCGGCTCTTTAAAAATACGCTCAGTGAGCAGGCCAGACCTCAAAATATAAACAAGAGGACATGTTTTTGATAAACACTCGGAAATCAATTTTGCCTAGTTCCTTATAATAAGTTCACAAGGTAAAAATTTCATACAAATAAATATACTAATTCTATCATTATTACAAAAATTTTAAAATTAAATTAATAATCTTAATAAAAAACCTAAAATATTTATAAAATCAAAATAAAAAATAATGAACTAAAACGTAATCTTAAAGATAGCTGGTTTAAAGCTTACTATTATATTTCTATAAAATAAATTATAGGTTATTAACTTCAAAGCTTATCCCTTAAAGAATAAATAAGTTAATATTTTTACTTAAAAAATTAAATAAAAACAAATAACTTTAAAAAATTAAATTTTTTCTTAAGAAACTAGATATCTTGGGAAACGATTAACATCTCATTTCTATAAATAATTTAATAATAATTATGATACATTAACTATAAATTATTTATAAATCAACCCAAATAGAGACAAGTAAAATAAATACTAAAATTTTGATAAACCCTGATACAAAAGGTACAATAAATAAAATCTACTTAAAAAATTTAAAATAATATTTCATAAAACACTTACATTACCAATAAACTATAATTTAAAAAATCAATTCTATAAAATATACTAAGACAAAAATACAATAAAATTATTTATATTAAATAATTAAATAAACAAAAAATAAAAATAATAAAATAAATAATCAAGATATCCTGATTTGCACAGAAAAATTTTCAGTGTAAATGAAACACTTTACTAATAAGTTATATCTTGAAACTCTTCCTAGATACACTTTCCAGTACATCTACTATGTTACGACTTATCTCATCTAAATTGAAGCTACTTTAAAATAAAATAGAATAATCAATAATGAGAGCGACGGGCGATGTGTACACATCTCAGAGCCAATGTCAGTTAAATTAAATAAATTAAATTACTATCAAATCCACCTTCATTAACAGCATT
Source organism: Schistocerca gregaria (assembly GCF_023897955.1). Classification (NCBI taxonomy): domain Eukaryota; kingdom Metazoa; phylum Arthropoda; class Insecta; order Orthoptera; family Acrididae; genus Schistocerca; species Schistocerca gregaria. Next base: position 18,642,455 of record NC_064925.1, read on the forward strand.
TCACTATCAAATCCGTTATAAACAAAAATCTATTGTAACCCACCTCCTCTTAACTATAAGCTGCACCTTGACCTGAAATATTTTATAATTATAAATCTTGAGAATTATAACTCTAAAGAGATTCTCTGATAACGGAGATATACAAACAAATAAATTAAGTAGAGTAAATCGTGTATTATCTATCATGGGGTAGGTTCCTCTGAATGGAATGAGATACCGCCAAATTCTTTGGGTTTAAAGACCTTAACTAATAGTACCCTGGTAAATATAATTAACATTTAAAATAATAGGGTATCTAATCCTAGTTTATTATTTAAATTTCACAGATTCATAAAAAGGGCCACAAATAAATTTTAACATTTCACCTTACAAATTTATATTTCAACCCTAATAATATAAACAACTGTTTTAACCAATAATATTCACTTGTATCAATCGTATAACCGCGGCTGCTGGCACGAATTATGCCGATACTAAATCAATTGCTAAATCCAAAATCACTTGATAATTAAATCAAATTACTGCAAAAAGAACATTTAGTCTAACAAAACTTACATATAATACAAAGAAAAAGTGAATAAACAAGCAAGAATAAAACTTTTAAAAATAAAAAATAAGAAAATTTTAAATCTATTAATTCAGGAAAAAATAAAAGATTCAAATATTTAAAGAAAAAAAAAGAAAAAACCACAAACATTAACAAAAAAAAAAGAAACGCCCCTATGTATGACCACAACAACTTCTCTATTATATATAATTAAAGATTAATATGGAACATGTATAGCAATAAATGTATTATATTCTTTCTTATTTAATCTTTCTTTTCACTAATAAATAAAGAAAGATTAAATAATATAATAAATATATTTTATACAATTATGTAATTTAATATAATATGTTATTAATATGAATTCTTTTTTTATATTAAGTTAACTTTCATATATATTAGTTAAATAATCTAATTAGAGATAATTTACATAATTATATTATTATAATTAATATAATTATTTATATTAATTATAATATTTTATATTTAAATTAATAATTTTATTTATTATATCCAATTATAATAATATTAAAAATTAAATTACATATTATTATATATATTATATTATAATAACCTATTTTAAGCTAAAAACATAAGTAGCTATAATCCTAGGTAAATAATTGCATTAAAATAGTCAATTGATAATGGTAAGATGAACTTATAATACTTTAAACTCAATTAAATGTAATATATTAATATAAATTGTTTATTATATATGTATATATATATATATATATAAAAATAAAATGAGCAGGATAAATTAATCCTAATTAAACAAAATAATACATAAAAGAATTTCAAAAAAAACTTTCGATTTATATATTAAATAAATGAAGTGCCTGATTAAAGGGTTACCTTGATAGGGTAAATAAAGTAAATAAAATTACCTTCATTAAAATTACATAAGATAGAATTAAACTACCTCCTTTAGTATCAAAAACTAACGTGCATCATACACCTTAATGTAAAAAGGTAAGCTAAACAAGCTAATGGGTTCATACCCCATTTATAGAGGTATCAATCCTCTCCTTTTTAATGACCAACAACTCTACAAAACTTCTCTTCCTATCAACATTAATGATAGGAACGATCCTGTCCATTTCATCAAATTCCTGATTTGGGGTTTGAATAGGACTTGAGATCAACTTACTTTCATTTATTCCGCTCCTAACAAGAAATAAAAATATAATAATAAATGAATCATCAATTAAATATTTTATTGTCCAAGCAATAGCATCGACAATATTATTATTTTCAATTTTGCTGATTCAAATAACATATCCCATGGGATGGGAAACAGAATTTATCCCATCAATAATAATTAGATCTAGACTATTATTAAAGATTGGAGCTGCACCTTTCCATTTCTGATTTCCAGAAGTTATAGGAGCATCAAGATGAAATAATTGTTTAACATTAATAACATGACAAAAAATCGCCCCAATAATGGTCTTATCTTATTGTATTCAATTAAGAACTTTTATTTGAACAATTATTATCTTAAGAATTATTATTGGGGCAATAGGAGGTTTAAATCAAACATCCTTACGACAACTTTTAGCATATTCATCAATCAGACATCTAGGTTGAATAATTAGATCATTAACAGTCAGAGAAAACATCTGAGAACTATACTTCATTATTTACTCACTATTAAGATTAATTATAGTTTTATTATTTAATCAAATTTATTCAGCCAGAAATATAAAAACCGAAATTAAATTCATAATATTCTTATCTTTATTATCTTTAGGTGGACTACCACCATTCCTTGGATTCTTACCAAAATGAATTGTAATACAATCATTAATAGAAAACAATATAACAACTATTATAACTATTATAGTTGTATTAACTACAATTACACTCTACTACTATATACATATTAGATTCTCAGCTCTAATTATATCATACACAGAAAATTCGTGATCTATAAAGATAAAGTCCCAAAAATCAAGAATCATTCTTCCTATAACAGTAATAATTTCAACAATAGGATTGATTTCAACATCAACCTTAATTTCATTATACTAAGGACTTAAGTTAATCAAACTAATAACCTTCAAAGTTATAATTAAAAGAATAATCTTTTAGGCCTTAGTAAAATTTTACACCTCTAGAATTGCAGTCTAGAATCATAATTGAATATAAGACCTAAATATGATAAGAGAGAAAACATCTCATAAGTAGATTTACAGTCTACCACCTAAAATTCAGCCATCTTACCACAAAAATGATTATTCTCAACAAACCATAAGGACATTGGTACTTTATACTTCATATTTGGAGCATGAGCAGGAATAGTAGGAACATCAATAAGAATACTTATTCGTGCTGAACTTGGCCAACCCGGATCTCTAATTGGGGATGACCAGATTTATAATGTTATTATTACAGCTCACGCATTCGTAATAATTTTCTTTATAGTAATACCTATTATAATTGGTGGATTTGGTAATTGACTTGTTCCACTAATAATTGGTGCACCAGATATAGCATTTCCACGAATAAATAATATAAGTTTTTGATTACTACCACCTTCACTAACCCTTCTTCTTACATCTTCTATAGTAGATAATGGTGCTGGTACAGGATGAACAGTTTACCCTCCTCTAGCAGGAGCTATTGCACACGGGGGTGCATCTGTAGATCTAGCTATTTTTTCACTGCACTTAGCAGGTGTATCATCTATTCTTGGTGCAGTGAATTTCATTACAACAGCAATTAATATACGATCAGAAAGTATAACTTTAGATCAAACACCTTTATTTGTATGATCTGTAGCTATTACAGCATTACTTCTCCTTCTTTCACTTCCAGTTTTAGCAGGAGCTATTACTATATTATTAACAGATCGAAATTTAAATACATCATTCTTTGACCCTGCAGGAGGGGGTGACCCAATTCTATATCAACATCTATTTTGATTCTTTGGACACCCAGAAGTTTATATTTTAATTCTACCGGGGTTCGGAATTATTTCACATATTGTATGTCAAGAAAGAGGAAAAATTGAATCATTTGGAACATTAGGTATAATTTATGCTATACTATCAATTGGACTAATAGGATTTATTGTATGAGCACATCATATATTTACAGTAGGAATGGATGTTGACACACGAGCATATTTTACATCAGCAGCAATAATTATTGCTGTACCTACAGGAATTAAGGTATTTAGATGATTAGCTACATTATATGGAACTAAATTCAAGTTCAATCCACCATTATTATGAGCTCTAGGATTTATTTTCCTATTTACAATTGGTGGATTAACAGGATTAGTATTAGCAAACTCATCACTTGATATTGTATTACATGATACATATTATGTAGTAGCCCACTTTCATTATGTATTATCTATAGGAGCAGTATTTGCAATTATAGGAGGTGTCATTCAATGATATCCACTATTTACAGGATTAACTATAAATAATACATGATTAAAAATCCAATTTACAATTATATTCATTGGAGTAAATTTAACATTCTTTCCTCAACACTTCCTAGGATTAGCAGGAATACCTCGACGATACTCTGACTACCCAGACGCATATACATCATGAAACGTAGTATCAAGAATTGGGTCTACAATTTCTATTGTAGGAATCATTATATTCATTGTAATTATATGAGAAAGAATGATTACAAACCGAGCAATTATATTTAGAGCTAACATAAGAAGATCAACAGAATGACTACAAAATAACCCTCCTGCAGAACATAGTTACTCAGAATTACCATTAATCTCTAGATTCTAATATGGCAGATTAGTGCAGTAGATTTAAGCTCTACAAATAAAGGTTTGACCTTTTATTAGAAAATATTTATTAATGGCAACATGATCAAATTTATCTTTTTAAGATGGAGCTTCACCATTAATGGAGCAATTATCATTCTTTCATGATCATACTATGGTCGTGTTATTATTAATTACAGTAATTGTAGGTTATGCCCTAAGTTATATATTATTTATTGCCTATACTAACCATAATATACTTCATGGACATTTAATTGAAACAATCTGAACAGCTTTACCAGCAATTACATTAATTTTTATTGCCCTTCCATCATTATGACTATTATATTTACTTGATGATTCAGTAGATGCAATAATTACAATTAAAACCATTGGACGACAATGATATTGAAGATATGAATATTCAGACTTCATAGACGTAGAATTTGACACTTATATAACACCAGAACAAGACCTAGAAAATGATGGATTCCGACTACTAGATGTAGATAACCGAACAATCCTACCAATAAATACAGAAGTACGAGTATTAACAAGAGCATCAGATGTTCTACACTCATGAGCAGTTCCTGCTGAAACACAGAAATTGCATCGGGAGTGAATACAACTGTCACAATCCGCACTTTCCTCAATGGGAGTAATGTCTGGTACAGTCTACGCTTTGATCGTAGCCAAGAAGACCAGTAGTAGTTTCCGATGCACATCTGGAGACAATCTGTATTCTGTGGACTATCAGAGTGTTGATGAAACACAGAAATTGCATAGGGATTCAATACAACAGTCACCATGTGCGCCTTCCTCCATGGGAGTAATGTCTCAAACAGTCTACGCTTTGATCGTTCGCTGGAAGACCAGCAGTAGTTTCCAATGTACATCTTTAGGCATTCTGTTAACTGTGGTCTATCAGAATGTTGTTGAAACACTGAAATTGCATCGGGATTTAATACAACAGTCATCATGCGCACTTTCCTCCATGGGAGTAATGTCTCAAACAGTCTACGCTTTGATCGTTCCCTGGAAGACCAGTAGTAGTTTCGATTCACATCTGGAGGCATTCTGTAATCTGTGGTTCTTCAAAGTGTTGATGAAACACAGAAATTGCATCGGGATTGAATACAATAGTCACCATGGGCACTTTCCTCCATGGGAGTAATGTCTCAAACAGTCTACACTTTTATCGTTCCCTGGAAGACCAGTAGCAGTTTCCATTGCACATCTGGTGGCATTCTGTAATCTGTGGACTATCAGAGAGTTGATGAAACACAGAAATTGCATCGGGATTAAATACAACAGTCACAATCCGCACTTTTCTCCATGGGAATAATGTCTAAAACAGTCTACGCTTTGATCGTTCCCTGGAAGACCAGTAGTAGTTTCCGATGCACATCTGGAGGCATTCTGTAATCTGTGGACCTTCAAAGTGTTGATGAAACACAGAAATTGCATCGGGATTGAATACAATAGTCACCATGGGCACTTTCCTCCATGGGAGTAATGTCTCAAACAGTCTACACTTTTATCGTTCCCTGGAAGACCAGTAGTAGTTTCCATTGCACATCTGGTGGCATTCTGTAATCTGTGGACAATCAGAGAGTTGATGAAACACAGAAATTGCATCGGGATTAAATACAACAGTCACAATCCGCACTTTTCTCCATGGGAATAATGTCTAAAACAGTCTACGCTTTGATCGTTCCCTGGAAGACCAGTAGTAGTTTCCGATGCACATCTGGAGGCATTCTGTAATCTGTGGACCTTCAAAGTGTTGATGAAACACAGAAATTGCATCGGGAGTGAATACAACTGTCACAATCCGCACATTCCTCAATGGGAGTAATGTCTGGTACAGTCTACGCTTTGATCGTACCCAAGAAGACCAGTAGTAGTTTCCGATGCACATCTGGAGACAATCTGTATTCTGTGGACTATCAGAGTGTTGATGAAACACAGAAATTGCATCGGGATTGAATACAACAGTCACCATCCGCACTTTCCTCCATGGGAGGAATGTCTCAAACGGTCTACGCGTTGATCGGTCCCAGGAAGACCAGTAGTACATTCCGATGCACATCTGGAGACAATCTGTAATCTGTGGACTATCAGAGTGTTGATGAAACACAGAAATTGCATCGGGATTGAATACAACAGTCACCATCCGCACATTCCTCCATGGGAGTAATGTCTCAAACAGTCAACGCTTTGATCGTTCCCAGGAAGGCCAAGAGTAGTTTTCGATGCACTTCTGGAGGCAATCTGTTATCTGTGGACTATCAGAGTGTTGATGAAACACAGAAATTGCATCGGGATTGAATACAACAGTCACCATGCACACTTTCTTCCATGGGAGTAATGTCTCTAACAGTCTACGCTTTGATAGTTCGCTTTAACACCAGTAGTAGTTTCCGATGCACATCTGGAGGCATTCTGTAATCTGTGGACTATCAGAGAGTTGATGAAACACAGAAATTGCATCGGGATTAAATACAACAGTCACAATCCGCACTTTTCTCCATGGGAATAATGTCTAAAACAGTCTACGCTTTGATCGTTCCCTGGAAGACCAGTAGTAGTTTCCGATGCACATCTGGAGGCATTCCGTAATCTGTGGACCTTCAAAGTGTTGATGAAACACAGAAATTGCATCGGGAGTGAATACAACTGTCACAATCCGCACTTTCCTCAATTGGAGTAATGTCTGGTACAGTCTACGCTTTGGTCGTACCCAAGAAGACCAGTAGTAGTTTCCGATGCACATCTGGAGACAATCTGTATTCTGTGGACTATCAGAGTGTTGATGAAACACAGAAATTGCATCGGGATTGAATACAACAGTCACCATCCGCAATTTCCTCCATGGGAGTAACGTCTGAAACAGTCTACGCTTTGATCGTTCCATGGAAGACCAGTAGTAGTTTCCGATGCACATCTGGAGGCATTCTGTAATCTGTGGACTATCAGAGTGTTGATGAAACACAGAAATTGCATCGGGAATGAATACAACAGTCACCATGCGCACTTTGCTCCACGGGAGTAATGTCTCAAACAGTCTATGCTTTGATCGATCCCTGGAAGACCAGTAGTAGTTTCCGATGCACATCAGGTGGCATTCTGTTATCTGTGGACTATCTGAGTGTTGATGAAACACAGAAATTGCATCGGGATTGAATACAACAGTCACCATCCACAATTTCCGCCATGGGAGTAATGTCTGAAACAGTCCTCGCTTTAATCGTTTCCTGGAAGACCAGTAGTAGTTTCCGATGCACATCTGGTGGCATTCTGTAATCTGTGGGCTATCAGAGTGTTGATGAAACACAGAAATTGCATCGGGATTGAATACAACAGTCACCATGCGCACTTTTCTCAACGGGAGTAATGTCTCAAACAGTCTACGCTTTGATCGTTCCCTAGAAGACCAGTAGTAGTTTCCGATGCACATCTGGTGGCATTCTGTAATATGTGGACTATCAGAGAGTTGATGAAACACAGAAATTGCATCTGGATTGAATACAACAGTCACCATGCGCACTTTCCTACATGGGAGTAATGTCTCAAACAGTCTATGCTTTGACCGTTCATAGGAAGACCAGTAGTAGTTTTCGATGCATATCTGGAGGAAATCTGTAATCTGTGGACTATCAGAGTGTTGATGAAACACAGAAATTGCATTGGGATTGAATACAACAGTCACCATCCGCAGTTTCCACCACGGGAGTAATGACTCAAACAGTCTACGCTTTGATCGTTCCCTGGAAGACCAGTAGTAGTTTCCGATGCACATCTGGAGGCATTCTGTAATCTGTGGACCTTCAAAGTGTTGATGAAACACAGAAATTGCATCGGGATTGAATACAACAGTCACCATGCGCACTTTCCTCCACGGGAGTAATGTCTCAAACAGTCTACGCTTTGATCGTTCCCTGGAAGACCAGTAGTAGTTCCCGATGTACATCTGGTGGCATTCTGCAATCTGTGGTCTATCAGAGTGATGATAAAACACAGAAATTGCATCGAGATTGAATACAACAGTCACCATCCGCACTTTCCTCCATGGGAGTAATGTCTCAAGCAGTCTTCACTTTGATCGCTCCCTGGAAGGCAAGTAGTAGTTTCCGATGCACATCTGGAGGCATTCTTTAATCTGTGGACCTTCAAAGTGTTGATGAAACACAGAAATTGCATCGGGTTTGATTACAACAGTCACCATGCGCACTTTCCTCCATTTAAGTAATGTCTCATACAGTCTACGCTCTAATCGCTCCCAGGAATACCAGTAGTAGTTTCCGATGCACATCTGGAGGCAATCTGTAAATTGTGGACTATCAGAGTGTTGATGAAACATAGAAATTGCATCGGGATTTAATACAACAGTCACCATCCGCACAATCCTTAATGGGAGTAATGTCTGAAACAGTCTACGCTTTGATTGTACCCTGGAAGACCAGTAGTAGTTTCCGATGCACATCTGGAGGCATTCTGTAATCTGTGACCTTCAAAGTTTGACGAAACACAGAAATTGCATCGGGAGGGAATACAACAGTCAGCATGCGCACTTTCCTCCATGGGAGTAATGTCTGAAACAGTCTACGCCTTGATCGGTCCCAGGAATACCAGTAGTAGTTTCCGATGCACATCTGGGGACAATCTGTAATCTGTTGACCATCAGAGTGTGGATGAAACACAGAAATTGCATCGGCATTGAATACAACAGTCACCATCCGCAATTTCCGCCATGGGAGTAATGTCTGAAACAGTCTACGCTTTGATCGTTCCCTGGAAGACCAGTAGTAGTTTCCGATGCACATCTGGAGGTATTCTGTAATCTGTGGTCTCTCCGGGTGTTGATAAAAGACAGAAATTGCATCGGGATTGAATACAACAGGCACCATGCGTACATTTCTCCCTGGGAGTAATGTCTCAAACTGTCATCGCTAAGATCGTTCCCTGTTAGACCAGTAGTAGTTTCCGATGCACATCTGGAGGCATTCTGAAATCTGTGGACTATCAGAGTGTTGATGAAACACAGAAATTACATCGGGATTGAATACTACAGTCACCATGACCACTTTCCTCCATGGGAGTAATGTCTAAAACTGTCTACGCTTTGATCGTTCTCTGGAAGACCAGTAGTAGTTTCCGATGCACATCTTGAGGTATTCTGTAATCTGTGGTCTATCCGGGTGTTGATAAAAGACAGAAATTGCACCGGGATTGAATACAACAGGCACCAAGCGTACATTTCACCATGGGAGTAATGTCTCAAACTGTCATCGCTTTGATCGTTCCCTGAAGACCATTAGTAGTTTCCGGTGCACATGTGGAGGCATTCTGTAATCTGTGGACTATCAGAGAGTTGATAAACACAGAAATTGCATCGGGATTGAATACAACAGTCAACATGCGCACATTCCTCCATGGGAGTAATGTCTCAAACAGTCTACGATTTGATCGTTCCCTGGAAGAACAGTAGTAGTTTCCGATGCACATCTGGAGGCATTCTGTAAGCTGTGGACTATCAGAGTGTTGACGAAACACAAAAAATTGCATCGGGATTGAATACAACAGTCACCATCCGCACATTCCTCCATGGGAGTAACGTGTGAAACAGTCTACCCTTTGATCGTTCCCTGGAAGACCAGTAGTAGTTTCCGATGCACATCTGGAGTCATTCTGAAATCTGTGGACCTTCAAAGTGTTGATGAAACACAGATATTTCATAGGGATTGAATACAACAGTCACCATGCACACTTTCCTCCATGGGAATAATGTTTCAAACAGTCTAAGTTTTGATCGTTCCCTGGAAGACCAGTAGTAGTTTTCGATGCACTTCTGGAGGCAATCTGTAATCTGTGCACTATCAGAGTGTTGATGAAAAACTGAAATTGCATCGGGATTGAATTCAACAGTCACCATGCACACTTTCCTCCAAGGGAGTAATGTCTCTAACAGTCTACACTTTGATCGTTCCCTGGAAGACCAGTAGTAGTTACCGATGCACATCTGGAGGCATTCTGTTATCTGTGGACTATCAGAGAGTTGATGAACACAGAAATTGCATCGGGATTGAATACAACAGTCACCATGCGCACTTCCCTCCATGGGAGTAATGTCTCAAACAGTCTACGCTTTGATCGTTCCCTGGAAGACCGGTACTAGTTTTCGATGCACATCTTTAGGTACTCTGTAATCTGTGGTCTATCCGGGTGTTGATAAAAGACAGAAATTGCATCGGGATTGAATTCAACAGGCACCATGCGTACATTTCTCCATGGGAGTAATGTCTCAAACTGTCATCGCTAAGATCGTTCCCTGTTAGACCAGTAGTAGTTTCCGATGCACATCTGGAGGCATTCTGTAATCTGTGGACTATCAGAGTGTTGATGAACTCAGAAATTACATCCGGATTGAATACAACAGTCACCATGACCACTTTCCTCCATGGGAGTAATGTCTGAAACAATCTACGCCTTGATCGGTCCCAGGAATACCAGCAGTAGTTCCCGATGTACATCTGGTGGCATTCTGTAATCTGTGGACTATCAGAGTGATGATAAAACACAGAAATTGCATCGAGATTGAATATAACAGTCACCATCCGCACTTTCCTAAATGGGAGTAATGTCTCAAGCAGTCTTCACTTTGATCGCTCCCTGGAAGACAAGTAGTAATTTCCGATGCACATCTGGAGGCATTCTTTAATCTGTGGACCTTCAAAGTGTTGATGAAACACAGAAATTGCATCGGGTTTGATTACAACAGTCACCATGCGCACTTTCCTCCATTTGAGTAATGTCTCATACAGTCTACGCTCTAATCGTTCCCAGGAATACCAGTAGTAGTTTCCGATGCACATCTGGAGGCAATCTGTAAATTGTGGACTATCAGAGTGTTGATGAAACATAGAAATTGCATCGGGATTTAATACAACAGTCACCATCCGCACATTCCTTCATGGGACTAATGTCTGAAACAGTCTACGCTTTGATTGTACCCTGGAAGACCAGTAGTAGTTCCCGATGCACATCTGGAGGCATTCTGTAATCTGTGACCTTCAAAGTTTGACGAAACACAGAAATTGCATCGGGAGTGAATACAACAGTCACCATGCGCACATACCTCCATGGGAGTAATGTCTGAAACAGTTTACGACTTGATCGGTCCCAGGAATACCAGTAGTAGTTTCCGATGCACATCTGGAGGCATTCTGTAATCTTAGGACTATCAGAGAGTTGATGAACACAGAAATTGCATCGGGATTGAATACAACAGTCACCAAGCGCACTTTTCTCCATGGGAGTAATGTCTCAAACAGTGTACGCTTTGATCGTTCCCTGGAAGACCAGTAGTAGTTTCCGATGCACATCTGGAGGTATTCTGTAATCTGTGGTCTCTCCGGGTGTTGATAAAAGACAGAAATTGCATCGGGATTGAATACAACAGGCACCATGCGTAGATTTCTCCCTGGGAGTAATGTCTCACACTGTCATCGCTAAGATCGTTGCCTGTTAGACCAGTAGTAGTTTCCGAATCACATCTGGACTCATTCTGAAATCTGTGGAGTATCAGAGTGTTGATGAAACACAGAAATTACATCGGGATTGAATACTACAGTCACCATGACCACTTACCTCCATGGGAGTAATGTCTCAAACAGTCTACACTTTGATCGTTCTCTGGAAGACCAGTAGTAGTTTCCGATGCACATCTTGAGGTAATCTGTAATCTGTGGTCTATTCGGGTGTTGATAAAAGACAGAAATTGCACCGGGATTGAATACAACAGGCACCAAGCGTACATTTCTCCATGGGAGTAATGTCTCAAACTGTCATCGCTTTGATCGTTCCCTGAAGACCATTAGTAGTTTCCGATGCACATGTGGAGGCATTCTGTAATCCGTGGACTATCAGAGAGTTGATAAACACAGAAATTGCATCGGGATTGAATACAACAGTCAACATGCGCACATTCCTCCATGGGAGTAATGTCTCAAACAGTCTACGCTTTGATCGTTCCCTGGAAGAACAGTAGAAGTTTCCGACGCACATCTGGAGGCATTCTGTAAGCCGTGGACTATCAGAGTGTTGACGAAACACAAAAAATTGCATCGGGATTGAATACAACAGCCACCATCTGCACATTCCTCCATGGGAGTAACGTCTGAAACAGTCTACCCTTTGATCGTTCCCTGGAAGACCAGTAGTAGTTTCCGATGCACATCTGGAGGCATTCTGTAATCTGTGGAGCTTCAAAGTGTTGATGAAACACAGATATTTCATCGGGACTCAATACAACAGTCACCATGCACACTTTCCTCCATGGGAATAATGTTTCAAACAGTCTAAGTTTTGATCGTTCCCTGGAAGACCAGTAGTAGTTTCCGATGCACTTCTGGAGGCAATCAATAATCTGTGGACTATCAGAGTGTTGATGAAAAACTGAAATTGCATCGGGATTGAATTCAACAGTCACCATGCACACTTTCCTCCAAGGGAGTAATGTCTCTAACAGTCTACGCTTTGATCGTTCACTGGAAGACCAGTAGTAGTTACCGATGCACATCTGGAGGCATTCTGTAATCTGTGGACTATCAGAGAGTTGATGAACACAGAAATTGCATCGGGATTGAATACAACAGTCACCATGCGCTCTTCCCTCCATGGGAGTATTGTCTCAAACAGTCTACGCTTTGATCGTTCCCTGGAAGACCAGTAGTAGTTTTCGATGCACATCTTTAGGTACTCTGTAATCTGTGGTCTATCCGGGTGTTGATAAAAGACAGAAATTGCATCGGGATTGAATACAACAGGCACCATGCGTACATTTCTCCATGGGAGTAATGTCTCAAACTGTCATCGCTAAGATCGTTCCCTGTTAGACCAATAGTAGTTTCCGATGCACATCTGGTGGCATTCTGTAATCTGTGGACTATCAGAGTGTTGTTGAAACACAGAAATTGCATCAGGATTGAATACAACAGTAACCATGCGCACTGTCCTCCATGGGAGTTGTATCTCAGTCTACGCTTTGACCGTTCCCTGGAACACCAATAGTAGTTTCAAGTGAACATCTTGAGGAATTCTGTGATCTGTGGACCTTCAAAGTGTTGATGAAACACAGAAATTGCCTCGGGATTGAATACAACAGTCACCATGCGCACTTTCCTCCATGGAAATAATGACTCAAACAGTCTACGCTTTGATCGTTCCTGGAAGAAAAGTAGTAGTTTCCGATGCACGTCTGGAGGCGTTCTGTAGCTGTGGACTATCAGAGTGTTGATGAAACACAGAAATTCCATCGGGATTCAATACAACAGTTACCATCCGCACATTCCTCCATGGGAGTAACGTCTGAAACAGTCTACCCTTTGATCGTTCCCTGGAAGACCAGTAGTAGTTTCCGATGCACATCTGGTGGCATTCTATATTCTGTGGACTATCAGAGTGTTGATGAAACACAGAAATTGCATCGGGATTGAATACAACAGGCACCATGCTCACTTTCCTCCACAGGATTAATGTCTCAAACAGTCTACGCTTTGATCGTTCCCAGGAAGACAAGTAGTGGTTTTCGATGCACTTCTGGAGGCAATCTGTTATCTGTGGACTATCAGAGTGTTGATGAAACACAGAAATAGCATCGGGATTGAATACAACAGTCACCATGCACACTTTCCTCCATGGGAGTAATGTGTCTAACAGTCTACGCTTTGATCGTTCCCTTTATGACCAGTAGTAGATTCCGATGCACATCTATAGGCATTCTGTAATCTGTGGACTATCAGAGTGTTGATGAAAAACAGCAATTGCATCGGGATTCAATACAACATTCACCATGTGCGCCTTCCTCCATGGGAGTAATGTCTCAAACAGTCTACGCTTTGATCGTTCGCTGGAAGACCAGCAGTAGTTTCCAATGCACATCTTTAGGCATTCTGTTATCTGTGGACTATCAGAATGTTGTTGAAACACTGAAATTGCATCGGGATTGAATGCAACAGTCACCATGCACACTTACCCTCATGGGAGTAATGTCTCAAACAGTCTACGCTTTGATCGTTCCCTGGAAGACCAGTAGTAGTTTAGATTCACATCTGGAGGCATTCTGTAATCTGTGGTTCTTCAAAGTGTTGATGAAACACAGAAATTGCATCGGGATTGAATACAACAGTCACCATGTGCACTTTCCTCCATGGGAGTAATGTCTCAAACAGTCTACTCTTTTATCGTTCCCTGGAAGACCAGTAGTAGTTTCCATTGCACATCTGGTGGCATTCTGTAATCTGTGGACTATCAGAGAGTTGATGAAACACAGAAATTGCATCGGGATTAAATACAACAGTCACAATCCGCACTTTTCTCCATGGGAATAATGTCTAAAACAGTCTACGCTTTGATCGTTCCCTGGAAGACCAGTAGTAGCTTCCGATGCACATCTGGAGGCATTCTGTAATCTGTGGACCTTCAGAGTGTTGATGAAACACAGAAATTGCATCGGGAGTGAATACAACTGTCACAATCCGCAGTTTCCTCAATGGGAGTAATGTCTGGTACAGTCTACGCTTTGATCGTACCCAAGAAGTCCAGTAGTAGTTTCCGATGCACATCTGGAGACAATCTGTGTTCTGTGGACTATAGGAGTGTTGATGAAACACAGAAATTGCATCGGGATTGAATACAACAGTCACCATCCGCAATTTCCTCCATGGGAGTAATGTCTGGTACAGTCTACGCTTTGATCATTCCCAGGAAGACCAGTAGTAGTTTTCGATGCACTTCTGGAGGCAATCTGTTATCTGTGGACTATCAGAGTGTTGATGAAACACAGAAATTGCATCGGGATTGAATACAACAGTCACCATCCACACTTTCCGCCATGGGAGTAATATCTGAAACAGTCCTCGCTTTAATCGTTTCCTGGAAGACCAGTAGTAGTTTCCGATGCACATCTGGTGGCATTCTGTAATCTGTGGGCTATCAGAGTGTTGATGAAACAGAGATATTGCATCGGGATTGAATACAACAGTCACCATCCGCACATTCCTTCATGGGAGTAATGTCTGAAACAGTCTACGCTTTGATTGTACCCTGGAAGACCAGTAGTAGTTTCCGATGCACATCTGGATGCATTCTGTAATCTGTGACCTTCAAAGTTTGACGAAACACAGAAATTGCATCGGGAGTGAATACAACAGTCACCATGCGCACTTTTCTCCATGGGAGTAATGTCTCAAACAGTGTAGGCTTTGATCGTTCCCTGGAAGACCAGTAGTAGTTTCCGATGCACATCTGGAGGTATTCTGTAATCTGTGGTCTCTCCGGGTGTTGATAAAAGACAGAAATTGCATCGGGATTGAATACAACAGGCACCATGCGTACATTTCTCCCTGGGAGTAATGTCTCACACTGTCATCGATAAGATCGTTCCCTGTTAGACCAGTAGTAGTTTCCGAATCACATCTGGAGGCATTCTGAAATCTGTGGACTATCAGAGTGTTGATGAAACACAGATATTACATCGGGATTGAATACTACAGTCACCATGCGCACGTCCCTCCATGGGAGTAATGTCTCAAACAGTCTACGCTTTGATCGTTCCCTGGAAGACCAGTAGTAGATTTCGATGCACATCTTTAGGTAGTCTGTAATCTGTGGTCCATCCGGGTGTTGATAAAAGACAGAAATTGCATCGGGATTGAATACAACAGGCACCATGCGTACATTTCTCCATGGGAGTTGTATCTCAGTCTACGCTTTGACTGTTCCCTGGAACACCAATAGTAGTTTCCAGTGAACATCTTGAGGAATTCTGTAATCTGTGGACCTTCAAAGTGTTGATGAAACACAGAAATTGCCTCGGGATTGAATACAACAGTCACCATGCGCACTTTCCTCCATGGAAATAATGTCTCAAACAGTCTACGCTTTGATCGTTCCTGGAAGAAAAGTAGTAGTTTCCGATGCACATCTGGAGGCATTCTGTAAGCTGTGGACTATCAGAGTGTTGATGAAACACAGAAATTCCATCGGGATTCAATACAACAGTTACCATCCGCACATTCCTCCATGGGAGTAACGTCTGAAACAGTCTACCCTTTGATCGTTCCCTGGAAGACCAGTAGTAGCTTCCGATGCACATCTGGAGGCATTCTGTAATCTGTGGACCTTCAAAGTGTTTATGAAACACAGAAATTGCATCGGGATTGAATACAACAGTCAACATGCGCACTTTCCTCCATGGGAGTAATTCTCAAACAGTCTATGCTTTGATCGTTCCCTGTAAGACCAGTAGTAGTTTCCGATGCACATCTGGGGGCATTCTGTAATGTGTGGACTATCAGATTGTTGATGAAACACAGAAATGGCATCGGGTTTCAATACAACAGACACGATGCGCACTTTCCTCCATGGGAGTAATGTCTCAAACAGGCTACGATTTGATCGTTCCCTGGAAGACTAGTAGTAGTTTCCGATGCACATCTGGGGGCATTCAGTTATCTTTGGACTATCAGAGTGTTGATGAAACACAGAAATTGCATCGGGATTGAATACAACAGTCACCATCCACACTTTCCGCCATGGGAGTAATATCAGAAACAGTCCTCGCTTTAATCGTTTCCTGGAAGACCAGTAGTAGTTTCCGATGCACATCTGGTGGCATTCTGTAATCTGTGGGCTATCAGAGTGTTGATGAAACAGAGAAATTGCTTCGGGATTGAATACAACATTCACCATGCGCACTTTCCTCCAAGGGAGTAACGTCTCAAACAGTTTACGCTTTGATCGTTCCCTGGAAGACCAGTAGTAGTTTCCGATGCACATCTGGTTTCATTCTGTAATATGTGGACTGTCAGAGTGTTGATGCAACACAGAAATTGCATCGGGATTGAATACAATAGTCACCATGCGCACTTTCCTAAATGGGAGTAGTGTGTCAAACAGTCTACGCTTTGATCATTCCCTGAAAGACCAGTAGTAGTTACCGATGTATATCTGGTGGCATTCTGTAATCTGTGGACTATCAGAGTGTTGATGAAACACAGAAATTGCATCGGGATTGAATACAACAGTCACCATGCACACTTTCCTCCATGGGAATAATGTCTCAAACAGTCTAAGCTTTGATCGTTCCCAGGAAGACCTGTAGTAGTTTTCGATGCACTTCTGGAGGCAATCTGTTATCTGTGGACTATCAGAGTGTTGATGAAACAGAGAAATTGCATCGGGATTGAATACAACAGTCACCATGCACACTTTCCTCCATGGGAGTAAGTTGTCTAACAGTCTACGATTTGATCGTTCCCTTAAAGACCTGTAGTAGTTTCCGATGCACATCTGGAGGCATTCTGTAATCTGTGGACTATCAGAGTGTTGATGAAACACAGCAATTGAATCGGGATTCAATACAACAGTCACCATGTGCACCTTCCTCCATGGGAGTACTGTCTCAAACAGTCTACGATTTGATAGTTCCCTGGAAGACCAGTAGTAGTTTCCGATGCACATCCGGTGGCATTCTGTAATCTGTGGACTATCAGAATGTTGTTGAAACACTGAAATTGCATCGGGATTGAATACAACAGTCACCATGCGCAATTTCCTCCATGGGAGTAATGTCTCAAACAGTCTACATTTTGATCGTTCCCGGGAAGACCAGTAGTAGTATCGATTCACATCAGGAGGCATTCTGTAATCTGTGGTTCTTCAAAGTGTTGATGAAACACAGAAATTGCATCGGGATTAAATACAACAGTCACCATGGGCACTTTCCTCCATGGGAGTAATGTATCAAACAGTGTACTCTTTTATCGTTCCCTGGAAGACCAGTAGTAGTTTCCGATGCACATCTGGAGGCATTCTGTAATCTGTGGACTATGAGAGTGTTGTTGAAACACAGAAATTGCATCGGGATTGAATACAACAGTCACCATGCGCACTTTCCTACATAGTAGTAATGTCTCAAACAGCCTACGCTTTCATCGTTCCCTGGAAGACCAGTAGTAATTTCCGATGCACATCTGGAGGTATTCGGTAATCTGTGGTCTATCCGGGTGTTGATAAAAAACAGAAATTGCATCGGGATTGAATACAACTGACACCATGCTTACATTTCTCCATGTGAGTAATGTCTCAAACTGTCATCGCTTTGATCGTTCCCTGGAAGACCAGTAGTAGCTTCCGATGCACATATGGTGGCATTCTGTAATCTGTGGACTATCAAGTGTTGATGAAACACAGAAATTGCATCGGGATTGAATACAACAGTCACAATCCGCACTTTTCTCCATGGGAATAATGTCTAAAACAGTCTTCGCTTTGATCGTTCCCTGGAAGACCAGTAGTAGTTTCCGATGCACATCTGGAGGCATTCTGTAATCTGGGAACCTTCAAAGTGTTGATGAAACACAGAAATTGCATCGGGAGTGAATACAACTGTCACAATCCGCACTTTCCTCAATGGGAGTAATGTCTGGTACAGTCTACGCTTTGATCGTTCCTGGGGAGACCAGTAGTAGTTTTCGATGCACATCTGGGCTCATTCTGTAATCTGTGGACTATCAGATTGTTGATGAAACACAGAAATGGCATCGGGTTTGAATACAACAGACAAGATGCGCACTTTCCTCCATGGGAGTAATGTCTCAAACAGTCTACGATTTGATCGTTCCCTGGAAGACCAGTAGTAGTTTGCGATGCACATCTGGGGGCATTCTTTAATCTGTGGACTATCTGAGATTTGATGAAACACAGAAATTGCATTGGGATTGAATACAACAGTCACCATGCACACTGTCCTCCACGGGAGTAATGTCTCAAACAGTCTACGCTTTGATCGTTCCCTGGATGACCAGTAGTAGTTTCCGATGCACATCTGGAGGCATTCTGTAATCTGTGGAGCATCAGGGTGTTGATGAAACACAGAAATTGCATCGGGATTGAATACAACAGTCACCATGCGCACTTTCCTACATGGGAGTAATGTCTCAAACAGTCTATGCTTTGACCGTTCCCAGGAAGACCAGTAATAGTTTCCGATGCATATCTGGAGGCAATCTGTAATCTATGGACTATCAGAGTGTTGATGAAACACAGAAATTGCATTGGGATTGAATACAACAGTCACCATTCGCACATTCCACCACGGGATTAATGTCTCAAACAGTCTACACTTTGATCGTTCCCTGGAAGAATAGTAGTAGTTTCAGATGCACATCGGGAGGCATTCTGTAATGTTTTGACCTTTAAAGTGTTGATTAAACACAGAAATTGCATCGGGGTTGAATACAACAGTCACCATGCACACTTTCCTCCATGGGAGTAATGTGTCTAACAGTCTACGATTTGATCGTTCCCTTTAAGACCTGTAGTAGTTTCCGATGCACATCTGGAGGCATTCTGTAATCTGTGGACTATCAGAGTGTTGATGAAACACAGCAATTGCATCGGGATTCAATACAACAGTCACCATGTGCACCTTCCTCCATGGGAGTAATGTCTCAAACAGCCTACGCTTTGATAGTTCCCTGGAAGACCAGTAGTAGTTTCCGATGCACATCCGGTGGCATTCTGTAATCTGTGGACTATCAGAATGTTGTTGAAACACTGAAATTGCATCGGGATTGAATACAACAGTCACCATGCGCAATTTCCTCCATGGGAGTAATGTCTCAAACAGTCTACATTTTGATCGTTCCCTGGAAGACCAGTAGTAGTATCGATTCACATCTGGAGGCATTCTGTAATCTGTGGTTCTTCAAAGTGTTGATGAAACACAGAAATTGCATCGGGATTGAATACAACAGTCACCATGCGCACTTTCCAACATAGTAGTAATGTCTCAAACAGTCTACGCTTTCATCGTTCCCTGGAAGACCAGTAGTAATTTCCGATGCACATCTGGAGGTATTCGGTAATCTGTGGTCTATCCGGGTGTTGATAAAAAACAGAGATTGCTTCGGGATTGAATACAACTGGCACCATGCTTACATTTCTCCATGGGAGTAATGTCTCAAACTGTCATCGCTTTGATCGTTCCCTGGAAGACCAGTAGTAGCTTCCGATGCACAAATGGTGGCATTCAGTAATCTGTGGACTATCATGTGTTGATGAAACACTGAAATTGCATCGGGATTGAATACAACAGTCACAATCCGCACTTTTCTCCATGGGAATAATGTCTAAAACAGTCTTCGCTTTGATCGTTCCCTGGAAGACCAGTAGTAGTTTCCGATGCACATCTGGAGGCAATCTGTAACCTGGGAACCTTCAAAGTGTTGATGAAACACAGAAATTGCATCGGGAGTGAATACAACTGTCACAATCCGCACTTTCCTCAATGGGAGTAATGTCTGGTACAGTCTACGCTTTGATCGTTCCCGGGAAGACCAGTAGTAGTTTTCGATGCACATCTGGAGACAATCTGTATTCTGTGGACTATCAGAGTGTTGATGAAACACAGAAATTGCTTCGGGATTGAATACAACAGTCACCATCCGCAATTTCCTCCATGGAGTAACGTCTGAAAAAGTCTACGCTTTGATCGTTCCCAGGAAGATCAGTAGTAGTTTCCGATGCACATCTGGGGGCATTCTGTAATCTGTGGACTATCAGATTGTTGATGAAACACAGAAATGGCATCGGGTTTGAATACAACAGACAAGATGCGCACTTTCCTCCATGGGAGTAATGTCTCAAACAGTCTACGATTTGATCGTTCCCTGGAAGACCAGTAGTAGTTTGCGATGCACATCTGGGGGCATTCTGTAATCTGTGGACTATCTGAGTTTTGATGAAACACAGAAATTGCATTGGGATTGAATACAACAGTCACCATGCACACTATACTCCACAGGAGTAATGTCTCAAACAGTCTACGCTTTGATCGTTCCCTGGATGACCAGTAGTAGTTTCCGATGCACATCTGGAGGCATTCTGTAATCTGTGGAGCATCAGGGTGTTGATGAAACACAGAAATTGCATCGGGATTGAATACAACAGTCACCATGCGCACTTTCCTACATGGGAGTAATGTCTCAAACAGTCTATGCTTTGACCGTTCCCAGGAAGACCAGTAATAGTTTCCGATGCATATCTGGAGGCAATCTGTAATCTACGGACTATCAGAGAGTTGATGAAACACAGAAATTGCATTGGGATTGAATACAACAGTCACTATCCGCATATTCCACAACGGGAGTAATGTCTCAATCAGTCTACACTTTGATCGTTCCCTGGAAGACCAGTAGTAGTTTCAGATGCACATCGGGAGGCATTCTGTAATGTGTTGACCTTTAAAGTGTTGAGGAAACACAGAAATTGCATCGGGATTGAATACAACAGTCACCATGCGCACTTTCCTCCACGGGAGTAATGTCCCAAATACTCTACGCTTTGATCGTTCCCTGGAAGACCAGTAGTAGTTCCCGATGTACATCTGGTGGCATTCTGTAATCTGTGGACTATCAGAGTGATGAAAAAACACAGAAATTACATCGAGATTAAATACAACAGTCACCATCCGCACTTTCCTCCATGGGAGTAAAGTCTCAAGCAGTCTACACTTTGATCGCTCACTGGAAGACAGGTAGTAGTTTCCGATGCACATCTGGAGGCATTCTGTAATCTGTGGACCTTCAAAGAGTTGATGAAACACAGAAATTCCATCGGGTTTGATTACAACAGTCACCATGCGCACTTTCCTCCATTTGAGTAATGTCTCATACTGTCTACGCTCTAATCGTTCCCAGGAATACCAGTAGTAGTTTCCGATGCACATCTGGAGGCAATCTGTAAATTGTGGACTATCAGAGTGTTGATGAAACATAGAAATTGCATCGGGATTGAATACAACAGTCACCATCCGCACATTCCTTCATGGGAGAAATGACTGAAACAGTCTACCCTTTGATTGCACCCTGGAAGACCAGTAGTAGTTTCCGATGCACATCTGGAGGCATTCTATAATCTGCGGACCTTCAAAGTGTTGATGAAACACAGAAATTTCATCGGGAGTGAATACAACTGTCACAATCCGCACTTTCCTCAATGGGAGCAATGTCTGGTCAAGTCTACGCTTTGATCGTACCCAGTATGACCAGTAGTAGTTTCCGATCCACATCTGGAGGCATTCTGTAATCTGTGGAGTATCAGAGTGTTGATGAAACACAGAAATGGCATCGGGATTGAATACAACAGTCACCATGCGCACTTCCCTCCATGGGAGTAATGTCTCAAACAGTCTACGCTTTGATCGTTCCCTGGAAGACCAGTAGTAGTTTCCGATGCACATCTGGTATCATTCTTTAATCTGCGGACTATCAGAGTGTTGATGAAACACAGAAATTGCATCAGGATTGAATACAACAGTCACCATCCGCAATTTCCGCCATGGGAGTAATGTCTGAAACAGTCCTCGCTTTAATCGTTCCCTGGAAGACCAGTAGTTGTTTCCGATGCACATCTGGTGGCATTCTGTAACCTGTGAGCTATCAGAGTGTTGATGAAACACAGAAATTGCATCGGGATTGAATACAACAGTCACCATGCGCACTTTCCTCCACGGGAGTAATGTCCCAAATACTCTACGCTTTGATCGTTCCCTGGAAGACCAGTAGTAGTTCCCGATGTACATCTGGTGGCATTCTGTAATCTGTGGACTATCAGAGTGATGATAAAACACAGAAATTACATCGATATTGAATACAACAGTCACCATCCGCACTTTCCTCCATGGGAGTAAAGTCTCAAGCAGTCTACACTTTGATCGCTCACTGGAAGACAGGTAGTAGTTTCCGATGCACATCTGGTGGCATTCTGTAATCTGTGGACCTTCAAAGTGTTGATGAAACACAGAAATTCCATCGGGTTTGATTACAACAGTCACCATCCGCACTTTCCTCCATTTGAGTAATGTCTCATACTGTCTACGCTCTAATCGTTCCCAGGAAAACAAGTAGTAGTTTCCGATGCACATCTGGAGGCAATCTGTAAATTGTGGACTATCAGAGTGTTGATGAAACATAGAAATTGCATCGGGATTGAATACAACAGTCACCATCCGCACATTCCTTCATGGGAGTAATGACTGAAACAGTCTACGCTTTGATTGAACCCTGGAAGACCAGTAGTAGTTTCCGATGCACATCTGGAGGCATTGTATAATCTGCGGACCTTCAAAGTGTTGATGAAACACAGAAATTTCATCAGGAGTGAATACAACTGTCACAATCCGCACTTTCCTCAATGGGAGCAATGTCTGGTACAGTCTACGCTTTGATCGAACCCAGTATGACTAGTAGTAGTTTCCGATCCACATCTGGAGGCATTCTGTAATCTGTGGAGTATCAGAGTGTTGATGAAACACAGAAATTGCATCGGGATTGAATACAACAGTCACCATGCGCGGTTTCCTACATGGGAGTAATGTCTCAAACAGTCTATGCTTTAATCGTTCCCAGGAAGACCAGTAGTAGTTTCCGATGCATATCTGGAGGCAATCTGTAATCTGTGGACTATCAGAGTGTTGATGAAACACAGAAATTGCATTGGGATTGAATACAACAGTCACCATCCGCACTTTCCACCACGGGTGTAATGTCACAAACAGTCTACGCTTTGATCGTTCCCTGGAAGACCAGTAGTAGTTCTAGATGCACTTCTGGAGGCAATCTGTAATCTGTGGACTATTAGAGTGTTGATGAGAAACAGAAATTGCATCGGGATTGAATTCAACAGTCACCATGCACACTTTCCTCCAAGGGAGTAATGTCTCTAACAGTCTACGCTTTGATCGTTCCCTGGAAGACCAGTAGTAGTTACCGATGCACATCTGGAGGCATTCTGTAATCTGTGGACTATCAGAGAGTTGATGAACACAGAAATTGCATCGGGATTGAATACAACAGTCACCATCCGCAATTTCCTCCATGGAGTAACGTCTGAAACAGTCTACGCTTTGATCGTTCCCTGGAAGACCAGTAGTAGTTTGCGATGCACATCTGGGGGCATTCTGTAATCTGTGGACTATCTGAGTTTTGATGAAACACAGAAATTGCATTGGGATTGAATACAACAGTCACCATGCACACTATCCTCCACGGGAGTAATGTCTCAAACAGTCTACGCTTTGATCGTTCCCTGGATGACCAGTAGTAGTTTCCGATGCACATCTGGAGGCATTCTGTAATCTGTGGAACATCAGGGTGTTGATGAAACACAGAAATTGCATCGGGATTGAATACAACAGTCACCATGCGCACTTTCCTACATGGGAGTAATGTCTCAAACAGTCTATGCTTTGACCGTTCCCAGGAAGACCAGTAATAGTTTCCGATGCATATCTGGAGGCAATCTGTAATCTGTGGACTATCAGAGTGTTGATGAAACACAGAAATTGCATTGGGATTGAATACAACAGTCACCATCCGCACATTCCACCACGGGAGTAATGTCTCAATCAGTCTACGCTTTGATCGTTCCCTGGAAGACCAGTAGTAGTTTCAGATGCACATCGGGAGGCATTCTGTAATGTGTTGACCTTTAAAGTGTTGAGGAAACACAGAAATTGCATCGGGATTGAATACAACAGTCACCATGCACACTTTCCTCCACGGGAGTAATGTCACAAACAGTCTACGCTTTGATCGTTCCCTGGAAGACCAGTAGTAGTTTCCGATGCACATCTGGTAGCATTCTATAATCTTTGGACTATCAGAGTGTTGATGAAACATAGAAATTGCATCGGGATTGAATACAACAGTCACCATGCGCACTTTTCTCCACGGGAGTAATGTCACAAACAGTCTTCGCTTTGATCCTTCCCTGGAAGACCAGTACTAGTTTCCGATGCACATCTGGTGGCATTCTGTATTCTGTGGACTATCAGAGTGTTGATGAAACACAGAAATTGCATCGTGATTGAATACAACAGGCACCATGTGCTCTTTGCTCCACAGGAGTAATGTTTCAAAGAGTCTACGCTTTGGTCGTTCCCTGAAAGACCAGTAGTAGTTTCGGATGCACATCTGGTGGCATTCTGTAATCTGTGGACTATCAGAGTGTTGATGAAACACAGAAATTGCATCGGGATTGAATACAACTGTCACCATGCGCACTTCCCTCCATGGGAGTAATGTCTCAAGCAGTCTACGCTTTGATCGTTCCCTGGAAGACCAGTAGTAGTTTCCGATGCACATCTGGTATCATTCTGTAATCTGCGGACTATCAGAGTGTTGATGAAACACAGAAATTGCATCGGGATTGAATACAACAGTCACCATCCGCAATTTCCGCCATGGGAGTAATGTCTGAAACAGTCCTCGCTTTAATCGTTCCCTGGAAGACCAGTAGTTGTTTCCGATGCACTTCTGGTGGCATTCTGTAACCTGTGAGCTATCAGAGTGTTGATGAAACACAGAAATTGCATCGGGATTGAATACAACAGTCACCATGCGCACATTCCTCCATTTGAGTAATGTCTCATACAGTCTACGCTCTAATCGTTCCCAGGAATACCAGTAGTAGTTTCCGATGCACATCTGGAGGCAATCTGTAAATTGTGGACTATCAGAGTGTTGATGAAACATAGAAATTGCATCGGGATTGAATACAACAGTCACCATCCGCACATTCCTTCATGGGAGTAATGACTAAAACAGTCTACGCTTTGATTGTACCCTGGAAGACCAGTAGGAGTTTCCGATGCACATCTGGAGGCATTCTGTAATCTGCGGACCTTCAAAGTGTTGATGAAACACAGAAATTGCATCGGGAGTGAATACAACTGTCTCAATCCGCACTTTCCTCAATGGGAGCAATGTCTGGTACAGTCTACGCTTTGATCGTACCCAGGAAGACCAGTAGTAGTTTCCGATGCACATCTGGAGGCATTCTGTAATCTGTGGAGTATCAGAGTGTTGATGAAACACAGACATTGCATCGGGAATGAATACAACAGTCACCATGCGCGGTTTCCTACATGGGAATAATGTCTCAAACAGTCTATGCTTTGATCGTTCCCAGGAAGACCAGTAGTAGTTTCCGATGCATATCTGGAGGCAATCTGTAATCTGTGGACTATCGGAGTGTTGATGAAACGCAGAAATTGCATTGGGATTGAATACAACAGTCACCATCCGCACTTTCCACCACGGGAGTAATGTCACAAACAGTCTACGCTTTGATCGTTCCCTGGAAGACCAGTAGTAGTTTCCGATGCACATCTGGAGGCATTCTGTAATCTGTTGACCTTCAAAGTGTTGATGAAACACAGAAATTGCATCGGGATTGAATACAACAGTCACCATGCACACTTTCCTCCATGGGAGTAATGTCTCAAACAATCTACGCTTTGATCGGTCCCTGGAAGACCAGTAGTAGTTTCCGATGCACATCTGGAGGCATTCTGTAATCTGTGGACCTTCAAAGTGTTGATGAAACACAGAAATTGCATCGGGATTGAATACAACGGTCACCATGTACACTTTCCTCCATGGGAATAATGTCTCAAACAGTCTAAGGTTTGATCGTTCCCAGGAAGACCAGTAGTATTTTTCGATGCACTTCTGGAGGCAATCTGTTATCTGTGGACTATCAGAGTGTTGATGAAACACAGAAATTGCATCGGGATTGAATACAACAGTCACCATGCACACTTTCCTCCATGGGAGTAATGTCTCTAACAGTCTACGCTTTGATCGTTCCCTTTAAGACCAGTAGTAGTTTCCGATGCACATCTGGAGGCATTCTGTAATCTGTGGACTATCAGAGTGTTGATGAAACACAGAAATTGCATCGGGATTGAATACAACAGGCACCATGCTCACTTTCCTCCACAGGATTAATTTCTCAAACAGTCTACGCTTTGATCGTTCCCTGGAAGACCAGTAGTAGTTTCCGATGCACATCTGGTGGCATTCTGTTATCTGTGGACTATCAAAGTGTTAATGAAACACAGAAATTGCATCGGGATTGAATACAACAGTCACCATCCACACTTTCCGCCATGGGAGTAATGTCTGAAACAGTCCTCGCTTTAATCGTTTCCTGGAAGACCAGCAGTAGTTTCCGACGCACATCTGGTGGCATTCTGTAATATGTGGACAGTCAGAGTGTTGATTAAACACAGAAATTGCATCGGGATTGAATACAATAGTCACCATGCGCACTTTCCTAAACGGGAGTATTGTGTCAAACAGTCTACGCTTTGATCATTCCCTGGAAGACCAGTAGTAGTTCCCGATGTACATCTGGTGGTATTCTGTAATCTGTGGACTATCAGAGTGTTGATGAAACACAGAAATTGCATCGGGATTGAATACAACAGTCACTATCCGCACTTTCCTCCATGGGAGGAATGTCTCAAACGGTCTACGCGTTGATCGGTCCCAGGAAGACCAGTAGTAGTTTCCGATGCACATCTGGAGACAATCTGTAATCTGTGGACTATCAGAGTGTTGATGAAACACAGAAATTGCATCGGGATTGAATACAACAGTCACCATCCGCACATTCCTCCATGGGAGTAACGACTGAAACAGTCTACCCTTTGATCGTTCCCTGGAAGACCAGTAGTAGTTTCCCATGCACATCTGGAGGCATTCTGTAATCTGTGGACCTTCAAAGTGTTGATGAAACACAGAAATTGCATCGGGATTGAATACAACGGTCACCATGCACACATTCCTCCATCTGAATAATGTCTCAAACAGTCTAAGCTTTGATCGTTCCCAGGAAGACCAGTAGTAGTTTCCGATGCACATCTGGTATCATTCTGTAATCTGTGGACTATCAGAGTGTTGATGAAACACAGAAATTGCATCGGGATTGAATACAACTGTCACCATGCGCACTTCCCTCCATGGGAGTAATGTCTCAAGCAGTCTACGCTTTGATCGTTCCCTGGAAGACCAGTAGTAGTTTCCGATGCACATCTGGTATCATTCTGTAATCTGCGGACTATCAGAGTGTTGATGAAACACAGAAATTGCATCGGGATTGAATACAACAGTCACCATCCGCAATTTCCGCCATGGGAGTAATGTCTGAAACAGTCCTCGCTTTAATCGTTCCCTGGAAGACCAGTAGTTGTTTCCGATGCACATCTGGTGGCATTCTGTAACCTGTGAGCTATCAGAGTGTTGATGAAACACAGAAATTGCATCGGGATTGAATACAACAGTCACCATGCTCACTTACCTCCATTTGAGTAATGTCTCATACAGTCTACGCTCTAATCGTTCCCAGGAATACCAGTAGTAGTTTCCGATGCACATCTGGAGGCAATCTGTAAATTGTGGACTATCAGAGTGTTGATGAAACATAGGAATTGCATCGGGATTGAATACAACAGTCACCATCCGCACATTCCTTCATGGGAGTAATGACTAAAACAGTCTACGCTTTGATTGTACCCTGGAAGACCAGTAGGAGTTTCCGATGCACATCTGGAGGCATTCTGTAATCTGCGGACCTTCAAAGTGTTGATGAAACACAGAAATGGCATCGGGCGTGAATACAACTGTCACAATCCGCACTTTCCTCAATGGGAGCAATGTCTGGTACAGTCTACGCTTTGATCGTACCCAGGAAGACCAGTAGTAGTTTCCGATGCACATCTGGAGGCATTCTGTAATCTGTGGACCTTCAAAGTGTTGATGAAACACAGAAATTGCATCGGGATTGAATACAACGGTCACCATGCACACTTTCCTCCATGAGAATAATGTCTCAAACAGTCTAAGTTTTGATCGTTCCCAGGAAGACCAGTAGTATTTTTCGATGCACTTCTGGAGGCAATCTGTTATCTGTGGACTATCAGAGTGTTGATGAAACACAGAAATTGCATCGGGATTGAATACAACAGTCACCATGCACACTTTCCTCCATGGGAGTAATATCTCTAACAGTCTACGCTTTGATCGTTCCCTTTAAGACCAGTAGTAGTTTCCGATGCACATCTGGAGGCATTCTGTAATCTGTGGACTATCAGAGTGTTGATGAAACACAGAAATTGCATCGGGATTGAATACAACAGGCACCACGCTCACTTTCCTCCACAGGATTAATTTCTCAAACAGTCTACGCTTTGATCGTTCCCTGGAAGACCAGTAGTAGTTTCCGATGCACATCTGGTGGCATTCTGTTATCTGTGGACTATCAGAGTGTTAATGAAACACAGAAATTGCATCGGGATTGAATACAACAGTCACCATCCACACTTTCCGCCATGGGAGTAATGTCTGAAACAGTCCTCGCTTTAATCGTTTCCTGGAAGACCAGTAGTAGTGTCCGACGCACATCTGGTGGCATTCTGTAATATGTGGACAGTCAGAGTGTTGATTAAACACAGAAATTGCATCGGGATTGAATACAATAGTCACCATGCGCACTTTCCTAAACGGGAGTAGTGTGTCAAACAGTCTACGCTTTGATCATTCCCTGGAAGACCAGTAGTAGTTCCCGATGTACATCTGGTGGTATTCTGAAATCTGTGGACTATCAGAGTGTTGATGAAACACAGAAATTGCATCGGGATTGAATACAACAGTCACTATCCGCACTTTCCTCCATGGGAGGAATGTCTCAAACGGTCTACGCGTTGATCGGTCCCAGGAAGACCAGTAGTAGTTTCCGATGCACATCTGGAGACAATCTGTAATCTGTGGAGTATCAGAGTGTTGATGAAACACAGAAATTGCATCGGGATTGAATACAACAGTCACAATCCGCACATTCCTCCATGGGAGTAACGTCTGAAACAGTCTACCCTTTGATCGTTCCCTGGAAGACCAGTAGTAGTTTCCCATGCACATCTGGAGGCATTCTGTAATCTGTGGACCTTCAAAGTGTTGATGAAACACAGAAATTGCATCGGGATTGAATACAACGGTCACCATGCACACTTTCCGCCATGGGAGTAATGTCTGAAACAGTCCTCGCTTTAATCGTTTCCTGGAAGACCAGTAGTAGTTTCCGATGCACATCTGGTGGCATTCTGTATTCTGTGGACTATCAGAGTGTTGATGAAACACAGAAATTGCATCGGGATTGAATACAACAGGCACCATGCTCACTTTCCTCCACAGGATTAATTTCTCAAACAGTCTAAGCTTTGATCGTTCCCTGGAAGACCAGTAGTAGTTTCCGATGCACATCTGGAGGCATTCTGTAAGCTGTGGACTATCAGAGTGTTGACGAAACACAAAAAATTGCATCGGGATTGAATACAACAGTCACCATCCGCACATTCCTCCATGGGAGTAACGTCTGAAACAGTCTACCCTTTGATCGTTCCCTGGAAGACCAGTAGTAGTTTCCGATGCACATCTGGAGGCATTCTGTAATCTGTGGACCTTCAAAGTGTTGATGAAACACAGATATTTCATAGGGATTGAATACAACAGTCACCATGCACACTTTCCTCCATGGGAATAATGTTTCAAACAGTCTAAGTTTTGATCGTTCCCTGGAAGACCAGAAGAACTTTGCGATGCACATCTGCATGCATTCTGTAATCTGTGGAATATCCGAGTGTTGATGAAACTCAGAAATTACATCCGGATTGAATACAACAGTCACCATGACCACTTTCCTCCATGGGAGTAATGTCTGAAACAGTCTACGCCTTGATCGGTCCCAGGAATACCAGTAGTAGTTCCCGATGTACATCTGGTGGCATTCTGTAATCTGTGGACTATCAGAGTGATGATAAAACACAGAAATTGCATCGAGATTGAATACAACAGTCACCATCCGCACTTTCCTCCATGGGAGTAATGTCTCAAGCAGTCTTCACTTTGATCGCTCCCTGGAAGACAAGTAGTAGTTTCCGATGCACATCTGGAGGCATTCTTTAATCTGTGGACCTTCAAAGTGTTGATGAATACACAGAAATTGCATCGGGTTTGATTACAACAGTCACCATGCGCACTTTCCTCCATTTGAGTAATGTCTCATACAATCTACGCTCTAATCGTTCCCAGGAATACCAGTAGTAGTTTCCGATGCACATCTGGAGGCAATCTGTAAATTGTGGACTATCAGAGTGTTGATGAAACATAGAAATTGCATCGGGATTTAATACAACAGTCACCATGCGCACATTCCTCCATGGGAGTAATGTCTGAAACAGTCTACGCCTTGATCGGTCCCAGGAATACCAGTAATAGTTTCCGATGCACATCTGGGGACAATCTGTAATCTGTGGACTATCAGAGTGTGGATGAAACACAGAAATTGCATCGTCATTGAATACAACAATCACCATCCGCAATTTCCGCCATGGGAGTAATGTCTGAAACAGTCCTCGCTTTAATCGTTCCCTGGAAGACCAGTAGTAGTTTCCGATGCACATCTGGTAGCATTCTGTAACCTGTGAGCTATCAGAGTGTTGATGAAACACAGAATCTGCATCGGGATTGAATACAACAGTCACCATGCGCACTTTCCCCCATGGGTGTAATGTCTCAAACAGTTTACGCTTTGATCGCTCCCTGGAAGACCAGTAGTAGTTTCCGATGCACATCTGGAGGCATTCTGTAATCTTAGGACTATCAGAGAGTTGATGAACACAGAAATTGCATCGGGATTGAATACAACAGTCACCAAGCGCACTTTCCTCCATGGGAGTAATGTCTCAAACAGTCTACGCTTTGATCGTTCCCTGGAAGACCAGTAGTAGTTTCCGATGCACATCTGGAGGTATTCTGTAATCTGTGGTCTCTCCGGGTGTTGATAAAAGACAGATATTGCATCGGGATTGAATACAACAGACACCATGCGTACATTTCTCCCTGGGAGTAATGTCTCACACAGTCATCGCTAAGATCGTTCCCTGTTAGACCAGTAGTAGTTTCCGATGCACATCTGGAGGCATTCTGAAATCTGTGGACTATCAGAGAGTTGATGAACACAGAAATTGCATCGGGATTGAATACAACAATCACCATGGTCACTTTCCTCCATGGGGGTAATGTCTCAAACAGTCTACTCTTTTATCGTTCCCTGGAAGACCAGTAGTAGTTTCCGATGCACATCTGGAGGCATTCTGTAATCTGTTGACTATCAGAGTGTTGTTGAAACACAGAAATTGCATCAGGATTGAATACAACAGTAACCATGCGCACTTTCCTCCATGGGAGTTGTATCTCAGTCTACGCTTTGATCGTTCCCTGGAACACCAATAGTAGTTTCCAGTGAACTTCTTGAGGAATTCTGTAATCTGTGGACCTTTAAAGTGTTGATGAAACACAGAAATTGCCTCGGGATTGAATACAACAGTCACCATGCGCACTTTCCTCCATGGAAATAATGTCTCAAACAGTCTACGCTTTGATCGTTCCTGGAAGAAAAGTAGTAGTTTCCGATGCACATCTGGAGGCATTCTGTAAGCTGTGGACTATCAGAGTGTTGATGAAACACAGAAATTCCATTGGGATTCAATACAACAGTTACCATCCGCACATTCCCCCATGGGAGTAACGTCTGAAACAGTCTACCCTTTGATCCTTCCCTGGAAGACCAGTATTAGTTTCCGATGCACATCTGGTGGCATTCTGTATTCTGTGGACTATCAGAGTGTTGATGAAACACAGAAATTGCATCGGGATTGAATACAACAGGCACCATGCACACTTTATTCCACAGGATTAATGTCTCAAACAGTCTACGCTTTGATCGTTCCCAGGAAGACAAGTAGTAGTTTTCGATGCACTTCTGGAGGCAATCTGTTATCTGTGGACTATCAGAGTGTTGATGAAACACAGAAATTGCATCGGGATTGAATACAACAGTCACCATGCACACTTGCCTCCATGGGAGTAATGTGTCTAACATCTACGCTCTAATCGTTCCCAGGAATACCAGTAGTAGTTTCCGATGCACATCTGGAGGCAATCTGTAAATTGTGGACTATCAGAGTGTTGATGAAACATAGAAATTGCATCGGGATTTAATACAACAGTCACCATGCGCACATTCCTCCATGGGAGTAATGTCTGAAACAGTCTACGCCTTGATCGGTCCCAGGAATACCAGTAATAGTTTCCGATGCACATCTGGGGACAATCTGTAATCTGTGGACTATCAGAGTGTGGATGAAACACAGAAATTGCATCGGCATTGAATACAACAGTCACCATCCGCAATTTCCGCCATGGGAGTAATGTCTGAAACAGTCCTCGCTTTAATCGTTCCCTGGAAGACCAGTAGTAGTTTCCGATGCACATCTGGTAGCATTCTGTAACCTGTGAGCTATCAGAGTGTTGATGAAACACAGAATCTGCATCGGGATTGAATACAACAGTCACCATACGCACTTTCCCCCATGGGTGTAATGTCTCAAACAGTTTACGCTTTGATCGCTCCCTGGAAGACCAGTAGTAGTTTCCGATGCACATCTGGAGGCATTCTGAAATCTGTGGACTATCAGAGTGTTGATGAAACACAGAAATTACATCGGGATTGAATACTACAGTCACCATGACCACTTTCCTCCATGGGAGTAATGTCTAAAACAGTCTACACTTTGATCGTTCTCTGGAAGACCAGTAGTAGTTTCCGATGCACATCTTGAGGTAATCTGTAATCTGTGGTCTATCCGGGTGTTGATAAAAGACAGAAATTGCACCGGGATTGAATACAACAGGCACCAAGCGTACATTTCTCCATGGGAGTAATGTCTCAAACTGTCATCGCTTTGATCGTTCCCTGAAGACCATTAGTAGTTTCCGATGCACATGTGGAGGCATTCTGTAATCTGTGGACTATCAGAGAGTTGATAAACACAGAAATTGCATCGGGATTGAATATAACAGTCAACATGCGCACATTCCTCCATGGGAGTAATGTCTCAAACAGTCTACGCTTTGATCGTTCCCTGGAAGAACAGTAGTAGTTTCCGAGGCACATCTGGAGGCATTCTGTAAGCTGTGGACTATCAGAGTGTTGGCGAAACACAAAAAATTGCATCGGGATTGAATACAACAGTCACCATCTGCACATTCCTCCATGGGAGTAACGTCTGCAACAGTCTACCTTTTGATCGTTCCCTGGAAGACAAGTAGTAGTTTCCGACGCACATCTGGAGGCATTCTGTAAGCTGTGGACTATCAGAGTGTTGACGAAACACAAAAAATTGCATCGGGATTGAATACAACAGTCACCATCTGCACATTCCTCCATGGGAGTAACGTCTGCAACAGTCTACCTTTTGATCGTTCCCTGGAAGACCAGTAGTAGTTTCCGATGCACTTCTGGAGGCAATCTGTAATCTGTGGACTATCAGAGTTTTGATGAAAAACAGAAATTGCATCGGGATTGAATTCAACAGTCACCATGCACACTTTCCTCCAAGGGAGTAATGGCTCTAACAGTCTACGCTTTGATCGTTCACTGGAAGACCAGTAGTAGTTACCGATGCACATCTCGAGGCATTCTGTAATCTGTGGACTATCAGAGAGTTGATGAACACAGAAATTGCATCGGGATTGAATACAACAGTCACCATGCGCACTTCCCTCCATGGGAGTAATGTCTCAAACAGTCTACGCTTTGATCGTTCCCTGGAAGACCAGTAATAGTTTTCGATGCACATCTTCAGGTACTCTGTAATCTGTGGTCTATCCGGGTGTTGATAAAAGACAGAAATTGCATCGGGATTGAATACAACAGGCACCATGCGTACATTTCTCCATGGGAGTAATGTCTCAAACTGTCATCGCTAAGATCGT
This sequence comes from Schistocerca gregaria, assembly GCF_023897955.1. Taxonomy (NCBI): domain Eukaryota; kingdom Metazoa; phylum Arthropoda; class Insecta; order Orthoptera; family Acrididae; genus Schistocerca; species Schistocerca gregaria. The sequence goes on from NC_064925.1 coordinate 18,677,490, forward strand.
TCCCTGTTAGACCAGTAGTAGTTTCCGATGCACATCTGGTGGCATTCTGTAATCTGTGGACTATCAGAATGTTGTTGAAACACTGAAATTGCATCGGGATTGAATGCAACAGTCACCATGCACACTTACCCTCATGGGCGTAATGTCTCAAACAGTCTACGCTTTGATCGTTCCCTGGAAGACCAGTAGTAGTTTCGATTCACATCTGGAGGCATTCTGTAATCTGTGGTTCTTCAAAGTGTTGATGAAACACAGAAATTGCATCGGGATTGAATACAACAGTCACCATGGGCACTTTCCTCCATGGGAGTAATGTTTCAAACAGTCTACTCTTTTATCGTTCCCTGGAAGACCAGTAGTAGTTTCCATTGCTCATCTGGTGGCATTCTGTAATCTGTGGACTATCAGAGAGTTGATGAAACACAGAAATTGCCTCGGGATTAAATACAACAGTCACAATCCGCACTTTTCTCCATGGGAATAATGTCTAAAACAGTCTACGCTTTGATCGTTCCCTGGAAGACCAGTAGTAGCTTCCGATGCACATCTGGAGGCATTCTGTAATCTGTGGACCTTCAAAGTGTTGATGAAACACAGAAATTGCATCGGGAGTGAATACAACTGTCACAATCCGTACTTTCCTCAATGGGAGTAATGTCTGGTACAGTCTACACTTTGATCGTACCCAAGAAGACCAGTAGTAGTTTCCGATGCACATCTGGAGACAATCTGTATTCTGTGGACTATCAGAGTGTTGATAAAACACAGAAATTGCATCGGGATTGTATACAACAGTCACAATCCGCAATTTCCTCCATCGGAGTAATGTCTGGTACAGTCTACGCTTCGATCGTTCCCAGGAAGACCAGTAGTAGTTTTCGATGCACTTCTGGAGGCAATCTGTTATCTGTGGACTATCAGAGTGTTGATGAAACACAGAAATTGCATCGGGATTGAATACAACAGTCACCATCCACACTTTCCGCCGTGGGAGTAATATCTGAAAGAGTCCTCGCTTTAATCGTTTCCTGGAAGACCAGTAGTAGTTTCCGATGCACATCTGGTGGCATTCTGTAATCTGTGGGCTATCAGAGTGTTGATGAAACAGAGAATTTGCATCGGGATTGAATACAACAGTCACCATGCGCACTTTCCTCCAAGGGAGTAATGTCTCAAACAGTTTACGCTTTGATCGTTCCCTGGAAGACCAGTAGTAGTTTCCGATGCACATCTGGTTTCATTCTGTAATATGTGGACTGTGAGAGTGTTGATGCAACACAGAAATTGCATCGGGATTGAATACAATAGTCACCATGCGCACTTTCCCAAAGGGGGGTAGTGTGTCAAACAGTCTACGCTTTGATCATTCCCTGAAAGACCAGTAGTAGTTACCGATGTATATCTGGTGGCATTCTGTAATCTGTGGACTATCAGAGTGTTGATGAAACACAGAAATTGCATCGGGATTGAATACAACAGTCACCATGCACAATTTCCTCTTCCAGGGAACGATCAAAGCGTAGACTGTTTGAAACTTTACTCCCATGGAGGAAAGTGCGCATTGTGACTGTTGTATTCAATCCCGATTGCAATTTCTGTGTTTCAACAACACTCTGATAGTTCACAGATTACAGAATGCTGCCAGATGTGCATCGGAATCTACTACTGGTCTTCCAGGGAACGACCAAAGCGTAGACTCTTTGAGACATTACTCCCAAGGAGGAAAGTGCGCATTGTGACTGTTGTATTCAATCTCGATGCAATTTCTGTGTTTCATCAACACTTTGAAGGTCCACAGATTACTGAATGCCTCCATATGTGAATCGAAACTACTACTGGTCTTCCAGGGAACGATCAAAGTTTAGACTGTTTGAGACATTACTCCCATGGAGGAAGGGGCGCATTGTGACTGTTGTATTCAATCCCGATGCAATTTCTGTGTTTCAACAACACTCTGATAGTCTACAGATTACAGAATGCCACCAGATGTGCATCGAAAACTACTAGTGGTCTTCCAGGGAACCATCAAAGCTTAGACTGTTTGAGATGTTACTCCCATTGAGGAAAGTCCGCATGGTGACTGTTGTATTCAATCCCGATGCAATTTCTGTGTTTCAACAACACCCTGATAGTGAACAGATTACAGAATGCTTCCAGATGTGCATCGGAAACTACAACTGGTCTTCCACGGATCGATCAAAGCGTAGACTGTTTGAGACATTACTCCCATGGAGGAAAGTGGTCATGGTGACTGTTGTATTCAATCCCGATGCAATTTCTGTGTTTCATCAACACTCTGATAGTCCACAGACTACAGAATGCCTCCAGATGTGCATCGGAAACTACTACTGGTCTTCCAGGGAACGATCAAAGCATAAACTTCTTGAGACATTACTCCCATGGATGAAAGTGCGCATGGTGACTGTTGTATTCAATCCCGATGCAATTTCAGTTTTTCAACAACACTCTGATAGTCCACAGATTACAGAATATCTCCAGATGTGCATCGGAAACTACTACTGGTCTTCCAGGTATCGATCAAAGCGTTGACTGTTTGAGACATTACTCCCATGGAGGGAAGTCCGCATGGTGACTGTTGTATTCAATCCCGAGGCAATTTCTGTGTTTCAAAAACACTCTGATAGTAAACAGATAACAGAATGCCTAAAGACGTGCATCGGAAACTACTACTGGTCCTCCAGGGAACGATCAAAACGTAGACTGTTTGAGACATTACTCCCATGGAGGAAAGTGCGCATGGTGACTGTTGTATTCAATCCCGAAGCAATTTCTGTGATTCATCAACACTCTGATAGTCCACAGATTACAGATTGCCTCCAGATATGCATCGGAAACTACTACTGGTCTTCCTGGGAACGATCAAAGAATAGACTGTTTGAGACATTACTCCCATGGAGGAAAGTCTGCATGGTGACCGTTCTATTCAATCCTGATGCAATTTCTGTGTTTCATCAACACCCTGATAGTCCACAGATTACAGAACGCCACCAGATGTGCATCGGAAACAACTACTGGTCTTCCAGGGAACGATCAAACCGTAGACTCTTTGAGACATTACTCCCATGGAGGAAAAGGCGAATGGTGGCTGTTGTATTCAATCCCGATGCAATGTCTGTGTTTCATCAAAACTCTGATAGTCCACAGATTAGAGAATGCCACCAGATGTGCATCGGAAACCACTACTGGTCTTCCTGAGAACGATCAAAGTGTAGACTGTTTGAGGTATTACTCCCATGGAGGAAAATGCGCATGGTGACTGTTGTATTCAATAACGATGCAATTTCTGTGTTTCAGCAACACTTTGAAGGGCCACAGATTACAGAATGCCTCCAGATGTGCATCGGAAACTACTACTGGTCTTCGAGGAAACGATCAAAGCATAGACCGTTTGAGACATTACTTCCGTGGAAGAAAGTGCGCATGGGGACTGTTGTATTCAATCCCGATGCCATTTCTGTGTTTCATCAACACCCGGATAGACCACAAATTACAGAATGCCTCCTGATGTGCATCGGAAACTACTACTTTTCTACCAGGGAACGATCAAGGCGTACACTGTTTGAGACATTACTCCCATGGAGGAAAGTTCGCATGGTGACTGTTGTATTCAATGCCGAAGCAATTTCTGTGTTTCATCAACACCCGGATAGACCACAAATTACAGAATGCCTCCAGATGTGCATTGGAAACTACTACTGGTCTTCAGGGAACGATCAAATCGATGACAGTTTGAGACGTTACTCCCATGGAGGAAAGTGCGCATGGTGACTGTTTATTCAATCCCGATGCATTTTCTGTGTTTCATCAACACTTTGAAGGTCCACAGATTACAGAATGCCTCGAGATGTGCATCGGAAACTACTACTGGTTTTCCAGGGAACGATCAAAGAGTAGACTGTTTAAGATATTATTCCCATGGAGGAAAGTGCGCACGGTTACTGTTGTATTCAATCCCGATGCAATTTCTGTGTTTCAAGACTACTCTGATAGTCCACAGCTTACAGAATGCCACCAGACGTGCATCGGAAACCACTACTGGTCTTCCAGGGTACGATAAAGGCGTAGAAAGTTTGAGACATTACTCCAATGGAGGAAAGTGCGCATGGTGACTGTCGTATTAAATCCCGATGCAATTTCTGTGTTTCATCAACACTTCGAAGGTCCACAGATTACAGAATGCCTCCATATGTGAATCGAAACTACTACTGGTCTTCCAGGGAACGATCAAAGCTTAGACTGTTTGAGACATTACTCCCATGGGGGAAAGTGCGCATGGTGACTATTGTATTCAATCCCGATGCAATTTCTGTGTTTCATTAGCACTCGGATAGTCCACAGATTACAGAAGGCCTCCAGATGTGCATCGCAAACTACTACTGGTCTTGAGGGAATGATCAATGCGATGACAGTTTGAGACATTACTCCAATGTAGAAATGTACGCATGGTGCATGCTGTATTCAATCCCGATGCAATTTCTGCGTTTCGTCAACACTTTGAAGGTCCACAGATTACAGAATGCCTCCAGATGTGCATCGGAATCTACTACTGGTCTTCCAGTGAACGATCAATGCGTAGACTGTTTGACACTTTACTCCCATGGAGGAATGTGCGCATGGTGACTGTTGTATTCAATCCCGATGCAATTTCTGTGTTTCATCAACACTCTGATAGTCCACAGATTACAGGATTCTTTCAGTTGTGCACCTGAACCTGCTACTGGTCTTCCAGGGCACGATCAAAGCGTAGACTGTTTGAGACATTACTCCTATGTAGGAAAGTGCGCATGGTGACTGTTGTATTCAATCCCGATGCAATTTCTGTGTTTCATCAACACTCTGATAGTCCACAAATTAGAGAATGCCTCCAGATGTGCATCGGAAACTACTACTGGTCTTCCAGGGAACGATCAAAGCGTAGACTTCTTGAGACATTACTCCCATGGATGAAAGTGCGCATGGTGACTGTTGTATTCAATCCCGATGCAATTTCAGTGTTTCAACAACACTCTGATAGTCCACAGATTACAGAATGCCTCCAGATGTGTTCGGAAACTACTACTGGTCCTCCAGGGATCGATCAAAGCGTTGACTGTTTGAGACATTACTCCCATGGAAGGAAGTCCGCATGGTGACTCTTGTATTAAATCCCGATGCAATTTCTGTGTTTCAACAACACTCTGATAGTAAACAGATAACAGAATGCCTAAAGACGTGCATCGGAAACTACTACTGGTCTTCCAGGGAACGATCAAAGCGTAGACTGTTGAGACATTACTCCTATGTAGGAAAGTGCGATGGTGACTGTTGTATGCAATCCCGATGCAATTTCTGTGTTTCATCAACACTCTGATAGTCCACAGATTACAGAATGCCTCCAGATGTGCATCGGAAACTACTACTGGTCTTCGAGGAAACGATCAAAGCATAGACTGTTTGAGACATTACTTCCGTGGAAGAAAGTGCGCATGGTGACTGTTGTATTCAATCCCGATGCCATTTTTGTGTTTCATCAACACCCGGATAGACCACAAATTACAGAATGCCTCCAGATGTGCATCGGAAACTACTACTTTTCTACCAGGGAACGATCAAGGCGTACACTGTTTGAGACATTACTCCCATGGAGGAAAGTTCGCATGGTGACTGTTGTATTCAATGCCGATGCAATTTCTGTGTTTCATCAACACCCGGATAGACCACAAATTACAGAATGCCTCCAGATGTGCATTGGAAACTACTACTGGTCTTCAGGGAACGATCAAATCGATGACAGTTTGAGACGTTACTCCCATGGAGGAAAGTGCGCATGGTGACTGTTTATTCAATCCCGATGCATTTTCTGTGTTTCATCAACACTTTGAAGGTCCACAGATTACAGAATGCCTCGAGATGTGCATCGGAAACTACTACTGGTTTTCCAGGGAACGATCAAAGAGTAGACTGTTTAAGATATTACTCCCATGGAGGAAAGTGCGCACGGTTACTGTTGTATTCAATCCCGATGCAATTTCTGTGTTTCAAGACTACTTTGATAGTCCACAGCTTACAGAATGCCACCAGACGTGCATCGGAAACCACTACTGGTCTTCCAGGGAACGATAAAGGCGTAGAAAGTTTGAGACATTACTCCAATGGAGGAAAGTGCGCATGGTGACTGTCGTATTAAATCCCGATGCAATTTCTGTGTTTCATCAACACTTCGAAGGTCCACAGATTACAGAATGCCTCCATATGTGAATCGAAACTACTACTGGTCTTCAAGGGAACGATCAAAGCTTAGACTGTTTGAGACATTACTCCCATGGAGGAAAGTGCGCATGGTGACTATTGTATTCAATCCCGATGCAATTTCTGTGTTTCATTAGAACTCGGATAGTCCACAGATTACAGAAGGCCTCCAGTTGTGCATCGGAAACTACTACTGGTCTTGAGGGAATGATCAATGCGATGACAGTTTGAGACATTACTCCAATGTAGAAATGTACGCATGGTGCATGCTGTATTCAATCCCGATGCAATTTCTGCGTTTCGTCAACACTTTGAAGGTCCACAGATTACAGAATGCCTCCAGATGTGCATCGGAATCTACTACTGGTCTTCCAGTGAACGATCAAAGCGTAGACTGTTTGACACTTTACTCCCATGGAGGTATGTGCGCATGGTGACTGTTGTATTCAATCCCGATGCAATTTCTGTGTTTCATCAACACTCTGATAGTCCACAGATTACAGAATTCTTTCAGTTGTGCACCTGAACCTGCTACTGGTCTTCCAGGGCACTATCAAAGCGTAGACTGTTTGAGACATTACTCCTATGTAGGAAAGTGCGCATGGTGACTGTTGTATTCAATCCCGATGCAATTTCTGTGTTTCATCAACACTCTGATAGTCCACAAATTAGAGAATGCCTCCAGATGTGCATCGGAAACTACTACTGGTCTTCCAATGAACGATCAAAGCGTAGACTTCTTGAGACATTACTCCCATGGATGAAAGTGCGCATGGTGACTGTTGTATTCAATCCCGATGCAATTTCAGTGTTTCAACAACACTCTGATAGTCCACAGATTACAGAATGCCTCCAGATGTGTTCGGAAACTACTACTGGTCTTCCAGGGATCGATCAAAGCGTTGACTGTTTGAGACATTACTCCCATGGAAGGAAGTCCGCATGGTGACTGTTGTATTAAAACCCGATGCAATTTCTGTGTTTCAACAACACTCTGATAGTAAACAGATAACAGAATGCCTAAAGACGTGCATCGGAAACTACTACTGGTCTTCCAGGGAACGATCAAAGCGTAGACTGTTGAGACATTACTCCTATGTAGGAAAGTGCGATGGTGACTGTTGTATGCAATCCCGATGCAATTTCTGTGTTTCATCAACACTCTGATAGTCCACAGATTACAGAATGCCTCCAGATGTGCATCGGAAACTACTACTGGTCTTGCAGGGAGCGATCAAAGCGTAGACTGTTTGAGGCATTACTCCCATTGGGGAAAGTGTGCATGGTAACTGTTGTATTCAATCCCGATGCAATTTCTGTGTTCATCAACACTCTTATAGTCCACAGATTACAAAATTCCTCCAGATGTGCATCGGAAACTACTAGTGGTCTTCCATGGAACGATCAATGCGTAGACTGTATGAGACATTACTCCCACGGAGAAAAGTGCGCATGGTGACTGTTGTATTCAATCCCGATGCAATTTCTTTGTTTCATCAACACTCTGATAGTCCACAGATTACAGAATGCCTCCAGATGTGCATCGGAAACTACTACTGGTCTTCCAGGGAACGATCAAAGCGTAAACTGTTTGAGACATTACTCCAATGGAGGAAAGTGCGCATGGTGACTGTTGTATTCAATCCCGAAGCAATTTCTGTGATTCATCAACACTCAGATAGTCCACAAATTACAGAATGCCTCCAGAGGTGCATCGGAAACTACTACTGGTCTTCCATCGAACGATCAAGGCGTAGACTGTTTGAGATATACTCCCATGGAGGAAAGTGTGCATGGTGACTGTTGTATTCAATCCCGATGCAATTTCTGTGTTTCATCAACACTTTGAAGGTCCACAGATTACAGAATGCCTCCAGATGTGCATCGGAAACTACTACTCGTCTTCCTGGGAATGATCAAAGCATAGACTGTTTGAGACATAACTCCCATGTAGGAAAGTGACCATGGTGACTGATGTATTCAATCACGATGTAATTTCTGTGTTTCATCAACACTTTGAAGGACACAGATTACAGAATGCCTCCAGATGTGTATCGGAAACTACTACTATCCTACGAGGGAACGTTCAAAGCATAGACTGTTTGAGACATTACTCCTGTGGAGGAAAGTGCGCATGGTGACAGTTGTATTCAATCCCGATGCAATTTCTGTGTTCATCAACACTCTTATAGTCCACAGATTACAAAATTCCTCCAGATGTGCATCGGAAACTACTACTGGTCTTCCATGGAACGATCAATGCGTAGACTGTATGAGACATTACTCCCACGGAGGAAAGTGCGCATGGTGACTGTTGTATTCAATCCCGATGCAATTTCTTTGTTTCATCAACACTCTGATAGTCCACAGATTACAGAATGCCTCCAGATGTGCATCGGAAACTACTACTGGTCTTCCAGGGAACGATCAAAGCGTAAACTGTTTGAGACATTACTCCAATGGAGGAAAGTGCGCATGGTGACCGTTGTATTCAATCCTGATGCAATTTCTGAGTTTCATCAACACTCTGATAGTCCACAGATTACAGATTGCCTCCAGATGTGCGTCGGAAACTACTACTGGACTTCCACGGAACGATCAAAGCGTAGACTGTTTGAAACATTACTCACATGGAGGAAAGTGAGCATGCTGACTGTTGTATTCAATCCCGATTCAATTTCTGTGTTTCAACAACACTCTGATAGTCCACAGATTACAGAATGCCTCCAGATGTGCATCGGAAACTACTGCTAGGCTTCCTGGGAACGATCAAAGCATAGACTGTTTGAGGTATTACTCCCATGGAAGAAATTGCGCATGGTGACTGTTGTATTCAATCACGATGCAATTTCTGTGTTTCATCAACACTTTGAAGGTCTACAGATTACAGAATGCCTCCAGTTGTGCATCGGAAACTACTACTGGTCTTCGAGGGAACGATCAAATCATAGACTGTTTCAGACATTCCTCCCATGGGGGAAAGTGCGCATGGTAACTGTTGTATTAAATCCCGATGCAATTTCTGTGTTTCAACAACACTCTGATAGTCCACAGACTACAGAATGCCTCCAGATGTGCATCGGAAACTACTACTGGTTTTCCAGGGAACGATCAAAGCGTAGACTGTTTGAGACATTACTCCCACGGAGGAAATTGCGAATGGTGACTGTTGTATTCAATCCCGATGCAATTTCTGAGTTTCATCAACACTCTGATAGCCCACAGGTTACAGATTGCCTCCAGATGTGCATCGGAAACTAGTACTGTTCTTCCAGGGAACGATCAAAGCGTAGACTGTTTGAGACATAACTCCCATTTAGGAAAGTGCGCATGGTGTCTGTTGTATTCAATCCCGAGGCATATTCTGTGTTTCATCAACACTTTGAAGGTCCACAGATTACAGAATGCCTCAAGATGTTCATCGGAAACTACTATTGGTCTTCCAGGGAACGATCAAAGCGTAGACTGAGATATTACTCCCATGGAGGAAAGTGCGGATGGTTACTGTTGTAGTAAATCCCGATGCAATTTCTGTGTTTCAACAACACTCTGATAGTCCACAGACTACAGAATGCCACCTGATGTGCATCGGAAACAACTACTGGTCTTCCAGGGGACGATGAAACCGTAGACTGTTTGAGACATTACTCCCATGGAGGAAAGTGCGCATTGTGACTCTTGTATTCAATCCCGCTGCAATTTCTGTGTTTCAACATCACTCTGATAGTCCACAGATTATATAATGCCTCCAGATGTGCATCGGAAACTACTACTGGTCTTCCAGGGAACGATAAAAGCGTAGACTGTTTGAGACATTACTCCCATGGAAGGAAGTGCGAATGGTGACTGTTGTATTCAATCCCGGTGCAATTTCTGTGTTCCATCAACACTCTGATACTCCACAGATTACAGAATGCCTCCAGATGTGCATCGAAAAATACTACTGGTCTTTTAGGGAACGATCAAATCATTACTGTATGAGACAATACTCCTATGGGGGAAAGTGCTCATGGTAACTGTTGTATTCAATCACGATGCAATTTCTGTGTTTCATCGACACTCTGATAGTCCACAGATTACACAGTGCCTCCAGATGTGCATCGGAAACTACTACTGGTCTTCCAGGGTACGATCAAAGCGTAGACTGTTTGAGACATTTCTCCCATGGAGGAAAGTGCGCATGGTGACTGTTGTTTTCAATCCCGATGCAATTTCTTTGCTTCATCAACACTCTGATAGTCCACAGATTACAGAATGCCTCCAGATGTGCATCGGAAACTACTACTGGTCTTCCAGGGAATGATCAAAGCGTAGACTGTTTGTGACATTACTCCCACGGAGGAAAGTGCCCATGGTGACTGTTGTATTCAATCCCGGTGCAATTTCTGTGTTTCATCAACACTTTGAAGGTCTACAGATTACAGCATGCCTCCAGATGAGCATCGGAAACTACTACTGGTCTTCGAGGGAACGATCAAATCATAGACTGTTTCAGACATTACTCCCATGGGGGAAAGTGCGCATGGTAACTGTTGTATTCATTCCCGATGCAATTTCTGTATTCATCAACACTCTCATAGTCCACAGATTACAGAATGCTTCCAGATGTGCATCGGAAACTACTACTGGTCTTCCAGGGAACGACCAAACGTAGACTGTTTGAGACATTACTCCTATGTAGGAAAGTGCGCATGGTGACTGTTGTATACAATCCCGATGTAATTTCTGTTTTTCATCAACACTCTGATAGTCCACAGATTACAGAATGCCTCCAGATGTGCATCGGAAACTACTACTGGTCTTCCTGGGAACGATCAAAGCGTAGAATGTTTGTGACATTACTCCCACGGAGGAAAGTGCCCATGGTGACTGTTGTATTCAATCCAGATGCAATCTCTGAGTTTCATTAACACTCTGTTAGTCCACAGATTACAGATTGCCTCCAGATGTGCATCGGAAACTACTACTGGTCTTCCTGGGAACGATCAAAGCGTAGACTGTTTGAGACATTACTCCCACGGAGGAAAGTGCGCATGGTGACTGTTGTATTCAATCCCAATGCAATTTCTGTGTTTCATCAACACTCAGATATTCATCAGATTACAGAATGCCTCCAGATGTGCATCGGAAACTACTACTGGTCCTCCAGGGAACGATCAATGAGTAGACTGTTTGAGACATAACTCCTATGTAGGAAAGTGCGCATGGTGACTGTTGTATTCAATCCCGTTGTAATTTCTGTGTTTCGTCAACACTCTGATAGTCCACAGATTACACAATGCCCCCAGATGTGCATCGGAAACTACTACTGGTCTTCCAGGGTACGATCAAAGCGTAGACTGTTTGAGACATTCCTCCCATGGAGGAAAGTGCGCATGGTGACTGTTGTTTTCAATCCCGATGCAATTTCTTTGCTTCATCAACACTCTGATAGTCCACAGATTACAGAATGCCTCCAGATGTGCATTGGAAACTGCTACTGGTCTTCCAGGGAACGATCGAAGCGTAGACTGTTTGAGACATTACTCCCATGGAAGGAAGTGCTAATGGTGACTGTTGTATTCAATCCAGGTGCAATTTCTGTGTTTCATCAACACTCTGATAGTCCACAGATTACAGAATGCCTCCAGATGTGCATTGGAAACTACTACTCGTCATCGAGGAAACGATCAAAGCATAGACTGTTTGAGACATTACTCCCATGGAAGAAAGTGCGCGTGGTGACTGTTGTATTCAATCCCGATGCAATTTCTATGTTTCATCAACACTCAGTTAGTCCACAGATTACAGAATGCCTCCAGATGTGCATCGGAAACTACTACCGGTTTTCCAGGAACGATCAAGACGTACACTGTTTGAGAATTACTCCCATGGAGGAAAGTGGTCATGGTGACTGTTGTATTCAATCCCGATGCAATTTCTGTGTTTCATCAACACTTTGAAGGTCTACAGATTACAGCATGCCTCCAGATGTGCATCGGGAACTACTACTGGTGTTCGAGGGAAAGATCAAATCATAGACTGTTTCAGACATTACTCCCATGGGGGAAAGTGCGCATGGTAACTGTTGTATTCAATCCCGATGCAATTTCTGTATTCATCAACACTCTCATAGTCCACAGATTACAGAATGCTTCCAGATGTGCATCGGAAACTACTACTGGTCTTCCAGGGAACGATCAAAGCGTAGACTGTTTGAGACATTACTCCAATGTAGGAAAGTGCGAATGGTGACTGTTGTATACAATCCCGATGTAATTTCTGTTTTTCATCAACACTCTGATAGTCCACAGAATACAGAATGCCTCTATATGTGCATCGGAAACTACTATTGATCTTCCAGGGAACGATCAAACCGTAGACTGTATGAGACATTACTCCCATTGAGGAAAGTACGCATGGTGACTGTTGTATTCAATCCCAATGCTATTTCTGTGTTTCATCAACACTCAGATATTCATCAGATTACAGAATGCCTCCAGATGTGCATCGGAAACTACTACTGGTCTTCCAGGGAACGATCAAATCGAAGACTGTTTGAGTCATTACTCCTATGGAGGAAAGTGCGCATGGTGTGTGTTGTATTAAATCGCGATGCAATTTCTGTGTTTCAACAACACTATGATAGTCCACAGATAACAGAATGACTAAAGATGTGCATCGGAATCTACTACTGGTCTTCCAGGGAACGATCAAATCGATGACAATTGAGACATTACTCCCATGGAGGAAAGTGCTCATGGTGACCGTTGTATTCATCCCGATGTAATTTCTGTGTTTCATCAACTCTCTGATAGTCCGCAGATTACAGAATGCCTCCAGATGTGCATCGGAAACTACTACTGTTCTTCCAGGCAACGATCAAAGCGTAGACTGTTTGAGACATTACTCCCGTGGAGGAAAGTGCGCATGGTGACTGTTGTATTCAATCCCGAGGCAAATTCTGTGTTTCATCAACACTTTGAAGGTCCACAGATTACAGAATGACTCAAAATGTTCATCGGAAACTACTATTGGTCTACCAGGGAACGATCAAAGCGTAGACTGAGATATTACTCCCATGGAGGAAAGTGCGCATGGTTACTGTTGTATTCAATCCTGATGCAATTTCAGTGTTTCAACAACACTCTGATAGTCCACAGATTACAGAATGCCTCCAGATGTGTTCGGAAACTACTACTGGTCTTCCAGGGATCGATCAAAGCGTTGACTGTTTGAGACATTACTCCCATGGAAGGAAGTCCGCATGGTGACTGTTGTATTAAAACCCGATGCAATTTCTGTGTTTCAACAACACTCTGATAGTAAACAGATAACAGAATGCCTAAAGACGTGCATCGGAAACTACTACTGGTCTTCCAGGGAACGATCAAAGCGTAGACTGTTGAGACATTACTCCTATGTAGGAAAGTGCGATGGTGACTGTTGTATGCAATCCCGATGCAATTTCTGTGTTTCATCAACACTCTGATAGTCCACAGATTACAGAATGCCTCCAGATGTGCATCGGAAACTACTACTGGTCTTGCAGGGAGCGATCAAAGCGTAGACTGTTTGAGGCATTACTCCCATTGGGGAAAGTGTGCATGGTAACTGTTGTATTCAATCCCGATGCAATTTCTGTGTTCATCAACACTCTTATAGTCCACAGATTACAAAATTCCTCCAGATGTGCATCGGAAACTACTAGTGGTCTTCCATGGAACGATCAATGCGTAGACTGTATGAGACATTACTCCCACGGAGAAAAGTGCGCATGGTGACTGTTGTATTCAATCCCGATGCAATTTCTTTGTTTCATCAACACTCTGATAGTCCACAGATTACAGAATGCCTCCAGATGTGCATCGGAAACTACTACTGGTCTTCCAGGGAACGATCAAAGCGTAAACTGTTTGAGACATTACTCCAATGGAGGAAAGTGCGCATGGTGACTGTTGTATTCAATCCCGAAGCAATTTCTGTGATTCATCAACACTCAGATAGTCCACAAATTACAGAATGCCTCCAGAGGTGCATCGGAAACTACTACTGGTCTTCCATCGAACGATCAAGGCGTAGACTGTTTGAGATATACTCCCATGGAGGAAAGTGTGCATGGTGACTGTTGTATTCAATCCCGATGCAATTTCTGTGTTTCATCAACACTTTGAAGGTCCACAGATTACAGAATGCCTCCAGATGTGCATCGGAAACTACTACTCGTCTTCCTGGGAATGATCAAAGCATAGACTGTTTGAGACATAACTCCCATGTAGGAAAGTGACCATGGTGACTGATGTATTCAATCACGATGTAATTTCTGTGTTTCATCAACACTTTGAAGGACACAGATTACAGAATGCCTCCAGATGTGTATCGGAAACTACTACTATCCTACGAGGGAACGTTCAAAGCATAGACTGTTTGAGACATTACTCCTGTGGAGGAAAGTGCGCATGGTGACAGTTGTATTCAATCCCGATGCAATTTCTGTGTTCATCAACACTCTTATAGTCCACAGATTACAAAATTCCTCCAGATGTGCATCGGAAACTACTACTGGTCTTCCATGGAACGATCAATGCGTAGACTGTATGAGACATTACTCCCACGGAGGAAAGTGCGCATGGTGACTGTTGTATTCAATCCCGATGCAATTTCTTTGTTTCATCAACACTCTGATAGTCCACAGATTACAGAATGCCTCCAGATGTGCATCGGAAACTACTACTGGTCTTCCAGGGAACGATCAAAGCGTAAACTGTTTGAGACATTACTCCAATGGAGGAAAGTGCGCATGGTGACCGTTGTATTCAATCCTGATGCAATTTCTGAGTTTCATCAACACTCTGATAGTCCACAGATTACAGATTGCCTCCAGATGTGCGTCGGAAACTACTACTGGACTTCCACGGAACGATCAAAGCGTAGACTGTTTGAAACATTACTCACATGGAGGAAAGTGAGCATGCTGACTGTTGTATTCAATCCCGATTCAATTTCTGTGTTTCAACAACACTCTGATAGTCCACAGATTACAGAATGCCTCCAGATGTGCATCGGAAACTACTGCTAGGCTTCCTGGGAACGATCAAAGCATAGACTGTTTGAGGTATTACTCCCATGGAAGAAATTGCGCATGGTGACTGTTGTATTCAATCACGATGCAATTTCTGTGTTTCATCAACACTTTGAAGGTCTACAGATTACAGAATGCCTCCAGTTGTGCATCGGAAACTACTACTGGTCTTCGAGGGAACGATCAAATCATAGACTGTTTCAGACATTCCTCCCATGGGGGAAAGTGCGCATGGTAACTGTTGTATTAAATCCCGATGCAATTTCTGTGTTTCAACAACACTCTGATAGTCCACAGACTACAGAATGCCTCCAGATGTGCATCGGAAACTACTACTGGTTTTCCAGGGAACGATCAAAGCGTAGACTGTTTGAGACATTACTCCCACGGAGGAAATTGCGAATGGTGACTGTTGTATTCAATCCCGATGCAATTTCTGAGTTTCATCAACACTCTGATAGCCCACAGGTTACAGATTGCCTCCAGATGTGCATCGGAAACTAGTACTGTTCTTCCAGGGAACGATCAAAGCGTAGACTGTTTGAGACATAACTCCCATTTAGGAAAGTGCGCATGGTGTCTGTTGTATTCAATCCCGAGGCATATTCTGTGTTTCATCAACACTTTGAAGGTCCACAGATTACAGAATGCCTCAAGATGTTCATCGGAAACTACTATTGGTCTTCCAGGGAACGATCAAAGCGTAGACTGAGATATTACTCCCATGGAGGAAAGTGCGGATGGTTACTGTTGTAGTAAATCCCGATGCAATTTCTGTGTTTCAACAACACTCTGATAGTCCACAGACTACAGAATGCCACCTGATGTGCATCGGAAACAACTACTGGTCTTCCAGGGGACGATGAAACCGTAGACTGTTTGAGACATTACTCCCATGGAGGAAAGTGCGCATTGTGACTCTTGTATTCAATCCCGCTGCAATTTCTGTGTTTCAACATCACTCTGATAGTCCACAGATTATATAATGCCTCCAGATGTGCATCGGAAACTACTACTGGTCTTCCAGGGAACGATAAAAGCGTAGACTGTTTGAGACATTACTCCCATGGAAGGAAGTGCGAATGGTGACTGTTGTATTCAATCCCGGTGCAATTTCTGTGTTCCATCAACACTCTGATACTCCACAGATTACAGAATGCCTCCAGATGTGCATCGAAAAATACTACTGGTCTTTTAGGGAACGATCAAATCATTACTGTATGAGACAATACTCCTATGGGGGAAAGTGCTCATGGTAACTGTTGTATTCAATCACGATGCAATTTCTGTGTTTCATCGACACTCTGATAGTCCACAGATTACACAGTGCCTCCAGATGTGCATCGGAAACTACTACTGGTCTTCCAGGGTACGATCAAAGCGTAGACTGTTTGAGACATTTCTCCCATGGAGGAAAGTGCGCATGGTGACTGTTGTTTTCAATCCCGATGCAATTTCTTTGCTTCATCAACACTCTGATAGTCCACAGATTACAGAATGCCTCCAGATGTGCATCGGAAACTACTACTGGTCTTCCAGGGAATGATCAAAGCGTAGACTGTTTGTGACATTACTCCCACGGAGGAAAGTGCCCATGGTGACTGTTGTATTCAATCCCGGTGCAATTTCTGTGTTTCATCAACACTTTGAAGGTCTACAGATTACAGCATGCCTCCAGATGAGCATCGGAAACTACTACTGGTCTTCGAGGGAACGATCAAATCATAGACTGTTTCAGACATTACTCCCATGGGGGAAAGTGCGCATGGTAACTGTTGTATTCATTCCCGATGCAATTTCTGTATTCATCAACACTCTCATAGTCCACAGATTACAGAATGCTTCCAGATGTGCATCGGAAACTACTACTGGTCTTCCAGGGAACGACCAAACGTAGACTGTTTGAGACATTACTCCTATGTAGGAAAGTGCGCATGGTGACTGTTGTATACAATCCCGATGTAATTTCTGTTTTTCATCAACACTCTGATAGTCCACAGATTACAGAATGCCTCCAGATGTGCATCGGAAACTACTACTGGTCTTCCTGGGAACGATCAAAGCGTAGAATGTTTGTGACATTACTCCCACGGAGGAAAGTGCCCATGGTGACTGTTGTATTCAATCCAGATGCAATCTCTGAGTTTCATTAACACTCTGTTAGTCCACAGATTACAGATTGCCTCCAGATGTGCATCGGAAACTACTACTGGTCTTCCTGGGAACGATCAAAGCGTAGACTGTTTGAGACATTACTCCCACGGAGGAAAGTGCGCATGGTGACTGTTGTATTCAATCCCAATGCAATTTCTGTGTTTCATCAACACTCAGATATTCATCAGATTACAGAATGCCTCCAGATGTGCATCGGAAACTACTACTGGTCCTCCAGGGAACGATCAATGAGTAGACTGTTTGAGACATAACTCCTATGTAGGAAAGTGCGCATGGTGACTGTTGTATTCAATCCCGTTGTAATTTCTGTGTTTCGTCAACACTCTGATAGTCCACAGATTACACAATGCCCCCAGATGTGCATCGGAAACTACTACTGGTCTTCCAGGGTACGATCAAAGCGTAGACTGTTTGAGACATTCCTCCCATGGAGGAAAGTGCGCATGGTGACTGTTGTTTTCAATCCCGATGCAATTTCTTTGCTTCATCAACACTCTGATAGTCCACAGATTACAGAATGCCTCCAGATGTGCATTGGAAACTGCTACTGGTCTTCCAGGGAACGATCGAAGCGTAGACTGTTTGAGACATTACTCCCATGGAAGGAAGTGCTAATGGTGACTGTTGTATTCAATCCAGGTGCAATTTCTGTGTTTCATCAACACTCTGATAGTCCACAGATTACAGAATGCCTCCAGATGTGCATTGGAAACTACTACTCGTCATCGAGGAAACGATCAAAGCATAGACTGTTTGAGACATTACTCCCATGGAAGAAAGTGCGCGTGGTGACTGTTGTATTCAATCCCGATGCAATTTCTATGTTTCATCAACACTCAGTTAGTCCACAGATTACAGAATGCCTCCAGATGTGCATCGGAAACTACTACCGGTTTTCCAGGAACGATCAAGACGTACACTGTTTGAGAATTACTCCCATGGAGGAAAGTGGTCATGGTGACTGTTGTATTCAATCCCGATGCAATTTCTGTGTTTCATCAACACTTTGAAGGTCTACAGATTACAGCATGCCTCCAGATGTGCATCGGGAACTACTACTGGTGTTCGAGGGAAAGATCAAATCATAGACTGTTTCAGACATTACTCCCATGGGGGAAAGTGCGCATGGTAACTGTTGTATTCAATCCCGATGCAATTTCTGTATTCATCAACACTCTCATAGTCCACAGATTACAGAATGCTTCCAGATGTGCATCGGAAACTACTACTGGTCTTCCAGGGAACGATCAAAGCGTAGACTGTTTGAGACATTACTCCAATGTAGGAAAGTGCGAATGGTGACTGTTGTATACAATCCCGATGTAATTTCTGTTTTTCATCAACACTCTGATAGTCCACAGAATACAGAATGCCTCTATATGTGCATCGGAAACTACTATTGATCTTCCAGGGAACGATCAAACCGTAGACTGTATGAGACATTACTCCCATTGAGGAAAGTACGCATGGTGACTGTTGTATTCAATCCCAATGCTATTTCTGTGTTTCATCAACACTCAGATATTCATCAGATTACAGAATGCCTCCAGATGTGCATCGGAAACTACTACTGGTCTTCCAGGGAACGATCAAATCGAAGACTGTTTGAGTCATTACTCCTATGGAGGAAAGTGCGCATGGTGTGTGTTGTATTAAATCGCGATGCAATTTCTGTGTTTCAACAACACTATGATAGTCCACAGATAACAGAATGACTAAAGATGTGCATCGGAATCTACTACTGGTCTTCCAGGGAACGATCAAATCGATGACAATTGAGACATTACTCCCATGGAGGAAAGTGCTCATGGTGACCGTTGTATTCATCCCGATGTAATTTCTGTGTTTCATCAACTCTCTGATAGTCCGCAGATTACAGAATGCCTCCAGATGTGCATCGGAAACTACTACTGTTCTTCCAGGCAACGATCAAAGCGTAGACTGTTTGAGACATTACTCCCGTGGAGGAAAGTGCGCATGGTGACTGTTGTATTCAATCCCGAGGCAAATTCTGTGTTTCATCAACACTTTGAAGGTCCACAGATTACAGAATGACTCAAAATGTTCATCGGAAACTACTATTGGTCTACCAGGGAACGATCAAAGCGTAGACTGAGATATTACTCCCATGGAGGAAAGTGCGCATGGTTACTGTTGTATTCAATCCTGATGCAATTTCTGTGTTTCAACAACACTCTGATAGTCCACAGACTACAGAATGCCACCTGATGTGCATCGGAAACAACTACTGGTCTTCCAGGGACGAAGAAACCGTAGACTGTTTGAGACATTACTCAAATGGAGGAAAGTGCGCACGGTGACTCTTGTATTCAATCCCGCTGCTATTTCTGTGTTTCAACAACACTCTGATAGTCCACAGATTACAGAATGCCTCCAGATGTGCATCGGAAACTACTACTGGTCTACCAGGGAACGAACAAAGAGTAGACTGTTTGAGACATTACTCCCATGGAGGAAAGTGCGCATGGTGACTCTTGTATTCAATCCCGCTGCTATTTCTGTGTTTCAACAACAATCTGATAGTCCACAGATTACAGAATGTCTCCAGATGTGCATCGGAAACTACCACTGGTCATCCAGGGAACGATAAAAGAGTAGACTGTTTGAGACATTACTCCCATGGAGGAAAATACCCATGGTGACTGTTGTATTCAATCACGATGCAATTTCTGGGTTTCATCAACACTTTGATGAACCACAGATTACAGAATGCCTCCAGATGTGCATCGAAAAATACTACTGGTCTTCGAGGGAACGATCAAATCATAGACTGTATGAGACATTACTCCCATGGGGGAAAGTGCGCATGGTAACAGTTGTATTCAATCACGATGCAATTTCTGTGTTTCATCAACACTCTGACAGTCCACAGATTACAGAATGCTTCCAGATGAGCATCGGAAACTAATACTGGTCTTCCAGGGAACGATCAAAGCGTAGACTGTTTGAGACATACTCCTATGTAGGAAGGTGCGCATGGTGACTGTTGTATTCAATCCCGATGTAATTTCTGTGTTTCATCAACACTCTGATAGTCCACAGATTACACAATGCCTCCAGATGTGCATCGGAAACTACTACTGGTCTTCCAGGGTACGATCAAAGCGTAGACTGTTTGAGACATTTCTCCCATGGAGGAAAGTGCGCATGGTGACTGTTGTATTCAATCCCGATGCAATTTCTTTGCTTCATCAACACTCTGATAGTCCCCAGATTACAGAATGCCTCCAGATGTGCATCGGAAACTGCTACTGGTCTTCCAGGGAACGATCAAAGCGTAGACTGTTTGAGACATTACTCCCATGGATGAAAGTGCGAATGGTGACTGTTGTATTCAATCCCGATGTAATTTCTGTGTTTCATCAACACTCTGATAGTCCACAGATTACAGAATGCCTCCAGATGTGCATCGGAAACTACTACTGTTCATCGAGGAAACGATCAAAGCATAGACTGTTTGAGACATTACTCCCGTGGAAGAAAGTGCGCGTCTTGACTCTTGTATTCAATCCCGATGCAATTTCTATGTTTCATCAACACTCAGTTAGTCCACAGATTACAGCATGCCTCCAGATGTGCATCGGAAACTACTACTGGTCTTCCAGGGAACGATCAAGTCGTAGACTGTTTGAGAATTACTCCCATGGAGGAAAGTGGTCATGGTGACTGTTGTATTCAATCCCGATGCAATTTCTGTGTTCATCAACACTTTGAAGGTCTACAGATTACAGAATTCCTCCAGATGTGCATCGGAAACTACCACTGGTCTTCGAGGGAACGATCAAATCATAGACTGTTCAGACATTACTCCCATGGGGGAAAGTGCGCATGGTAACTGTTGTATTCAATCCCGATGCATTTTCTGTGTTCATCAAAACTCTCATAGTCCACAGATTACAGAATGCTTCCAGATGTGCATCAGAAACTACTACTGGTCTTCCAGGGAACGATAAAAGCGTAGACTGTTTGAGACATTACTCCTATGTAGGAAAGTGGGCATGGTGACTGTTGTATGCAATCCCGATGTAATTTCTGTGTTTCATCAACACTCTGATATTCCACAGATTACAGAATGCCTCCAGATGTGCATCGGAAACTACTATTGGTCTTCCAGGGAACGATCAAACCGTAGACTGTTTGAGACATTACTCCCATGGAGGTAAGTACGCATGGTGACTGTTGTATTCAATCCCGAAGCAATTTTTGTGTTTCATCGACACTCTGATAGTCCACAGATTACAGAATGCCTCCAGATGTGCATCGGAAACTACTACAGTTCTTCCAGGGAACGATCAAAGCGTAGACTGTTTGAGACATTACTCCCATGGAGGAAAGAGCGCATGGTGACTGTTGTATTCAATCCCGAGGCAAATTCTGTGTTTCATCAACACTTTGAAGGTCCACAGATTACAGAATGCCTCAAGATGTTCATCGGAAACTACTAATGGTCTTCCAGGGAACGATCAAAGCTTAGACTGAGATATTACTCCCATTTAGGAAAGTGCACATGGTTACTGTTGTATTCAATCCTGATGCAATTTCTGTGTTTCAACAACACTCTGATAGTCCACAGACTACAGAATGCCACCTGATGTGCATCGGACACAACTACTGGCCTTCCAGGGACGATGAAACCGTAGACTGATTGAGATATTACTCCCATGGAGGAAAGTGCGCATGGTGACTGTTGTATTCAATCCCAATGCAATTTCTGTGTTTCATCAACACTCAGATATTCATCAGATTACAGAATGCCTCCAGATGTGCATCGGAAACTACTACTGGTCTTCCAGGGAACGATCAAATCGTAGACTGTTTGAGTCATTACTCCCATGGAGGAAAGTGCACATGGTGTGTGTTGTATTAAATCGCGATTCAATTTCTGTGTTTCAACAACACTCTGATAGTCCACAGTTTACAGAATGGCTCCAGATGTGCATCGGAAACTACTACTGGTCCTCCAGGGAACGATCAAGGAGTAGACTGTTTGAGACATTACTCCAAGGAGGAAAGATCGCATTGGTGACTGTTGTATTCAATGGCGATACACTTTCTGGGTTTGATCAACACCCGGATGGACCACAGATTACAGTATGCATCCAGATGTGCATCGGAAACTACTACTGGTCTTCAGGGGACGATCAAACCGATGACAGTTTGAGACATTACTCCCATGGAGGATAGTGCGCATGGTGACCGTTGTATTAAACCCCGATGTAATTTCTGTGTTTCATCAACACTCTGATAGTCCACAGATTACAGAATGCCTCCAGATGTGCATCGGAAACTACTACTGTTCTTCCAGGGAACGATCAAAGCGTAGACTGTTTGAGACATTACTCCCATGGAGGAAAGTGCGCATGGTGACTGTTGTGTTCAATCCCGAGGCAAATTCTGTGTTTCATCAACACTTTGAAGGTCCACAGATTACAGAATGCCTCAAGATGTTCATCGGAAACTACTAATGGTCTTCCAGGGAACGATCAAAGCGTAGACTGAGATATTACTCCCATGGAGGAAAGTGCTCATGGTTACTGTTGTATTCAATCCTGATGCAATTTCTGTGTTTCAACAACACTCTGATAGTCCACAGACTACAGAATGCCACCTGATGGGCATCGGAAACAACTACTGGTCTTCCAGGGACGATGAAACCGTAGACTGGTTGAGATAATACTCCCATGGAGGAAAGTGCGCATGGTGACTGTTGTATTCAATCAAATGCAATTTCTGTGTTTCATCAACACTCAGATATTCATCAGATTACAGAATGCCTCCAGATGTGCATCGGAAACTACTACTGGTCTTCCAGGGAACGATAAAAGAGTAGACTGTTTGAGACATTACTCCCATGGAGGAAAGTACCCATGGTGACTGTTGTATTCAATCACGATGCAATTTCTGGGTTTCATCAACACTTTGATGAACCACAGATTACAGAATGCCTCCAGATGTGCATCGAAAAATACTACTGGTCTTCGAGGGAACGATCAAATCATAGACTGTATGAGACATTACTCCCATGGGGGAAAGTGTGCATGGTAACTGTTGTATTCAATCACGATGCAATTTCTGTGTTTCATCAACACTCTGACAGTCCACAGATTACAGAATGCTTTTAGATGAGCATCGGAAACTACTACTGGTCTTCCAGGGAACGATCAAAGCGTAGACTGTTTGAGACATTACTCCTATGTAGGAAAGTGGGCATGGTGACTGTTGTATACAGTCCCGATGTAATTTATGTGTTTCATCAACACTCTGATATTCCACAGATTACAGAATGCCTCCAGATGTGCATCGGAAACTACTATTGGTCTTCCAGGGAACGATCAAACCGTAGACTGTTTGAGACATTACTCCCATGGAGGAGAGAGCGCATGGTGACTGTTGTATTCAATCCCGAGGCAAATTCTGTGCTTCATCAACACTTTGAAGGTCCGCAGATTACAGAATGCCTCAAGATGTTCATCGGAAACTACTAATGGTCTTCCAGGGAACGATCAAAGCGTAGACTGAGATATTACTCCCATGGAGGAAAGTGCACATGGTTACTGTTGTATTCAATCCTGATGCAATTTCTGTGTTTCAACAACACTCTGATAGTCCACAGACTACAGAATGCCACCTGATGTGCATCGGACACAACTACTGGTCTTCCAGGGACGATGAAACCGTAGACTGGTTGAGATATTACTCCCATGGAGGAAAGTGCGCATGGTGACTGTTGTATTCAATCCCAATGCAATTTCTGTGTTTCATCAACACTCAGATATTCATCAGATTACAGAATGCCTCCAGATGTGCATCGGAAACTACTACTGGTCTTCCAGGGAACGATCAAATCGTAGACTGTTTGAGTCATTACTCCCATGGAGGAAAGTGCACATGGTATGTGTTGTATTAAATCGCGATTCATTTTCTGTGTTTCAACAACACTCTGATAGTCCACAGTTTACAGAATGGCTCCAGATGTGCATCGGAAACTACTACTGGTCCTCCAGGGAACGATCAAGGAGTAGAGTGTTTGAGACATTACTCCAAGGAGGAAAGATCGCATTGGTGACTGTTGTATTCAATGGCGATACACTTTCTGGGTTTGATCAACACCCGGATAGACCACAGATTACAGAGTGCTTCCAGATGTGTATCGGAAACTACGACTGGTCTTCAGGGAACGTTCAAATCGATGACAATAGAGACATTACTCCCATGGAGGAAAGGGCGCATGGTGACCTTTGTATTCAATCCCGATATAATTTCTGAGTTTCATCAACACTCTGATAGTCCACAGATTACAGAATGCCTCCAGATGTGCATCGGAAACTACTACTGTTCTTCCAGGCAACGATCAAAGCGTAGACTGTTTGAGACATTACCCCCGTGGAGGAAAGTGCGCATGGTGACTGTTGTATTCAATCCCGAAGCAAATTCTGTGTTTCATCAACACTTTGAAGGTCCACAGATTACAGAATGCCTCAAGATGTTCATCGGAAACTACTGTTGGTCTTCCAGGGAACGATCAAATCGTAGACTGAGATATTACTCCCATGGAGGAAAGTGCGCATGGTTACTGTTGTATTCAATCCCAATGCAATTTCTGTGTTTCATCAACACCCGGATGGACCACAGATTGCAGTATGCATCCAGATGTGCATCGGAAACTACTACTGGTCTTCAGGGGACGATCAAACCGATGACAGTTTGAGACATTACTCCCATGGAGGATAGTGCGCATTGTGACCGTTGTATTAAATCCCGATGTAATTTCTGTGTTTCATCAACACTCTGATAGTTTACAGACTACAGAATGCCACCTGATGGGCATCGGAAACAACTACTGGTCTTCCAGGGACGATGAAACCGTAGACTGGTTGAAATAATACTCCCATGGAGGAAAGTGCGCATGGTGACTGTTGTATTCAATCCCAATGCAATTTCTGTGTTTCATCAACACTCAGATATTCATCAGATTACAGAATGCCTCCAGATGTGCATCGGAAACAACTACTGGTCTTCCAGGGAACGATCAAATCGTAGACTGTTTCAGTCATTACTCCCATGGAGGAACGTGCACATGGTGTGTGTTGTATTAAATCGCGATTCAATTTCTGTGTTTCAACAACACTCTGATAGTCCACAGTTTACAGAATGGCTCCAGATGTGCATCGGAAACTACTACTGGTCCTCCATTGAACGATCAAGGAGTAGACTGTTTGAGACATTACTCCAAGGTGGAAAGATCGCATTGGTGACTGTTGTATTCAATGCCGATACACTTTCTGGGTTTCATCAACACTCGGATAGACCACAGATTACAGAGTGCTTCCAGATGTGCATCGGAAACTACTACTGGTCTTTAGGGAACGATCAAACCGATGACAATTGAGACATTACTGCCATGGAGGAAAGTGCGCATGGTGACCGTTGTATTCAATCCCGATGTAATTTCTGTGTTTCATCAACACTCTGATAGTCCACAGATTACAGAATGCCTCCAGATGTGCATCGAAATCTACCACTGTTCTTCCAGGGAACGATCAAAGCGTAGACTGTTTGAGACATTACTCCCATGGAGGAAAGTGCGCATGGTGACTCTTGTATTCAATCCCGCTGCTATTTCTGTGTTTCAACAACACTCTGATAGTCCACAGATTACAGAATGCCTCCAGATGTGCATCGGAAACTACTACTGGTCTTCCAGGGAACGATAAAAGAGTAGACTGTTTGAGACATTACTCCCATGGAGGAAAGTACCCATGGTGCCTGTTGTATTCAATCACGATGCTATTTCTGGGTTTCATCAACACTTTGATGAACCACAGATTACAGAATGCCTCCAGATGTGCATCGAAAAATACTACTGGTCTTCGAGGCAACGATCAAATCATAGACTGTATGAGACATTACTCCCATGGGGGAAAGTGTGCATGGTAACTGTTGTATTCAATCACGATGCAATTTCTGTGTTTCATCAACACTCTGACAGTCCACAGATTACAGAATGCTTCCAGATGAGCATCGGAAACTGATACCGGTCTTCCAGGGAACGATCAAAGCGTAGACTGTTTGAGACATAACACCTATGTAGGAAGGTGCGCATGGTGACTGTTGTATTCAATCCCGATGTAATTTCTGTGTTTCATCAACACTCTGATAGTCCACAGATTACACAATGCCTCCATATGTGCATCGGAAACTACTACTGGTCTTCCAGGGTACGATCAAAGCGTAGACTGTTTGAGACATTACTCCCATGGATGAAAGTGCGAATGGTGACTGTTGTATTCAATCCCGATGTAATTTCTGTGTTTCATCAACACTCTGATAGTCCACAGATTACAGAATGCCTCCAGATGTGCATCGGAAACTACTGCTGGTCATCGAGGAAACGATCAAAGCATAGACTGTTTGAGACATTACTCCCATGGAAGAAAGTGCGCGTGGTGACTGTTGTATTCAATACCTATGCAATTTCTATGTTTCATCAACACTCAGTTAGTCCACAGATTACAGAATGCCTCCAGATGTGCATCGGAAACTACTACTGGTCTTCCAGGGAACGATCAAAGCGTAGACTGTTTGAGAATGCTCCCATGGAGGAAAGTGGGCATGGTGACTGTTGTATTCAATCCCGATGCAATTTCTGTGTTCATCAACACTTTGAAGGTCTACAGATTACAGAATGCCTCCAGATGTGCATCGGAAACTACTTCTGGTGTTCGAGGGAACGATCAAAGCATAGACTGTTCAGACATTACTCCCATGGGGGAAAGTGCGCATGGTAACTGTTGTATTCAATCCCGATGCATTTTCTGTGTTCATCAAAACTCTCATAGTCCACAGATTACAGAATGCTTCCAGATGTGCATCGGAAACTACTACTGGTCTTCCAGGGAACGATCAAAGCGTAGACTGTTTGAGACATTACTCCTATGTAGGAAAGTGGGCATGGTGACTGTTGTATACAATCCCGATGTATTTTCTGTGTTTCATCAACACTCTGATATTCCACAGATTACAGAATGCCTCCAGATGTGCATCGGAAACTACTATTGGTCTTCCAGGGAACGATCAAACCGTAGACTGTTTGAGACATTACTCCCATGGAGGAAAGAGCGCATGGTGACTGTTGTATTCAATCCCGAGGCAAATTCTGTGTTTCATCAACACTTTGTAGGTCAACAGATTACAGAATGCCTCAAGATGTTCATCGGAAACTACTAATGGTCTTCCAGGGAACGATCAAAGCGTAGACTGAGATATTACTCCCATGGAGGAAAGTGCACATGGTTACTGTTGTATTCAATCCTGATGCAATTTCTGTATTTCATCAACACTCTGATAGTCCACAGACTACAGAATGCCACCTGATGTGCATCGGACACAACTACTGGTCTTCCAGGGACGATGAAACCGTAGACTGGTTGAGATATTACTCCCATGGAGGAAAGTGCGCATGGTGACTGTTGTATTCAATCCCAATGCAATATCTGTGTTTCATCAACACTCAGATATTCATCAGATTACAGAATGCCTCCAGATGTGCATCGGAAACTACTACTGGTCTTCCAGGGAACGATCAAATCGTAGACTGTTTGAGTCATTACTCCCATGGAGGAAAGTGCACATGGTGTGTGTTGTATTAAATCGCGATTCAATTTCTGTGTTTCAACAACACTCTGATAGTCCACAGTTTACAGAATGGCTCCAGATGTGCATCGGAAACTACTACTGGTCCTCCAGGGAACGATCAAGGAGTAGACTGTTTGAGACTTTACTCCAAGGAGGAAAGATCGCATTGGTGACTGTTGTATTCAATGGCGATACACTTTCTATGTTTGATCAACACCCGGATAGACCACAGATTACAGAGTGCTTCCAGATGTGCATCGGAAACTACGACTGGTCTTCAGGGAACGTTTAAATCGATGACAATTGAGACATTACTCCCATGGAGGAAAGGGCACATGGTGACCGTTGTATTCAATCCCGATATAATTTCTGTGTTTTATCAACACTCTGATAGTCCACAGATTACAGAATGCCTCCAGATGTGCATCGGAAACTACTACTGATCTTCCAGGCAACGATCAAAGCGTACACTGTTTGAGACATTACTCCCGTGGAGGAAAGTGCGCATGGTGACTGTTGTATTCAATCCCGAAGCAAATTCTGTGTTTCATCAACACTTTGAAGGTCCACAGATTACAGAATGCCTCAAGATGTTGTCGGAAACTACTATTGGTCTTCCAGGGAACGATCAAAGCGTAGACTGAGATATTACTCCCATGGAGGAAAGTGCGCATGGTTACTGTTGTATTCAATCCCAATGCAATTTCTGTGTTTCATCAACACCCGGATGGACCACAGATTGCAGTATGCATCCAGATGTGCATCGGAAACTACTACTGGTCTTCAGGGGACGATCAAACCGATGACAGTTTGAGACATTACTCCCATGGAGGATAGTGCGCATGGTGACTGTTGTATTAAATCCCGATGTAATTTCTGTGTTTCATCAACACTCTGATAGTCCACAGATTACAGAATGCATCAAGATGTTCATCGGAAACTACTATTGGTCTTCCAGGGAACGATCAAAGCGTAGACTGAGATATTACTCCCATGGAGGAAAGTGCACATAATTACTTTTGTATTCAATCCTGATGCAATTTCTGTGTTTCAACAACACTCTGATAGTCCACAGACTACAGAATGCCACCTGATGTGCATCGGAAACAACTACTGGTCTTCCAGGGACGATGAAACCGTAGACTGTTTGAGACATTACTCCCATGGAGGAAAGTGCGCATGGTGACTCTTGTATTCAATCCCGCTGCTATTTCTGTGTTTCAACAACACTCTGATAGTCCACAGATTACAGAATGCCTCCAGATGTGCATCGGAAACTACTACTGGTCATCGAGGAAACGATCAAAGCATAGACTGTTTGAGACATTACTCCCGTGGAAGAAAGTGCGCGTGGTGACTGTTGTATTCAAGCCCGATGCAATTTCTATGTTTCATCAACACTCAGTTACTCCACAGATTACAGAATGCCTCCAGATGTGCATCGGAAACTACTACTGGTCTTCCAGGGAACGATCAAGTCGTAGACTGTTTGAGAATTACTCCCAGGGAGGAAAGTGGTCATGGTGACTGTTGTATTCAATCCCGATGCAATTTCAGTGTTCATCAACACTTTGAAGGTCTACAGATTACAGAATGCCTCCAGATGTGCATCGGAAACTACTACTGGTCTTCGAGGGAACGATCAAAGCATAGACTGTTCAGACATTACTCCCATGGGGGAAAGTGCGCATGGTAACTGTTGTATTCAATCCCGATGCATTTTCTGTGTTCATCAAAACTCTCATAGTCCACAGATTACAGAATGCTTCCAGATGTGCATCGGAAACTACTACTGGTCTTCCAGGGAACGATCAAAGCGTAGACTGTTTGAGACATTACTCCTATGTAGGAAAGTGGGCATGGTGACTGTTGTATACAATCCCGATGTAATTTCTGTGTTTCATCAACACTCTGATATTGCACAGATTACAGAATGCCTCCAGATGTGCATCGGAAACTACTATTGGTCTTCCAGGGAACGATCAAACCGTAGACTGTTTGAGACATTACTCCCATGGAGGAAAGAGCGCATGGTGACTGTTGTATTCAATCCCGAGGCAAATTCTGTGTTTCATCAACACTTTGAAGGTCCACAGATTACAGAATGCCTCAAGATGTTCATCGGAAACTACTAATGGTCTTCCAGGGAACGATCAAAGCGTAGACTGAGATATTACGCCCATGGAGGAAAGTGCACATGGTTACTGTTGTATTCAATCCTGATGCAATTTCTGTGTTTCAACAACACTCTGATAGTCCACAGACTACAGAATGCCACCTGATGGGCATCGGAAACAACTACTGGTCTTCCAGGGACTATGAAACCGTAGACTGGTTGAGATAATACTCCCATGGAGGAAAGTGTGCATGGTGACTGTTGTATTCAATCCTAATGCAATTTCTGTGTTTCATCAACACTCAGATATTCATCAGAATACAGAATGCCTCCAGATGTGCATCGGAAACTACTACTGGTCTTCCAGGGAACGATCAAATCGTAGACTGTTTGAGTCATTACTCCGATGGAGGAACGTGCACATGGTGTGTGTTGTATTAAATCGCGATTCAATTTCTGTGTTTCAACAACACTCTGATAGTCCACAGTTTACAGAATGGCTCCAGATGTGCATCGGAAACTACTACTGGTCCTCCAGGGAACGATCAAGGAGTAGACTGTTTGAGACATTACTCCAAGGAGGAAAGATCGCATTGGTGACTGTTGTATTCAATGCCGATACACTTTCTGGGTTTCATCAACACTCGGATAGACCACAGATTACAGAGTGCTTCCAGATGTGCATCGGAAACTACTACTGGTCTTTAGGGAACGATCAAATCGATGACAATTGAGACATTACTGCCAAGGAGGAAAGTGCGCATGGTGACCGTTGTATTCAATCCCGATGTAATTTCTGTGTTTCATCAACACTCTGATAGTCCACAGATTACAGAATGCCTCCAGATGTGCATCGGAAACTACTACTGTTCTCCAGGGAACGATCAAAGCGTAGACTGTTTGAGACATTACTCCCATGGAAGAAAGTGGGCATGGTGACTGTTGTATTCAATCCCGAGGCAAATTCTGTGTTTCATCAACACTTTGAAGGTCCACAGATTACAGAATGCCTCAAGATGTTCATCGGAAACTACTATTGGTCTTCCAGGGAACGATCAAAGCGTAGACTGAGATATTACTCCCATGGAGGAAAGTGCACATGGTTACTTTTGTATTCAATCCTGATGCAATGTCTGTGTTTCAACAACACTCTGATAGTCCACAGACTACAGAATGCCACCTGATGTGCATCGGAAACAAATACTGGTCTTCCAGGGACGATGAAACCGTAGATTGTTTGAGACATTACTCCCATGGAGGAAAGTGCGCATGGTGACTCTTGTATTCAATCCCGCTGCTATTTCTGTGTTTCAACAACACTCTGATAGTCCACAGATTACAGAATGCCTCCAGATGTGCATCGGAAACTACTACTGGTCATCCAGGGAACGATAAAAGAGTGGACTGTTTGAGACATTACTCCCATGGAGGAAAGTACCCATGGTGACTGTTGTATTCAATCACGATGCAATTTCTGGGTTTCATCAACACTTTGATGAACCACAGATTACAGAATGCCTCCAGATGTGCATCGAAAAATACTACTGGTCTTCGAGGGAACGATCAAATCATAGACTGTATGAGACATTACTCCTATGGGGGAAAGTGCGCATGGTAACTGTTGTATTCAATCACGATGCAATTTCTGTGTTTCATCAACACTCTGACAGTCCACAGATTACAGAATGCTTCCAGATGAGCATCGGAAACTAATACTGGTCTTCCAGGGAACGATCAAGTCGTAGACTGTTTGAGAATTACTCCCATGGAGGAAAGTGGTCATGGTGACTGTTGTATTCAATCCCGATGCATTTTCTGTGTTCATCAAAACTCTCATAGTCCACAGATTACAGAATGCTTCCAGATGTGCATCGGAAAATACTACTGGTCTTCCAGGGAACGATCAAGTCGTAGACTGTTTGAGAATTACTCCCATGGAGGAAAGTGGTCATGGTGACTGTTGTATTCAATCCCGATGCATTTTCTGTGTTCATCAAAACTCTCATAGTCCACAGATTACAGAATGCTTCCAGATGTGCATCGGAAAATACTACTGGTCTTCAAGGGAACGATCAAGGCGTAGACTGTTTGAGACATTACTCTTATGTAGGAAAGTGGGTATGGTGACTGTTGTATACAATCCCGATGTAATTTCTGTGTTTCATCAACACTCTGATATTCCACAGATTACAGAATGCCTCCAGATGTGCATCGGAAACTACTATTGGTCTTCCAGGGAACGATCAAACCGTAGACTGTTTGAGACATTACTCCCATGGAGGAAAGTACGCATGGTGACTGTTGTATTCAATCCCGAAGCAATTTCTGTGTTTCATCGACACTCTGATAGTCCACAGATTACAGAATGCCTCCAGTTGTGCATCGGAATCCACTACTGGTCTAACAGGGAACGAACAAAGCGCAGAATGTTTGAGACATTACTCCCATGGATGAAAGTGCGCATGGTGACTGTTGTATTCAATCCAGATGCAATTTCTGAGTTTCATCAACACTCTGATACTCCACAGATTACAGATTGCCTCCAGATGTTCATCGGAAACTACTACTGGTCTTCCTGGGAACGATCAAAGCGTAGACTGTTTGAGACATTACTCCCATGGAGGAAAGTGCGCATGGTGACTGTTGTATTCAATCCCAATGCAATTTCTGTGTTTCATCAACCCTCAGATATTCATCAGATTACAGAATGCCTCCAGATGTGCATCGGAAACTACTACTGGTCTTCCAGGGAACGATCAAATCGTAGACTGTTTGAGTAATTACTCCCATGGAGGAAAGTGCGCATGGTGACTGTTGTATACAATCCCGATGTAATTTCTGTGTTTCATCAACACTCTGATAGTCCACAGATTACAGAATGCCTCCAGCTGTGCATCGTAAACTACTATTGGTCTTCCAGGGAACGATCAAACCGTAGACTGTTTGAGACATTACTCCCATGGAGGAAAGTACGCATGGTGACTGTTGTATTCAATCCCGAAGCAATTTCTGTGTTTCATCGACACTCTGATAGTCCACAGATTACAGAATGCCTCCAGTTGTGCATCGGAATCCACTACTGGTCTAACAGGGAACGAACAAAAACGCAGAATGTTTGACACATTACTCCCATGGATGAAAGTGCGCATGGTGACTGTTGTATTCAATCCAGATGCAATTTCTGAGTTCCATCAACACTCTGATACTCCACAGATTGCAGATTGCCTCCAGATGTTCATCGGAAACTACTACTAGTCTTCCTGGGAACGATCAAAGCGTAGACTGTTTGAGACATTACTCCCATGGAAGAAAGTGCGCATGGTGACTGTTGTATTCAATTAAAATGCAATTTCTGTGTTTCATCAACACTCAGATATTCATCAGATTACAGAATGCCTCCAGATGTGCATCGGAAACTACTACTGGTCTTCCAGGGAACGACCAAATCGTAGACTGTTTGAGTCATTCCTCCCATGGAGGAAAGTGCGCATGGTGTGTGTAGTATTAATTCGCGATGCAATTTCTGTGTTTCAGTCCACAGTTTACAGAATGGCTCCAGATGTGCATCGGAAACTACTACTGGTCCTCCAGGGAACGATCAAGGAGTAGACTGTTTGAGACATTACTCCAAGGAGGAAAGATCGCATTGGTGACTGTTGTATTCAATGCCGATACACTTTCTGTGTTTCTTCAACACCCGGATAGAAAACAGATTACATAGTGCTTCCAGATGTGCATCGGAAACTACTACTGGTCTTCGAGGAAACGATCAAATCGATGACAATTGAGACAAAACTCCCATGGAGGAAAGTGGGCATGGTGACCGTTGTATTCAATCCCGATGTAATTTCTGTGTTTCATCAACACTCTGATAGTCCACTGATTATAGAATGCCTCCAGATGTGCATCGGAAACTACTACTGTTCTTCCAGGCAACAATCAAAGCGTAGACTGTTTGAGACATTACTCCCATGGAGGAAAGTGCGCATGGTGACTGTTGTATTCAATCCCGAGGCAAATTCTGTGTTTCATCAACACTTTGAAGGTCCACAGATTACAGAATGCCTCAAGATGTTCATCGGAAACTACTATTGGTCTTCCAGGGAACGATCAAAGCGTAGACTGAGATATTACTCCCATGGAGGAAAGTGCGCATGGTTACTGTTGTATTCAATCCCAATGCAATTTCTGTGTTTCATCAACACCCGGATAGACCACAGATTACAGAATGCTTCCAGATGTGCATCGGAAACTACTACTGGTCTTCAGGGGACGATCAAACCGATGACAGTTTGAGACATTACTCCCATGGAGGAAAGTGCGCATGCTGACTCTTGTATTCAATCCCGCTGCTATTTCTGTGTTTCAACAACACTCTGATAGTCCACAGATTACAGAATGCCTCCAGATGTGCATCGGAAACTACTACTGGTCTTCCAGGGAACGATAAAAGAGTAGACTGTTTGAGACATTACTCCCATGGAGGAAAGTACCCATGGTGACTGTTGTATTCAATCACGATGCAATTTCTGGGTTTCATCAACACTTTGATGAACCACAGATTACAGAATGCCTCCAGATGTGAATCGAAACTACTACTGGTCTTCCAGGGAAAGATCAAAGCGTAGACTGTTTGAGACATTACTCCCATGGAGGAAAGTGCGCATGGTGACTGTTGTATTCAATCCCGATTCAATTTCTGTCTTTTATCAACACCCGGATAGACCACAGATTACAGAATACCTCTAGATGTGCATCGGAAACCACTACTGGTCTTCGAGGGAACGATCAAATCATAGACTGTTTCAGACATTACTCCCATGGAGGAAAGTGCGCATGGTGACTGATGTATTCAATCACGATGCAATTTCTGTGTTTCATCAACACTCTGACAGTGCACAGATTACAGAATGCTTCCAGATGTGCATCGGAAACTAATACTGGTCTTCCAGGGAACGATCAAAGCGTAGACTGTTTGAGACATAACTCCTATGTAGGAAGGTGCGCATGGTGACTGTTGTATTCAATCCCGATGTAATTTCTGTGTTTCATCAACACTCTGGTAGTCCACAGATTACACAATGCCTCCAGATGTGCATCGGAAACTACTACTGGTCCTCCAGGGTACGATCAAAGCGTAGACTGTTTGAGACATTTCTCCCATGGAGGAAAGTGCGCATGGTGACTGTTGTATTCAATCCCGATGCAATTTCTTTGCTTCATCAACACTCTGATAGTCCACAGATTACAGAATGCCTCCAGATGTGCATCGGAAACTGCTACTGGTCTTCCAGGGAACGATCAAAGCGTAGACTGTTTGAGACACTACTCCCATGGATGAAAGTGCGAATGGTGACTGTTGTATTCAATCCCGATGTAATTTCTGTGTTTCATCAACACTCTGATAGTCCACAGATTACAGAATGCCTCCAGATGTGCATCGGAAACTACTACTGGTCATCGAGGAAACGATCAAAACATAGACTGTTTGAGACATTACTCCCGTGGAAGAAAGTGCGCGTGGTGACTGTTGTATTCAATCCCGATGCAATTTCTGTGTTTCATCAACACTCAGTTAGTCCACAGATTACAGAATGCCTCCAGATGTGCATCGGAAACTACTACTGGTCTTCCAGGGAACGATCAAGGCGTAGACTGTTTGAGAATTACTCCCATGGAGGAAAGTGGTCATGGTGACTGTTGTATTCAATCCCGGTGCAATTTCTGTGTTCATCAACACTTTGAAAGTCTCAGATTACAGAATGCCTCCATATGTGCATCCGAAACTACTACTGGTCTTCGAGGGAACGATCAAATCATAGACTGTTTCAGACATTACTCCCATGGAGGAAAGTACCCATGGTGACTGTTGTATTCAATCACGATGCAATTTCTGGGTTTCATCAACACTTTGATGAACCACAGATTACAGAATGCCTCCAGATGTGAATCGAAACTACTACTGGTCTTCCAGGGAACGATCAAAGCGTAGACTGTTTGAGACATTACTCCCATGGAGGAAAGTGCGCATGGTGACTGTTGTATTCAATCCCGATTCAATTTCTGTCTTTTATCAACACCCGGATAGACCACAGATTACAGAATACCTCTAGATGTGCATCGGAAACCACTACTGGTCCTCGAGGGAACGATCAAATCATAGACTGTTTCAGACATTACTCCCATGGAGGAAAGTGCGCATGGTAACTGTTGTATTCAATCCCGGTGCAATTTCTGCGTTCATAAACACTCTCATAGTCCACAGATTACAGAATGCTTCCAGATGCGCATCGGAAACTACTACTGGTCTTCCAGGGAACGATCAAAGCGTAGACTGTTTGAGACATTACTCCTAT
Organism: Schistocerca gregaria; assembly: GCF_023897955.1. Classification (NCBI taxonomy): domain Eukaryota; kingdom Metazoa; phylum Arthropoda; class Insecta; order Orthoptera; family Acrididae; genus Schistocerca; species Schistocerca gregaria. The sequence goes on from NC_064925.1 coordinate 18,714,103, forward strand.
GTAGGAAAGTGCGCATGGTGACTGTTGTATACAATCCCGATGTAATTTCTGTGTTTCATCAACACTCTGATAGTCCACAGACTACATAATGCCACCTGATGTGCATCGGAAACAACTACTGGTCTTCCAGGGGAAGATGAAACCGTAGACTGTTTGAGACATGACTCCCATGGAGGAAAGTGCGCATGGTGACTCTTGTATTCAATCCCGCTGCAATTTCTGTGTTTCAACAACACTCTGATAGTCCACAGATTACAGAATGCCTCCAGATGTGCATCGGAAACTACTACTGGTCTTCCAGGGAACGATAAAAGAGTAGACTGTTTGAGACATTACTCCCATGGAGGAAAGTGCGCATGGTGACTGTTGTATTCAATCCCGATGTAATTTCTTTGTTTCATCAACACTCTGATAGTCCACAGATTACAGAATGCCTCCAGATGTGCATCGGAAACTACTACTGGTCTTCCAGGTAACATTCAAAGCGTATACTCTTTGAGACATTACTCCCATGGAGGGAAGTGCGCATGGTGACTGTTGTATTCAATCCCGAAACAATTTCTGTGTTTCATCAACACTCTGATAGTCCACAGATTACAGAATGCCTCCAGATGTGCATCGGAAACTACTACTGGTCTAACAGGGAACGATCAAAACGTAGAATGTTTGAGACATTACTCCCATAGGGGAAAGTGCGCTTGGTGACTGTTGTATTCAATCCCGATACAATTTCTGAGTTTCATCAACACTCTGATAGTCCACAGATTACAGATTGCCTCCAGATGTGCATCGGAAACTGCTACTGGTCTTCCTGGGAACGATCAAAGAATAGACTGTTTGAGACATCACTCCAATGGAGGAAAGTGCGCATGGTGACTGTTGTTTTCAATCCCAATGCATTTTCTGTGTTTCATCAATACTCAGATACTCATCAGATTACAGAATGCCTCCAGATGTGCATCTGAAACTACGACTGGTCTTCCAGGGAACGATCAAAGCGTAGACTGTTTGAGTCATTACTCCCATGGAGGAAAGAGCGAATGGTGGCTGTTGAATTAAATTGCGATGCAATTTCTGTGTTTCAGCAACACTCTGATAGTCCACAGATTACCGAATGCCTCCAGATGTGCATCGGAAAGTACTACTGGTCTTCCAGGGAACGATCAAAGCGTAGACTGTTTGAAACATTACTCCCATGGAGGAAAGTGCGCATGGTGACTGTTGTATCCAATCCCCATTCAATCTCTGTGTTTCATCAACACTCTGATAGTCCACAGATTACAGAATGCCTCCAGATGTACATCGCAAACTACTACTGGTCTTCCAGGGAACGATCAAAGCGTAAACTGTTTGAGACATAACTGCCTTGGAGGGAAGTGCGCATGGCGACTGTTGTATTCAGTCCCCATTCAATCTCTGTGTTTCATCAACACTCTGATAGTCCACAGATAACAGAATGACTCCAGATGTGCATCGGAAACTACTACTCGTCTTCCAGGGAACGATCAAAGCGTAGACTGAGATATTACTCCCATGGAGGAAAGTGCGCATGGTTACTGTTGTATTCAATCCCAATGCAATTTCTGTGTTTCATCAACACCCGGATAGACCACAGATTACAGAATGCTTCCAGATGTGCATCGGAAACTACTACTGGTCTTCAGGGGACGATCAAACCGATGACAGTTTGAGACATTACTCCCATGGAGGAAAGTGCGCATGCTGACTCTTGTATTCAATCCCGCTGCTATTTCTGTGTTTCAACAACACTCTGATAGTCCACAGATTACAGAATGCCTCCAGATGTGCATCGGAAACTACTACTGGTCTTCCAGGGAACGATAAAAGAGTAGACTGTTTGAGACATTACTCCCATGGAGGAAAGTACCCATGGTGACTGTTGTATTCAATCACGATGCAATTTCTGGGTTTCATCAACACTTTGATGAACCACAGATTACAGAATGCCTCCAGATGTGAATCGAAACTACTACTGGTCTTCCAGGTAACATTCAAAGCGTATACTCTTTGAGACATTACTCCCATGGAGGGAAGTGCGCATGGTGACTGTTGTATTCAATCCCGAAACAATTTCTGTGTTTCATCAACACTCTGATAGTCCACAGATTACAGAATGCCTCCAGATGTGCATCGGAAACTACTACTGGTCTAACAGGGAACGATCAAAACGTAGAATGTTTGAGACATTACTCCCATAGGGGAAAGTGCGCATGGTGACTGTTGTATTCAATCCCGATGCAATTTCTTTGCTTCATCAACACTCTGATAGTCCACAGATTACAGAATGCCTCCAGATGTGCATCGGAAACTGCTACTGGTCTTCCAGGGAACGATCAAAGCGTAGACTGTTTGAGACACTACTCCCATGGATGAAAGTGCGAATGGTGACTGTTGTATTCAATCCCGATGTAATTTCTGTGTTTCATCAACACTCTGATAGTCCACAGATTACAGAATGCCTCCAGATGTGCATCGGAAACTACTACTGGTCATCGAGGAAACGATCAAAACATAGACTGTTTGAGACATTACTCCCGTGGAAGAAAGTGCGCGTGGTGACTGTTGTATTCAATCCCGATGCAATTTCTGTGTTTCATCAACACTCAGTTAGTCCACAGATTACAGAATGCCTCCAGATGTGCATCGGAAACTACTACTGGTCTTCCAGGGAACGATCAAGGCGTAGACTGTTTGAGAATTACTCCCATGGAGGAAAGTGGTCATGGTGACTGTTGTATTCAATCCCGGTGCAATTTCTGTGTTCATCAACACTTTGAAAGTCTCAGATTACAGAATGCCTCCATATGTGCATCCGAAACTACTACTGGTCTTCGAGGGAACGATCAAATCATAGACTGTTTCAGACATTACTCCCATGGAGGAAAGTACCCATGGTGACTGTTGTATTCAATCACGATGCAATTTCTGGGTTTCATCAACACTTTGATGAACCACAGATTACAGAATGCCTCCAGATGTGAATCGAAACTACTACTGGTCTTCCAGGGAACGATCAAAGCGTAGACTGTTTGAGACATTACTCCCATGGAGGAAAGTGCGCATGGTGACTGTTGTATTCAATCCCGATTCAATTTCTGTCTTTTATCAACACCCGGATAGACCACAGATTACAGAATACCTCTAGATGTGCATCGGAAACCACTACTGGTCCTCGAGGGAACGATCAAATCATAGACTGTTTCAGACATTACTCCCATGGAGGAAAGTGCGCATGGTAACTGTTGTATTCAATCCCGGTGCAATTTCTGCGTTCATAAACACTCTCATAGTCCACAGATTACAGAATGCTTCCAGATGCGCATCGGAAACTACTACTGGTCTTCCAGGGAACGATCAAAGCGTAGACTGTTTGAGACATTACTCCTATGTAGGAAAGTGCGCATGGTGACTGTTGTATACAATCCCGATGTAATTTCTGTGTTTCATCAACACTCTGATAGTCCACAGACTACATAATGCCACCTGATGTGCATCGGAAACAACTACTGGTCTTCCAGGGGAAGATGAAACCGTAGACTGTTTGAGACATGACTCCCATGGAGGAAAGTGCGCATGGTGACTCTTGTATTCAATCCCGCTGCAATTTCTGTGTTTCAACAACACTCTGATAGTCCACAGATTACAGAATGCCTCCAGATGTGCATCGGAAACTACTACTGGTCTTCCAGGGAACGATAAAAGAGTAGACTGTTTGAGACATTACTCCCATGGAGGAAAGTGCGCATGGTGACTGTTGTATTCAATCCCGATGTAATTTCTTTGTTTCATCAACACTCTGATAGTCCACAGATTACAGAATGCCTCCAGATGTGCATCGGAAACTACTACTGGTCTTCCAGGTAACATTCAAAGCGTATACTCTTTGAGACATTACTCCCATGGAGGGAAGTGCGCATGGTGACTGTTGTATTCAATCCCGAAACAATTTCTGTGTTTCATCAACACTCTGATAGTCCACAGATTACAGAATGCCTCCAGATGTGCATCGGAAACTACTACTGGTCTAACAGGGAACGATCAAAACGTAGAATGTTTGAGACATTACTCCCATAGGGGAAAGTGCGCTTGGTGACTGTTGTATTCAATCCCGATACAATTTCTGAGTTTCATCAACACTCTGATAGTCCACAGATTACAGATTGCCTCCAGATGTGCATCGGAAACTGCTACTGGTCTTCCTGGGAACGATCAAAGAATAGACTGTTTGAGACATCACTCCAATGGAGGAAAGTGCGCATGGTGACTGTTGTTTTCAATCCCAATGCATTTTCTGTGTTTCATCAATACTCAGATACTCATCAGATTACAGAATGCCTCCAGATGTGCATCTGAAACTACGACTGGTCTTCCAGGGAACGATCAAAGCGTAGACTGTTTGAGTCATTACTCCCATGGAGGAAAGAGCGAATGGTGGCTGTTGAATTAAATTGCGATGCAATTTCTGTGTTTCAGCAACACTCTGATAGTCCACAGATTACCGAATGCCTCCAGATGTGCATCGGAAAGTACTACTGGTCTTCCAGGGAACGATCAAAGCGTAGACTGTTTGAAACATTACTCCCATGGAGGAAAGTGCGCATGGTGACTGTTGTATCCAATCCCCATTCAATCTCTGTGTTTCATCAACACTCTGATAGTCCACAGATTACAGAATGCCTCCAGATGTACATCGCAAACTACTACTGGTCTTCCAGGGAACGATCAAAGCGTAAACTGTTTGAGACATAACTGCCTTGGAGGGAAGTGCGCATGGCGACTGTTGTATTCAGTCCCCATTCAATCTCTGTGTTTCATCAACACTCTGATAGTCCACAGATAACAGAATGACTCCAGATGTGCATCGGAAACTACTACTCGTCTTCCAGGGAACGATCAAAGCGTAGACTGAGATATTACTCCCATGGAGGAAAGTGCGCATGGTTACTGTTGTATTCAATCCCAATGCAATTTCTGTGTTTCATCAACACCCGGATAGACCACAGATTACAGAATGCTTCCAGATGTGCATCGGAAACTACTACTGGTCTTCAGGGGACGATCAAACCGATGACAGTTTGAGACATTACTCCCATGGAGGAAAGTGCGCATGCTGACTCTTGTATTCAATCCCGCTGCTATTTCTGTGTTTCAACAACACTCTGATAGTCCACAGATTACAGAATGCCTCCAGATGTGCATCGGAAACTACTACTGGTCTTCCAGGGAACGATAAAAGAGTAGACTGTTTGAGACATTACTCCCATGGAGGAAAGTACCCATGGTGACTGTTGTATTCAATCACGATGCAATTTCTGGGTTTCATCAACACTTTGATGAACCACAGATTACAGAATGCCTCCAGATGTGAATCGAAACTACTACTGGTCTTCCAGGTAACATTCAAAGCGTATACTCTTTGAGACATTACTCCCATGGAGGGAAGTGCGCATGGTGACTGTTGTATTCAATCCCGAAACAATTTCTGTGTTTCATCAACACTCTGATAGTCCACAGATTACAGAATGCCTCCAGATGTGCATCGGAAACTACTACTGGTCTAACAGGGAACGATCAAAACGTAGAATGTTTGAGACATTACTCCCATAGGGGAAAGTGCGCTTGGTGACTGTTGTATTCAATCCCGATACAATTTCTGAGTTTCATCAACACTCTGATAGTCCACAGATTACAGATTGCCTCCAGATGTGCATCGGAAACTGCTACTGGTCTTCCTGGGAACGATCAAAGAATAGACTGTTTGAGACATCACTCCAATGGAGGAAAGTGCGCATGGTGACTGTTGTTTTCAATCCCAATGCATTTTCTGTGTTTCATCAATACTCAGATACTCATCAGATTACAGAATGCCTCCAGATGTGCATCTGAAACTACGACTGGTCTTCCAGGGAACGATCAAAGCGTAGACTGTTTGAGTCATTACTCCCATGGAGGAAAGAGCGAATGGTGGCTGTTGAATTAAATTGCGATGCAATTTCTGTGTTTCAGCAACACTCTGATAGTCCACAGATTACCGAATGCCTCCAGATGTGCATCGGAAAGTACTACTGGTCTTCCAGGGAACGATCAAAGCGTAGACTGTTTGAAACATTACTCCCATGGAGGAAAGTGCGCATGGTGACTGTTGTATCCAATCCCCATTCAATCTCTGTGTTTCATCAACACTCTGATAGTCCACAGATTACAGAATGCCTCCAGATGTACATCGCAAACTACTACTGGTCTTCCAGGGAACGATCAAAGCGTAAACTGTTTGAGACATAACTGCCTTGGAGGGAAGTGCGCATGGCGACTGTTGTATTCAGTCCCCATTCAATCTCTGTGTTTCATCAACACTCTGATAGTCCACAGATAACAGAATGACTCCAGATGTGCATCGGAAACTACTACTCGTCTTCCAGGGAACGATCAAAGCGTAGACTGAGATATTACTCCCATGGAGGAAAGTGCGCATGGTTACTGTTGTATTCAATCCCAATGCAATTTCTGTGTTTCATCAACACCCGGATAGACCACAGATTACAGAATGCTTCCAGATGTGCATCGGAAACTACTACTGGTCTTCAGGGGACGATCAAACCGATGACAGTTTGAGACATTACTCCCATGGAGGAAAGTGCGCATGCTGACTCTTGTATTCAATCCCGCTGCTATTTCTGTGTTTCAACAACACTCTGATAGTCCACAGATTACAGAATGCCTCCAGATGTGCATCGGAAACTACTACTGGTCTTCCAGGGAACGATAAAAGAGTAGACTGTTTGAGACATTACTCCCATGGAGGAAAGTACCCATGGTGACTGTTGTATTCAATCACGATGCAATTTCTGGGTTTCATCAACACTTTGATGAACCACAGATTACAGAATGCCTCCAGATGTGAATCGAAACTACTACTGGTCTTCCAGGGAAAGATCAAAGCGTAGACTGTTTGAGACATTACTCCCATGGAGGAAAGTGCGCATGGTGACTGTTGTATTCAATCCCGATTCAATTTCTGTCTTTTATCAACACCCGGATAGACCACAGATTACAGAATACCTCTAGATGTGCATCGGAAACCACTACTGGTCTTCGAGGGAACGATCAAATCATAGACTGTTTCAGACATTACTCCCATGGAGGAAAGTGCGCATGGTGACTGATGTATTCAATCACGATGCAATTTCTGTGTTTCATCAACACTCTGACAGTGCACAGATTACAGAATGCTTCCAGATGTGCATCGGAAACTAATACTGGTCTTCCAGGGAACGATCAAAGCGTAGACTGTTTGAGACATAACTCCTATGTAGGAAGGTGCGCATGGTGACTGTTGTATTCAATCCCGATGTAATTTCTGTGTTTCATCAACACTCTGGTAGTCCACAGATTACACAATGCCTCCAGATGTGCATCGGAAACTACTACTGGTCCTCCAGGGTACGATCAAAGCGTAGACTGTTTGAGACATTTCTCCCATGGAGGAAAGTGCGCATGGTGACTGTTGTATTCAATCCCGATGCAATTTCTTTGCTTCATCAACACTCTGATAGTCCACAGATTACAGAATGCCTCCAGATGTGCATCGGAAACTGCTACTGGTCTTCCAGGGAACGATCAAAGCGTAGACTGTTTGAGACACTACTCCCATGGATGAAAGTGCGAATGGTGACTGTTGTATTCAATCCCGATGTAATTTCTGTGTTTCATCAACACTCTGATAGTCCACAGATTACAGAATGCCTCCAGATGTGCATCGGAAACTACTACTGGTCATCGAGGAAACGATCAAAACATAGACTGTTTGAGACATTACTCCCGTGGAAGAAAGTGCGCGTGGTGACTGTTGTATTCAATCCCGATGCAATTTCTGTGTTTCATCAACACTCAGTTAGTCCACAGATTACAGAATGCCTCCAGATGTGCATCGGAAACTACTACTGGTCTTCCAGGGAACGATCAAGGCGTAGACTGTTTGAGAATTACTCCCATGGAGGAAAGTGGTCATGGTGACTGTTGTATTCAATCCCGGTGCAATTTCTGTGTTCATCAACACTTTGAAAGTCTCAGATTACAGAATGCCTCCATATGTGCATCCGAAACTACTACTGGTCTTCGAGGGAACGATCAAATCATAGACTGTTTCAGACATTACTCCCATGGAGGAAAGTACCCATGGTGACTGTTGTATTCAATCACGATGCAATTTCTGGGTTTCATCAACACTTTGATGAACCACAGATTACAGAATGCCTCCAGATGTGAATCGAAACTACTACTGGTCTTCCAGGGAACGATCAAAGCGTAGACTGTTTGAGACATTACTCCCATGGAGGAAAGTGCGCATGGTGACTGTTGTATTCAATCCCGATTCAATTTCTGTCTTTTATCAACACCCGGATAGACCACAGATTACAGAATACCTCTAGATGTGCATCGGAAACCACTACTGGTCCTCGAGGGAACGATCAAATCATAGACTGTTTCAGACATTACTCCCATGGAGGAAAGTGCGCATGGTAACTGTTGTATTCAATCCCGGTGCAATTTCTGCGTTCATAAACACTCTCATAGTCCACAGATTACAGAATGCTTCCAGATGCGCATCGGAAACTACTACTGGTCTTCCAGGGAACGATCAAAGCGTAGACTGTTTGAGACATTACTCCTATGTAGGAAAGTGCGCATGGTGACTGTTGTATACAATCCCGATGTAATTTCTGTGTTTCATCAACACTCTGATAGTCCACAGACTACATAATGCCACCTGATGTGCATCGGAAACAACTACTGGTCTTCCAGGGGAAGATGAAACCGTAGACTGTTTGAGACATGACTCCCATGGAGGAAAGTGCGCATGGTGACTCTTGTATTCAATCCCGCTGCAATTTCTGTGTTTCAACAACACTCTGATAGTCCACAGATTACAGAATGCCTCCAGATGTGCATCGGAAACTACTACTGGTCTTCCAGGGAACGATAAAAGAGTAGACTGTTTGAGACATTACTCCCATGGAGGAAAGTGCGCATGGTGACTGTTGTATTCAATCCCGATGTAATTTCTTTGTTTCATCAACACTCTGATAGTCCACAGATTACAGAATGCCTCCAGATGTGCATCGGAAACTACTACTGGTCTTCCAGGTAACATTCAAAGCGTATACTCTTTGAGACATTACTCCCATGGAGGGAAGTGCGCATGGTGACTGTTGTATTCAATCCCGAAACAATTTCTGTGTTTCATCAACACTCTGATAGTCCACAGATTACAGAATGCCTCCAGATGTGCATCGGAAACTACTACTGGTCTAACAGGGAACGATCAAAACGTAGAATGTTTGAGACATTACTCCCATAGGGGAAAGTGCGCTTGGTGACTGTTGTATTCAATCCCGATACAATTTCTGAGTTTCATCAACACTCTGATAGTCCACAGATTACAGATTGCCTCCAGATGTGCATCGGAAACTGCTACTGGTCTTCCTGGGAACGATCAAAGAATAGACTGTTTGAGACATCACTCCAATGGAGGAAAGTGCGCATGGTGACTGTTGTTTTCAATCCCAATGCATTTTCTGTGTTTCATCAATACTCAGATACTCATCAGATTACAGAATGCCTCCAGATGTGCATCTGAAACTACGACTGGTCTTCCAGGGAACGATCAAAGCGTAGACTGTTTGAGTCATTACTCCCATGGAGGAAAGAGCGAATGGTGGCTGTTGAATTAAATTGCGATGCAATTTCTGTGTTTCAGCAACACTCTGATAGTCCACAGATTACCGAATGCCTCCAGATGTGCATCGGAAAGTACTACTGGTCTTCCAGGGAACGATCAAAGCGTAGACTGTTTGAAACATTACTCCCATGGAGGAAAGTGCGCATGGTGACTGTTGTATCCAATCCCCATTCAATCTCTGTGTTTCATCAACACTCTGATAGTCCACAGATTACAGAATGCCTCCAGATGTACATCGCAAACTACTACTGGTCTTCCAGGGAACGATCAAAGCGTAAACTGTTTGAGACATAACTGCCTTGGAGGGAAGTGCGCATGGCGACTGTTGTATTCAGTCCCCATTCAATCTCTGTGTTTCATCAACACTCTGATAGTCCACAGATAACAGAATGACTCCAGATGTGCATCGGAAACTACTACTCGTCTTCCAGGGAACGATCAAAGCGTAGACTGAGATATTACTCCCATGGAGGAAAGTGCGCATGGTTACTGTTGTATTCAATCCCAATGCAATTTCTGTGTTTCATCAACACCCGGATAGACCACAGATTACAGAATGCTTCCAGATGTGCATCGGAAACTACTACTGGTCTTCAGGGGACGATCAAACCGATGACAGTTTGAGACATTACTCCCATGGAGGAAAGTGCGCATGCTGACTCTTGTATTCAATCCCGCTGCTATTTCTGTGTTTCAACAACACTCTGATAGTCCACAGATTACAGAATGCCTCCAGATGTGCATCGGAAACTACTACTGGTCTTCCAGGGAACGATAAAAGAGTAGACTGTTTGAGACATTACTCCCATGGAGGAAAGTACCCATGGTGACTGTTGTATTCAATCACGATGCAATTTCTGGGTTTCATCAACACTTTGATGAACCACAGATTACAGAATGCCTCCAGATGTGAATCGAAACTACTACTGGTCTTCCAGGTAACATTCAAAGCGTATACTCTTTGAGACATTACTCCCATGGAGGGAAGTGCGCATGGTGACTGTTGTATTCAATCCCGAAACAATTTCTGTGTTTCATCAACACTCTGATAGTCCACAGATTACAGAATGCCTCCAGATGTGCATCGGAAACTACTACTGGTCTAACAGGGAACGATCAAAACGTAGAATGTTTGAGACATTACTCCCATAGGGGAAAGTGCGCTTGGTGACTGTTGTATTCAATCCCGATACAATTTCTGAGTTTCATCAACACTCTGATAGTCCACAGATTACAGATTGCCTCCAGATGTGCATCGGAAACTGCTACTGGTCTTCCTGGGAACGATCAAAGAATAGACTGTTTGAGACATCACTCCAATGGAGGAAAGTGCGCATGGTGACTGTTGTTTTCAATCCCAATGCATTTTCTGTGTTTCATCAATACTCAGATACTCATCAGATTACAGAATGCCTCCAGATGTGCATCTGAAACTACGACTGGTCTTCCAGGGAACGATCAAAGCGTAGACTGTTTGAGTCATTACTCCCATGGAGGAAAGAGCGAATGGTGGCTGTTGAATTAAATTGCGATGCAATTTCTGTGTTTCAGCAACACTCTGATAGTCCACAGATTACCGAATGCCTCCAGATGTGCATCGGAAAGTACTACTGGTCTTCCAGGGAACGATCAAAGCGTAGACTGTTTGAAACATTACTCCCATGGAGGAAAGTGCGCATGGTGACTGTTGTATCCAATCCCCATTCAATCTCTGTGTTTCATCAACACTCTGATAGTCCACAGATTACAGAATGCCTCCAGATGTACATCGCAAACTACTACTGGTCTTCCAGGGAACGATCAAAGCGTAAACTGTTTGAGACATAACTGCCTTGGAGGGAAGTGCGCATGGCGACTGTTGTATTCAGTCCCCATTCAATCTCTGTGTTTCATCAACACTCTGATAGTCCACAGATAACAGAATGACTCCAGATGTGCATCGGAAACTACTACTCGTCTTCCAGGGAACGATCAAAGCGTAGACTGAGATATTACTCCCATGGAGGAAAGTGCGCATGGTTACTGTTGTATTCAATCCCAATGCAATTTCTGTGTTTCATCAACACCCGGATAGACCACAGATTACAGAATGCTTCCAGATGTGCATCGGAAACTACTACTGGTCTTCAGGGGACGATCAAACCGATGACAGTTTGAGACATTACTCCCATGGAGGAAAGTGCGCATGCTGACTCTTGTATTCAATCCCGCTGCTATTTCTGTGTTTCAACAACACTCTGATAGTCCACAGATTACAGAATGCCTCCAGATGTGCATCGGAAACTACTACTGGTCTTCCAGGGAACGATAAAAGAGTAGACTGTTTGAGACATTACTCCCATGGAGGAAAGTACCCATGGTGACTGTTGTATTCAATCACGATGCAATTTCTGGGTTTCATCAACACTTTGATGAACCACAGATTACAGAATGCCTCCAGATGTGAATCGAAACTACTACTGGTCTTCCAGGGAAAGATCAAAGCGTAGACTGTTTGAGACATTACTCCCATGGAGGAAAGTGCGCATGGTGACTGTTGTATTCAATCCCGATTCAATTTCTGTCTTTTATCAACACCCGGATAGACCACAGATTACAGAATACCTCTAGATGTGCATCGGAAACCACTACTGGTCTTCGAGGGAACGATCAAATCATAGACTGTTTCAGACATTACTCCCATGGAGGAAAGTGCGCATGGTGACTGATGTATTCAATCACGATGCAATTTCTGTGTTTCATCAACACTCTGACAGTGCACAGATTACAGAATGCTTCCAGATGTGCATCGGAAACTAATACTGGTCTTCCAGGGAACGATCAAAGCGTAGACTGTTTGAGACATAACTCCTATGTAGGAAGGTGCGCATGGTGACTGTTGTATTCAATCCCGATGTAATTTCTGTGTTTCATCAACACTCTGGTAGTCCACAGATTACACAATGCCTCCAGATGTGCATCGGAAACTACTACTGGTCCTCCAGGGTACGATCAAAGCGTAGACTGTTTGAGACATTTCTCCCATGGAGGAAAGTGCGCATGGTGACTGTTGTATTCAATCCCGATGCAATTTCTTTGCTTCATCAACACTCTGATAGTCCACAGATTACAGAATGCCTCCAGATGTGCATCGGAAACTGCTACTGGTCTTCCAGGGAACGATCAAAGCGTAGACTGTTTGAGACACTACTCCCATGGATGAAAGTGCGAATGGTGACTGTTGTATTCAATCCCGATGTAATTTCTGTGTTTCATCAACACTCTGATAGTCCACAGATTACAGAATGCCTCCAGATGTGCATCGGAAACTACTACTGGTCATCGAGGAAACGATCAAAACATAGACTGTTTGAGACATTACTCCCGTGGAAGAAAGTGCGCGTGGTGACTGTTGTATTCAATCCCGATGCAATTTCTATGTTTCATCAACACTCAGTTAGTCCACAGATTACAGAATGCCTCCAGATGTGCATCGGAAACTACTACTGGTCTTCCAGGGAACGATCAAGGCGTAGACTGTTTGAGAATTACTCCCATGGAGGAAAGTGGTCATGGTGACTGTTGTATTCAATCCCGGTGCAATTTCTGTGTTCATCAACACTTTGAAAGTCTCAGATTACAGAATGCCTCCATATGTGCATCCGAAACTACTACTGGTCTTCGAGGGAACGATCAAATCATAGACTGTTTCAGACATTACTCCCATGGAGGAAAGTACCCATGGTGACTGTTGTATTCAATCACGATGCAATTTCTGGGTTTCATCAACACTTTGATGAACCACAGATTACAGAATGCCTCCAGATGTGAATCGAAACTACTACTGGTCTTCCAGGGAACGATCAAAGCGTAGACTGTTTGAGACATTACTCCCATGGAGGAAAGTGCGCATGGTGACTGTTGTATTCAATCCCGATTCAATTTCTGTCTTTTATCAACACCCGGATAGACCACAGATTACAGAATACCTCTAGATGTGCATCGGAAACCACTACTGGTCCTCGAGGGAACGATCAAATCATAGACTGTTTCAGACATTACTCCCATGGAGGAAAGTGCGCATGGTAACTGTTGTATTCAATCCCGGTGCAATTTCTGCGTTCATAAACACTCTCATAGTCCACAGATTACAGAATGCTTCCAGATGCGCATCGGAAACTACTACTGGTCTTCCAGGGAACGATCAAAGCGTAGACTGTTTGAGACATTACTCCTATGTAGGAAAGTGCGCATGGTGACTGTTGTATACAATCCCGATGTAATTTCTGTGTTTCATCAACACTCTGATAGTCCACAGACTACATAATGCCACCTGATGTGCATCGGAAACAACTACTGGTCTTCCAGGGGAAGATGAAACCGTAGACTGTTTGAGACATGACTCCCATGGAGGAAAGTGCGCATGGTGACTCTTGTATTCAATCCCGCTGCAATTTCTGTGTTTCAACAACACTCTGATAGTCCACAGATTACAGAATGCCTCCAGATGTGCATCGGAAACTACTACTGGTCTTCCAGGGAACGATAAAAGAGTAGACTGTTTGAGACATTACTCCCATGGAGGAAAGTGCGCATGGTGACTGTTGTATTCAATCCCGATGTAATTTCTTTGTTTCATCAACACTCTGATAGTCCACAGATTACAGAATGCCTCCAGATGTGCATCGGAAACTACTACTGGTCTTCCAGGTAACGATCAAAGCGTATACTCTTTGAGACATTACTCCCATGGAGGGAAGTGCGCATGGTGACTGTTGTATTCAATCCCGAAACAATTTCTGTGTTTCATCAACACTCTGATAGTCCACAGATTACAGAATGCCTCCAGATGTGCATCGGAAACTACTACTGGTCTAACAGGGAACGATCAAAACGTAGAATGTTTGAGACATTACTCCCATAGGGGAAAGTGGGCTTGGTGACTGTTGTATTCAATCCCGATGCAATTTCTGAGTTTCATCAACACTCTGATAGTCCACAGATTACAGATTGCCTCCAGATGTGCATCGGAAACTGCTACTGGTCTTCCTGGGAACGATCAAAGAATAGACTGTTTGAGACATCACTCCCATGGAGGAAAGTGCGCATGGTGACTGTTGTTTTCAATCCCAATGCATTTTCTGTGTTTCATCAATACTCAGATACTCATCAGATTACAGAATGCCTCCAGATGTGCATCTGAAACTACGACTGGTCTTCCAGGGAACGATCAAAGCGTAGACTGTTTCAGTTATTACTCCCATGGAGGAAAGAGCGAATGGTAGCTGTTGAATTAAATTGCGATGCAATTTCTGTGTTTCAGCAACACTCTGATAGTCCACAGATTACCGAATGCCTCCAGATGTGCATCGGAAAGTACTACTGGTCTTCCAGGGAACGATCAAAGCGTAGACTGTTTGAAACATTACTCCCATGGAGGAAAGTGCGCATGGTGACTGTTGTATCCAATCCCCATTCAATCTCTGTGTTTCATCAACACTCTGATAGTCCACAGATTACAGAATGCCTCCAGATGTACATCGCAAACTACTACTGGTCTTCCAGGGAACGATCAAAGCGTAAACTGTTTGAGACATAACTGCCTTGGAGGGAAGTGCGCATGGCGACTGTTGTATTCAGTCCCCATTCAATCTCTGTGTTTCATCAACACTCTGATAGTCCACAGATAACAGAATGACTCCAGATGTGCATCGGAATTTACTACTCGTCTTCCAGGGAACGATCAAAGCGTAGACTGTTTGAGACATTATTCCCATGGAGGAAAGTGCCCATAGTGACTGTTGTATTCAAACCCGAAGCAATTTCTGTGTTTCATCGACACTCTGACAGTCCACAGATTACAGAATGCTTCCAGATGTGCATCGGAAACCACTACTGGTCTAACTGGTAACGATCAAAGCATAGAATGTTTGAGACATTACTCTCATGGGGGAAAGTGTGCATGATGACTGTTATTTCAATCCCGATGCAATTTCTGTATTTCATCAACACTAAGATAGTCTACAGATTACAGAATGCCTCAAGATGTGCATCGGAAACTACTACTGGTCCTCCTGGGAACGATCAAAGCGTAGACTGTTTGTGACATTACTCCCACGGAGGAAAGTGCGCATGGTGACTGTTGTATTCAATCCCGATGCAATGTCTGAGTTACATCAACACTCTGATAGTCCACAGATTACAGATTGCCTCCAGATGTGCATCGGAAACTACTACTGGTCTTCCTGGGAACGATCAAAGAATAGACTGCTTGAGACATTACTCCCATGGAGCAAAGTGTGCATGGTGACTGTTGCATTCAATCTCAATGCAATTTCTGTGTTTCATCAACACTCAGATAATCATCAGATTACAGAATGCCTCCAGATGTGCATCGGAAACTACTACTGGTCGTCCAGGGAACGGCCAAAGCGTAGACTGAGATATTACTCCCAAGGAGGAAAGTGCCCTTTTTTACTGTTGTATTCAATCCTGATGCAATTTCTGTGTTTCAACAACACTCTGATAGTCCACAGACTACAGAATGCCACAAGATGTTCATCGGAAACAACTACTGGTCTTCCAGGGAACGATCTACCGTAGACTGTTTGAGACATTACTCCCATGGAGGAAAGTGCGCAAGGTGACTGTTGTATTCAATCCCGATGCAATTTCTTTGTTTCATCAACACTCTGAATGTCCACAGATTACAGAATGCCTCCAGATGTGCATCGGAAACTACTACTGGTCTTCCAGTGAACGATCAAGGCGTAGACTGATTGAGAATTACTCCCATGGAGGAAAGTGGTCATGGTGACTGTTGTATTCAATCCCGAAGCAATTTCTGTCTTTCATCAACACTCTGATAGTCCACAGATTACAGATTGCCTCCAGATGTGCATCGGAAACTGCTACTGGTCTTCGAGGGAACGATCAAAGCGTAGACTGTTTGAGACATTACTCCCATGGAGGAAAGTGTGCATGGGGACTGTTGTATTCAATCCCCATTCAATCTCTGTGTTTCATCAACACTCAGATACTCATCAGATAACAGAATGCCTCCAGATGTGCATCTGAAACTACTACTGGCCTTCCAGGGAACGATCAAAGCGTAGACTGTTTGAGTCATTACTCCCATGGAGGAAAGAGCGCATGGTGTCTGTTGAATTAAATCGCGTTGCAATTTCTGTGTTTCAACAACACTCTGATAGTCCACAGATTACCGAATGCCTCCAGATGTGCATCGGAAAGTACTACTGGTCTTCCAGGGAACGATCAAAGCGTAGACTGTTTGAGACATTACTCCCATGGAGGAAAGTGCGCATGGGGACTGTTGTATTCAATCCCCATTCAATCTCTGTGTTTCATCAACACTCTGATAGTCCACAGATTACAGAATGACTCCAGATGTGCATCGGAAACTACTACTGGTCATCGAGGAAACGATCAAAGCATAGACTGTTTGAGAAATTACTCCCGTGGAAGAAAGTGCGGATGGTGACTGTTGTATTCAATCCCGAAGCAATTTCTGTGTTTCATCGACACTCTGACAGTCCACAGATTACAGAATGCTTCCAGATGTGCATCGGAAACCACTACTGGTCTAACTGGGAACGATCAAAGCATGGAATGTTTGAGACATTACTCTCATGGGGGAAAGTGTGCATGATGACTGTTGTTTCAATCAAGATGCAATTTCTGTATCTCATCAACACTAAGATAGTCTACAGATTACAGAATGCCTCAAGATGTGCATCGGAAACTACTACTGGTCTTCCTGGGAACGATCAAAGCGTAGACTGTTTGTGACATTACTCCCACGGAGGAAAGTGCGCATGGTGACTGTTGTATTCAATCCCGATGCAATGTCTGAGTTTCATCAACACTCTGATAGTCCACAGATTACAGATTGCCTCCAGATGTGCATCGGAAACTACTACTGGTCTTCCAGGGAACGATCTACCGTAGACTGTTTGAGACATTACTCCCATGGAGGAAAGTGCGCATGGTGACTGTTGTATTCAATCCCGATGCAATTTCTTTGTTTCATCAACACTCTGAACGTCCACAGATTACAGAATGCCTCCAGATGTGCATCGGAAACTACTACTGGTCTTCCAGGGAACGATCAAAGCGTAGACTGTTTGAGGCATTACTCCCATGGAGGAAAGTGCGCATGGGGACTGTTGTATTCAATCCCCATTCAATCTCTGTGTTTCATCAACACTCTGATAGTCCACAGATTACAGAATGCCACCAGATGTGCATCGGAAACCACTACTGGTCTAACTGGGAACGATCAAAGCATAGAATGTTTGAGACATTACTCTCATGGGGGGAAGTGTGCATGATGACTGTTGTTTCAATCCCGATGCAATTTCTGTATCTCATCAACACTAAGATAGTCTACAGATTACAGAATGCCTCATGATGTGCATCGGAAACTACTACTGGTCTTCCAGGGAACGATCAAGGCGTAGACTGTTTGAGAATTACTCCCATGGAGGAAAGTGGTCATGGTGACTGTTGTATTCAATCCCGAAGCAATTTCTGTCTTTCATCAACACTCTGATAGTCCACAGATTACAGGTTGCCTCCAGATGTGCATCGGAAACTGCTACTGGTCTTCCTGGGAACGATCAAAGAATAGACTGTTTGAGACATCACTCCCATCGAGGAAAGTGCGCATAGTGACTGTTGTTTTCAATCCCAATGCAATTTCTGTGTTTCATCAACACTCAGATATTCATCAGATAACAGAATGCCTCCAGATGTGCATCTGAAACTACTACTGGTCTTCCAGGGAACGATCAAAGCGTAGACTGTTTGAGTCATTACTCCCATGGAGGAAAGAGCGCATGGTGTCTGTTGAATTAAATCGCGGTGCAATTTCTGTGTTTCAACAACACTCTAATAGTCCACAGATTACCGAATGCCTCCAGATGTGCATCGGAAAGTACTACTGGTCTTCCAGGGAACGATCAAAGCGTAGACTGTTTGAGACATTACTCCCATGAGGAAAGTGCGCATGGGGACTGTTGTATTCAATCCCCATTCAATCTCTGTGTTTCATCAACACTCTGATAGTCCACAGATTACAGAATGCCACTAGATGTGCATCGGAAACTACTACTGGTCATCGAGGAAACGATCAAAGCATAGACTGTTTGAGAAATTACTCCCGTGGAAGAAAGTGCGGATGGTGACTGTTGTATTCAATCCCGATGCAATTTCTGTGTTTCATCAACATTCTGATAGTCCACAGATTACAGATTGCCTCCAGATGTGCATCGGAAACTAATACTGGTCTTCGAGGGAACGATCAAAGCATAGACTGTTTGAGAAATTACTCCTGTGGAAGAAAGTGCGGATGGTGACTGTTGTATTCAATCCCGATGCAATTTCTGTGTTTCATCAACACTCTGATAGTCCACAGATTACAGATTGTCTCCAGATGTGCATCGGAAACTACTGCTAGGCTTCCTGGGAACGATCAAAGCATACACTGTTTGAGGTATTTTTCCCATGGAAGAAATTGCGCATGGTGACTGTTGTATTCAATCACGATGCAATTTCTGTGTTTCATCAACACTTTGAAGGTCCACAGATTACAGAATGCCTCCAGATGTGCATCGGAAACTACTACTGGTCTTCGAGGAAACGATCAAGGCATAGACTGTTTTAGACATTACTCCCGTGGAAGAAAGTGCGCATGGTGACTGTTGTATTCAATCCCGATGCAATTTCTGTGTTTCATCAACACTCTGTTAGTCCACAGATTTCAGAATGCCTGCTGATGTGCATCGGAAACTACTACTGGTCCTCCAGGGAACGATCAAAGCGTAGACTGTTTGCGACTTTACTCCCATGGAGGAAAGTGCGAATGGTGACTGTTGTATTCAATCCCGATGCAATTTCTGTGTTTCATCAACACTCTGATAGTGCACAGATTACAGAATGATACCAGATGTGCATCGGAAACAACTACTGGTCTTCCAGGGAACGATCAAACCGTAGACTGTTTGAGATATTACTCCCATGGTGGAAAGTGCGCATTCTGACTGTTGTATTCAATCCCGATGCAATTTCTGTGTTTCATCAACACCCAGATAGACCACAGATTACACAATGCCTCCAGATGTGCATCGGAAACTACTACTGGTCTTCAGGGAACGATCAAATCGATGACAGTTTGAGATATTACTCCCATTGAGGAAAGTGCGTATGGTGACTGTTGTATTCAATCCCGATGCAATATCTGTGTTTCATCAACACTTTGAGGAACCACAGATTACAGAATGACTCCAGATGTGAATCGAAACTACTACTGGTCTTCCAAGGAACGATCAAAGCGTAGACTCTTTGAGACATTACTCCCATGGAGGAAAGTGCGCATGGGGACTGTTGTATTCAATCCCGATGCAATTTCTGTCTTTTATCAACACCCGGATAGGCCACAGATTACAGAATACCTCCAGACGTGCATCGGAAACTACTACTGGCCTTCCAGGGAACGATCAAAGCGTAGACTGTTTGAGACATTACTCCCATGGAGGAATGTGAGCATGGTCACTGTTGTATTCAATCACGATGCAATTTCTGTGTTTCATCAACACTTTGAAGGTCCACTGATTACAGAATGCCTCCAGATGTGCATCGGGAACTACTACTGGTCATCGAGGAAACGATCAAAACATAGACTGTTTGAGACATTACTCCCGTGGAAGAAAGTGCTCATGGTGACTGTTGTATTCAATCACGATGCAATTTTGTGTTTCATCAACACTCAGTTAGTCCACAGATTACAGAATTCCTCCAGATGTGCATCGGAAACTACTACTGGTCTTCCTGGAACGATCAAAGCATAGACTGTTTGAGACATTACTCCCATGGAGGAAAGTGCGCATGGTGACTGTTGTATTCAATCCCGATGCAATTTCTGTGTTTCATCATCACTCTGGTAGTACACAGATTACAGATTGCCTCCAGATGTGCATCGGAAACTACTACTGGTCTTCCTGGAACGATCAAAGCATAGACTGTTTGAGACATTACTCCCATGGAGGAAAGTGCGCATGGTGACTGTTGCATTCAATCACGATGCAACTTCTGTGTTTCATCAACACTTTGGAGGTGTACAGATTACACAATGCCTCCAGATGTGCATCGGAAACTACTACTGGTCTTCGAGGGAACGATCAAATCATAGACTGTTTGAGACAAGACTCCCGTGGGGGAAAGTGCGCATGGTGACTGTTGTATTCAATCCCGATGCAACTTCGGTGTTTCATCAACACTCTGATAGTCCACAGATTACAGAAAGCCAACAGATGTGCATCGGAAACTACTACTGGTCTTCCAGGGAACGATCAAAGCGTAGACTGTTTAAGATATTACTCCCCTGGAGAAAGTGCGCATGGTGACTGTTGTATTCAATCCCGATGCAATTTCTGTGTTTCATAAACACCCGGATAGAAAACAAATTACAGAATGCCTTTAGATGTGCATCGGAAATTACTACTGTTCTTCAGGGAACGATCAAATCGATGACAGTTGAGACATTACTCCCATGTAGGAAAGTGCGCATGGTGACTGTTGTATTCAATCACGATGCAATTTCTGTGTTTCATCAACACTTTGAAGGTCCACAGATTACAGAATGCCTCGAGATGTGCATCGGAAACTACTACTGGTCTTCCAGGGAACGATCAAATCGTAGACTGTTTGAGATATTACTCCCATGGAGAAAAGTGCGCATAGTCACTGTTGTATTCAATCCCAGTGCAATTTCAGCGTTTCAACAACACTCTGGTAGTCCACAGATTACAGATTGCCTCCAGATGTGCATCGGAAACTAATACTGGTCTTCGAGGGAACGATCAAAGCATAGACTGTTTGAGACATTACTCCCGTGGAGGGAAGTGGGCATGGTGACTTTTGTATTCAGTCCCGATGCAATTTCTGTGTTTCGTCAACACTCAGTTAGTCCACAGATTATAGAATGCCTCCAGATGTGCATCGGAAACTACTACTGGTCTTTCAGGAAACGATCAAAGCGTAGACTGTTTGAGACATTACTCCAATGGAGGAAAGTGCGCATGATGACTGTTGTATTCCATCCCGATGCAATTTCTGTGTTTCATCAACACTCTGATAGTCCACAGATTACAGATTGCCTCCAGATGTGCATCGGAAACTAATACTGGTCTTCGAGGGAACGATCAAAGCATAGACTGTTTGAGACATTACTCCCGTGGAGGAAAGTGCGCATGGTGACTTTAGTATTCAGTCCCGATGAAATTTCTGTGTTTCGTCAACACTGAGTTAGTCCACAGATTACAGAATGCCTCCAGATGTGCATCGGAAACTACTACTGGTCTTCCAGGAAACGATCACAACGTAGACTGTTTGAGAGATTACTCCCATGGAGGAAAGTGCGCATGGTGACTGTTGTATTCCATCCCGATGCAATTTCTGTGTTTCATCAACACTCTGATAGTCCACAGATTACAGAATGCCGCCAGATGTGCATCGGAAACTACTACTGGTCTTCGAGGGAACGATCAAGGCATAGACTGTTTGAGACATTACTGCCGTGGAGGAAAGCGCGCATGGTGACTGTTGTTTTCAATCCCGATGCAATTTCTGTGTTTCATCAACACTCAGATACCCATCAGATTACAGAATGTCTCCAGATGTACATCGGAAACTACTACTGGTCTTCCTGGGAACGATCAAAGAGTAAACTGTTTGAGACATTACTCCCATGGAGGAAAGTGCGCATGGTGACTGTTGTTTTCAATCCCGATGCAATTTCTGTGTTTCATCAACACTCAGATACTCATCAGATTACAGAATGCCTCCAGATGTGCATCGGAAACTACTACTGGTCTTCCAGGGAACGATCAAAGCGTAGACTGTTTGAGTCATTACTCCCATGGAGGAAATTGCGCGAGGTGACTGTTGTATTAAATCGCGATGCAATTTCTGTGTTTCAAGAACACTCTGCTAGTCCACAGACTACAGAATGCCTCCAGACGTGCATCGGACGTTACTACTGGTCTTCCAGGGAACGATCAAAGGGTAGAATGTTTCAGACAAAACTCCCATGGGGGAAAGTGTGCATGGTGACTGTTGTTTTCAATCCCGATGCAACTTCTGTGTTTCATCAACACCCAGATATTCCACAGATTACAGAATGCCTCCAGATGTGCATCGGAAAATACTACTGGTCTTCCTGGGAACGATCAAAGAGTAGACTGTTTGAGATATTACTCCCATGGAGGAAAGTGCGCATGGTGGCTGTTGTTTTCAATCCCGATGCAATTTCTGTGTTTCATCAACACTCAGATACTCATCAGATTACAGAATGGCTCCAGATGTGCATCTGAAACTCCTACTGGTCTTCCAGGGAACGATCAAAGCGTAGACTGTTTGAGTCATTACTCCCATGGAGGAAATTGCGCGTGGTGACTGTTGTATTAAATCGCGATGCAATTTCTGTGTTTCAAGAACACTCTGCTAGTCCACAGACTACAGAATGCCTCCAGATGTGCATCGGACGCTACTACTGGTCTTCCAGGGAACGATCAAAGCGTAGACTGTTTGAGACATTACTCCCATGGAGGAAAGTGCGCATGGTGACTGTTGAATTCAATCCCGATGCAATTTCGGTGTTTCATCAACACTCTGATAGTTAACAGGTTACAGAATGCCTCCAGATGTGCATCGGAAACTAGTACTGGTCTTCCAGTGAACGATCAAAGCGTAGACTGTTTGAGACATTACTCCCATGGAGGAAAGTGCGAATGGTGACTGTTGTATTCAATCCCGATGCAATTTCTGTGTTTCAACAACACTCTGATAGTAAACAGATTACAGAATGCCTCCAGATATGCATCGGAAACTACTACTGACCTTCCAGGGAACGATCAAAGCGTAGACTGTTTGAGACTTTACTCCCATGGAGGAAAGTGCGCATGGTGACTGTTGTATTCCATCCCGATGCAGTTTCTGTGTTTCATCAACACTCTGATAGTCCACAGATTACACAATGCCTCCAGATGTGCATCGGAAACTTCTACTGGTCTTCCAGGGAACGATCAAAGCGTAAACTCTTTGAGACATTACTCCCATGGAGGAAAGTGCGCATGGTGACTGTTGTATTCAATCCCGATTCAATTTCCGTGTTTTATCAACACTCTGATAGTCCACAGATAACAGAATGACTAAAGATGTGCATCGGAAACTACTATCGGTCTTCCAGGGAACGATCAAAGCGTAGACTGTTTGAGACATTACTCCCATGGAGGGAAGTGCGCATGGTGACTGTTGTATTCAATCCCGAAGCAATTTCTGTGTTTCATCAACACTCTGATAGTCCACAGTTTACAGAATGCCTCCAGATGTGCATCGGAACCTACTACTGGTCTAACAGGGAACGATCAAAGGGTAGAACGTTTCAGACAATACTCCCATGGGGGAAAGTGTGCATGGTGACTGTTGTTTTAAATCCCGATGCAATTTCTGTGTTTCATCAACACTCAGATAGTCCACAGATTACAGAATGCCTCCAGATGTGCATCTGAAACTACTACTGGTCTTCCTGGGAACGATCAAAGAGTAGTTTGTGACATTACTCCCATGGAGGGAAGTGCGCATGGTTACTGTTGTATTCAATCCCGATGCAATTTCTCTGTTTCATCAACACTTAGTTAGTCCACAGATTACAAAATGGCTCCAGATGTGCATCGGAAACTACTACTGGTCTTCCAGGGAACGATCAAAGCATAGACTGTTTGAGGTATTACTCCCATGGAGGGAAGTGCGCTTGGTGACTGTTGTATTAGATCGCGATGCAATTTCTGTGTTTCATCAACACTTTTGAAGCTCCACAGATTACAGAATGCCTCCAGATGTGCAATGGAATCTTCCACTGGTCTTCCAGGGAACGATCAAGCCGTAGACTGTTTGAGATATTACTCCCATGGAGGAAAGTGCGCATGGTTACTGTTGTATTCAATCCCGATGCAATTTCTGTGTTTCAACAACACTCTGATAGTCCACAGCTTACAGAATGCCTCCAGATGTGCATTGGAAACTACTACTGGTCTTCCAGGGAACGATCAAAGTGTAGACTGTTTGAGACATTACTCCTGTGGAGGAAAGTGCGAATGGTGACTGTTGTATTCAATCCCGATGCAATTTCTGTGTTTCATCAACACTCTGATAGTCCACAGATTACAGAATGCCTCCAGATGTGCATCGGAAACTAATACTGGTCTTCGAGGGAACGATCAAAGCATAGATTGTTAGAGACATTACTCCCGTGGAGGAAAGTGCGCATGGTGACTTTTGTATTCAATCCCGATGCAATTTCTGTGTTTCGTCAACACTCAGTTAGTCTACAGGTTACAGAATGCCTCCAGATGTGCATCGGAAACTACTAATGGTCTTCCAGGAAACGATCAAAGCGTAGACTGTTTGAGACATTACTCCCATGGAGGAAAGACCGCATGGTGACTGTTGTATTCCATCCCGATGCAGTTTCTGTGTTTCATCAACACTCTGATAGTCCACAGATTACACAATGCCTCCAGATGTGCATCGGAAACTTCTACTGGTCTTCCAGGGAACGATCAAAGCGTAAACTCTTTGAGACATTACTCCCATGGAGGAAAGTGCGCATGGCGACTGTTGTATTCAATCCCGATTCAATTTCCGTGTTTTATCAACACTCTGATAGTCCACAGATATCAGAATGACTAAAGATGTGCATCGGAAACTACTACTGGTCTTCCAGGGATCGATCAAAGCGTAGACTGTTTGAGACATTACTCCCATGGAGAGAAGTGCGCATGGTGACTGTTGTATTCAATCCCGAAGCAATTTCTGTGTTTCATCAACACTCTGATAGTCCACAGTTTACAGAATGCCTCCTTATGTGCATCGGAACCTACTACTGGTCTAACAGGGAACGATCAAAGGGTAGAACGTTTCAGACAATACACCCATGGGGGAAAGTGTGCATGGTGACTGTTGTTTTCAATCCCGATGCAATTTCTGTGTTGCATCAACACTCAGATAGTCCACAGGTTACAGAATGCCTCCAGATGTGCATCTGAAACTACTACTGGTCTTCCTGGGAACGATCTAAGAGCAGAATGTTTGTGACACTACTCCCACGGAGGAAAGTGGCATGGTGACTGTTGTATTCAATCCCGATGCAATTTCTGAGTTTCATCAACACTCTGATAGTCCACAGATTACAGATTGCCTCCAGATGTGCATCGGAAACTGCTACTGGTCTTCCTGGGAACGATCAAACAATAGACTGTTTGAGACATTACTCCCATGGAGGGAAATGCGCATGGTGACTTGTATTCAATCGCGATGCAATTTCTGTGTTTCATCAACACTTTGAAGGTCCACAGATTACAGAATGCCTCCAGATGTGCATCTGAAACTACTACTGGTCTTCCTGGGAACGATCAAACCGTAGACTGTTTGAGACATTACTCCCATTGAGGAAAGTGCGCATGGTGACTGTTGTATTCAATCCCGATGCAATTTCTGTGTTTCATCAACACTCTTATAGTCCACAGATTACAGAATGCTTCCAGACGTGCATCGGAAACTAATACTGGTCTTCGAGGGAACGATGAACGCATAGACTGTTTGAGACATTACTCCCATGGCGGAAAGTGCGCATGGTGACTTTTGTATGCAATCCCGATGCAATTTCTGTGTTTCGTCAACACTCAGTTAGTCCACAGATTACAGAATGCCTCCAGATGTGCATCGGAAACTACTACTGGTCTTCCAGGAAACGATCAAAGCGTAGACTGTTTGAGACATTACTCCCATGGAGGAAAGTGCGCATGCTGACTGTTGTATTCCATCCCGATGCAGTTTCTGTGTTTCATCAACACTCTGATAGTCCACAGATTACACAATGCCTCCAGATGTGCTTCGGAAACTTCTACTGGTCTTCCAGGGAACGATCAAAGCGTAAACTCTTTGAGACATTACTCCCCTTGAGGAAAGTGCGCATGGTGACTGTTGTATTCAATCCCGATTCAATTTCCGTGTTTTATCAACACTCTGATAGTCCACAGATAACAGAATGACTAAAGATGTGCATCGGAAACTACTACTGGTCTTCTAGGGAACGATTAAAGCGAAGATTGTTTGAGGCACTACTCCCATGGAGAAAATTGCGCATGGTTACTGATGTACTAAATCCCGATGCAAATTCTGTGTTTCATCAACACTTTGAAGGTCCACGGATTACAGAATGACTCGAGATGTGCATCGGAATCTTCTACTGGTCTTCCAGGGAACGATCAAACCGTAGACAGTTTGAGACATTACTCCCATTGAGGAAAGTGCGCATGGTGACTGTTGTATTCAATCCCGATGCAATTTCTGTGTTTCAACAACACTCTGATAGTCCACAGATTAGAGAACGCCTCGAGATGTGCATCGGAAAGCACTACTGGTCTTCCAGGGACCGAACAAAGGGTACCCTCTTTGAGACATTACTCCCAAGGAGGAAAGTGCGAATGGTGACTGTTGTATTCAATCCCGATGCAATTTCTGTGTTTCATTAGCACTCGGATAGTCCACAGATTACAGAATGCCTCCAGATGTGCATCGGAAACTACTACTGGTCTTCCAGGGAACGATCAAAGCGTAGACTGTTTGAGACATTACTCCTGTGGAGGAAAGTGCGAATGGTGACTGTTGTATTCAATCCCGATGCAATTTCTGTGTTTCATCAACACTCTGATAGTCCACAGATTACAGAATGCCTCCAGATGTGCATCGGAAACTAATACTAGACTTCGAGGGGACGATCAAAGCATACACTGTTTGAGACATTACTCCCATGGAGGAAAGTGCGCATGGTGACTTTTGTATTCAATCGCGATGCAATTTCTGTGTTTCATCAACACTCTGATAGTCCACAGATTACACAATGCCTCCAGCTGTCCATCGGAAACTTCTACTGGTCTTCCAGGGAACGATCAAAGCGTAAACTCTTTGAGACATTACTCCCATTGAGGAAAGTGCGCATGGTGACTGTTGTATTCAATCCCGATTCAATTTCCGTGTTTTATCAACACTCTGATAGTCCACAGATAACAGAATGACTAAAGATGTGCATCGGAAACTACTACTGGTCTTCCAGGGAACGATCAAAGCGTAGACTGTTTGAGACATTACTCCCATGGAGGGAAGTGCGCATGGTGACTGTTGTATTCAATCCCGAAGCAATTTCTGTGTTTCATTAACACTCTGATAGTCCACAGTTTACAGGATGCCTCCAGATGCACATCGGAACCTACTACTGGTCTAACAGGAAACGATCAAAGGGTAGAACGTTTCAGACAATACTCCCATGGGGGAAAGTGCGCATGGTGACTGTTGTTTTCAATCCCGATGCAATTTCTGTGTTTCATCAACACTCAGATAGTGCACAGATTACATAATGCCTCCAGATGTGCATCTGAAACTACTACTGGTCTTCCTGGGAACGATCAAAGAGTAGACTGTTTGTGACATTACTCCCACGAAGGAAAGTGCGCATGGTGACTGTTGTATTCAATCCCGATGCAATTTCTGAGTTTCATCAACACTCTGATAGTCCACAGATTACAGTTTGCCTCCAGATGTGCATCGGAAACTGCTACTGGTCTTCCTGGGAACGATCAAACAATAGACTGTTTGAGTCATTACTCCCATGGAGGAAATTGCGCGTGGTGACTGTTGTATTAAATCGCGATGCAATTTCTGTGTTTCAAGAACACTCTGCTAGTCCACAGACTACAGAATGCCTCCAGATGTGCATCGGACGCTACTACTGGTCTTCCAGGGAACGGTCAAAGCGTAGACTGTTTGAGACATTACTCCCATGGAGGAAAGTGCGCATGGTGACTGTTGAATTCAATCCCGATGCAATTTCGGTGTTTCATCAACACTCTGATAGTTAACAGGTTACAGAATGCCTCCAGATGTGCATCGGAAACTACTACTGGTCTTCCAGTGAACGATCAAAGCGTAGACTGTTTGAGACATTACTCCCATGGAGGAATGTGCGAATGGTGACTGTTGTATTCAATCCCGATGCAATTTCTGTGTTTCAACAACACTCTGATAGTAAACAGATTACAGAATGCCTCCAGATATGCATCGGAAACTACTACTGACCTTCAGGGGAACGATCAAAGCGTAGACTGTTTGAGACTTTACTCCCATGGAGGAAAGTGCGCATGGTGACTGTTGTATTCCATCCCGATGCAGTTTCTGTGTTTCATCAACACTCTGATAGTCCACAGATTACACAATGCCTCCAGATGTGCATCGGAAACTTCTACTGGTCTTCCAGGGAACGATCAAAGCGTAAACTCTTTGAGACATTACTCCCATGGAGGAAAGTGCGCATGGTGACTGTTGTATTCAATCCCGATTCAATTTCCGTGTTTTATCAACACTCTGATAGTCCACAGATAACAGAATGACTAAAGATGTGCATCGGAAACTACTATCGGTCTTCCAGGGAACGATCAAAGCGTAGACTGTTTGAGACATTACTCCCATGGAGGGAAGTGCGCATGGTGACTGTTGTATTCAATCCCGAAGCAATTTCTGTGTTTCATCAACACTCTGATAGTCCACAGTTTACAGAATGCCTCCAGATGTGCATCGGAACCTACTACTGGTCTAACAGGGAACGATCAAAGGGTAGAACGTTTCAGACAATACTCCCATGGGGGAAAGTGTGCATGGTGACTGTTGTTTTAAATCCCGATGCAATTTCTGTGTTTCATCAACACTCAGATAGTCCACAGATTACAGAATGCCTCCAGATGTGCAACTGAAACTACTACTGGTCTTCCTGGGAACGATCAAAGAGTAGTTTGTGACATTACTCCCATGGAGGGAAGTGCGCATGGTTACTGTTGTATTCAATCCCGATGCAATTTCTCTGTTTCATCAACACTTAGTTAGTCCACAGATTACAAAATGGCTCCAGATGTGCATCGGAAACTACTACTGGTCTTCCAGGGAACGATCAAAGCATAGACTGTTTGAGGTATTACTCCCATGGAGGGAAGTGCGCTTGGTGACTGTTGTATTAGATCGCGATGCAATTTCTGTGTTTCATCAACACTTTGAAGCTCCACAGATTACAGAATGCCTCCAGATGTGCAATGGAATCTTCCACTGGTCTTCCAGGGAACGATCAAGCCGTAGACTGTTTGAGACATTACTCCCATGGAGGAAAGTGCGCATGGTTACTGTTGTATTCAATCCCGATGCAATTTCTGTGTTTCAACAACACTCTGATAGTCCACAGCTTACAGAATGCCTCCAGATGTGCATTGGAAACTACTACTGGTCTTCCAGGGACCGATCAAAGTGTAGACTGTTTGAGACATTACTCCTGTGGAGGAAAGTGCGAATGGTGACTGTTGTATTCAATCCCGATGCAATTTCTGTGTTTCATCAACACTCTGATAGTCCACAGATTACAGAATGCCTCCAGATGTGCATCGGAAACTAATACTGGTCTTCGAGGGAACGATCAAAGCATAGATTGTTAGAGACATTACTCCCGTGGAGGAAAGTGCGCATGGTGACTTTTGTATTCAATCCCGATGCAATTTCTGTGTTTCGTCAACACTCAGTTAGTCTACAGATTACAGAATGCCTCCAGATGTGCATCGGAAACTACTAATGGTCTTCCAGGAAACGATCAAAGCGTAGACTGTTTGAGACATTACTCCCAAGGAGGAAAGACCGCATGGTGACTGTTGTATTCCATCCCGATGCAGTTTCTGTGTTTCATCAACACTCTGATAGTCCACAGATTACACAATGCCTCCAGATGTGCATCGGAAACTTCTACTGGTCTTCCAGGGAACGATCAAAGCGTAAACTCTTTGAGACATTACTCCCATGGAGGAAAGTGCGCATGGCGACTGTTGTATTCAATCCCGATTCAATTTCCGTGTTTTATCAACACTCTGATAGTCCACAGATATCAGAATGACTAAAGATGTGCATCGGAAACTACTACTGGTCTTCCAGGGATCGATCAAAGCGTAGACTGTTTGAGACATTACTCCCATGGAGAGAAGTGCGCATGGTGACTGTTGTATTCAATCCCGAAGCAATTTCTGTGTTTCATCAACACTCTGATAGTCCACAGTTTACAGAATGCCTCCAGATGTGCATCGGAACCTACTACTGGTCTAACAGGGAACGATCAAAGGGTAGAACGTTTCAGACAATACACCCATGGGGGAAAGTGTGCATGGTGACTGTTGTTTTCAATCCCGATGCAATTTCTGTGTTGCATCAACACTCAGATAGTCCACAGGTTACAGAATGCCTCCAGATGTGCATCTGAAACTACTACTGGTCTTCCTGGGAACGATCTAAGAGCAGAATGTTTGTGACACTACTCCCACGGAGGAAAGTGGCATGGTGACTCTTGTATTCAATCCCGATGCAATTTCTGAGTTTCATCAACACTCTGATAGTCCACAGATTACAGATTGCCTCCAGATGTGCATCGGAAACTGCTACTGGTCTTCCTGGGAACGATCAAACAATAGACTGTTTGAGACATTACTCCCATGGAGGGAAATGCTCATGGTGACTTGTATTCAATCGCGATGCAATTTCTGTGTTTCATCAACACTTTGAAGGTCCACAGATTACAGAATGCCTCCAGATGTGCATCGGAAACTACTACTGGTCTTCCTGGGAACGATCAAAGCATAGACTGTTTGAGGTATTACTCCCATGGAGGGAAGTGCGCTTGGTGACTGTTGTATTAAATCGCGATGCAATTTCTGTGTTTCATCAACACTTTGAAGCTCCACAGATTACAGAATGCCTCGAGATGTGCATCGGAATCTTCTACTGGTCTTCCAGGAACGATCAAACCGTAGACTGTTTGAGACATTACTCCCATTGAGGAAAGTGCGCATGGTGACTGTTGTATTCAATCCCGATGCAATTTCTGTGTTTCATCAACACTCTTATAGTCCACAGATTACAGAATGCTTCCAGACGTGCATCGGAAACTAATACTGGTCTTCGAGGGAACGATCAACGCATAGACTGTTTGAGACATTACTCCCATGGCGGAAAGTGCGCATGGTGACTTTTGTATGCAATCCCGATGCAATTTCTGTGTTTCGTCAACACTCAGTTAGTCCACAGATTACAGAATGCCTCCAGATGTGCATCGGAAACTACTACTGGTCTTCCAGGAAACGATCAAAGCGTAGACTGTTTGAGACATTACTCCCATGGAGGAAAGTGCGCATGCTGACTGTTGTATTCCATCCCGATGCAGTTTCTGTGTTTCATCAACACTCTGATAGTCCACAGATTACACAATGCCTCCAGATGTGCATCGGAAACTTCTACTGGTCTTCCAGGGAACGATCAAAGCGTAAACTCTTTGAGACATTACTCCCCTTGAGGAAAGTGCGCATGGTGACTGTTGTATTCAATCCCGATTCAATTTCCGTGTTTTATCAACACTCTGATAGTCCACAGATAACAGAATGACTAAAGATGTGCATCGGAAACTACTACTGGTCTTCTAGGGAACGATTAAAGCGAAGATTGTTTGAGGCACTACTCCCATGGAGAAAATTGCGCATGGTTACTGATGTACTAAATCCCGATGCAAATTCTGTGTTTCATCAACACTTTGAAGGTCCACGGATTACAGAATGCCTCGAGATGTGCATCGGAATCTTCTACTGGTCTTCCAGGGAACGATCAAACCGTAGACAGTTTGAGACATTACTCCCATTGAGGAAAGTGCGCATGGTGACTGTTGTATTCAATCCCGATGCAATTTCTGTGTTTCAACAACACTCTGATAGTCCACAGATTAGAGAACGCCTCGAGATGTGCATCGGAAAGCACTACTGGTCTTCCAGGGACCGAACAAAGGGTACCCTCTTTGAGACATTACTCCCAAGGAGGAAAGTGCGAATGGTGACTGTTGTATTCAATCCCGATGCAATTTCTGTGTTTCATTAGCACTCGGATAGTCCACAGATTACAGAATGCCTCCAGATGTGCATCGGAAACTACTACTGGTCTTCCAGGGAACGATCAAAGCGTAGACTGTTTGAGACATTACTCCTGTGGAGGAAAGTGCGAATGGTGACTGTTGTATTCAATCCCGATGCAATTTCTGTGTTTCATCAACACTCTGATAGTCCACAGATTACAGAATGCCTCCAGATGTGCATCGGAAACTAATACTAGACTTCGAGGGGACGATCAAAGCATACACTGTTTGAGACATTACTCCCATGGAGGAAAGTGCGCATGGTGACTTTTGTATTCAATCGCGATGCAATTTCTGTGTTTCATCAACACTCTGATAGTCCACAGATTACACAATGCCTCCAGCTGTCCATCGGAAACTTCTACTGGTCTTCCAGGGAACGATCAAAGCGTAAACTCTTTGAGACATTACTCCCATTGAGGAAAGTGCGCATGGTGACTGTTGTATTCAATTCCGATTCAATTTCCGTGTTTTATCAACACTCTGATAGTCCACAGATAACAGAATGACTAAAGATGTGCATCGGAAACTACTACTGGTCTTCCAGGGAACGATCAAAGCGTAGACTGTTTGAGACATTACTCCCATGGAGGGAAGTGCGCATGGTGACTGTTGTATTCAATCCCGAAGCAATTTCTGTGTTTCATTAACACTCTGATAGTCCACAGTTTACAGGATGCCTCCAGATGCACATCGGAACCTACTACTGGTCTAACAGGAAACGATCAAAGGGTAGAACGTTTCAGACAATACTCCCATGGGGGAAAGTGCGCATGGTGACTGTTGTTTTCAATCCCGATGCAATTTCTGTGTTTCATCAACACTCAGATAGTGCACAGATTACATAATGCCTCCAGATGTGCATCTGAAACTACTACTGGTCTTCCTGGGAACGATCAAAGAGTAGACTGTTTGTGACATTACTCCCACGAAGGAAAGTGCGCATGGTGACTGTTGTATTCAATCCCGATGCAATTTCTGAGTTTCATCAACACTCTGATAGTCCACAGATTACAGATTGCCTCCAGATGTGCATCGGAAACTGCTACTGGTCTTCCTGGGAACGATCAAACAATAGACTGTTTGAGTCATTACTCCCATGGAGGAAATTGCGCGTGGTGACTGTTGTATTAAATCGCGATGCAATTTCTGTGTTTCAAGAACACTCTGCTAGTCCACAGACTACAGAATGCCTCCAGATGTGCATCGGACGCTACTACTGGTCTTCCAGGGAACGGTCAAAGCGTAGACTGTTTGAGACATTACTCCCATTGAGGAAAGTGCGCATGGTGACTGTTGAATTCAATCCCGATGCAATTTCGGTGTTTCATCAACACTCTGATAGTTAACAGGTTACAGAATGCCTCCAGATGTGCATCGGAAACTACTACTGGTCTTCCAGTGAACGATCAAAGCGTAGACTGTTTGAGACATTACTCCCATGGAGGAATGTGCGAATGGTGACTGTTGTATTCAATCCCGATGCAATTTCTGTGTTTCAACAACACTCTGATAGTAAACAGATTACAGAATGCCTCCAGATATGCATCGGAAACTACTACTGACCTTCCAGGGAACGATCAAAGCGTAGACTGTTTGAGACATTACTCCCATGGAGGAAAGTGCGCATGGTGACTGTTGTATTCTATCCCGATGCAGTTTCTGTGTTTCATCAACACTCTGATAGTCCACAGATTACACAATGCCTCCAGATGTGCATCGGAAACTTCTACTGGTCTTCCAGGGAACGATCAAAGCGTAAACTCTTTGAGACATTACTCCCATGGAGGAAAGTGAGCATGGTGACTGTTGTATTCAATCCCGATTCAATTTCCTTGTTTTATCAACACTCTGATAGTCCACAGATAACAGAATGGCTAAAGATGTCCATCGGAAACTTCTACTGGTCTTCCAGGGAACGATCAAAGCGTAAACTCTTTGAGACATTACTCCCATTGAGGAAAGTGCGCATGGTGACTGTTGTATTCAATCCCGATTCAATTTCCGTGTTTTATCAACACTCTGATAGTCCACAGATAACAGAATGACTAAAGATGTGCATCGGAAACTACTACTGGTCTTCCAGGGAACGATCAAAGCGTAGACTGTTTGAGATATTACTCCCATGGAGGAAAGTGCGCATGGTTACTGTTGTATTCAATCCCGATGCAATTTCTGTGTTTCAACAACACTCTGATAGTCCACAGCTTACAGAATGCCTCCAGATGTGCATTGGAAACTACTACTGGTCTTCCAGGGAACGATCAAAGTGTAGACTGTTTGGGACATTACTCCTGTGGAGGAAAGTGCGAATTGTGACTGTTGTATTCAATCCCGATGCAATTTCTGTGTTTCATCAACACTCTGATAGTCCACAGATTACAGAATGCCTCCAGATGTGCATCGGAAACTAATACTGGTCTTCGAGGGAACGATCAAAGCATAGATTGTTAGAGACATTACTCCCGTGGAGGAAAGTGCGCATGGTGACTTTTGTATTCAATCCCGATGCAATTTCTGTGTTTCGTCAACACTCAGTTAGTCCACAGATTACAGAATATCTCCAGATGTGCATCGGAAACTACTAATGGTCTTCCAGGAAACGATCAAAGCGTAGACTGTTTGAGACATTACTCCCATGGAGGAAAGAGCGCATGGTGACTGTTGTATTCCATCCCGATGCAGTTTCTGTGTTTCATCAACACTCTGATAGTCCACAGGTTACACAATGCCTCCAGACGTGCATCGGAAACTTCTACTAGTCTTCCAGGGAACGATCAAAGCGTAAACTCTTTGAGACATTACTCCCATGGAGGAAAGTGCGCATGGTGACTGTTGTATTCAATCCCGATTCAATTTCCGTGTTTTATCAACACTCTGATAGTCCACAGATATCAGAATGACTAAAGATGTGCATCGGAAACTACTACTGGTCTTCCAGGGATCGATCAAAGCGTAGACTATTTGAGACATTACTCCCATGGAGGGAAGTGCGCATGGTGACTGTTGTATTCAATCCCGAAGCATTTTCTGTGTTTCATCAACACTCTGATAGTCCACAGTTTACAGAATGCCTCCAGATGTGCATCGGAACCTACTACTGGTCTAACAGGGAACGATCAAAGGGTAGAACGTTTCAGACAATACACCCATGGGGGAAAGTGTGCATGGTGACTGTTGTTTTCAATCCCGATGCAATTTCTGTGTTGCATCAACACTCAGATAGTCCACAGGTTACAGAATGCCTCCAGATGTGCATATGAAACTACTACTGGTCTTCCTGGGAACGATCAAAGAGTAGACTGTTTGTGACACTACTCCCACGGAGGAAAGTGGCTTGGTGACTGTTGTATTCAATCCCGATGCAATTTCTGAGTTTCATCAACACTCTGATAGTCCACAGATTACAGATTGCCTCCAGACGTGCATCGGAAACTGCTACTGGTCTTCCTGGGAACGATCAAACAATAGACTGTTTGAGACATTACTCCCATGTAGGGAAATGCGCATGGTGACTTGTATTCAATCGCGATGCAATTTCTGTGTTTCATCAACACTTTGAAGGTCCACAGACTACAGAATGCCTCCAGATGTGCATCGGAAACTACTACTGGTCTTCCTGGGAACGATCAAAGCGTAAACTCTTTGAGACATTACTCCCATTGAGGGAAGTGCGCATGGTGACTGTTGTATTCAATCCCGATTCAATTTCCGTGTTTTATCAACACTCTGATAGTCCACAGATAACAGAATGACTAAAGATGTGCATCGGAAACTACTACTGGTCTTCCAGGGAACGATCAAAGCGTAGACTGTTTGAGACATTACTCCCATGGAGGGAAGTGCGCATGGTGACTGTTGTATTCAATCCCGAAGCAATTTCGGTGTTTCATCAACACTCTGATAGTTAACAGGTTACAGAATGCCTCCAGATGTGCATCGGAAACTACTACTGGTCTTCCAGTGAACGATCAAAGCGTAGACTGTTTGAGACATTACTCCCATGGAGGAATGTGCGAATGGTGACTGTTGTATTCAATCCCGATGCAATTTCTGTGTTTCAACAACACTCTGATAGTAAACAGATTACAGAATGCCTCCAGATATGCATCGGAAACTACTACTGACCTTCCAGGGAACGATCAAAGCGAAGACTGTTTGAGACATTACTCCCATGGAGGAAAGTGCGCATGGTGACTGTTGTATTCCATCCCGATGCAGTTTCTGTGTTTCATCAACACTCTGATAGTCCACAGATTACACAATGCCTCCAGATGTGCATCGGAAACTTCTACTGGTCTTCCAGGGAACGATCAAAGCGTAAACTCTTTGAGACATTACTCCCATGGAGGAAAGTGCGCATGGTGACTGTTGTATTCAATCCCGATTCAATTTCCGTCTTTTATCAACACTCTGATAGTCCACAGATAACAGAATGGCTAAAGATGTGCATCGGAAACTTCTATCGGTCTTCCAGGGAACGATCAAAGCGTAGACTGTTTGAGACATTACTCCCATGGAGGGAAGTGCGCATGGTGACTGTTGTATTCAATCCCGATCCAATTTCTCTGTTTCATCAACACTCAGTTAGTCCACAGATTACATAATGGCTCCAGATGTGCATCGGAAACTACTACTGGTCTTCCAGGGAACGATCAAAGCATAGACTGTTAGAAGTATTACTCCCATGGAGGGAAGTGCGCTTGGTGACTGTTGTATTAAATCGCGATGCAATTTCTGTGTTTCATCAACACTTTGAAGCTCCACAGATTACAAAATGCCTCCAGATGTGCATTGGAATCTTCTACTGGTCTTCCAGGGAACGATCAAGCCGTAGACTGTTTGAGATATTACTTCCATGGAGGAAAGTGCGCATGGTTACTGTTGTATTCAATCCCGATGCAATTTCTGTGTTTCAACAACACTCTGATAGTCCACAGCTTACAGAATGCCTCCAGGTGTGCATTGGAAACTACTACTGGTCTTCCAGGGAACGATCAAAGTGTAGACTGTTTGGGACATTACTCCTGTGGAGGAAAGTGCGAATTGTGACTGTTGTATTCAATCCCGATGCAATTTCTGTGTTTCATCAACACTCTGATAGTCCACAGATTACAGAATGCCTCCAGATGTGCATCGGAAACTAATACTGGTCTTCCAGGGAACGATCAAAGCGTAAACTCTTTGAGACATTACTCCCATGGAGGAAAGTGCGCATGGTGACTGTTGTATTCAATCCCGATTCAATTTCCGTGTTTTATCAACACTCTGATAGTCCACAGATATCAGAATGACTAAAGATGTGCATCGGAAACTACTACTGGTCTTCCAGGGATCGATCAAAGCGTAGACTATTTGAGACATTACTCCCACGGAGGGAAGTGCGCATGGTGACTGTTGTATTCAATCCCGAAGCAATTTCTGTGTTTCATCAACACTCTGATAGTCCACAGTTTACAGAATGCCTCCAGATGTGCATCGGAACCTACTACTGGTCTAACAGGGAACGATCAAAGGGTAGAACGTTTCAGACAATACACCCATGGGGGAAAGTGTGCATGGTGACTGTTGTTTTCAATCCCGATGCAATTTCTGTGTTGCATCAACACTCAGATAGTCCACAGGTTACAGAATGCCTCCAGATGTGCATATGAAACTACTACTGGTCTTCCTGGGAACGATCAGAGCATAGACTGTTTGAGGTATTACTCCCATGGAGGGAAGTGCGCTTGGTGACTGTTGTATTAAATCGCGATGCAATTTCTGTGTTTCATCAACACTTTGAAGCTCCACAGATTACAGAATGCCTCGAGATGTGCATCGGAATCTTCTACTGGTCTTCCAGGAACGATCAAACCATAGACTGTTTGAGACATTACTCCCATTGAGGAAAGTGCGCATGGTGACTGTTGTATTCAATCCCGATGCAATTTCTGTGTTTCATCAACACTCTGATAGTCCACAGATTACAGAATGCTTCCAGACGTGCATCGGAAACTAATACTGGTCTTCGAGGGAACGATCAACGCATAGACTGTTTGAGACATTTCTCCCATGGAGGAAAGTGCGCATGGTGACTTTTGTATGCAATCCCGATGCAATTTCTGTGTTTCGTCAACACTCAGTTAGTCCACAGATTACAGAATGCCTCCTGATGTGCATCGGAACCTACTACTGGTCTAACAGGGAACGATCAAAGGGTAGAACGTTTCAGACAATATTCCCATATGGGAAAGTGTGCATGGTGACTGTTGTTTTAAATCCCGATGCAATTTCTGTGTTTCATCAACACTCAGATAGTCCACAGATTACACAATGCCTCCAGATGAGCATCGGAAACTTCTACTGGTCTTCCAGGGAACGATCAAAGCGTAAACTCTTTGAGACATTACTCCCATTGAGGAAAGTGCGCATGGTGACTGTTGTATTCAATCCCGATTCAATTTCCGTGTTTTATCAACACTCTGATAGTCCACAGATAACAGAATGACTAAAGATGTGCATCGGAAACTACTACTGGTCTTCCAGGGAACGATCAAAGCGTAGACTGTTTGAGACATTACTCCCATGGAGGGAAGTGCGCATGGTGACTGTTGTATTCAATCCCGAAGCAATTTCTGTGTTTCATCAACACTCTGATAGTCCACAGTTTACAGGATGCCTCCAGATGCACATCGGAACCTACTACTGGTCTAACAGGAAACGATCAAAGGGTAGAATGATTCAGACAATACTCCCATGGGGGAAAGTGCGCATGGTGACTGTTGTTTTCAATCCCGATGCAATTTCTGTGTTTCATCAACACTCAGATAGTCCACAGATTACTGAGTGCCTCCAGATGTGCATCTGAAACTACTACTGGTCTTCCTGGGAACGATCAAAGAGTAGACTGTTTGTGACATTACTCCCACGGAGGAAAGTGCGCATGGTGACTGTTGTATTCAATCCCGATGCAATTTCGGAGTTTCATCAACACTCTGATAGTCCACAGATTACAGATTGCCTCCAGATGTGCATCGGAATCTGCTACTGGTCTTCCTGGGAACGATCAAACTATAGACTGTTTGAGACGTTACTCCAATGGAGAGATGTGCGCATGGTGACTTGTATTCAATCACAATGCAATTTCTGTGTTTCATCAACACTTTGAAGGTCCACAGATTACAGAATGCCTCCAGACGTGCATCGGAAACTACTACTGGTCTTCCTGGGAACGATCAAAGCATAGACTGTTTGAGGTATTACTCCCATGGAGGAAAGTGCGCATGGTGACTGTTGTATTCAATTCCGATGCAATTTCTGTGTTTCACCAACACTCAGTTAGTCCACAGATTACAGAATGACTCCAGATGTGCATCGGAATCTACTACTGGACTTC
This sequence comes from Schistocerca gregaria, assembly GCF_023897955.1. NCBI lineage: Eukaryota > Metazoa > Arthropoda > Insecta > Orthoptera > Acrididae > Schistocerca > Schistocerca gregaria. Next base: position 18,754,330 of record NC_064925.1, read on the forward strand.
CAGGGAACGATCAAAGCATAGACTGTTTGAGGTATTACTCCCATGGAGGGAAGTGCGCTTGGTGACTGTTGTATTAAATCGCGATGCAATTTCTGTGTTTCATCAACACTTTGAAGCTCCACAGATTACAGAATGCCTCGAGATGTGCATCGGAATCTTCTACTGGTCTTCCAGGAACGATCAAACCATAGACTGTTTGAGACATTACTCCCATTGAGGAAAGTGCGCATGGTGACTGTTGTATTCAATCCCGATGCAATTTCTGTGTTTCATCAACACTCTGATAGTCCACAGATTACAGAATGCTTCCAGACGTGCATCGGAAACTAATACTGGTCTTCGAGGGAACGATCAACGCATAGACTGTTTGAGACATTTCTCCCATGGAGGAAAGTGCGCATGGTGACTTTTGTATGCAATCCCGATGCAATTTCTGTGTTTCGTCAACACTCAGTTAGTCCACAGATTACAGAATGCCTCCTGATGTGCATCGGAACCTACTACTGGTCTAACAGGGAACGATCAAAGGGTAGAACGTTTCAGACAATATTCCCATATGGGAAAGTGTGCATGGTGACTGTTGTTTTAAATCCCGATGCAATTTCTGTGTTTCATCAACACTCAGATAGTCCACAGATTACACAATGCCTCCAGATGAGCATCGGAAACTTCTACTGGTCTTCCAGGGAACGATCAAAGCGTAAACTCTTTGAGACATTACTCCCATTGAGGAAAGTGCGCATGGTGACTGTTGTATTCAATCCCGATTCAATTTCCGTGTTTTATCAACACTCTGATAGTCCACAGATAACAGAATGACTAAAGATGTGCATCGGAAACTACTACTGGTCTTCCAGGGAACGATCAAAGCGTAGACTGTTTGAGACATTACTCCCATGGAGGGAAGTGCGCATGGTGACTGTTGTATTCAATCCCGAAGCAATTTCTGTGTTTCATCAACACTCTGATAGTCCACAGTTTACAGGATGCCTCCAGATGCACATCGGAACCTACTACTGGTCTAACAGGAAACGATCAAAGGGTAGAATGATTCAGACAATACTCCCATGGGGGAAAGTGCGCATGGTGACTGTTGTTTTCAATCCCGATGCAATTTCTGTGTTTCATCAACACTCAGATAGTCCACAGATTACTGAGTGCCTCCAGATGTGCATCTGAAACTACTACTGGTCTTCCTGGGAACGATCAAAGAGTAGACTGTTTGTGACATTACTCCCACGGAGGAAAGTGCGCATGGTGACTGTTGTATTCAATCCCGATGCAATTTCGGAGTTTCATCAACACTCTGATAGTCCACAGATTACAGATTGCCTCCAGATGTGCATCGGAATCTGCTACTGGTCTTCCTGGGAACGATCAAACTATAGACTGTTTGAGACGTTACTCCAATGGAGAGATGTGCGCATGGTGACTTGTATTCAATCACAATGCAATTTCTGTGTTTCATCAACACTTTGAAGGTCCACAGATTACAGAATGCCTCCAGACGTGCATCGGAAACTACTACTGGTCTTCCTGGGAACGATCAAAGCATAGACTGTTTGAGGTATTACTCCCATGGAGGAAAGTGCGCATGGTGACTGTTGTATTCAATTCCGATGCAATTTCTGTGTTTCACCAACACTCAGTTAGTCCACAGATTACAGAATGACTCCAGATGTGCATCGGAATCTACTACTGGACTTCCAGGGAACGATCAAAGCATAGACTGTTTGAGGTATTACTCCCATGGAGGGAAGTGCGCTTGGTGACTGTTGTATTAAATCGCGATGCAATTTCTTTGTTTCATCAACACTTTGAAGCTCCACAGATTACAGAATGCCTCCAGATGTGCATTGAAATCTTCTACTGGTCTTCCAGGGAACGATCAAGCCGTAGACTGTTTGAGATATTACTCCCATGGAGGAAAGTGCGCATTGTTACTGTTGTATTCAATCCCGATGCAATTTCTGTGTTTCATCAACACTCTGATAGTCCACAGATTACAGAATGCCTCCAGATGTGCATCGGAAACTAATACTGGTCTTCGAGGGAACGATCAAAGCATAGACTGTTTAAGACATTACTCCCGTGGAGGAAAGTGCGCATGGTGACTTTTGTATTCAATCCCGATGCAATTTCTGTGTTTCGTCAACACTCAGTTAGTCCACAGATTACAGAATGCCTCCAGATGTGCATCGGAAAATACTACTGGTCTTCCAGGAAACGATCAAAGCGTAGACTGTTAGAGATATTACTCCCATGGATGAAAGTGCGCATGGTGACTGTTGTATTCCATCCCGATGCAGTTTCTGTGTTTCATCAACACTCTGATAGTCCACAGATTACACAATGCCTCCAGATGTGCATCGGAAACTTCTACTGGTCTTCCAGGGCACGATCAAAGCGTAAACTCTTTGAGACATTACTCCCATGGAGGAAAGTGCGCATGGTGACTGTTGTATTCAATCCCGATTCAATTTCCGTGTTTTATCAACACTCTGATAGTCCACAGATAACAGAATGACTAAAGATGTGCATCGGAAACTACTACTGGTCTTCCAGGGAACGATCAAATCGTAGACTGTTTGAGACATTACTCCCATGGAGGGAAGTGCGCATGGTGACTGTTGTATTCAATCCCGAAGCAATTTCTGTGTTTCATCAACACTCTGATAGTCCACAGTTTACAGAATGCCTCCAGATGTGCATCGGAACCTACTACTGGTCTAACAGGGAACGATAAAAGGGTAGAACGTTTCAGACAATATTCCCATGTGGGAAAGAGTGCATGGTGACTGTTGTTTTAAATCCCGATGCAATTTCTGTGTTTCATCAACACTCAGATGGTCCACAGATTACAGAATGATTCCAGATGTGCATCTGAAACTACTACTGGTCTTCCAGGAAACGATCAAAGCGTAGACTGTTAGAGACATTACTCCCATGGAGGGAGGTGCGCATGGTGACTTGTATTCACTCACGATGCAATTTCAGTGTTTCATCAACACTTTGAAGGTCCACAGATTACAGAATGCCTCCAGATGTGCATCGGAAACTACTACTGGTCTTCCTGGGAACGATCAAAGTATAGACTGTTTGAGGTATTACTCCCTTGGAGGAAAGTGCGCATGGTGACTGTTGTATTCAATCCCGATGCAATTTCTGTGTTTCATCAACACTCAGTTAGTCCACAGATTACAGAATGACTCCAGATGTGCATCGGAAACTACTACTGGTCTTCCAGGGAACGATCAAAGCATAGACTGTTTGAGGTATTACTCCCATGGAGGGAAGTGCGCTTGGTGACTGTTGTATTAAATCGCGATGCAATTTCTGTGTTTCATCAACACTTTGAAGCTCCACAGATTACAGAATGCCTCCAGATGTGCATTGGAATCTTCTACTGGTCTTCCAGGGAACGATGAAGCCGTAGACTGTTTGAGATATTACTCCCATGGAGGAAAGTGCGCATGGTTACTGTTGTATTCAAACCCGATGCAATTTCTGTGTTTCAACAACACTCTGATAGTCCACAGCTTACAGAATGCCACCAGATGTGCATCGGAAACAACTACTGGTCTTCTAGGGAGCGATTAAAGCGAAGATTGTTTGAGGCACTACTCCCATGGAGAAAATTGCGCATGGTTACTGATGTATTAAATCCCGATGCAAATTCTGTGTTTCATCAACACTTTGAAGGTCCACGGATTACAGAATGCCTCGAGATGTGCATCGGAATCTTCTACTGGTCTTCCAGGGAACGATCAAACCGTAGACTGTTTGAGACATTAATCCAATGCAGAAATGTACGCATGGTGCCTGTTGTATTCAATCCCGATGCAATTTCTGTGATTCATCAACACTTTGAAGGTCCACAGATTACAGAATGCCTCCAGATGTGCATCGGAAACTACTACTGGTCTTCCAGGGAACGATCAAAGCGTAGACTGTTTGAGACGTTACTCCCATGGAGGAAAGACCGCATGATGACTGTTGTATTCATTCCCGATGCAATTTCTGTGTTTCAACAACACTCTGATAGTGAACAGATTACAGAATGCCTCCAGTTGTGCATCGGAAACTACTACTGGTCTTCCAAGAAACGATCAAAGCTTAGACTGTTTGAGACATTACTCCCATGGAGGAAAGTGGTCATGGTGACGTTGTATTCAATCCCGATGCAATTTCTGTGTTTCATTAGCACTCGGATAGTCCACAGATTACAGAATGCCTCCAGATGTGCATCGGAAACCACTACTGGTCTTGAGGGAGCGATCAATGCGATGACAGTTTGAGACATTACTCCAATGTAGAAATGTACGCATGGTGCCTGTTGTATTCAATCCCGATGCAATTTCTACGTTTCATCAATACTTTGAAGGTCCACAGATTACAGAATGCCTCCATATGTGAATCGAAACTACTACTGGTCTTCCAGGGAACGATCAAAGCGTAGACTGTTTAAGACATTACTCCCATGGAGTAAAGTGCGGATGGTGACTGTTATATTCAATCCCGATGCAATTTCTGTGTTTCAACAACACTCTGATAGTCCACAGATTACAGAATGCCACCAGATGTGCATCGGAAACTACTACTGGTATTCCAGGGAACGATCAAAGCGTAGACTGTTTGAGACGTTACTCCCATGGAGGAAAGACCGCATGATGACTGTTATATTCAATCCCGATGCAATTTCTGTGTTTCAACAACACTCTGATAGTCCACAGATTACAGAATGCCTCCAGTTGTGCATCGGAAACTACTACTGGTCTTCCAAGGAACGATCAAAGCGTAGACTGTTTGAGACATTACTCCCATGGAGGAAAGTGCGCATGGTGTCTGTTGTATTCAATCCCGATGCAATTAAAGTGTTTCAACGACACTCTGATAGTCCACAGATTACAGAATGCCTCCAGTTGTGCATATGAAACTGCTACTGGTCTTACAGGGAGCGATCAAAGCGTAGACTGTTTGAGACATTACTCCTACATAGGAAAGTGCGGTGGTGACTGTTGTATTCAATCCCGATGCAATTTCTGTGTATCATCAGTACTCTGATGGTCCACAAATTACAGAATGCCTCCAGACGTGCATCGGAAACTACTACTGGTCCTCCAGGCAACGATCAAAGCGTAGACTTTTTGAGACATTACTCCTATGAATGAAAGTGAGCATGGTGAATGTTGTATTCAATCCCGATGCAATTTCGGTGTTTCAACAACACTCTGATAGTCCACAGATTACAGAATGCCTCCAGATGTGCATCGGAAACTACTACTAGTATTCCAGGGAACGATCAAAGCGTAAACTGTTTGAGACATTACTCCCATGGAGGAAGGTGCGCATGGTGACTGTTGAATTCAATCACGATGCAATTTCTGTGTATCATCAACACTATGATAGTCCACAGACTACAGAATGCTTCCAGATGTGCATCGGAAACTACTACTGGTCTTCCAGGGAACGATCAAAGCGTAGACTGTTTGAGACATTACTCCCAAGGAGGAAAGTGCGCATGGTGACTGTTGTATTCAATCCCGATGCAATTTCTGTTTTTCATCAACACTCTGATAGTCCACAGGTTACAGAATGCCTCCAGATGTGCATCGGAAACTACTACTGGTCTTCCAGGGAACGATCAAAACGTAAACTGTTTGAGACATTACTCCCATGGAAGAAAGTGCACATGGTGACTGTTGTATTCAATCCCGATGCAATTTCTGTGTTTCAACAACACTCTGATAGTCCACAGATTACAGAATGCCTCCAGATGTGCATCGGAAACTACTACTGGTCTTCCAGGGAACGATCAAAGCATAGAATGTTTGAGACATTACTCTCATGGGGGAAAGTGTGCATGATGACTGTTGTTTCAATCCCGATGCAATTTCTGTGTTTCATCAACACTTTGAAGGTCCACAGATTACAGTATGCCTCCAGATGTGCATCGGAATCATCTACTGGTCTTCCAGGGAACGATCAAAGCGTAGACTGTTGAAACTTTACTCCAATGGAGAAAAGTCCGAATGGTGACTGTTGTATTCAATCCCGAGGCAATTTCTGTGTTTCAACAACACTCTGATAGTAAACAGATAAAAGTGTGCCTCCAGATGTGCATCGGAAACTACTACTGGTCTTCCAGGGAACGATCAAAGCGTAGACTGTTGAGACATTACTCCCACGGAGGAAAGTGCGCATGGTGACTGTTGTATTCAATCCCGATGCAATTTCTGTGTTTCATCAACACTCTGATAGTCCACAGATTGCAGAATGCTTCCAGATGTGCATCGGAAACTACTACTGGTCTTCCAGGGAGCGATCAAAGCGTAGACTGTATGAGGCATTACTCCCATTGGGGAAAGTGCGCATGGTAACAGTTGTATTCAATCCCGATGCAACTTCTGTGTTCATCAACACTCTTATAGTCCACAGATTACAGAATGCCTCCTGATATGCATCGGAAACTACTACTAGTATTCCAGGGAACGATCAAAGCGTAAACTGTTTGAGACATTACTCCCATGGAGGAAGGTGCGCATGGTGACTGTTGAATTCAATCACGATGCAATTTCTGTGTATCATCAACACTATGATAGTCCACAGACTACAGAATGCTTCCAGATGTGCATCGGAAACTACTACTGCTCTTCCAGGGAACGATCAAAGCGTAGACTGTTTGAGACATTACTCCCAAGGAGGAAAGTGCGCATGGTGACTGTTGTATTCAATCCCGATGCAATTTCTGTTTTTCATCAACACTCTGATAGTCCACAGGTTACAGAATGCCTCCAGATGTGCATCGGAAACTACTACTGGTCTTCCAGGGAACGATCAAAACGTAAACTGTTTGAGACATTACTCCCATGGAAGAAAGTGCACATGGTGACTGTTGTATTCAATCCCGATGCAATTTCTGTGTTTCAACAACACTCTGATAGTCCACAGATTACAGAATGCCTCCAGATGTGTATCGGAAACTACTACTGGTCTTCCAGGGAACGATCAAAGCGTAGACTGTTTGAGACATTACTCCCATGGAGGAAAATGCGAATGGTGACTGTTGTATTCAATCCCGATGCAATTTCTGTGTTTCAGCAACACTCTGATAGTCCACAGATTACAGAATGACACCAGATGTGCATCGGAAACTACTACTGGTCTTACAGGGAACGATCAAAGCGTAGACTGTTGAGACATTACTCCAGTGGAGGAAAGTGCGCATGGTGACTGTTGTATTCAATCCCGATGCAATTTCTGTGTTTCATCAACACTCCGATAGTGCACAGATTACAGAATGATACCAGATGTGCATCGGAAAGAACTACTGGTCTTCCAGGGAACGATCAAAGCGTAGACTGTTTGAGAAATTACTCCCGTGGAGGAAAGTGCGCATGGTGACTGTTGTATTTAATCCCGATGCAATTTCTGTGTTTCATCAACATTCTGATAGTCCACAGATTACAGAATGCCTCCAGATGTGCATCGGAAACTACTACTGGTCATCCAGGGAACGATAAAGGCGTAGACTGTTTGAGACAATACTCTCATGGAGGAAAGTGCCATGGTGACTGTTGTATTCAATCCCGATGCAATTTCTGTGTTCCATCAACACTCGGTTAGTTTACAGGTTACAGAATGCCTCCAGATGTGCATCGGAAACTGCTACAGGTCTTCCAGGGAACGATCAAAGCGTAGACTGTTTCACACATTACTCCCATGGAGGAAAGTGCGCATGGTGACTGTTGTATTCAATCCCGATGCAATTTCTGTGTTTCATCAACACTTTGAAGGTCCACAGATTACAGTATGCCTCCAGATGTGCATCGGAATCATCTACTGGTCTTCCAGGGAACGATCAAAGCGTAGACTGTTGAAACTTTACTCCAATGGAGAAAAGTCCGAATGGTGACAGTTGTATTCAATCCCGAGGCAATTTCTGTGTTTCAACAACACTCTGATAGTAAACAGATAAAAGTGTGCCTCCAGATGTGCATCGGAAACTACTACTGGTCTTCCAGGGAACGATCAAAGCGTAGACTGTTGAGACATTACTCCCACGGAGGAAAGTGCGCATGGTGACTGTTGTATTCAATCCCGATGCAATTTCTGTGTTTCATCAACACTCTGATAGTCCACAGAATGCAGAATGCTTCCAGATGTGCATCGGAAACTACTACTGGTCTTCCAGGGAGCGATCAAAGCGTAGACTGTATGAGGCATTACTCCCATTGGGGAAAGTGCGCATGGTAACAGTTGTATTCAATCCCGATGCAACTTCTGTGTTCATCAACACTCTCATAGTCCACAGATTACAGAATGCCTCCTGATATGCATCGGAAACTACTACTAGTATTCCAGGGAACGATCAAAGCGTAAACTGTTTGAGACATTACTCCCATGGAGGAAGGTGCGCATGGTGACTGTTGAATTCAATCACGATGCAATTTCTGTGTATCATCAACACTATGATAGTCCACAGACTACAGAATGCTTCCAGATGTGCATCGGAAACTACTACTGCTCTTCCAGGGAACGATCAAAGCGTAGACTGTTTGAGACATTACTCCCAAGGAGGAAAGTGCGCATGGTGACTGTTGTATTCAATCCCGATGCAATTTCTGTTTTTCATCAACACTCTGATAGTCCACAGGTTACAGAATGCCTCCAGATGTGCATCGGAAACTACTACTGGTCTTCCAGGGAACGATCAAAACGTAAACTGTTTGAGACATTACTCCCATGGAAGAAAGTGCACATGGTGACTGTTGTATTCAATCCCGATGCAATTTCTGTGTTTCAACAACACTCTGATAGTCCACAGATTACAGAATGCCTCCAGATGTGCATCGGAAACTACTACTGGTCTTCCAGGGAACGATCAAAGCGTAGACTGTTTGAGACATTACTCCCATGGAGGAAAATGCGAATGGTGACTGTTGTATTCAATCCCGATGCAATTTCTGTGTTTCAGCAACACTCTGATAGTCCACAGATTACAGAATGACACCAGATGTGCATCGGAAACTACTACTGGTCTTACAGGGAACGATCAAAGCGTAGACTGTTGAGACATTACTCCAATGGAGGAAAGTGCGCATGGTGACTGTTGTATTCAATCCCGATGCAATTTCTGTGTTTCATCAACACTCCGATAGTGCACAGATTACAGAATGATACCAGATGTGCATCGGAAAGAACTACTGGTCTTCCAGGGAACGATCAAAGCGTAGACTGTTTGAGACATTACTCCCGTGGAGGAAAGTGCGCATGGTGACTGTTGTATTTAATCCCGATGCAATTTCTGTGTTTCATCAACACTCTGATAGTCCACAGATTACAGAATGCCTCCAGATGTGCATCGGAAACTACTACTGGTCATCCAGGGAACGATAAAGGCGTAGACTGTTTGAGACAATACTCTCATGGAGGAAAGTGCCATGGTGACTGTTGTATTCAATCCCGATGCAATTTCTGTGTTCCATCAACACTCAGTTAGTTTACAGGTTACAGAATGCCTCCAGATGTGCATCGGAAACTGCTACAGGTCTTACAGGGAACGATCAAAGCGTAGACTGTTTCACACATTACTCCCATGGAGGAAAGTGCGCATGGTGACTGTTGTATTCAATCCCGATGCAATTTCTGTGTTTCATTAACACTTTGAAGGTCCACAGATTACAGTATGCCTCCAGATGTGCATCGGAATCATCTACTGGTCTTCCAGGGAACGATCAAAGCGTAGACTGTTTGAGACATTACTCCCATGGAGGAAAGTGCGCATGGTGACTGTTGTATTCAGTCCCAATGCAATTTCTGTGTTTCAACAACACTCTGATAGTCCACAGATTACAGAATGCCTCCAGATGTGCGTCGGAAACTACTACTGGTTTTCCAGCGAACGATCAAAGCGTAGACTCTTTGAGACATTACTCCCAAGGAGGAAAGTGCGCATGGTGACTGTTGTATTCAATCCCGATGCAATTTCTGTGTTTCAACAACACTTTGAAGGTTCACAGGTTACAGAATGCCTCCATATGTGAATCGATACTACTACTGGTCTTCCAGGGAACGATCAAAGCGTAGACTGTTTAAGACATTACTCCCGTGGAGTAAAGTGCGGATGGTGACTGTTATATTCAATCCCGATGCAATTTCTGTGTTTCAACAACACTCTGATAGTCCACAGATTACAGATTGCCACCAGATGTCCATCGGAAACTACTACTGGTATTCCAGGGAACGATCAAAGCGTAGACTGTTTGAGACATTACTCCCATGGAGGAAAGTGGTCATGGTGATGTTGTATTCAATCCCAATGCAATTTCTGTGTTTCATTAGCACTCGGATAGTCCACAGATTACAGAATGCCTCCAGATGTGCATCGGAAACCACTACTGGTCTTGAGGGAGCGATCAATGCGATGACAGTTTGAGACATTACTCCAATGTAGAAATGTACGCATGGTGCCTGTTGTATTCAATCCCGATGCAATTTCTGCGTTTCATCAATACTTTGAAGGTCCACTGATTACAGAATGCCTCCATATGTGAATCGAAACTACTACTGGTCTTCCAGGGAACGATCAAAGCGTAGAATGTTTAAGACATTACTCCCATGGAGTAAAGTGTTGATGGTGACTGTTATATTCAATCCCGATGCAATTTCTGTGTTTCAACAACACTCTGATAGTCCACAGATTACAGAATGCCTCCAGTTGTGCATCGGAAACTACTACTGGTCTTCCAAGGAACGATCAAAGCGTAGACTGTTTGAGACATTACTCCCATGGAGGAAAGTGCGCATGGTGTCTGTTGTATTCAATCCCGATGCAATTAAAGTGTTTCAACGACACTCTGATAGTCCACAGATTTCAGAAGGCCTCCAGTTGTGTATATGAAACTGCTACTGGTCTTCCAGGGAGCGATCAAAGCGTAGACTGTTTGAGACATTACTCCTACGTAGGAAAGTGCGGTGGTGATTGTTGTATTCAATCCCGATGCAATTTCTGTGTTTCATCAATACTCTGATAGTCCACAAATTACAGAATGCCTCCAGATGTGCATCGGAAGCTACTACTGGTCCTCCAGGCAACGATCAAAGCGTAGACATTTTGAGACATTACTCCTATGGATGAAAGTAAGCATGGTGAATGTTGTATTCAATCCCGATGCAATTTCAGTGTTTCAACAACACTCTGATAGTCCACAGATTACAGAATGCCTCCAGATGTGCATCGGAAACTACTACTGGTCTTCCAGGGAACGATCAAAGCGTAGACTGTTTGAAACTTTACTCCAATGGAGAAAAGTCCGAATGGTGACTCTTGTATTCAATCCCAAGGCAATTTCTGTGTTTCAACAACACTCTGATAGTAAACAGATAAAAGTGTGCCTCCAGATGTGCATCGGAAACTACTACTGGTCTTCCAGGGAACGATCAAAGCGTAGACTGTTGAGACATTACTCCCATGGAGGAAAGTGCGCATGGTGACTGTTGTATTCAATCCCGATGCAATTTCTGTGTTTCATCAACACTCTGATAGTCCACAGATTACAGAATGCTTCCAGATGTGTATCGGAAACTACTACTGGTCATCCAGGGAGCGATCAAAGCGTAGACTGTTTGAGACATTACTCCCATGGAGGAAAATGCGAATGGTGACTGTTGTATTCAATCCCGATGCAATTTCTGTGTTTCATCAACACTCCGATAGTGCACAGATTACAGAATGATACCAGATGTGCATCGGAAAGAACTACTGGTCTTCCAGGGAACGATCAAAGCGTAGACTGTTTGAGACATTACTCCCGTGGAGGAAAGTGCGCATGGTGACTGTTGTATTCAATCCCGATGCAATTTCTGTGTTTCACCAACACTTTGAAGGTCCACAGATTACAGTATGCCTCCAGATGTGCATCGGAATCATCTACTGGTCTTCCAGGGAACGATCAAACCGTAGACTGTTTGAGACATTACTCCCATGGAGGAAAGTGCGCATGGTGACTGTTGTATTCAATCCCGATGCAATTTCTGTGTTTCAACAACACTCTGATAGTCCACAGAATACAGAATGCCTCCAGATGTGCATCGGAATCTACTACTGGTTTTCCAGCGAACGATCAAAGCGTAGACTCTTTTAGACATTACTCCCAAGGACGAAAGTGCGCATGGTGACTGTTGTATTCAATCCCGATGCAATTTCTGTGTTTCATCAACACTTTGAAGGTCCACAGATTACAGTATGCCTCCAGATGTGCATCGGAATCATCTACTGGTCTTCCAGGGAACGATCAAACCGTAGACAGTTTGAGACGTTACTTCCATGGAGGAAAGTCCTCATGATGACTGTTGTATTCATTCCCGATGCAATTTGTGTGTTTCAACAACACTCTGATAGTGAACAGATTACAGAATGCCTCCAGATGTGCATTGGAATCTACTACTGGTTTTCCAGCGAACGATCAAAGCTTAGACTCTTTGAGACATTACTCCCAAGGACGAAAGTGCGCATGGTGACTGTTGTATTCAATCCCGATGCAATTTCTGTGTTTCAACAACACTTTGAAGGTCCACAGATTACAGAATGCCTCCATAAGTGAATCGATACTACTACTGGTCTTCCAGGGAACGATCAAAGCGTAGACTGTTTGAGACATTATTCCCATGGAGGAAAGTGCGCATGGTGACTGTTGTATTCAGTCCCAATGCAATTTCTGTGTTTCAACAACACTCTGATAGTCCACAGGTTACAGAATGCCTCCAGATGTGCATCGGAAACCACTACTGGTCTTGAGAGAGCGATCAATGCGATGACAGTTTGAGACATTACTCCAATGTAGAAATGTACGCATGGTGCCTGTTGTATTCAATCCCGATGTTATTTCTGTGTTTCATTAGCACTCGGATAGTCCGCAGATTACAGAATGCCTCCAGATGTGCATCGGAATCTGCAACTGGTCTTCCAGGGAACGATCAAATCGTAGACTCTTCGAGACATTACTCCCAAGGAGGAAAGTGCGCATGGTGACTGTTGTATTCAATCCCGATGCAATTTCTGTGTTTCATCAACACTTTGAAGGTCCACAGATTACAGTATGCCTCCAGATGTGCATCGGAATCATCTACTGGTCTTCCAGGGAACGATCAAACCGTAGACAGTTTGAGACGTTACTTCCATGGAGGAAAGTCCTCATGATGACTGTTGTATTCATTCCCGATGCAATTAAAGTGTTTCAACGACACTCTGATAGTCCACAGATTACAGAATGCCTCCAGATGTGCATTGGAAACTACTACTGGTCTTCCACGGAGTGATCGAAGCGTAGACTGTATGAGGCATTACTCCCATTGGGGAAAGTGCGCATGATAATTGTTGTATTCAATCCCGATGCAACTTCTGTGTTAATCAACAGTCTCATAGTCCACAGATTACAGAATGCCTCCAGATGTGCATCGGAATCTAGTACTGGCCTTCCAGCGAACGATCAAAGCGTAGACTCTTCGAGACATTACTCCCAAGGAGGAAAGTGCGCATGGTGACTGTTGTATTCAATCCCGATGCAATTTCTGTGTTTCATCAACACTTTGAAGGTCCACAGATTACAGTATGCCTCCAGATGTGCATCGGAATCATCTACTGGTCTTCCAGGGAACGATCAAACCGTAGACAGTTTGAGACGTTACTTCCATGGAGGAAAGTCCTCATGATGACTGTTGTATTCATTCCCGATGCAATTTGTGTGTTTCAACAACACTCTGATAGTGAACAGATTACAGAATGCCTCCAGATGTGCATTGGAATCTACTACTGGTTTTCCAGCGAACGATCAAAGCGTAGACTCTTTGAGACATTACTCCCAAGGACGAAAGTGCGCATGGTGACTGTTGTATTCAATCCCGATGCAATTTCTGTGTTTCAACAACACTTTGAAGGTCCACAGATTACAGAATGCCTCCATAAGTGAATCGATACTACTACTGGTCTTCCAGGGAACGATCAAAGCGTAGACTGTTTGAGACATTACTCCCATGGAGGAAAGTGCGCATGGTGACTGTTGTATTCAGTCCCAATGCAATTTCTGTGTTTCAACAACACTCTGATAGTCCACAGATTACAGAATGCCTCCAGATGTGCATCGGAATCTACTACTGGTTTTCCAGCGAACGATCAAAGCGTAGACTCTTTGAGACATTACTCCCAAGGAGGAAAGTGCGCATGGTGACTGTTGTATTCAATCCCGATGCAATTTCTGTGTTTCAACAACACTTTGAAGGTCCACAGATTACAGAATGCCTCCATATGTGAATCGATACTACTACTGGTCTTCCAGGGAACGATCAAAGCGTAGACTGTTTAAGACATTACTCCCGTGGAGTAAAGTGCGGATGGTGACTGTTATATTCAATCCCGATGCAATTTCTGTGTTTCAACAACACTCTGATAGTCCACAGATTACAGATTGCCACCAGATGTCCATCGGAAACTACTACTGGTATTCCAGGGAACGATCAAAGCGTAGACTGTTTGAGACATTACTCCCATGGAGGAAAGTGGTCATGGTGATGTTGTATTCAATCCCAATGCAATTTCTGTGTTTCATTAGCACTCGGATAGTCCACAGATTACAGAATGCCTCCAGATGTGCATCGGAAACCACTACTGGTCTTGAGGGAGCGATCAATGCGATGACAGTTTGAGACATTACTCCAATGTAGAAATGTACGCATGGTGCCTGTTGTATTCAATCCCGATGCAATTTCTGTGTTTCATTAGCACTCGGATAGTCCGCAGATTACAGAATGCTTCCAGATGTGCATCGGAATCTGCAACTGGTCTTCCAGGGAACGATCAAATCGTAGACTGTTTGAGACATTACTCCCATTGAGGAAAGTGCGCATGGTGTCTTTTGTATTCAATCCCGATGCAATTAAAGTGTTTCAACGACACTCTGATAGTCCACAGGTTACAGAATGCCTCCAGATGTGCATCGGAAACTACTACTGGTCTTCCAGGGAACGATCAAAGCGTAGACTTTTTGAGACATTACTCCTATGGATGAAAGCGAGCATGGTGACTGTTGTATTCAATCCCGAGGCAATTTCTGTGTTTCAACAACACTCTGATAGTCAACAGACTACAGAATGCCTCCAGATGTGCATCGGAAACTTTAACTGGTCTTCCAGGGAACGATCAAAGCGTAGACTGTTTGAGACATTACTCCTATGTAGGAAAGTGCGCATGGTGACTGTTGTATTCAATCCCGATGCAATATATGTGTTTCATCAACACTCTGATAGTCCACAGGTTACAGAATGCCTCCAGATGTGCATCGGAAACTACTACTGGTCTTCCAGGGAACGATCAAATCGTAAACTGTTTGAGACATTACTCCCATGGAAGAAAGTGCACATGGTGACTGTTGTATTCAATCCCGATGCAATTTCTGTGTTTCAACCACACTCTGATAATCCACAGATTACAGAATGCCCCCAGATGTGCATCGGAATCTACTACTGGCCTTCCAGCGAACGATCAAAGCGTAGACTCTTCGAGACATTACTCCCAAGGAGGAAAGTGCGCATGGTGACTGTTGTATTCAATCCCGATGCAATTTCTGTGTTTCATCAACACTTTGAAGGTCCACAGATTACAGTATGCCTCCAGATGTGCATCGGAATCATCTACTGCTCTTCTAGGGAACGATCAATGCGTAGACTGTTTGAGACATTACTCCCATGGAGGAAAGTGCGCATGGTGACTGTTGTATTCAATCCCCATGCAATTTCTGTGTTTCATCAACACTTTGAAGGTCCACAGATTACAGAATGCCTCCATATGTGAATCGAAACTACTACTGGTCTTCCAGGGAACGTTCAAAGCGTAGACTGTTTGAAACTTTACTCCCATGGAGAAAAGTCCGAATGGTGACTGTTGTATTCAATCCCGAGGCAATTTCTGTGTTTCAACAACACTCTGATAGTAAACAGATAACAGAATGCCTCCAGATGAGCATCGGAAACTACTACTGGTCTTCCAGGGAACGATCAAAGCGTACACTGTTTCACACATTACTCCCATGGAGGAAAGTTCGCATGGTGACTGTTGTATTCAATCCCGATGCAATTAAAGTGTTTCAACGACACTCTGATAGTCCACAGATTACAGAATGCCTCCAGATGTGCATTGGAAACTACTACTGGTCTTCCAGGGAGTGATCAAAGCGTAGACTGTATGAGGCATTACTCCCATTGGGGAAAGTGCGCATGGTAATTGTTGTATTCAATCCCGATGCAACTTCTGTGTTCATCAACAGTCTCATAGACCACAGATTACAGAATGCCTCCAGATGTGCATCGGAATCTACTACTGGCCTTCCAGCGAACGATCAAAGCGTAGACTCTTCGAGACATTACTCCCAAGGAGGAAAGTGCGCATGGTGACTGTTGTATTCAATCCCGATGCAATTTCTGTGTTTCATCAACACTTTGAAGGTCCACAGATTACAGTATGCCTCCAGATGTGCATCGGAATCATCTACTGGTCTTCTAGGGAACAATCAAAGCGTAGACAGTTTGAGACATTACTCCCATGGAGTAAAGTGCGGATGGTGACTGTTATATTCAATCCCGATGCAATTTCTGTGTTTTAACAACACTCTGATATTCCACAGATTACAGAATGCTCCAGATGTGCATCGGAAACTACTACTGGTCTTCCAGGGAACGATCAAAGCGTAGACTGTTTGAGACATTACTCCCATGGAGGAAAATGCGAATGGTGACTGTTGTATTCAATCCCGATGCAATTTCTGTGTTTCATCAACACTCCGATAGTGCACAAATTACAGAATGATACCAGATGTGCATCGGAAAGAACTACTGGTCTTCCAGGGAACGATCAAAGCGTAGACTGTTTGAGACATTACTCCCGTGGAGGAAAGTGCGCATGGTGACTGTTGTATTCAATCCCGATGCAATTTCTGTGTTTCACCAACACTTTGAAGGTCCACAGATTACAGTATGCCTCCAGATGTGCATCGGAATCATCTACTGGTCTTCCAGGGAACGATCAAACCGTAGACTGTTTGAGACATTACTCCCATGGAGGAAAGTGCGCATGGTGACTGTTGTATTCAATCCCGATGCAATTTCTGTGTTTCAACAACACTCTGATAGTCCACAGAATACAGAATGCCTCCAGATGTGCATCGGAATCTACTACTGGTTTTCCAGCGAACGATCAAAGCGTAGACTCTTTTAGACATTACTCCCAAGGACGAAAGTGCGCATGGTGACTGTTGTATTCAATCCCGATGCAATTTCTGTGTTTCATCAACACTTTGAAGGTCCACAGATTACAGTATGCCTCCAGATGTGCATCGGAATCATCTACTGGTCTTCCAGGGAACGATCAAACCGTAGACAGTTTGAGACGTTACTTCCATGGAGGAAAGTCCTCATGATGACTGTTGTATTCATTCCCGATGCAATTTGTGTGTTTCAACAACACTCTGATAGTGAACAGATTACAGAATGCCTCCAGATGTGCATTGGAATCTACTACTGGTTTTCCAGCGAACGATCAAAGCTTAGACTCTTTGAGACATTACTCCCAAGGACGAAAGTGCGCATGGTGACTGTTGTATTCAATCCCGATGCAATTTCTGTGTTTCAACAACACTTTGAAGGTCCACAGATTACAGAATGCCTCCATAAGTGAATCGATACTACTACTGGTCTTCCAGGGAACGATCAAAGCGTAGACTGTTTGAGACATTATTCCCATGGAGGAAAGTGCGCATGGTGACTGTTGTATTCAGTCCCAATGCAATTTCTGTGTTTCAACAACACTCTGATAGTCCACAGGTTACAGAATGCCTCCAGATGTGCATCGGAAACCACTACTGGTCTTGAGAGAGCGATCAATGCGATGACAGTTTGAGACATTACTCCAATGTAGAAATGTACGCATGGTGCCTGTTGTATTCAATCCCGATGTTATTTCTGTGTTTCATTAGCACTCGGATAGTCCGCAGATTACAGAATGCCTCCAGATGTGCATCGGAATCTGCAACTGGTCTTCCAGGGAACGATCAAATCGTAGACTCTTCGAGACATTACTCCCAAGGAGGAAAGTGCGCATGGTGACTGTTGTATTCAATCCCGATGCAATTTCTGTGTTTCATCAACACTTTGAAGGTCCACAGATTACAGTATGCCTCCAGATGTGCATCGGAATCATCTACTGGTCTTCCAGGGAACGATCAAACCGTAGACAGTTTGAGACGTTACTTCCATGGAGGAAAGTCCTCATGATGACTGTTGTATTCATTCCCGATGCAATTAAAGTGTTTCAACGACACTCTGATAGTCCACAGATTACAGAATGCCTCCAGATGTGCATTGGAAACTACTACTGGTCTTCCACGGAGTGATCGAAGCGTAGACTGTATGAGGCATTACTCCCATTGGGGAAAGTGCGCATGATAATTGTTGTATTCAATCCCGATGCAACTTCTGTGTTAATCAACAGTCTCATAGTCCACAGATTACAGAATGCCTCCAGATGTGCATCGGAATCTACTACTGGCCTTCCAGCGAACGATCAAAGCGTAGACTCTTCGAGACATTACTCCCAAGGAGGAAAGTGCGCATGGTGACTGTTGTATTCAATCCCGATGCAATTTCTGTGTTTCATCAACACTTTGAAGGTCCACAGATTACAGTATGCCTCCAGATGTGCATCGGAATCATCTACTGGTCTTCCAGGGAACGATCAAACCGTAGACAGTTTGAGACGTTACTTCCATGGAGGAAAGTCCTCATGATGACTGTTGTATTCATTCCCGATGCAATTTGTGTGTTTCAACAACACTCTGATAGTGAACAGATTACAGAATGCCTCCAGATGTGCATTGGAATCTACTACTGGTTTTCCAGCGAACGATCAAAGCGTAGACTCTTTGAGACATTACTCCCAAGGACGAAAGTGCGCATGGTGACTGTTGTATTCAATCCCGATGCAATTTCTGTGTTTCAACAACACTTTGAAGGTCCACAGATTACAGAATGCCTCCATAAGTGAATCGATACTACTACTGGTCTTCCAGGGAACGATCAAAGCGTAGACTGTTTGAGACATTACTCCCATGGAGGAAAGTGCGCATGGTGACTGTTGTATTCAGTCCCAATGCAATTTCTGTGTTTCAACAACACTCTGATAGTCCACAGATTACAGAATGCCTCCAGATGTGCATCGGAATCTACTACTGGTTTTCCAGCGAACGATCAAAGCGTAGACTCTTTGAGACATTACTCCCAAGGAGGAAAGTGCGCATGGTGACTGTTGTATTCAATCCCGATGCAATTTCTGTGTTTCAACAACACTTTGAAGGTCCACAGATTACAGAATGCCTCCATATGTGAATCGATACTACTACTGGTCTTCCAGGGAACGATCAAAGCGTAGACTGTTTAAGACATTACTCCCGTGGAGTAAAGTGCGGATGGTGACTGTTATATTCAATCCCGATGCAATCTCTGTGTTTCAACAACACTCTGATAGTCCACAGATTACAGATTGCCACCAGATGTCCATCGGAAACTACTACTGGTATTCCAGGGAACGATCAAAGCGTAGACTGTTTGAGACATTACTCCCATGGAGGAAAGTGGTCATGGTGATGTTGTATTCAATCCCAATGCAATTTCTGTGTTTCATTAGCACTCGGATAGTCCACAGATTACAGAATGCCTCCAGATGTGCATCGGAAACCACTACTGGTCTTGAGGGAGCGATCAATGCGATGACAGTTTGAGACATTACTCCAATGTAGAAATGTACGCATGGTGCCTGTTGTATTCAATCCCGATGCAATTTCTGTGTTTCATTAGCACTCGGATAGTCCGCAGATTACAGAATGCTTCCAGATGTGCATCGGAATCTGCAACTGGTCTTCCAGGGAACGATCAAATCGTAGACTGTTTGAGACATTACTCCCATTGAGGAAAGTGCGCATGGTGTCTTTTGTATTCAATCCCGATGCAATTAAAGTGTTTCAACGACACTCTGATAGTCCACAGGTTACAGAATGCCTCCAGATGTGCATCGGAAACTACTACTGGTCTTCCAGGGAACGATCAAAGCGTAGACTTTTTGAGACATTACTCCTATGGATGAAAGCGAGCATGGTGACTGTTGTATTCAATCCCGAGGCAATTTCTGTGTTTCAACAACACTCTGATAGTCAACAGACTACAGAATGCCTCCAGATGTGCATCGGAAACTTTAACTGGTCTTCCAGGGAACGATCAAAGCGTAGACTGTTTGAGACATTACTCCTATGTAGGAAAGTGCGCATGGTGACTGTTGTATTCAATCCCGATGCAATATATGTGTTTCATCAACACTCTGATAGTCCACAGGTTACAGAATGCCTCCAGATGTGCATCGGAAACTACTACTGGTCTTCCAGGGAACGATCAAATCGTAAACTGTTTGAGACATTACTCCCATGGAAGAAAGTGCACATGGTGACTGTTGTATTCAATCCCGATGCAATTTCTGTGTTTCAACCACACTCTGATAATCCACAGATTACAGAATGCCCCCAGATGTGCATCGGAATCTACTACTGGCCTTCCAGCGAACGATCAAAGCGTAGACTCTTCGAGACATTACTCCCAAGGAGGAAAGTGCGCATGGTGACTGTTGTATTCAATCCCGATGCAATTTCTGTGTTTCATCAACACTTTGAAGGTCCACAGATTACAGTATGCCTCCAGATGTGCATCGGAATCATCTACTGGTCTTCTAGGGAACGATCAATGCGTAGACTGTTTGAGACATTACTCCCATGGAGGAAAGTGCGCATGGTGACTGTTGTATTCAATCCCCATGCAATTTCTGTGTTTCATCAACACTTTGAAGGTCCACAGATTACAGAATGCCTCCATATGTGAATCGAAACTACTACTGGTCTTCCAGGGAACGTTCAAAGCGTAGACTGTTTGAAACTTTACTCCCATGGAGAAAAGTCCGAATGGTGACTGTTGTATTCAATCCCGAGGCAATTTCTGTGTTTCAACAACACTCTGATAGTAAACAGATAACAGAATGCCTCCAGATGAGCATCGGAAACTACTACTGGTCTTCCAGGGAACGATCAAAGCGTACACTGTTTCACACATTACTCCCATGGAGGAAAGTTCGCATGGTGACTGTTGTATTCAATCCCGATGCAATTAAAGTGTTTCAACGACACTCTGATAGTCCACAGATTACAGAATGCCTCCAGATGTGCATCGGAATCATCTACTGGTCTTCCAGGGAACGATCAAACCGTAGACAGTTTGAGACGTTACTTCCATGGAGGAAAGTCCTCATGATGACTGTTGTATTCATTCCCGATGCAATTAAAGTGTTTCAACGACACTCTGATAGTCCACAGATTACAGAATGCCTCCAGATGTGCATTGGAAACTACTACTGGTCTTCCACGGAGTGATCGAAGCGTAGACTGTATGAGGCATTACTCCCATTGGGGAAAGTGCGCATGATAATTGTTGTATTCAATCCCGATGCAACTTCTGTGTTAATCAACAGTCTCATAGTCCACAGATTACAGAATGCCTCCAGATGTGCATCGGAATCTACTACTGGCCTTCCAGCGAACGATCAAAGCGTAGACTCTTCGAGACATTACTCCCAAGGAGGAAAGTGCGCATGGTGACTGTTGTATTCAATCCCGATGCAATTTCTGTGTTTCATCAACACTTTGAAGGTCCACAGATTACAGTATGCCTCCAGATGTGCATCGGAATCATCTACTGGTCTTCCAGGGAACGATCAAACCGTAGACAGTTTGAGACGTTACTTCCATGGAGGAAAGTCCTCATGATGACTGTTGTATTCATTCCCGATGCAATTTGTGTGTTTCAACAACACTCTGATAGTGAACAGATTACAGAATGCCTCCAGATGTGCATTGGAATCTACTACTGGTTTTCCAGCGAACGATCAAAGCGTAGACTCTTTGAGACATTACTCCCAAGGACGAAAGTGCGCATGGTGACTGTTGTATTCAATCCCGATGCAATTTCTGTGTTTCAACAACACTTTGAAGGTCCACAGATTACAGAATGCCTCCATAAGTGAATCGATACTACTACTGGTCTTCCAGGGAACGATCAAAGCGTAGACTGTTTGAGACATTACTCCCATGGAGGAAAGTGCGCATGGTGACTGTTGTATTCAGTCCCAATGCAATTTCTGTGTTTCAACAACACTCTGATAGTCCACAGATTACAGAATGCCTCCAGATGTGCATCGGAATCTACTACTGGTTTTCCAGCGAACGATCAAAGCGTAGACTCTTTGAGACATTACTCCCAAGGAGGAAAGTGCGCATGGTGACTGTTGTATTCAATCCCGATGCAATTTCTGTGTTTCAACAACACTTTGAAGGTCCACAGATTACAGAATGCCTCCATATGTGAATCGATACTACTACTGGTCTTCCAGGGAACGATCAAAGCGTAGACTGTTTAAGACATTACTCCCGTGGAGTAAAGTGCGGATGGTGACTGTTATATTCAATCCCGATGCAATTTCTGTGTTTCAACAACACTCTGATAGTCCACAGATTACAGATTGCCACCAGATGTCCATCGGAAACTACTACTGGTATTCCAGGGAACGATCAAAGCGTAGACTGTTTGAGACATTACTCCCATGGAGGAAAGTGGTCATGGTGATGTTGTATTCAATCCCAATGCAATTTCTGTGTTTCATTAGCACTCGGATAGTCCACAGATTACAGAATGCCTCCAGATGTGCATCGGAAACCACTACTGGTCTTGAGGGAGCGATCAATGCGATGACAGTTTGAGACATTACTCCAATGTAGAAATGTACGCATGGTGCCTGTTGTATTCAATCCCGATGCAATTTCTGTGTTTCATTAGCACTCGGATAGTCCGCAGATTACAGAATGCTTCCAGATGTGCATCGGAATCTGCAACTGGTCTTCCAGGGAACGATCAAATCGTAGACTGTTTGAGACATTACTCCCATTGAGGAAAGTGCGCATGGTGTCTTTTGTATTCAATCCCGATGCAATTAAAGTGTTTCAACGACACTCTGATAGTCCACAGGTTACAGAATGCCTCCAGATGTGCATCGGAAACTACTACTGGTCTTCCAGGGAACGATCAAAGCGTAGACTTTTTGAGACATTACTCCTATGGATGAAAGCGAGCATGGTGACTGTTGTATTCAATCCCGAGGCAATTTCTGTGTTTCAACAACACTCTGATAGTCAACAGACTACAGAATGCCTCCAGATGTGCATCGGAAACTTTAACTGGTCTTCCAGGGAACGATCAAAGCGTAGACTGTTTGAGACATTACTCCTATGTAGGAAAGTGCGCATGGTGACTGTTGTATTCAATCCCGATGCAATATATGTGTTTCATCAACACTCTGATAGTCCACAGGTTACAGAATGCCTCCAGATGTGCATCGGAAACTACTACTGGTCTTCCAGGGAACGATCAAATCGTAAACTGTTTGAGACATTACTCCCATGGAAGAAAGTGCACATGGTGACTGTTGTATTCAATCCCGATGCAATTTCTGTGTTTCAACCACACTCTGATAATCCACAGATTACAGAATGCCCCCAGATGTGCATCGGAATCTACTACTGGCCTTCCAGCGAACGATCAAAGCGTAGACTCTTCGAGACATTACTCCCAAGGAGGAAAGTGCGCATGGTGACTGTTGTATTCAATCCCGATGCAATTTCTGTGTTTCATCAACACTTTGAAGGTCCACAGATTACAGTATGCCTCCAGATGTGCATCGGAATCATCTACTGGTCTTCTAGGGAACGATCAATGCGTAGACTGTTTGAGACATTACTCCCATGGAGGAAAGTGCGCATGGTGACTGTTGTATTCAATCCCCATGCAATTTCTGTGTTTCATCAACACTTTGAAGGTCCACAGATTACAGAATGCCTCCATATGTGAATCGAAACTACTACTGGTCTTCCAGGGAACGTTCAAAGCGTAGACTGTTTGAAACTTTACTCCCATGGAGAAAAGTCCGAATGGTGACTGTTGTATTCAATCCCGAGGCAATTTCTGTGTTTCAACAACACTCTGATAGTAAACAGATAACAGAATGCCTCCAGATGAGCATCGGAAACTACTACTGGTCTTCCAGGGAACGATCAAAGCGTACACTGTTTCACACATTACTCCCATGGAGGAAAGTTCGCATGGTGACTGTTGTATTCAATCCCGATGCAATTAAAGTGTTTCAACGACACTCTGATAGTCCACAGATTACAGAATGCCTCCAGATGTGCATTGGAAACTACTACTGGTCTTCCAGGGAGTGATCAAAGCGTAGACTGTATGAGGCATTACTCCCATTGGGGAAAGTGCGCATGGTAATTGTTGTATTCAATCCCGATGCAACTTCTGTGTTCATCAACAGTCTCATAGACCACAGATTACAGAATGCCTCCAGATGTGCATCGGAATCTACTACTGGCCTTCCAGCGAACGATCAAAGCGTAGACTCTTCGAGACATTACTCCCAAGGAGGAAAGTGCGCATGGTGACTGTTGTATTCAATCCCGATGCAATTTCTGTGTTTCATCAACACTATGAAGGTCCACAGATTACAGTATGCCTCCAGATGTGCATCGGAATCATCTACTGGTCTTCTAGGGAACAATCAAAGCGTAGACAGTTTGAGACATTACTCCCATGGAGTAAAGTGCGGATGGTGACTGTTATATTCAATCCCGATGCAATTTCTGTGTTTTAACAACACTCTGATATTCCACAGATTACAGAATGCTCCAGATGTGCATCGGAAACTACTACTGGTCTTCCAGGGAACGATCAAAGCGTAGACTGTTTGAGACATTACTCCCATGGAGGAAAATGCGAATGGTGACTGTTGTATTCAATCCCGATGCAATTTCTGTGTTTCATCAACACTCCGATAGTGCACAGATTACAGATTGATACCAGATGTGCATCGGAAAGAACTACTGGTCTTCCAGGGAACGATCAAAGCGTAGACTGTTTGAGACATTACTCCCGTGGAGGAAAGTGCGCATGGTGACTGTTGTATTCAATCCCGATGCAATTTCTGTGTTTCACCAACACTTTGAAGGTCCACAGATTACAGTATGCCTCCAGATGTGCATCGGAATCATCTACTGGTCTTCCAGGGAACGATCAAACCGTAGACTGTTTGAGACATTACTCCCATGGAGGAAAGTGCGCATGGTGACTGTTGTATTCAATCCCGATGCAATTTCTGTGTTTCAACAACACTCTGATAGTCCACAGAATACAGAATGCCTCCAGATGTGCATCGGAATCTACTACTGGTTTTCCAGCGAACGATCAAAGCGTAGACTCTTTTAGACATTACTCCCAAGGACGAAAGTGCGCATGGTGACTGTTGTATTCAATCCCGATGCAATTTCTGTGTTTCATCAACACTTTGAAGGTCCACAGATTACAGTATGCCTCCAGATGTGCATCGGAATCATCTACTGGTCTTCCAGGGAACGATCAAACCGTAGACAGTTTGAGACGTTACTTCCATGGAGGAAAGTCCTCATGATGACTGTTGTATTCATTCCCGATGCAATTTGTGTGTTTCAACAACACTCTGATAGTGAACAGATTACAGAATGCCTCCAGATGTGCATTGGAATCTACTACTGGTTTTCCAGCGAACGATCAAAGCTTAGACTCTTTGAGACATTACTCCCAAGGACGAAAGTGCGCATGGTGACTGTTGTATTCAATCCCGATGCAATTTCTGTGTTTCAACAACACTTTGAAGGTCCACAGATTACAGAATGCCTCCATAAGTGAATCGATACTACTACTGGTCTTCCAGGGAACGATCAAAGCGTAGACTGTTTGAGACATTATTCCCATGGAGGAAAGTGCGCATGGTGACTGTTGTATTCAGTCCCAATGCAATTTCTGTGTTTCAACAACACTCTGATAGTCCACAGGTTACAGAATGCCTCCAGATGTGCATCGGAAACCACTACTGGTCTTGAGAGAGCGATCAATGCGATGACAGTTTGAGACATTACTCCAATGTAGAAATGTACGCATGGTGCCTGTTGTATTCAATCCCGATGTTATTTCTGTGTTTCATTAGCACTCGGATAGTCCGCAGATTACAGAATGCCTCCAGATGTGCATCGGAATCTGCAACTGGTCTTCCAGGGAACGATCAAATCGTAGACTCTTCGAGACATTACTCCCAAGGAGGAAAGTGCGCATGGTGACTGTTGTATTCAATCCCGATGCAATTTCTGTGTTTCATCAACACTTTGAAGGTCCACAGATTACAGTATGCCTCCAGATGTGCATCGGAATCATCTACTGGTCTTCCAGGGAACGATCAAACCGTAGACAGTTTGAGACGTTACTTCCATGGAGGAAAGTCCTCATGATGACTGTTGTATTCATTCCCGATGCAATTAAAGTGTTTCAACGACACTCTGATAGTCCACAGATTACAGAATGCCTCCAGATGTGCATTGGAAACTACTACTGGTCTTCCACGGAGTGATCGAAGCGTAGACTGTATGAGGCATTACTCCCATTGGGGAAAGTGCGCATGATAATTGTTGTATTCAATCCCGATGCAACTTCTGTGTTAATCAACAGTCTCATAGTCCACAGATTACAGAATGCCTCCAGATGTGCATCGGAATCTACTACTGGCCTTCCAGCGAACGATCAAAGCGTAGACTCTTCGAGACATTACTCCCAAGGAGGAAAGTGCGCATGGTGACTGTTGTATTCAATCCCGATGCAATTTCTGTGTTTCATCAACACTTTGAAGGTCCACAGATTACAGTATGCCTCCAGATGTGCATCGGAATCATCTACTGGTCTTCCAGGGAACGATCAAACCGTAGACAGTTTGAGACGTTACTTCCATGGAGGAAAGTCCTCATGATGACTGTTGTATTCATTCCCGATGCAATTTGTGTGTTTCAACAACACTCTGATAGTGAACAGATTACAGAATGCCTCCAGATGTGCATTGGAATCTACTACTGGTTTTCCAGCGAACGATCAAAGCGTAGACTCTTTGAGACATTACTCCCAAGGACGAAAGTGCGCATGGTGACTGTTGTATTCAATCCCGATGCAATTTCTGTGTTTCAACAACACTTTGAAGGTCCACAGATTACAGAATGCCTCCATAAGTGAATCGATACTACTACTGGTCTTCCAGGGAACGATCAAAGCGTAGACTGTTTGAGACATTACTCCCATGGAGGAAAGTGCGCATGGTGACTGTTGTATTCAGTCCCAATGCAATTTCTGTGTTTCAACAACACTCTGATAGTCCACAGATTACAGAATGCCTCCAGATGTGCATCGGAATCTACTACTGGTTTTCCAGCGAACGATCAAAGCGTAGACTCTTTGAGACATTACTCCCAAGGAGGAAAGTGCGCATGGTGACTGTTGTATTCAATCCCGATGCAATTTCTGTGTTTCAACAACACTTTGAAGGTCCACAGATTACAGAATGCCTCCATATGTGAATCGATACTACTACTGGTCTTCCAGGGAACGATCAAAGCGTAGACTGTTTAAGACATTACTCCCGTGGAGTAAAGTGCGGATGGTGACTGTTATATTCAATCCCGATGCAATTTCTGTGTTTCAACAACACTCTGATAGTCCACAGATTACAGATTGCCACCAGATGTCCATCGGAAACTACTACTGGTATTCCAGGGAACGATCAAAGCGTAGACTGTTTGAGACATTACTCCCATGGAGGAAAGTGGTCATGGTGATGTTGTATTCAATCCCAATGCAATTTCTGTGTTTCATTAGCACTCGGATAGTCCACAGATTACAGAATGCCTCCAGATGTGCATCGGAAACCACTACTGGTCTTGAGGGAGCGATCAATGCGATGACAGTTTGAGACATTACTCCAATGTAGAAATGTACGCATGGTGCCTGTTGTATTCAATCCCGATGCAATTTCTGTGTTTCATTAGCACTCGGATAGTCCGCAGATTACAGAATGCTTCCAGATGTGCATCGGAATCTGCAACTGGTCTTCCAGGGAACGATCAAATCGTAGACTGTTTGAGACATTACTCCCATTGAGGAAAGTGCGCATGGTGTCTTTTGTATTCAATCCCGATGCAATTAAAGTGTTTCAACGACACTCTGATAGTCCACAGGTTACAGAATGCCTCCAGATGTGCATCGGAAACTACTACTGGTCTTCCAGGGAACGATCAAAGCGTAGACTTTTTGAGACATTACTCCTATGGATGAAACCGAGCATGGTGACTGTTGTATTCAATCCCGAGGCAATTTCTGTGTTTCAACAACACTCTGATAGTCAACAGACTACAGAATGCCTCCAGATGTGCATCGGAAACTTTAACTGGTCTTCCAGGGAACGATCAAAGCGTAGACTGTTTGAGACATTACTCCTATGTAGGAAAGTGCGCATGGTGACTGTTGTATTCAATCCCGATGCAATATATGTGTTTCATCAACACTCTGATAGTCCACAGGTTACAGAATGCCTCCAGATGTGCATCGGAAACTACTACTGGTCTTCCAGGGAACGATCAAATCGTAAACTGTTTGAGACATTACTCCCATGGAAGAAAGTGCACATGGTGACTGTTGTATTCAATCCCGATGCAATTTCTGTGTTTCAACCACACTCTGATAATCCACAGATTACAGAATGCCCCCAGATGTGCATCGGAATCTACTACTGGCCTTCCAGCGAACGATCAAAGCGTAGACTCTTCGAGACATTACTCCCAAGGAGGAAAGTGCGCATGGTGACTGTTGTATTCAATCCCGATGCAATTTCTGTGTTTCATCAACACTTTGAAGGTCCACAGATTACAGTATGCCTCCAGATGTGCATCGGAATCATCTACTGGTCTTCTAGGGAACGATCAATGCGTAGACTGTTTGAGACATTACTCCCATGGAGGAAAGTGCGCATGGTGACTGTTGTATTCAATCCCCATGCAATTTCTGTGTTTCATCAACACTTTGAAGGTCCACAGATTACAGAATGCCTCCATATGTGAATCGAAACTACTACTGGTCTTCCAGGGAACGTTCAAAGCGTAGACTGTTTGAAACTTTACTCCCATGGAGAAAAGTCCGAATGGTGACTGTTGTATTCAATCCCGAGGCAATTTCTGTGTTTCAACAACACTCTGATAGTAAACAGATAACAGAATGCCTCCAGATGAGCATCGGAAACTACTACTGGTCTTCCAGGGAACGATCAAAGCGTACACTGTTTCACACATTACTCCCATGGAGGAAAGTTCGCATGGTGACTGTTGTATTCAATCCCGATGCAATTAAAGTGTTTCAACGACACTCTGATAGTCCACAGATTACAGAATGCCTCCAGATGTGCATTGGAAACTACTACTGGTCTTCCAGGGAGTGATCAAAGCGTAGACTGTATGAGGCATTACTCCCATTGGGGAAAGTGCGCATGGTAATTGTTGTATTCAATCCCGATGCAACTTCTGTGTTCATCAACAGTCTCATAGACCACAGATTACAGAATGCCTCCAGATGTGCATCGGAATCTACTACTGGCCTTCCAGCGAACGATCAAAGCGTAGACTCTTCGAGACATTACTCCCAAGGAGGAAAGTGCGCATGGTGACTGTTGTATTCAATCCCGATGCAATTTCTGTGTTTCATCAACACTTTGAAGGTCCACAGATTACAGTATGCCTCCAGATGTGCATCGGAATCATCTACTGGTCTTCTAGGGAACAATCAAAGCGTAGACAGTTTGAGACATTACTCCCATGGAGTAAAGTGCGGATGGTGACTGTTATATTCAATCCCGATGCAATTTCTGTGTTTTAACAACACTCTGATATTCCACAGATTACAGAATGCTCCAGATGTGCATCGGAAACTACTACTGGTCTTCCAGGGAACGATCAAAGCGTAGACTGTTTGAGACATTACTCCCATGGAGGAAAATGCGAATGGTGACTTGTATTCAATCCCGATGCAATTTCTGTGTTTAAGCAACACTCTGATAGTCCACAGCTTACAGAATGCCACCAGATGTGCATCGGAAACTACTACTGGTCTTACAGGGACCGATCAAAGCGTAGACTGTTGAGAGATTACTCCAGTGGAGGAAAGTGCGCATGGTGACTGTTGTATTCAATCCCGATGCAATTTCTGTGTTTCATCAACACTCTGATAGTGCACAGATTACAGAATGATACCAGATGTGCATCGGAAAGAACTACTGGTCTTCCAGGGAACGATCAAAGCGTAGACTGTTTGAGACATTACTCCCGTGGAGGAAAGTGCGCATGGTGACTGTTGTATTCAATCCCGATGCAATTTCTGTGTTTCATCAACACTCTGATAGTACACAGATTACAGAATGCCTCCAGATGTGCATCGGAAACTACTACTGGTCTTCCAGGGAACGATAAAAGCGTAGACTGTTTGAGACATTACACTCATGGAGGAAAGTGCCATGGTGACTGTTGTATTCAATCACGATGCAATTTCTGTGTTTCTTTAACCCTTTGAAGGTCCACTGATTACAGAATGCCTCCAGATGTGCATCGGAAACTACTACTGGTCTTCGAGGAAACGATCAAAGCATAGACTGTTTGAGACATTACTCGCATTGGAAGAAAGTGCGCATGGTGACTGTTGTATTCAATCCCGATGCAATTTCTGTGTTTCATCAACACTCAATTAGTCCACAGATTACAGAATGCCTCCAGATGTGCATCCGAAACTACTACTGGTCTTCCAGGGAACGATCAAAGCGTAGACTGTTTGAGACATTTCTCGCATGGAGGAAAGTGCGCATGGTGACTGTTGTATTCAAACCCGATGCAATTTCTGTCTTTTATCAACACCCGGATAGACCACAGATTACAGTATACCTCCAGATGTGCATCGGAAACTACTACTGGTCTTCCAAGGAACGATCAAAGCTTAGACCGTTTGAGACTTTACTCCCATGGAGAAAAGTGGTCATGGTGATGTTGTATTCAATCCCGATGCAATTTCTGTGTTTCATTAGCACTCGGATAGTCCACAGATTACAGAATGCCTCGAGATGTGCATCGGAAACCACTACTGGTGTTGAGGGAGCGATCAAAGCATAGACTGTTTGAGACGTTACTCCCATGGAGGAAAGTGCGCAAGGTGTCTGTTGTATTCAATCCCGATGCAATTAAAGTGTTTCAACGACACTCTGATAGTCCACAGATTACAGAATGCCTCCAGATGTGCATCGGAAACTACTACTGGTCTTCCAGGGAACGATCAAAGCGTAGACTGTTTGAGACATTACTCCCATGGAAGAAAGTCCGCATGGTGACTGTTGTATTAATTCCCGGAGCAATTTCTGAGATCATCAACACTCCGATAGTCCACAGATTACAGAATGCAACCAGATGTGCATCGGATTCTACTACTGGTCTTCCAGGGAGAGATCAAAGCGTAAACTGTTTCAGACATTACTCCCATGGAGGAAAGTGCGCATTATGACTGTTGAATTCAATTACGACGCAATTTCGGTGTTTCATCAATACTCTGATAGTCCACAGATTACAGAATGCTTCCAGTTGTGCATATGAAACTGCTACTGGTCTTCCAGGGAGCGATCAAAGCGTAGACTGTTTGAGACATTACTCCTACGTAGGAAAGTGGGGTGGTGACTGTTGTATTCAATCCCGATGCAATTTCTGTGTTTCATCAACACTCTGATAGTCCACAAATTACAGAATGAATCCTGACGTTCATCGGAAACTACTACTGGTCTTACAGGGAACGATCAAAGCGTAGACTTTTTGAGACATTACTCCCATGGATGAAAGTGCGCATGGTGACTGTTGTATTCAATCCCGATGCAATTTCAGTGTTTCAACAACACTCTGATAGTCCACAGATTACAGAATGCCTCCAGATGTGCATCGGAAACTACTACTGGTCTTCCAGGGAACGATCAAAGCGTAGACTGTTTGAAACTTTGCTCCCATGGAGAAAAGTCCGAATGGTGACTGTTGTATTCAATCCCGAGGCTATTTCTGTGTTTCAACAACACTCTGATAGTAAACAGATAACAGAATGCCTCCAGATGTGCATCGGAAACTACTACTGGTCTTCCAGGGAACGATCAAAGCGTAGACTGTTGAGACATTTCTCCCACGGAGGAAAATGCGCATGGTGACTGTTGTATTCAATCCCGATGCAATATCTGTGTTTCATCAACACACTGATAGTCCACAGATTACAGAATGCCTCCAGATGTGCATCGGAAACTACTACTGGTCTTCCAGGGAGCGATCAAAGCGTAGACTGTTTGAGGCATTACTCCCATTGGGGAAAGTGCGCATGGTAACTGTTGTATTCAATCCCGATGCAACTTCTGAGTTCATCAACACTCTGATAGTCCACAGATTACAGAATGCCTCCTGATGTGCATCGGAAACTACTACTGGTATTCCAGGGAACGATCAAAGCGTAAACTGTTTGAGACATTACTCCCATGGAAGAAAGTGCACATGGTGACTGTTGTATTCAATCCCGATGCAATTTCTGTGTTTCATCAACACTTTGAAGGTCCACAGATTACAGTATGCCTCCAGATGTGCATCGGAATCATCTACTGGTCTTCCAGGGAACGATCAAACCGTAGACAGTTTGAGACGTTACTTCCATGGAGGAAAGTCCTCATGATGACTGTTGTATTCATTCCCGATGCAATTAAAGTGTTTCAACGACACTCTGATAGTCCACAGATTACAGAATGCCTCCAGATGTGCATTGGAAACTACTACTGGTCTTCCACGGAGTGATCGAAGCGTAGACTGTATGAGGCATTACTCCCATTGGGGAAAGTGCGCATGATAATTGTTGTATTCAATCCCGATGCAACTTCTGTGTTCATCAACAGTCTCATAGTCCACAGATTACAGAATGCCTCCAGATGTGCATCGGAATCTACTACTGGCCTTCCAGCGAACGATCAAAGCGTAGACTCTTCGAGACATTACTCCCAAGGAGGAAAGTGCGCATGGTGACTGTTGTATTCAATCCCGATGCAATTTCTGTGTTTCATCAACACTTTGAAGGTCCACAGATTACAGTATGCCTCCAGATGTGCATCGGAATCATCTACTGGTCTTCCAGGGAACGATCAAACCGTAGACAGTTTGAGACGTTACTTCCATGGAGGAAAGTCCTCATGATGACTGTTGTATTCATTCCCGATGCAATTTGTGTGTTTCAACAACACTCTGATAGTGAACAGATTACAGAATGCCTCCAGATGTGCATTGGAATCTACTACTGGTTTTCCAGCGAACGATCAAAGCGTAGACTCTTTGAGACATTACTCCCAAGGACGAAAGTGCGCATGGTGACTGTTGTATTCAATCCCGATGCAATTTCTGTGTTTCAACAACACTTTGAAGGTCCACAGATTACAGAATGCCTCCATAAGTGAATCGATACTACTACTGGTCTTCCAGGGAACGATCAAAGCGTAGACTGTTTGAGACATTACTCCCATGGAGGAAAGTGCGCATGGTGACTGTTGTATTCAGTCCCAATGCAATTTCTGTGTTTCAACAACACTCTGATAGTCCACAGATTACAGAATGCCTCCAGATGTGCATCGGAATCTACTACTGGTTTTCCAGCGAACGATCAAAGCGTAGACTCTTTGAGACATTACTCCCAAGGAGGAAAGTGCGCATGGTGACTGTTGTATTCAATCCCGATGCAATTTCTGTGTTTCAACAACACTTTGAAGGTCCACAGATTACAGAATGCCTCCATATGTGAATCGATACTACTACTGGTCTTCCAGGGAACGATCAAAGCGTAGACTGTTTAAGACATTACTCCCGTGGAGTAAAGTGCGGATGGTGACTGTTA
Organism: Schistocerca gregaria; assembly: GCF_023897955.1. Lineage (NCBI taxonomy): Eukaryota > Metazoa > Arthropoda > Insecta > Orthoptera > Acrididae > Schistocerca > Schistocerca gregaria. Next base: position 18,788,356 of record NC_064925.1, read on the forward strand.
TATTCAATCCCGATGCAATTTCTGTGTTTCAACAACACTCTGATAGTCCACAGATTACAGATTGCCACCAGATGTCCATCGGAAACTACTACTGGTATTCCAGGGAACGATCAAAGCGTAGACTGTTTGAGACATTACTCCCATGGAGGAAAGTGGTCATGGTGATGTTGTATTCAATCCCAATGCAATTTCTGTGTTTCATTAGCACTCGGATAGTCCACAGATTACAGAATGCCTCCAGATGTGCATCGGAAACCACTACTGGTCTTGAGGGAGCGATCAATGCGATGACAGTTTGAGACATTACTCCAATGTAGAAATGTACGCATGGTGCCTGTTGTATTCAATCCCGATGCAATTTCTGTGTTTCATTAGCACTCGGATAGTCCGCAGATTACAGAATGCTTCCAGATGTGCATCGGAATCTGCAACTGGTCTTCCAGGGAACGATCAAATCGTAGACTGTTTGAGACATTACTCCCATTGAGGAAAGTGCGCATGGTGTCTTTTGTATTCAATCCCGATGCAATTAAAGTGTTTCAACGACACTCTGATAGTCCACAGGTTACAGAATGCCTCCAGATGTGCATCGGAAACTACTACTGGTCTTCCAGGGAACGATCAAAGCGTAGACTTTTTGAGACATTACTCCTATGGATGAAAGCGAGCATGGTGACTGTTGTATTCAATCCCGAGGCAATTTCTGTGTTTCAACAACACTCTGATAGTCAACAGACTACAGAATGCCTCCAGATGTGCATCGGAAACTTTAACTGGTCTTCCAGGGAACGATCAAAGCGTAGACTGTTTGAGACATTACTCCTATGTAGGAAAGTGCGCATGGTGACTGTTGTATTCAATCCCGATGCAATATATGTGTTTCATCAACACTCTGATAGTCCACAGGTTACAGAATGCCTCCAGATGTGCATCGGAAACTACTACTGGTCTTCCAGGGAACGATCAAATCGTAAACTGTTTGAGACATTACTCCCATGGAAGAAAGTGCACATGGTGACTGTTGTATTCAATCCCGATGCAATTTCTGTGTTTCAACCACACTCTGATAATCCACAGATTACAGAATGCCCCCAGATGTGCATCGGAATCTACTACTGGCCTTCCAGCGAACGATCAAAGCGTAGACTCTTCGAGACATTACTCCCAAGGAGGAAAGTGCGCATGGTGACTGTTGTATTCAATCCCGATGCAATTTCTGTGTTTCATCAACACTTTGAAGGTCCACTGATTACAGTATGCCTCCAGATGTGCATCGGAATCATCTACTGGTCTTCTAGGGAACGATCAATGCGTAGACTGTTTGAGACATTACTCCCATGGAGGAAAGTGCGCATGGTGACTGTTGTATTCAATCCCCATGCTATTTCTGTGTTTCATCAACACTTTGAAGGTCCACAGATTACAGAATGCCTCCATATGTGAATCGAAACTACTACTGGTCTTCCAGGGAACGTTCAAAGCGTAGACTGTTTGAAACTTTACTCCCATGGAGAAAAGTCCGAATGGTGACTGTTGTATTCAATCCCGAGGCAATTTCTGTGTTTCAACAACACTCTGATAGTAAACAGATAACAGAATGCCTCCAGATGAGCATCGGAAACTACTACTGGTCTTCCAGGGAACGATCAAAGCGTACACTGTTTCACACATTACTCCCATGGAGGAAAGTTCGCATGGTGACTGTTGTATTCAATCCCGATGCAATTAAAGTGTTTCAACGACACTCTGATAGTCCACAGATTACAGAATGCCTCCAGATGTGCATTGGAAACTACTACTGGTCTTCCAGGGAGTGATCAAAGCGTAGACTGTATGAGGCATTACTCCCATTGGGGAAAGTGCGCATGGTAATTGTTGTATTCAATCTCGATGCAACTTCTGTGTTCATCAACAGTCTCATAGTCCACAGATTACAGAATGCCTCCAGATGTGCATCGGAATCTACTACTGGCCTTCCAGCGAACGATCAAAGCGTAGACTCTTCGAGACATTACTCCCAAGGAGGAAAGTGCGCATGGTGACTGTTGTATTCAATCCCGATGCAATTTCTGTGTTTCATCAACACTTTGAAGGTCCACAGATTACAGTATGCCTCCAGATGTGCATCGGAATCATCTACTGGTCTTCTAGGGAACAATCAAAGCGTAGACAGTTTGAGACATTACTCGCATGGAGTAAAGTGCGGATGGTGACTGTTATATTCAATCCCGATGCAATTTCTGTGTTTCAACAACACTCTGATAGTCCACAGATTACAGAATGCTCCAGATGTGCATCGGAAACTACTACTGGTCTTCCAGGGAACGATCAAAGCGTAGACTGTTTGAGACATTACTCCCATGGAGGAAAATGCGAATGGTGACTTGTATTCAATCCCGATGCAATTTCTGTGTTTAAGCAACACTCTGATAGTCCACAGCTTACAGAATGCCACCAGATGTGCATCGGAAACTACTACTGGTCTTACAGGGACCGATCAAAGCGTAGACTGTTGAGAGATTACTCCAGTGGAGGAAAGTGCGCATGGTGACTGTTGTATTCAATCCCGATGCAATTTCTGTGTTTCATCAACACTCTGATAGTGCACAGATTACAGAATGATACCAGATGTGCATCGGAAAGAACTACTGGTCTTCCAGGGAACGATCAAAGCGTAGACTGTTTGAGACATTACTCCCGTGGAGGAAAGTGCGCATGGTGACTGTTGTATTCAATCCCGATGCAATTTCTGTGTTTCATCAACACTCTGATAGTACACAGATTACAGAATGCCTCCAGATGTGCATCGGAAACTACTACTGGTCTTCCAGGGAACGATAAAGGCGTAGACTGTTTGAGACATTACACTCATGGAGGAAAGTGCCATGGTGACTGTTGTATTCAATCACGATGCAATTTCTGTGTTTCTTTAACCCTTTGAAGGTCCACTGATTACAGAATGCCTCCAGATGTGCATCGGAAACTACTACTGGTCTTCGAGGAAACGATCAAAGCATAGACTGTTTGAGACATTACTCGCATTGGAAGAAAGTGCGCATGGTGACTGTTGTATTCAATCCCGATGCAATTTCTGTGTTTCATCAACACTCAATTAGTCCACAGATTACAGAATGCCTCCAGATGTGCATCCGAAACTACTACTGGTCTTCCAGGGAACGATCAAAGCGTAGACTGTTTGAGACATTTCTCGCATGGAGGAAAGTGCGCATGGTGACTGTTGTATTCAAACCCGATGCAATTTCTGTCTTTTATCGACACCCGGATAGACCACAGATTACAGTATACCTCCAGATGTGCATCGGAAACTACTACTGGTCATCCAAGGAACGATCAAAGCTTAGACCGTTTGAGACTTTACTCCCATGGAGAAAAGTGGTCATGGTGATGTTGTATTCAATCCCGATGCAATTTCTGTGTTTCATTAGCACTCGGATAGTCCACAGATTACAGAATGCCTCGAGATGTGCATCGGAAACCACTACTGGTGTTGAGGGAGCGATCAAAGCATAGACTGTTTGAGACGTTACTCCCATGGAGGAAAGTGCGCAAGGTGTCTGTTGTATTCAATCCCGATGCAATTAAAGTGTTTCAACGACACTCTGATAGTCCACAGATTACAGAATGCCTCCAGATGTGCATCGGAAACTACTACTGGTCTTCCAGGGAACGATCAAAGCGTAGACTGTTTGAGACATTACTCCCATGGAAGAAAGTCCGCATGGTGACTGTTGTATTAATTCCCGGAGCAATTTCTGAGATCATCAACACTCCGATAGTCCACAGATTACAGAAAGCAACCAGATGTGCATCGGATTCTACTACTGGTCTTCCAGGGAGAGATCAAAGCGTAAACTGTTTCAGACATTACTCCCATGGAGGAAAGTGCGCATTATGACTGTTGAATTCAATTACGATGCAATTTCGGTGTTTCATCAATACTCTGATAGTCCACAGATTAGAGAATGCTTCCAGTTGTGCATATGAAACTGCTACTGGTCTTCCAGGGAGCGATCAAAGCGTAGACTGTTTGAGACATTACTCCTACGTAGGAAAGTGGGGTGGTGACTGTTGTATTCAATCCCGATGCAATTTCTGTGTTTCATCAACACTCTGATAGTTCACAAATTACAGAATGAATCCTGACGTTCATCGGAAACTACTACTGGTCTTACAGGGAACGATCAAAGCGTAGACTTTTTGAGACATTACTCCCATGGATGAAAGTGCGCATGGTGACTGTTGTATTCAATCCCGATGCAATTTCAGTGTTTCAACAACACTCTGATAGTCCACAGATTACAGAATGCCTCCAGATGTGCATCGGAAACTACTACTGGTCTTCCAGGGAACGATCAAAGCGTAGACTGTTTGAAACTTTGCTCCCATGGAGAAAAGTCCGAATGGTGACTGTTGTATTCAATCCCGAGGCTATTTCTGTGTTTCAACAACACTCTGATAGTAAACAGATAACAGAATGCCTCCAGATGTGCATCGGAAACTACTACTGGTCTTCCAGGGAACGATCAAAGCGTAGACTGTTGAGACATTACTCCCACGGAGGAAAATGCGCATGGTGACTGTTGTATTCAATCCCGATGCAATATCTGTGTTTCATCAACACACTGATAGTCCACAGATTACAGAATGCCTCCAGATGTGCATCGGAAACTACTACTGGTCTTCCAGGGAGCGATCAAAGCGTAGACTGTTTGAGGCATTACTCCCATTGGGGAAAGTGCGCATGGTAACTGTTGTATTCAATCCCGATGCAACTTCTGAGTTCATCAACACTCTGATAGTCCACAGATTACAGAATGCCTCCTGATGTGCATCGGAATCTACTACTGGTATTCCAGGGAACGATCAAAGCGTAAACTGTTTGAGACATTACTCCCATGGAAGAAAGTGCACATGGTGACTGTTGTATTCAATCCCGATGCAATTTCTGTGTTTCAACAACACTGTGATAGTCCACAGTTTACAGAATGCCTCCAGATGTGCATCGGAATCTACTACTGGCCTTCCAGCGAACGATCAAAGCGTAGACTCTTCGAGACATTACTCCCAAGGAATAAAGTGCGCATGGTGACTGTTGTATTCAATCCCGATGCAATTTCTGTGTTTCATCAACACTTTAAAGGTCCACAGATTACAGTATGCCTCCAGATGTGCATCGGAATCATCTACTGGTCTTCCAGGGAACGATAAAAGCGTAGACTCTTTGAGACATTACTCCCAAGGAGGAAAGTGCGCATGGTGACTGTTGTATTCAATCCCGATGCAATTTCTGTGTTTCATCAACACTTTGAAGGTCCACAGATTACAGAATGCCTCCATATGTGAATCGAAACTACTACTGGTCTTCCAGGGAACGATCAAAGCGTAGACTGTTTAAGACATTACACCCATGGAGTAAAGTGCGGATGGTGACTGTTATATGCAATCCCGATGCAATTTCTGTGTTTCAACAACACTCTGATAGTCCACAGATTACAGAATGCCTCCAGATGTGCATCGGAAACTACCACTGGTCTTCCAGGAAACGATCAAAGCGTAGACTTTTTGAGACATTACTCCCATGGAGGAAAGTGGTCATGGTGACTGTTGTATTCACTCCCGATGCAATTTCTTTGTTTCATCAACACTCTGATAGTCCACAGCTTACAGAATGCCACCAGATGTGCATCGGAAACTACTACTGGTCTTACAGGGAACGATAAAAGCGTAGACTGTTGAGACATTACTCCAGTGGAGGAAAGTGTGCATGGTGACTGTTGTATTCAATCCCGATGCAATTTCTGTGTTTCATCAACACTCTAATAGTGCACAGATTACAGAATGATACCTGATGTGCATCGGAAAGAACTACTGGTCTTCCAGGGAACAATCAAAGCGTAGACTGTTTGAGACATTACTCCCGTGGAGGAAAGTGCGCATGGTGACTGTTGTATTCAATCCCGATGCAATTTCTGTGTTTCATCAAGACCCTGATAGTCCACAGATTACAGAATGCCTCCAGATGTGCATCGGAAACTACTACTGGCCTTCCAGGGAACGATAAAGGCGTAAACTGTTTGAGACATTACTCTCATGGAGGAAAGTGCTATGGTGACTGTTGTATTCAATCACGATGCATATTCTGTGTTTCATCAACACTCTGATAGTCCACAGATTACAGATTGAATCCAGATGTGCATCGGAAACTACTACTGGTCTTCCTGGGAACGAACAAAGCGTAGACTGTTTGAGGCATTACTCCCATGGAGGAAAATGCGCATGGTGACTGTTGTATTCAATCACAATGCAATTTCTGTTTTTCATCAACCCTTTGAAGGTCCACAGATTACAGAATGCCTCCAGATGTGCATCGGAAACTACTACTGGTCTTCGAGGAAACGATCAAAGGATAGACTGTTTGAGACATTACTCGCATGGAAGAAAGTGCGCATGGTGACTGTTGTATTCAATCCCGATGCAATTTCTGCGTTTCATCAACACTCAGATAGTCCACATATTACAGAATGCCTCCAGATGTGCATCGGAAACTACTACTTGTCTTCCAGGGAACGATCAAAGCGTAGACTTTTTGAGACATTACTCCTATGGATGAAAGCGAGCATGGTGACTGTTGTATTCAATCCCGAGGCAATTTCTGTGTTTCAACAACACTCTGATAGTCAACACACTACAGAATGCCTCCAGATGTGCATCGGAAACTACAACTGGTCTTCCAGGGAACGATCAAAGCGTAGACTGTTTGAGACATTACTCCTATGTAGGAAAGTGCGCATGGTGACTGTTGTATTCAATCCCGATGCAATATATGTGTTTCATCAACACTCTGATAGTCCACAGGTTACAGAATGCCTCCAGATGTGCATCGGAAACTACTACTGGTCTTCCAGGGAACGATCAAATCGTAAACTGTTTGAGACATTACTCCCATGGAAGAAAGTGCACATGGTGACTGTTGTATTCAATCCCGATGCAATTTCTGTGTTTCAACCGCACTCTGATAATCCACAGATTACAGAATGCCCCCAGATGTGCATCGGAATCTACTACTGGCCTTCCAGCGAACGATCAAAGCGTAGACTCTTCGAGACATTACTCCCAAGGAGGAAAGTGCGCATGGTGACTGTTGTATTCAATCCCGATGCAATTTCTGTGTTTCATCAACACTTTGAAGGTCCACAGATTACAGTATGCCTCCAGATGTGCATCGGAATCATCTACTGGTCTTCTAGGGAACGATCAAAGCGTAGACTGTTTGAGACATTACTCCCATGGAGGAAAGTGCGCATGGTGACTGTTGTATTCAATCCCCATGCAATTTCTGTGTTTCATCAACACTTTGAAGGTCCACAGATTACAGAATGCCTCCATATGTGAATCGAAACTACTACTGGTCTTCCAGGGAACGTTCAAAGCGTAGACTGTTTGAAACTTTACTCCCATGGAGAAAAGTCCGAATGGTGACTGTTGTATTCAATCCCGAGGCAATTTCTGTGTTTCAACAACACTCTGATAGTAAACAGATAACAGAATGCCTCCAGATGTGCATCGGAAACTACTACTGGTCTTCCAGGGAACGATCAAAGCGTAGACTGTTTCACACATTACTCCCATGGAGGAAAGTTCGCATGGTGACTGTTGTATTCAATCCCGATGCAATTAAAGTGTTTCAACGACACTCTGATACTCCACAGATTACAGAATGCCTCCAGATGTGCATTGGAAACTACTACTGGTCTTCCAGGGAGTGATCAAAGCGTAGACTGTATGAGGCATTACTCCCATTGGGGAAAGTGCGCATGGTAATTGTTGTATTCAATCCCGATGCAACTTCTGTGTTCATCAACAGTCTCATAGTCCACAGATTACAGAATGCCTCCAGATGTGCATCGGAATCTACTACTGGCCTTCCAGCGAACGATCAAAGAGTACACTGTTTGAGACATTACTCCCATGGAGGAAATTGCGAATGGTGACTGTTGTATTCAATCCCGATGCAATTTCTGTGTTTCAGCAACACTCTGATTGTCCACAGCTTACAGAATGCCACCAGATGTGCATCGGAAATAACTACTGGTCTTACAGGGACCGATCAAAGCGTAGACTGTTGAGACATTACTCCAGTGGAGGAAACTGCGCATGGTGACTGTTGTATTCAATCCCGATGCAATTTCTGTGTTTCATCAACACTCTGATAGTGCACAGATTACCGAATGATACCAGATGTGCATCGGAAAGAACTACTGGTCTTCCAGGGAACGATCAAAGCGTAGACTGTTTGAGACATTACTCCCGTGGAGGAAAGTGCGCATGGTGACTGTTGTATTCAATCCCGATGCAATTTCTGTGTTTCATCAACACTCTGATAGTCCACAGATTACAGAATGCCTCCAGATGTGCATCGGAAACTACTACTGGTCTTCCAGGGAACGATAAAGGCGTAGACTGTTTGAGACATTACACTCATGGTGGAAAGTGCTATGGTGACTGTTGTATTCAATCACGATGCATATTCTGTGTTTCATCAACACTCTGATAGTCCACAGATTACAGATTGAATCCAGATGTGCATCGGAAACTACTACTGGTCTTCCTGGGAACGAACAAAGCGTAGACTGTTTGAGGCATTACTCCCATGGAGGAAAATGCGCATGGTGACTGTTGTATTCAATCACGATGCAATTTCTGTTTTTCATCAACCCTTTGAAGGTCCGTAGATTACAGAATGCCTCCAGATGTGCATCGGAAACTACTACTGGTCTTCGAGGAAACGATCAAAGGATAGACTGTTTGAGACATTACTCGCATGGAAGAAAGTGCGCATGGTGACTGTTGTATTCAATCTCGATGCAATTTCTGCGTTTCATCAACACTCAGATAGTCCACATATTACAGAATGCCTCCAGATGTGCATCGGAAACTACTACTTGTCTTCCAGGGAACGATCAAAGCGTAGACTTTTTGAGACATTACTCCTATGGATGAAAGCGAGCATGGTGACTGTTGTATTCAATCCCGAGGCAATTTCTGTGTTTCAACAAAACTCTGATAGTCAACACACTACAGAATGCCTCCAGATGTGCATCGGAAACTACAACTGTTCTTCCAGGGAACGATCAAAGCGTAGACTGTTTGAGACATTACTCCTATGTAGGAAAGTGCGCATGGTGACTGTTGTATTCAATCCCGATGCAATATATGTGTTTCATCAACACTCTGATAGTCCACAGGTTACAGAATGCCTCCAGATGTGCATCGGAAACTACTACTGGTCTTCCAGGGAACGATCAAATCGTAAACTGTTTGAGACATTACTCCCATGGAAGAAAGTGCACATGGTGACTGTTGTATTCAATCCCGATGCAATTTCTGTGTTTCAACCACACTCTGATAATCCACAGATTACAGAATGCCCCCAGATGTGCATCGGAATCTACTACTGGCCTTCCAGCGAACGATCAAAGCGTAGACTCTTCGAGACATTTCTCCCAAGGAGGAAAGTGCGCATGGTGACTGTTGTATTCAATCCCGATGCAATTTCTGTGTTTCATCAACACTTTGAAGGTCCACAGATTACAGTATGCCTCCAGATGTGCATCGGAATCATCTACTGGTCTTCTAGGGAACGATCAAAGCGTAGACTGTTTGAGACATTACTCCCATGGAGGAAAGTGCGCATGGTGACTGTTGTATTCAATCCCCATGCAATTTCTGTGTTTCATCAACACTTTGAAGGTCCACAGATTACAGAATGCCTCCATATGTGAATCGAAACTACTACTGGTCTTCCAGGGAACGTTCAAAGCGTAGACTGTTTGAAACTTTACTCCCATGGAGAAAAGTCCGAATGGTGACTGTTGTATTCAATCCCGAGGCAATTTCTGTGTTTCAACAACACTCTGATAGTCCACAGATTACAGAATGCCTCCAGATGTGCATCGGAAACTACTACTGGTCTTCCAGGGAACGATCAAAGCGTAGACTGTTTCACACATTACTCCCATGGAGGAAAGTTCGCATGGTGACTGTTGTATTCAATCCCGATGCAATTAAAGTGTTTCAACGACACTCTGATAGTCCACAGATTACAGAATGCCTCCAGATGTGCATTGGAAACTACTACTGGTCTTCCAGGGAGTGATCAAAGCGTAGACTGTATGAGGCATTACTCCCATTGGGGAAAGTGCGCATGGTAATTGTTGTATTCAATCCCGATGCAACTTCTGTGTTCATCAACAGTCTCATAGTCCACAGATTACAGAATGCCTCCAGATGTGCATCAGAATCTACTACTGGCCTTCCAGCGAACGATCAAAGAGTAGACTGTTTGAGACATTACTCCCATGGAGGAAAATGCGAATGGTGGCTGTTGTATTCAATCCCGATGCAATTTCTGTGTTTCTGCAACACTCTGATTGTCCACAGCTTACAGAATGCCACCAGATGTGCATCGGAAACTACTACTGGTCTTACAGGGACCGATCAAAGCGTAGACTGTTGAGACATTACTCCAGTGGAGGAAAGTGCGCATGGTGACTGTTGTATTCAATCCCGATGTAATTTCTGTGTTTCATCAACACTCTGATAGTGCACAGATTACAGAATGATACCAGATGTGCATCGGAAGAACTACTGGTCTTCCAGGGAACGATCAAAGCGTAGACTGTTTGAGACATTACTCCCGTGGAGGAAAGTGCGCATGGTGACTGTTGTATTCAATCCCGATGCAATTTCTGTGTTTCATCAACACTCTGATAGTCCACAAATTACAGAATGCCTCCAGATGTGCTTCGGAAACTACTACTGGTCTTCCAGGGAACGATAAAGGCGTAGACTGTTTGAGACATTACACTCATGGTGGAAAGTGCCATGGTGACTGTTGTATTCAATCACGATGATATTTCTGTGTTTCATCAACACTCAGTTAGTCCACAGATTACAGAATGCCTCCAGATGTGCATCCGAAACTACTACTGGTCTTCCAGGGAACGATCAAAGCGTAGACTGTTTGAGACATTTCTCGCATGAAGGAAAGTGCGCATGGTGACTGTTGTATTCAATCCCGATGCAATTTCTGTCTTTTATCAACACCCGGATAGACCACAGATTACAGTATACCTCCAGATGCGCATAGGAAACTACTACTGGTCTTCCAAGGAACGATCAAAGCTTAGACCGTTTGAGACTTTACTCCCTTGGAGAAAAGTGGTCATGGTGATGTTGTATTCAATGCTGATGCAATTTCTGTGTTTCATTAGCACTCGGATAGTCCACAGATTTCAGAATGCCTCCAGATGTGCATCGGAAACCACTACTGGTGTTGAGGGAGCGATCAATGCGATGACAGTTTGAGACATTACTCCAATGTAGAAATGTACGCATGGTGCCTGTTGTATTCAATCCCGATGCAATTTCTGCGTTTCATCAATACTTTGAAGGTCCACAGATTACAGAATGCCTCCAGATGTGCATCGGAATCTACAACTGGTCCTCCAGGGAACGATCAAGCGTAGACTGTTTGAGACGTTACTCCCATGGAGGAAAGTGCGCATGGTGTCTGTTGTATTCAATCCCGATGCAATTAAAGTGTTTCAACGACACTCTGATAGTCCACAGATTACAGAGTGCCTCCATATGTGCATCGGAAACTACTACTGGTCTTCCAGGGAACGATCAAAGCGTAGACTGTTTGAGACATTACTCCCATGGAGGAAAGTCCGCATGGTGACTGTTGTATTAAATCCCGGAGCAATTTCTGAGATCATCAACACTCTGATAGTCCACAGATTACAGAATGCAACCAGATGTGCATCGGATTCTACTACTGGTCTTCCAGGGAGAGATCAAAGCGTAAACTGTTTCAGACATTACTCACATGGAGGAAAGTGCGCATTATGACTGTTGAATTCAATTACGATGCAATTTCGGTGTTTCATCAATACTCTGATAGTCCACAGATTACAGAATGCTTCCAGTTGTGCATATGAAACTGCTACTGGTCTTCCAGGGAGCGATCAAAGCGTAGACTGTTTGAGACATTACTCCTACGTAGGAAAGTGCGGTGGTGACTGTTGTATTCAATCCCGATGCAATTTCTGTGCTTCATCAACACTCTGATAGTCCACAAATTACAGAATGAATCCTGACGTTCATCGGAAACTACTACTGGTCTTCCAGGGAACGATCAAAGCGTAGACTTTTTGAGACATTACTCCCATGGATGAAAGTGCGCATGGTGACTATTGTATTCAATCCCGATGCAATTTCAGTGTTTCAACAACACTCTGATAGTCCACAGATTACAGAATGCCTCCAGATGTGCATCGGAAACTACTACTGGTCTTCCAGGGAACGATCAAAGCGTAGACTGTTTGAAACTTTGCACCCATGGAGAAAAGTCCGAATGGTGACTGTTGTATTCAATCCCGAGGCTATTTCTGTGTTTCAACAACACTCTGATAGTAAACAGATAACAGAATGCCTCCAGATGTGCATCGGAAACTACTACTGGTCTTCCAGGGAACGATCAAAGCGTAGACTGTTGAGACATTACTCCCACGGAGGAAAATGCGCATGGTGACTGTTGTATTCAATCCCGATGCAATTTCTGTGTTTCATCAACACTCTGATAGTCCACAGATTACAGAATGCCTCCAGATGTGCATCGGAAACTACTACTGGTCTTCCAGGGAGCGATCAAAGCGTAGACTGTTTGAGGCATTACTCCCATTGGGGAAAGTGCGCATGGTAACTGTTGTATTCAATCCCGATGCAACTTCTGTGTTCATCAACACTCTGATAGTCCACCGATTACAGAATGCCTCCTGATGTGCATCGGAAACTACTACTGGTATTCCAGGGAACGATCAAAGCGTAAACTGTTTGAGACATTACTCCCATGGAAGAAAGTGCACATGGTGACTGTTGTATTCAATCCCGATGCAATTTCTGTGTTTCAACAACACTCTGATAGTCCACAGTTTACAGAATGCCTCCAGATGTGCATCGGAATCTACTACTGGCCTTCCAGCGAACGATCAAAGCGTAGACTCTTCGAGACATTACTCCCAAGGAATAAAGTGCGCATGGTGACTGTTGTATTCAATCCCGATGCAATTTCTGTGTTTCATCAACACTTTAAAGGTCCGCAGATTACAGTATGCCTCCAGATGTGCATCGGAATCATCTACTGGTCTTCCAGGGAACGATAAAAGCGTAGACTCTTTGAGACATTACTCCCAAGGAGGAAAGTGCGCATGGTGACTGTTGTATTCAATCCCGATGCAATTTCTGTGTTTCATCAACACTTTGAAGGTCCACAGATTACAGAATGCCTCCATATGTGAATCGAAACTACTACTGGTCTTCCAGGGAACGATCAAAGCGTAGACTGTTTAAGACATTACTCCCATGGAGTAAAGTGCGGATGGTGACTGTTATATGCAATCCCGATGCAATTTCTGTGTTTCAACAACACTCTGATAGTCCACAGATTACAGAATGCCTCCAGATGTGCATCGGAAACTACCACTGGTCTTCCAGGAAACGATCAAAGCGTAGACTTTTTGAGACATTACTCCCATGGAGGAAAATGCGAATGGTGACTGTTGTATTCAATCCCGATGCAATTTCTGTGTTACATCAACACTCTGATAGTCCACAGCTTACAGAATGCCACCAGATGTGCATCGGAAACTACTACTGGTCTTACAGGGAACGATAAAAGCGTAGACTGTTGAGACATTACTCCAGTGGAGGAAAGTGCGCATGGTGACTGTTGTATTCAATCCCGATGCAATTTCTGTGTTTCATCAACACTCTAATAGTGCACAGATTACAGATGATACCTGATGTGCATCGGAAAGAACTACTGGTCTTCCAGGGAACAATCAAAGCGTAGACTGTTTGAGACATTACTCCCGTGGAGGAAAGTGCGCATGGTTACTGTTGTATTCAATCCCGATGCAATTTCTGTGTTTCATCAACACCCTGAAAGTCCACAGATTACAGAATGCCTCCAGATGTGCATCGGAAACTACTACTGGTCTTCCAGGGAACGATAAAGGCGTAAACTGTTTGAGACATTACTCTCATCGAGGAAAGTGCTATGGTGACTGTTGTATTCAATCACGATGCATATTCTGTGTTTCATCAACACTCTGATAGTCCACAGATTACAGATTGAATCCAGATGTGCATCGGAAACTACTACTGGTCTTCCTGGGAACGAACAAAGCGTAGACTGTTTGAGGCATTACTCCCATGGAGGAAAATGCGCATGGTGACTGTTGTATTCAATCACGATGCAATTTCTGTTTTTCATCAACCCTTTGAAGGTCCACAGATTACAGAATGCCTCCAGATGTGCATCGGAAACTACTACTGGTCTTCGAGGAAACGATCAAAGGATAGACTGTTTGAGACATTACTCGCATGGAAGAAAGTGCGCATGGTGACTGTTGTATTCAATCCCGATGCAATTTCAGCGTTTCATCAACACTCAGATAGTCCACATATTACAGAATGCCTCCAGATGTGCATCGGAAACTACTACTTGTCTTCCAGGGAACGATAAAGGAGTAGACTGTTTGAGACATTACTCCCTTGGAGGAAAGTGCCCATGGTGACTTGTATTCAATTACGACGCAATTTCTGTGTGTCATCAACACTTTGAAGAATTACAGTTTATCGAATGCCTCCAGATGTGAATCGAAACTACTACTGGTCTTCCTGGGAACGATCAAAGCGTAGACTGTTTGAGACATTTCTCGCATGGAGGGAAGTGCGCATGGTGACTGTTGTATTCAATCCCGATGCAATTTCTATCTTTTATCAACACCCGGATAGACGAAAGATTACAGTATACCTCCAGATGTGCATCGGAAACTACTACTGGTGTTCCAGGGAACGATCAAAGCGTAGACTGTTTGAGACATTACTCCAATGGCGGAATGTGCGCATGGTGACTGTTGTATTCAATCCCGATGCAATTTCTGTGTTTCATCAACACTTTGAAGGTCCACAGATTACAGAATGCCTCCAGATGTGCATCGGAAACTACCACTGGTCTTCCAGGGAACGATCAAAGCGTAGACTTTTTGAGACATTACTCCCATTTAGGAAAATGCGAATGGTGACTGTTGTATTCTATCCCGATGCAATTTCTGTGTTTCATCAACACTCTAATAGTCCACAGCTTACAGAATGCCACCAGATGTGTATCGGAAACTACTACTGGTCTTACAGGGAACGATCAAAGCGTAGACTGTTGAGATATTACTCCAGTGGAGGAAAGTGCGCATGGTGACTGTTGTATTCAATCCCGATGCAATTTCTGTGTTTCATCAACACTCTAATAGTGCACAGATTACAGAATGATACCAGATGTGCATCGGAAAGAACTACTGGTCTTCCAGGGAACGATCAAAGCGTAGACTGTTTGAGACATTACTCCCATGGAGGAAAGTGCGCATGGTGACTGTTTTATTCAATCCCGATGCAATTTCTGTGTTTCATTAGCACTCGGATAGTCCGCAGATTACAGAATGCCTCCAGATGTGCATCGGAATCTGCAACTGGTCTTCCAGGGAACGATCAAATCGTAGACTGTTTGAGACATTACTCCCATTGAGGAAAGTGCGCATGGTGTCTGTTGTATTCAATCCCGATGCAATTAAAGTGTTTCAACGACACTCTGATAGTCCACAGATTACAGAATGCCTCCAGATGTGCATCGGAAACTACTACTGGTCTTCCAGGGAACGATCAAATCGTAGACTTTTTGAGACATTACTCCTATGGATGAAAGCGAGCATGGTGTCTGTTGTATTCAATCCCGAGGCAATTTCTGTGTTTCAACAACACTCTGATAGTCAACAGACTACAGAATGCCTCCAGATGTGCATCATAAACTACAACTGGTTTTCCAGGGAACGATCAAAGCGTAGACTGTTTGAGACATTACTCCTATGTAGGAAAGTGCGCATGGTGACTGTTGTATTCAATCCCGATGCAATATATGTGTTTCATCAACACTCTGATAGTCCACAGGTTACAGAATGCCTCCAGATGTGCATCGGAAACTACTACTGGTCTTCCAGGGAACGATCAAATCGTAAACTGTTTGAGACATTACTCCCATGGAAAAAAGTGCACATGGTGACTGTTGTATTCAATCCCGATGCAATTTCTGTGTTTCAACCACACTCTGATAATCCACAGATTACAGAATGCCCCCAGATGTGCATCGGAATCTACTACTGGCCTTCCAGCGAACGATCAAAGCGTAGACTCTACGAGACATTACTCCCAAGGAGGAAAGTGCGCATGGTGACTGTTGTATTCAATCCCGATGCAATTTCTGTGTTTCATCAACACTCTGATAGTCCACAGAATACAGAATGCCTCCAGATGTGCATCGGAAACTACTACTGGTCTTCCAGGGAGCGATCAAAGCGTAGACTGTTTGAGGCATTACTCCCATTGGGGAAAGTGCGCATGGTAACTGTTGTATTCAATCCCGATGCAACTTCTGTGTTCATCAACACTCTGATAGTCCACAGATTACAGAATGCCTCCTGATGTGCATCGGAAACTACTACTGGTATTCCAGGGAACGATCAAAGCGTAAACTGTTTGAGACATTACTCCCATGGAAGAAAGTGCACATGGTGACTGTTGTATTCAGTCCCGATGCAATTTCTGTGTTTCAACAACACTCTGATAGTCCACAGTTTACAGAATGCCTCCAGATGTGCATCGGAATCTACTACTGGCCTTCCAGCGAACGATCAAAGCGTAGACTCTTCGAGACATTACTCCCAAGGAATAAAGTGCGCATGGTGACTGTTGTATTCAATCCCGATGCAATTTCTGTGTTTCATCAACACTTTGAAGGTCCACAGATTACAGAATGCCTCCATATGTGAATCGAAACTACTACTGGTCTTCCAGGGAACGATCAAAGCGTAGACTGTTTAAGACATTACTCCCATGGAGTAAAGTGCGGATGGTGACTGTTATATGCAATCCCGATGCAATTTCTGTGTTTCAACAACACTCTGATAGTCCACAGATTACAGAATGCCTCCAGATGTGCATCGGAAACTACCACTGGTCTTCCAGGAAACGATCAAAGCGTAGACTTTTTGAGACATTACTCCCATGGAGGAAAATGCGAATGGTGACTGTTGTATTCAATCCCGATGCAATTTCTGTGCTACATCAACACTCTGATAGTCCACAGCTTACAGAATGCCACCAGATGTGCATCGGAAACTACTACTGGTCTTACAGGGAACGATAAAAGCGTAGACTGTTGAGACATAACTCCAGTGGAGGAAAGTGCGCATGGTGACTGTTGTATTCAATCCCGATGCAATTTCTGTGTTTCATCAACACTCTAATAGTGCACAGATTACAGATGATACCTGATGTGCATCGGAAAGAACTACTGGTCTTCCAGGGAACAATCAAAGCGTAGACTGTTTGAGACATTACTCCCGTGGAGGAAAGTGCGCATGGTGACTGTTGTATTCATTCAAGATGCAATTTCTGTGTTTCATCAACACCCTGATAGTCCACAGATTACAGAATGCCTCCAGATGTGCATCGGAAACTACTACTGGTCTTCCAGGGAAGATAAAGGCGTAAACTGTTTGAGACATTACTCTCATGGAGGAAAGTGCTATGGTGACTGTTGTATTCAATCACGATGCATATTCTGTGTTTCATCAACACTCTGATAGTCCACAGATTACAGATTGAATCCAGATGTGCATCGGAAACTACTACTGGTCTTCCTGGGAACGAACAAAGCATAGACTGTTTGAGGCATTACTCCCATGGAGGAAAATGCGCATGGTGACTGTTGTATTCATTCACGATGCAATTTCTGTTTTTCATCAACCCTTTGAAGGTCCACAGATTACAGAATGCCTCCAGATGTGCATCGGAAACTACTACTGGTCTTCGAGGAAACGATCAAAGGATAGACTGTTTGAGACATTACTCGCATGGAAGAAAGTGCGCATGGTGACTGTTGTATTCAATCCCGATGCAATTTCTGCGTTCCATCAACACTCAGATAGTCCACATATTACAGAATGCCTCCAGATGTGCATCGGAAACTACTACTTGTCTTCCAGGGAACGATAAAGGAGTAGACTGTTTGAGACATTACTCCCATGGAGGAAAGTGCCCATGGTGACTTGTATTCAATTACGACGCAATTTCTGTGTGTCATCAACACTTTGAAGAACCACAGTTTATCGAATGCCTCCAGATGTGAATCGAAACTACTACTGGTCTTCCTGGGAACGATCAAAGCGTAGACTGTTTGAGACATTTCTCGCATGGAGGGAAGTGCGCATGGTGACTGTTGTATTCAATCCCGATGCAATTTCTATCTTTTATCAACACCCGGATAGACCAAAGATTACAGTATACCTCCAGATGTGCATCGGAAACTACTACTGGTGTTCCAGGGAACGATCAATGCGTAGACTGTTTGAGACATTACTCCCATGGAGGAAAGTGCGCATGGTGACTGTTGTATTCAATCCCGAAGCAATTTCTGTGTTTCATCAACACTCAGTTAGTCCACAGATTACAGAATTCCTCCAGATGTGCATCGGAAACTACTACTGGTCTTCCAGGGAACAATCAAAGCGTAGACTGTTTGAGACATTACTCCCATGGAGGAAAGTCCGCATGGTGACTGTTGTATTCAATCCCGATGCAATTTCTGTGTCATCAACACTCTGATAGTAAACAGATTACAGAATGCCTCCAAATGTGCATCGGAAACTACTGCTGGTATTCCAGGGAACGATCAAAGCGTAGACTGTTTGAGACATTACTCCCATGGCGGAAAGTGGTCATGGTGACTGTTGTATTCAATTACGCTGCAATTTCTTTGTTTCATTAGCACTCGGATAGTCCACAGATTAAAGAATGCCTCCAGATGCGCATCGGAAACTATCACTGGTCTTAAAGGGAAAGATCAAAGCGATGACAGTTTGAGACATTACTACAATGGAGAAATGTACGCATGGTGCCTGTTGTATTCAATCCCGATGCAATTTCTGTGTATCATCAACACTTTGAAGGTCCACAGATTACAGAATGCCTCCAGATGTGCATCGGAAACTACCACTGGTCTTCCAGGGAACGATCAAAGCGTAGACTTTTTGAGACATTACTCCCATTTAGGAAAATGCGAATGGTGACTGTTGTATTCAATCCCGATGCAATTTCTGTGTTTCATCAACACTCTAATAGTCCACAGCTTACAGAATGCCACCAGATGTGGATCGGAAACTACTACTGGTCTTACAGGGAACGATCAAAGCGTAGACTGTTGAGATATTACTCCAGTGGAGGAAAGTGCGCATGGTGACTGTTGTATTCAATCCCGATGCAATTTCTGTGTTTCATCAACACTCTAGTAGTGCACAGATTACAGAATGATACCAGATGTGCATCGGAAAGAACTACTGGTCTTCCAGGGAACGATCAAAGCGTAGACTGTTTGAGACATTTCTCCCGTGGAGGAAAGTGCGCATGGTGACTGTTGTATTCAATCCCGATGCAATGTCTGTGTTTCATTAGCACTCGGATAGTCCGCAGATTACAGAATGCCTCCAGATGTGCATCGGAATCTGCAACTGGTCTTCCAGGGAACGATCAAATCGTAGACTGTTTGAGACATTACTCCCATTGAGGAAAGTGCGCATGGTGTCTGTTGTATGCAATCCCGATGCAATTAAAGTGTTTCAACGACACTCTGATAGTCCACAGATTACAGAATGCCTCCAGATGTGCATCGGAAACTACTACTGGTCTTCCAGGGAACGATCAAATCGTAGACTTTTTGAGACATTTCTCCTATGGATGAAAGCGAGCATGGTGACTGTTGTATTCAATCCCGAGGCAATTTCTGTGTTTCAACAACACTCTGATAGTCAACAGACTACAGAATGCCTCCAGATGTGCATCGGAAACTACAACTGGTCTTCCAGGGAACGATCAAAGCGTAGACTGTTTGAGACATTACTCCTATGTAGGAAAGTGCGCATGGTGACTGTTGTATTCAATCCCGATGCAATATATGGGTTTCATCATCACTCTGATAGTCCACAGGTTACAGAATGACTCCAGATGTGCATCGGAAACTACTACTGGTCTTCCAGGGAACGATCAAATCGTAAACTGTTTGAGACATTACTCCCATGGAAGAAAGTGCACATGGTGACTGTTGTATTCAATCCCGATGCAATTTCTGTGTTTCAACCACACTCTGATAATCCACAGATTACAGAATGCCCCCAGATGTGCATCGGAATCTACTACTGGCCTTCCAGCGAACGATCAAAGCGTAGACTCTACGAGACATTACTCCCAAGGAGGAAAGTGCGAATGGTGACTGTTGTATTCAATCCCGATGCAATTTCTGTGTTTCAACAACACTTTGAAGGTCCACAGATTACAGAATGCCTCCATATGTGAATCGATACTACTACTGGTCTTCCAGGGAACGATCAAAGCGTAGACTGTTTAAGACATTACTCCTGTGGAGTAAAGTGCGGATGGTGACTGTTATATTCAATCCCGATGCAATTTCTGTGTTTCAACAACACTCTGATAGTCCACAGATTACAGAATGCCACCAGATGTGCATCGGAAACTACTACTGGTCTTCCAGGGAACGATCAAAGCGTAGACTGTTTGAGACGTTACTTCCATGGAGGAAAGTCCTCATGATGACTGTTGTATTCATTCCCGATGCAATTTGTGTGTTTCAACAACACTCTGATAGAAGGAACGATCAAAGCTTAGACTGTTTGAGACATTACTCCCATGGAGGAAAGTGGTCATGGTGATGTTGTATTCAATCCCGAAGAAATTTCTGTGTTTCATTAGCACTCGGATAGTCCACAGATTACAGAATGCCTCCAGATGTGCATCGGAAACCACTACTGGTCTTGAGGGAGCGATCAATGCGATGACAGTTTGAGACATTACTCCAATGTAGAAATGTACGCATGGTGCCTGTTGTATTCAATCCCGATGCAATTTCTGTGTTTCATTAGCACTCGGATAGTCCGCAGATTACAGAATGCCTCCAGATGTGCATCGGAATCTGCAACTGGTCTTCCAGGGGACGATCAAATCGTAGACTGTTTGAGACATTACTCCCATTGAGGAAAGTGCGAATGGTGACTGTTGTATTCAATCCCGATGCAATTTCTGTGTTTCAGCAACACTCTGATAGTCCACAGCTTACAGAATGCCACCAGATGTGGATCGGAAACTACTACTGGACTTACAGGGACCGATCAAAGCGTAGACTGTTGAGACATTACTCCAGTGGAGGAAAGTGCGCATGGTGACTGTTGTACTCAATCCCGATGCAATTTCTGTGTTTCATCAACACTCTGATAGTGCACAGATTACAGAATGATACCAGATGTGCATCGGAAAGAACTACTGGTCTTCCAGGGAACGATCAAAGCGTAGACTGTTTGAGACATTACTCCCGTGGAGGAAAGTGCGCATGGTGACTGTTGTATTCAATCCCGATGCAATGTCTGTGTTTCATTAGCACTCGGATAGTCCGCAGATTACAGAATGCCTCCAGATGTGCATCGGAATCTGCAACTGGTCTTCCAGGGAACGATCAAATCGTAGACTGTTTGAGACATTACTCCCATTGAGGAGAGTGCGCATGGTGTCTGTTGTATGCAATCCCGATGCAATTAAAGTGTTTCAACGACACTCTGATAGTCCACAGATTACAGAATGCCTCCAGATGTGCATCGGAAACTACTACTGGTCTTCCAGGGAACGATCAAATCGTAGACTTTTTGAGACATTTCTCCTATGGATGAAAGCGAGCATGGTGACTGTTGTATTCAATCCCGAGGCAATTTCTGTGTTTCAACAACACTCTGATAGTCAACAGACTACAGAATGCCTCCAGATGTGCATCGGAAACTACAACTGGTCTTCCAGGGAACGATCAAAGCGTAGACTGTTTGAGACATTACTCCTATGTAGGAAAGTGCGCATGGTGACTGTTGTATTCAATCCCGATGCAATATATGGGTTTCATCATCACTCTGATAGTCCACAGGTTACAGAATGACTCCAGATGTGCATCGGAAACTACTACTGGTCTTCCAGGGAACGATCAAATCGTAAACTGTTTGAGACATTACTCCCATGGAAGAAAGTGCACATGGTGACTGTTGTATTCAATCCCGATGCAATTTCTGTGTTTCAACCACACTCTGATAATCCACAGATTACAGAATGCCCCCAGATGTACATCGGAATCTACTACTGGCCTTCCAGCGAACGATCAAAGCGTAGACTCTACGAGACATTACTCCCAAGGAGGAAAGTGCGAATGGTGACTGTTGTATTCAATCCCGATGCAATTTCTGTGTTTCAACAACACTTTGAAGGTCCACAGATTACAGAATGCCTCCATATGTGAATCGATACTACTACTGGTCTTCCAGGGAACGATCAAAGCGTAGACTGTTTAAGACATTACTCCTGTGGAGTAAAGTGCGGATGGTGACTGTTATATTCAATCCCGATGCAATTTCTGTGTTTCAACAACACTCTGATAGTCCACAGATTACAGAATGCCACCAGATGTGCATCGGAAACTACTACTGGTCTTCCAGGGAACGATCAAAGCGTAGACTGTTTGAGACGTTACTTCCATGGAGGAAAGTCCTCATGATGACTGTTGTATTCATTCCCGATGCAATTTGTGTGTTTCAACAACACTCTGATAGAAGGAACGATCAAAGCTTAGACTGTTTGAGACATTACTCCCATGGAGGAAAGTGGTCATGGTGATGTTGTATTCAATCCCGAAGCAATTTCTGTGTTTCATTAGCACTCGGATAGTCCACAGATTACAGAATGCCTCCAGATGTGCATCGGAAACCACTACTGGTCTTGAGGGAGCGATCAATGCGATGACAGTTTGAGACATTACTCCAATGTAGAAATGTACGCATGGTGCCTGTTGTATTCAATCCCGATGCAATTTCTGTGTTTCATTAGCACTCGGATAGTCCGCAGATTACAGAATGCCTCCAGATGTGCATCGGAATCTGCAACTGGTCTTCCAGCGGACGATCAAATCGTAGACTGTTTGAGACATTACTCCCATTGAGGAAAGTGCGAATGGTGACTGTTGTATTCAATCCCGATGCAATTTCTGTGTTTCAGCAACACTCTGATAGTCCACAGCTTACAGAATGCCACCAGATGTGGATCGGAAACTACTACTGGACTTACAGGGACCGATCAAAGCGTAGACTGTTGAGACATTACTCCAGTGGAGGAAAGTGCGCATGGTGACTGTTGTACTCAATCCCGATGCAATTTCTGTGTTTCATCAACACTCTGATAGTGCACAGATTACAGAATGATACCAGATGTGCATCGGAAAGAACTACTGGTCTTCCAGGGAACGATCAAAGCGTAGACTGTTTCAGACATTACTCCCGTGGAGGAAAGTGCGCATGGTGACTGTTGTATTCAATCCCGATGCAATTTCTGTGTTTCATCAACACTCTGATAGTCCACAGATTACAGAATGCCTCCAGATGTGCATCGGAAACTACTACTCGTCTTCCTGGGAACGATCAAAGCGTAGACTGTTTGAGACATTACTCCCATGGAGGAAAGTGCGCATGGTGACTGTTGTATTCAATCCCAATGCAATTTCTGTGTTTCATCAACACTCAGATATTCATCAGATTACAGAATGCCTCCAGATGTGCATCGGAAACCACTACTGGTCTTGAGGGAGCGATCAATGCGATGACAGTTTGAGACATTACTCCAATGTAGAAATGTACGCATGGTGCCTGTTGTATTCAATCCCGATGCAATTTCTGTGTTTCATTAGCACTCGGATAGTCCGCAGATTACAGAATGCCTCCAGATGTGCATCGGAATCTGCAACTGGTCTTCCAGGGAACGATCAAATCGTAGACTGTTTGAGACATTACTCCCATTGAGGAGAGTGCGCATGGTGTCTGTTGTATGCAATCCCGATGCAATTAAAGTGTTTCAACGACACTCTGATAGTCCACAGATTACAGAATGCCTCCAGATGTGCATCGGAAACTACTACTGGTCTTCCAGGGAACGATCAAATCGTAGACTTTTTGAGACATTTCTCCTATGGATGAAAGCGAGCATGGTGACTGTTGTATTCAATCCCGAGGCAATTTCTGTGTTTCAACAACACTCTGATAGTCAACAGACTACAGAATGCCTCCAGATGTGCATCGGAAACTACAACTGGTCTTCCAGGGAACGATCAAAGCGTAGACTGTTTGAGACATTACTCCTATGTAGGAAAGTGCGCATGGTGACTGTTGTATTCAATCCCGATGCAATATATGGGTTTCATCATCACTCTGATAGTCCACAGGTTACAGAATGACTCCAGATGTGCATCGGAAACTACTACTGGTCTTCCAGGGAACGATCAAATCGTAAACTGTTTGAGACATTACTCCCATGGAAGAAAGTGCACATGGTGACTGTTGTATTCAATCCCGATGCAATTTCTGTGTTTCAACCACACTCTGATAATCCACAGATTACAGAATGCCCCCAGATGTACATCGGAATCTACTACTGGCCTTCCAGCGAACGATCAAAGCGTAGACTCTACGAGACATTACTCCCAAGGAGGAAAGTGCGAATGGTGACTGTTGTATTCAATCCCGATGCAATTTCTGTGTTTCAACAACACTTTGAAGGTCCACAGATTACAGAATGCCTCCATATGTGAATCGATACTACTACTGGTCTTCCAGGGAACGATCAAAGCGTAGACTGTTTAAGACATTACTCCTGTGGAGTAAAGTGCGGATGGTGACTGTTATATTCAATCCCGATGCAATTTCTGTGTTTCAACAACACTCTGATAGTCCACAGATTACAGAATGCCACCAGATGTGCATCGGAAACTACTACTGGTCTTCCAGGGAACGATCAAAGCGTAGACTGTTTGAGACGTTACTTCCATGGAGGAAAGTCCTCATGATGACTGTTGTATTCATTCCCGATGCAATTTGTGTGTTTCAACAACACTCTGATAGAAGGAACGATCAAAGCTTAGACTGTTTGAGACATTACTCCCATGGAGGAAAGTGGTCATGGTGATGTTGTATTCAATCCCGAAGCAATTTCTGTGTTTCATTAGCACTCGGATAGTCCACAGATTACAGAATGCCTCCAGATGTGCATCGGAAACCACTACTGGTCTTGAGGGAGCGATCAATGCGATGACAGTTTGAGACATTACTCCAATGTAGAAATGTACGCATGGTGCCTGTTGTATTCAATCCCGATGCAATTTCTGTGTTTCATTAGCACTCGGATAGTCCGCAGATTACAGAATGCCTCCAGATGTGCATCGGAATCTGCAACTGGTCTTCCAGGGGACGATCAAATCGTAGACTGTTTGAGACATTACTCCCATTGAGGAAA
This sequence comes from Schistocerca gregaria, assembly GCF_023897955.1. Lineage (NCBI taxonomy): Eukaryota > Metazoa > Arthropoda > Insecta > Orthoptera > Acrididae > Schistocerca > Schistocerca gregaria. The sequence continues at coordinate 18,813,928 of NC_064925.1, forward strand.
GTGCGAATGGTGACTGTTGTATTCAATCCCGATGCAATTTCTGTGTTTCAGCAACACTCTGATAGTCCACAGCTTACAGAATGCCACCAGATGTGGATCGGAAACTACTACTGGACTTACAGGGACCGATCAAAGCGTAGACTGTTGAGACATTACTCCAGTGGAGGAAAGTGCGCATGGTGACTGTTGTACTCAATCCCGATGCAATTTCTGTGTTTCATCAACACTCTGATAGTGCACAGATTACAGAATGATACCAGATGTGCATCGGAAAGAACTACTGGTCTTCCAGGGAACGATCAAAGCGTAGACTGTTTCAGACATTACTCCCGTGGAGGAAAGTGCGCATGGTGACTGTTGTATTCAATCCCGATGCAATTTCTGTGTTTCATCAACACTCTGATAGTCCACAGATTACAGAATGCCTCCAGATGTGCATCGGAAACTACTACTCGTCTTCCAGGGAACGATAAAGGCGTAGACTGTTTGAGACATTACACTCATGGAGGAAAGTGCCATGGTGAATGTTGTATTCAATCACGATGCAATTTCTGTGTTTCATTAACCCTTTGAAGGTCCACCGATTACAGAATGCCTCCAGATGTGTATCGGAAACTACTACTGGTCTTCGAGGAAACGATCAAAGCATAGACTGTTTGAGACATTACTCGCATGGAAGAAAGTGCGCATGGTGACTGTTGTATTCAATCCCGATGCAATTTCTGTGTTTCATCAACACTCAGTTAGTCCACAGATTACAGAATGCCTCCAGATGTGCATCCGAAACTACTACTGGTCTTCCAGGGAACGATCAAAGCGTAGACTGTTTGAGACATTTCTCGCATGGAGGAAAGTGCGCATGGTGACTGTTGTATTCAATCCCGATGCAATTTCTGTCCTTTATCAACACCCGGATAGACCACAGATTACAGTATACCTCCAGATGTGCATCGGAAACTACTACTGGTCTTCCAAGGAACGATCAAAGCTTAGACCGTTTGAGACATTACTCCCATGGAGGAAAGTCCGCATAGTGACTGTTGTATTAAATCCCGGAGCAATTTCTGAGATCATCAACACTCTGATAGTCCACAGATTACAGAATGCAACCAGATGTGCATCGGATCCTACTACTGGTCTTCCAGGGAGAGATCAAAGCGTAAACTGTTTCAGACATTACTCCCATGGAGGAAAGTGCGCATTATGACTGTTGAATTCAATTACGATGCACTTTCGGTGTTTCATCAATACTCTGATAGTCCACAGATTACAGAATGCTTCCAGTTGTGCATATGAAACTGCTACTGGTCTTCCAGGGAGCGATCAAAGCGTAGACTGTTTGAGACATTACTCCTACGTAGGAAAGTGCGGTGGTGACTGTTGTATTTAATCCCGATGCAATTTCTGTCTTTCATTAACACTCTGATAGTCCACAAATTACAGAATGAATCCTGACGTTCATCGGAAACTACTACTGGTCTTCCAGGGAACGATCAAAGCGTAGACTTTTTGAGACATTACTCCCATGGATGAAAGTGCGCATGGTGACTGTTGTATTCAATCCCGATGCAATTTCTGTGTTTCATCGACACTTTAAAGGTCCACAGATTACAGTATGCCTCCAGATGTGCATCGGAATCATCTACTGGTCTTCCAGGGAACGATAAAAGCGTAGACTCTTTGAAACATTACTCCCATTGGGGAAAGTGCACATGGTAACTGTTGTATTCAATCCCGATGCAACTTCTGTGTTCATCAACACTCTGATAGTCCACAGATTACAGAATGCCTCCTGATGTGCATCGGAAACTACTACTGGTATTCCAGGGAACGATCAAAGCGTAAACTGTTTGAGACATTACTCCCATGGAAGAAAGTGCACATGGTGACTGTTGTATTCAATCCCGATGCAATTTCTGTGTTTCAACAACACTCAGATAGTCCACAGTTTACAGAATGCCTCCAGATGTGCATCGGAAACTACTACTGGCCTTCCAGCGAACGATCAAAGCGTAGACTCTTCGAGACATTACTCCCAAGGAATAAAGTGCGCATGGTGACTGTTGTATTCAATCCCGATGCAATTTCTGTGTTTCATCGACACTTTAAAGGTCCACAGATTACAGTATGCCTCCAGATGTGCATCGGAATCATCTACTGGTCTTCCAGGGAACGATAAAAGCGTAGACTCTTTGAGACATTACTCCCAAGGAGGAAAGTGCGCATGGTGACTGTTGTATTCAATCCCGATGCAATTTCTGTGTTTCATCAACACTTTGAAAGTCCACAGATTACAGAATGCCTCCATATGTGAATCGAAACTACTACTGGTCTTCCAGGGAACGATCAAAGCGTAGACTGTTTAAGACATTACTCCCATGGAGTAAAGTGCGGATGGTGACTGTTATATGCATTCCCGATGCAATTTCTGTGTTTCAACAACACTCTGATAGTCCACAGATTACAGAATGCCTCCAGATGTGCATCGGAAACTACCACTGGTCTTCCAGGAAACGATCAAAGCGTAGACTTTTTGAGACATTACTCCCATGGAGGAAAATGCGAATGGTGACTGTTGTATTCAATCGCGATGCAATTTCTGTGTTTCATCAACACTCTGATAGTCCACAGCTTACAGAATGCCACCTGATGTGCTTCGGAAACTACTACTGGTCTTACAGGGAACGTTAAAAGCGTAGACTGTTGAGACATTACTCCAGTGGAGGAAAGTGCGCATGGTGACTGTTGTATTCAATCCCGATGCAATTTCTGTGTTTCATCAACACTCTAATAGTGCACAGATTACAGAATGATACCTGATGTGCATCGGAAAGAACTACTGGTCTTCCAGGGAACGATCAAAGCGTAGACTGTTTGAGACATTACTCCCGTGGAGGAAAGTGCGCATGGTGACTGTTGTATTCATTCCCGATGCAATTTCTGTGTTTCATCAACACCCTGATAGTCCACAGATTACAGAATGCCTCCAGATGTGCATCGGAAACTACTACTGGTCTTCCAGGGAACGATAAAGGCGTAAACTGTTTGAGACATTACTCTCATGGAGGAAAGTGCTATGGTGACTGTTGTATTCAATCACGATGCATATTCTGTGTTTCATCAACACTCTGATAGTCCACAGATTACAGATTGAATCCAGATGTGCATCGGAAACTACTACTGGTCTTCCTGGGAACGAACAAAGCGTAGACTGTTTGAGGCATTACTCCCATGGAGGAAAATGCGCATGGTGACTGTTGTATTCAATCACGATGCAATTTCTGTTTTTCATCAACCCTTTGAAGGTCCACAGATTACAGAATGCCTCCAGATGTGCATCGGAAACTACTACTGGTCTTCGAGGAAACGATCAAAGGATAGACTGTTTGAGATATTACTCGCATGGAAGAAAGTGCGCATGGTGACTGTTGTATTCAATCCCGATGCAATTTCTGCGTTTCATCAACACTCAGATAGTCCACATAATACAGAATGCCTCCAGATGTGCATCGGAAACTACTACTTGTCTTCCAGGGAACGATAAAGGAGTAGACTGTTTGAGACATTACTCCCATGGAGGAAAGTGCCCATGGTGACTTGTATTCAATTACGACGCAATTTCTGTGTGTCATCAACACTTTGAAGAACCACAGTTTACCGAATGCCTCCAGATGTGAATCGAAACTACTACTGGTCTTCCTGGGAACGATCAAAGCGTAGACTGTTTGAGACATTTCTCGCATGGAAGGAAGTGCGCATGGTGACTGTTGTATTCAATCCCGATGCAATTTCTATCTTTTATCAACACCCGGATAGACCACAGATTACAGTATACCTCCAGATGTGCATCGGAAACTACTACTGGTGTTCCAGGGAACGATCAAAGCGTAGACTGTTTGAGACATTACTCCAATGGCGGAATGTGCGCATGGTGACTGTTGTATTCAATCCCGATGCAATTTCTGTGTTTCATCAACACTCTGATAGTCAACAGATTACAGAATTCCTCCAGATGTGCATCGGAAACTACTACTGGTCTTCCAGGGAACAATCAAAGCGTAGACTGTTTGAGACATTACTCCCATGGAGGAAAGTCCGCATGGTGACTGTTGTATTCAATCCCGATGCTATTTCTGTGTCATCAACACTCTGATAGTAAACAGATTACAGAATGCCTCCAGATGTGCATCGGAAACTACTGCTGGTATTCCAGGGAACGATGAAAGCGTAGACTGTTTGAGACATTACTCAAATGGCGGAAGGTGGTCATGGTGACTGTTGCATTCAATTACGCTGCAATTTCTGTTTTTCATTAGCACTCGGATAGTCCGCAGATTACAGAATGCCTCCAGATGTGCAACGGAATCTGCAACTGGTCTTCCAGGGGACGATCAAATCGTAGACTGTTTGAGACATTACTCCCATTGAGGAAAGTGCGAATGGTGACTGTTGTATTCAATCCCGATGCAATTTCTTTGTTTCAGCAACACTCTGATAGTCCACAGCTTACAGAATGCCACAAGATGTGCATCGGAAACTACTACTGGTCTTACAGGGACCGATCAAAGCGTAGACTGTTGAGACATTACTCCAGTGGAGGAAAGTGCGCATGGTGACTGTTGTACTCAATCCCGATGCAATTTCTGTGTTTCATCAACACTCCGATAGTGCACAGATTACAGAATGATACCAGATGTGCATCGGAAAGAACTACTGGTCTTCCAGGGAACGATCAAAGCGTAGACTGTTTCAGACATTACTCCCGTGGAGGAAAGTGCGCATGGTGACTGTTGTATTCAATCCCGATGCAATATCTGTGTTTCATCAACACTCTGATAGTCCACAGATTACAGAATGCCTCCAGATGTGCATCGGAAACTACTACTGGTCTTCCAGGGAACGAAAAAGGCGTAGACTGTTTGAGACATTACACTCATGGAGGAAAGTGCCATGGTGACTGTTGTATTCAATCACGATGCAATTTCTGTGTTTCATTAACCCTTTGAAGGTCCACTGATTACAGAATGCCTCCAGATGTGTATCGGAAACTACTACTGGTCTTCGAGGAATCGATCAAAGCATAGACTGTTTGAGACATTACTCGCATGGAAGAAAGTGCGCATGGTGACTGTTGTATTCAATCCCGATGCAATTTCTGTGTTTCATCAACACTCAGTTAGTCCACAGATTACAGAATGCCTCCAGATGTGCATCCGAAACTACTACTGGTCTTCCAGGGAACGATCAAAGCGTAGACTGTTTGAGACATTTCTCGCATGGAGGAAAGTGCGCATGGTGACTGTTGTATTCAATCCCGATGCAATTTCTGTCCTTTATCAACACCCGGATAGACCACAGATTACAGTATACCTCCAGATGTGCATCGGAAACTACTACTGGTCTTCCAAGGAACGATCAAAGCTTAGACCGTTTGAGACTTTACTCCCATGGAGAAAAGTAGTCATGGTGATGTTGTATTCAATCCCGATGCAATTTCTGTGTTTCATTAGCACTCGGATAGTCCACAGATTACAGAATGCCTCCAGATGTGCATCGGAAACCACTACTGGTGTTGAGGGAGCGATCAATGCGATGACAGTTTGAGACATTACTCCAATGTAGAAATGTACGCATGGTGCCTGTTGTATTCAATCCCGATGCAATTTCTGCGTTTCATTAATACTTTGAAGGTCCACAGATTACAGAATGCCTCCAGATGTGCATCGGAATCTACAACTGGTCCTCCAGGGAACGATCAAGCGTAGACTGTTTGAGACGTTACTCCCATGGAGGAAAGTGCGCATGGTGTCTGTTGTACTCAATCCCGATGCAATTAAAGTGTTTCAACGACACTCTGATAGTCCACAGATTACAGAATGCCTCCAGATGTGCATCGGAAACTACTACTGGTCTTCCTGGGAACGAACAAAGCGTAGACTGTTTGAGGCATTACTCCCATGGAGGAAAATGCGCATGGTGACTGTTGTATTCAATCACGATGCAATTTCTGTTTTTCATCAACCCTTTGAAGGTCCACAGATTACAGAATGCCTCCAGATGTGCATCGGAAACTACTACTGGTCTTCGAGGAAACGATCAAAGGATAGACTGTTTGAGACATTACTCGCATGGAAGAAAGTGCGCATGGTGACTGTTGTATTCAATCCCGATGCAATTTCTGCGTTTCATCAACACTCAGATAGTCCACATAATACAGAATGCCTCCAGATGTGCATCGGAAACTACTACTTGTCTTCCAGGGAACGATAAAGGAGTAGACTGTTTGAGACATTACTCCCATGGAGGAAAGTGCCCATGGTGACTTGTATTCAATTACGACGCAATTTCTGTGTGTCATCAACACTTTGAAGAACCACAGTTTACCGAATGCCTCCAGATGTGAATCGAAACTACTACTGGTCTTCCTGGGAACGATCAAAGCGTAGACTGTTTGAGACATTTCTCGCATGGAGGGAAGTGCGCATGGTGACTGTTGTATTCAATCCCGATGCAATTTCTATCTTTTATCAACACCCGGATAGACCACAGATTACAGTATACCTCCAGATGTGCATCGGAAACTACTACTGGTGTTCCAGGGAACGATCAAAGCGTAGACTGTTTGAGACATTACTCCAATGGCGGAATGTGCGCATGGTGACTGTTGTATTCAATCCCGATGCAATTTCTGTGTTTCATCAACACTCTGATAGTCAACAGATTACAGAATTCCTCCAGATGTGCATCGGAAACTACTACTGGTCTTCCAGGGAACAATCAAAGCGTAGACTGTTTGAGACTTTACTCCCATGGAGGAAAGTCCGCATGGTGACTGTTGTATTCAATCCCGATGCTATTTCTGTGTCATCAACACTCTGATAGTAAACAGATTACAGAATGCCTCCAGATGTGCATCGGAAACTACTGCTGGTATTCCAGGGAACGATCAAAGCGTAGACTGTTTGAGACATTACTCAAATGGCGGAAGGTGGTCATGGTGACTGTTGCATTCAATTACGCTGCAATTTCTGTGTTTCATTAGCACTCGGATAGTCCGCAGATTACAGAATGCCTCCAGATGTGCAACGGAATCTGCAACTGGTCTTCCAGGGGACGATCAAATCGTAGACTGTTTGAGACATTACTCCCATTGAGGAAAGTGCGAATGGTGACTGTTGTATTCAATCCCGATGCAATTTCTTTGTTTCAGCAACACTCTGATAGTCCACAGCTTACAGAATGCCACAAGATGTGCATCGGAAACTACTACTGGTCTTACAGGGACCGATCAAAGCGTAGACTGTTGAGACATTACTCCAGTGGAGGAAAGTGCGCATGGTGACTGTTGTACTCAATCCCGATGCAATTTCTGTGTTTCATCAACACTCCGATAGTGCACAGATTACAGAATGATACCAGATGTGCATCGGAAAGAACTACTGGTCTTCCAGGGAACGATCAAAGCGTAGACTGTTTCAGACATTACTCCCGTGGAGGAAAGTGCGCATGGTGACTGTTGTATTCAATCCCGATGCAATTTCTGTGTTTCATCAACACTCTGATAGTCCACAGATTACAGAATGCCTCCAGATGTGCATCGGAAACTACTACTGGTCTTCCAGGGAACGAAAAAGGCGTAGACTGTTTGAGACATTACACTCATGGAGGAAAGTGCCATGGTGACTGTTGTATTCAATCACGATGCAATTTCTGTGTTTCATTAACCCTTTGAAGGTCCACTGATTACAGAATGCCTCCAGATGTGTATCGGAAACTACTACTGGTCTTCGAGGAATCGATCAAAGCATAGACTGTTTGAGACATTACTCGCATGGAAGAAAGTGCGCATGGTGACTGTTGTATTCAATCCCGATGCAATTTCTGTGTTTCATCAACACTCAGTTAGTCCACAGATTACAGAATGCCTCCAGATGTGCATCCGAAACTACTACTGGTCTTCCAGGGAACGATCAAAGCGTAGACTGTTTGAGACATTTCTCGCATGGAGGAAAGTGCGCATGGTGACTGTTGTATTCAATCCCGATGCAATTTCTGTCCTTTATCAACACCCGGATAGACCACAGATTACAGTATACCTCCAGATGTGCATCGGAAACTACTACTGGTCTTCCAAGGAACGATCAAAGCTTAGACCGTTTGAGACTTTACTCCCATGGAGAAAAGTAGTCATGGTGATGTTGTATTCAATCCCGATGCAATTTCTGTGTTTCATTAGCACTCGGATAGTCCACAGATTACAGAATGCCTCCAGATGTGCATCGGAAACCACTACTGGTGTTGAGGGAGCGATCAATGCGATGACAGTTTGAGACATTACTCCAATGTAGAAATGTACGCATGGTGCCTGTTGTATTCAATCCCGATGCAATTTCTGCGTTTCATTAATACTTTGAAGGTCCACAGATTACAGAATGCCTCCAGATGTGCATCGGAATCTACAACTGGTCCTCCAGGGAACGATCAAGCGTAGACTGTTTGAGACGTTACTCCCATGGAGGAAAGTGCGCATGGTGTCTGTTGTACTCAATCCCGATGCAATTAAAGTGTTTCAACGACACTCTGATAGTCCACATATTACAGAATGCCTCCAGATGTGCATCGGAAACTACTACTGGTCTTCCTGGGAACGAACAAAGCGTAGACTGTTTGAGGCATTACTCCCATGGAGGAAAATGCGCATGGTGACTGTTGTATTCAATCACGATGCAATTTCTGTTTTTCATCAACCCTTTGAAGGTCCACAGATTACAGAATGCCTCCAGATGTGCATCGGAAACTACTACTGGTCTTCGAGGAAACGATCAAAGGATAGACTGTTTGAGACATTACTCGCATGGAAGAAAGTGCGCATGGTGACTGTTGTATTCAATCCCGATGCAATTTCTGCGTTTCATCAACACTCAGATAGTCCACATAATACAGAATGCCTCCAGATGTGCATCGGAAACTACTACTTGTCTTCCAGGGAACGATAAAGGAGTAGACTGTTTGAGACATTACTCCCATGGAGGAAAGTGCCCATGGTGACTTGTATTCAATTACGACGCAATTTCTGTGTGTCATCAACACTTTGAAGGACCACAGTTTACCGAATGCCTCCAGATGTGAATCGAAACTACTACTGGTCTTCCTGGGAACGATCAAAGCGTAGACTGTTTGAGACATTTCTCGCATGGAGGGAAGTGCGCATGGTGACTGTTGTTTTCAATCCCGATGCAATTTCTATCTTTTATCAACACCCGGATAGACCACAGATTACAGTATACCTCCAGATGTGCATCGGAAACTACTACTGGTGTTCCAGGGAACGATCAAAGCGTAGACTGTTTGAGACATTACTCCAATGGCGGAATGTGCGCATGGTGACTGTTGTATTCAATCCCGATGCAATTTCTGTGTTTCATCAACACTCTGATAGTCAACAGATTACAGAATTCCTCCAGATGTGCATCGGAAACTACTACTGGTCTTCCAGGGAACAATCAAAGCGTAGACTGTTTGAGACATTACTCCCATGGAGGAAAGTCCGCATGGTGACTGTTGTATTCAATCCCGATGCTATTTCTGTGTCATCAACACTCTGATAGTAAACAGATTACAGAATGCCTCCAGATGTGCATCGGAAACTACTGCTGGTATTCCAGGGAACGATCAAAGCGTAGACTGTTTGAGACATTACTCAAATGGCGGAAGGTGGTCATGGTGACTGTTGCATTCAATTACGCTGCAATTTCTGTGTTTCATTAGCACTCGGATAGTCCGCAGATTACAGAATGCCTCCAGATGTGCAACGGAATCTGCAACTGGTCTTCCAGGGGACGATCAAATCGTAGACTGTTTGAGACATTACTCCCATTGAGGAAAGTGCGAATGGTGACTGTTGTATTCAATCCCGATGCAATTTCTTTGTTTCAGCAACACTCTGATAGTCCACAGCTTACAGAATGCCACAAGATGTGCATCGGAAACTACTACTGGTCTTACAGGGACCGATCAAAGCGTAGACTGTTGAGACATTACTCCAGTGGAGGAAAGTGCGCATGGTGACTGTTGTACTCAATCCCGATGCAATTTCTGTGTTTCATCAACACTCCGATAGTGCACAGATTACAGAATGATACCAGATGTGCATCGGAAAGAACTACTGGTCTTCCAGGGAACGATCAAAGCGTAGACTGTTTCAGACATTACTCCCGTGGAGGAAAGTGCGCATGGTGACTGTTGTATTCAATCCCGATGCAATTTCTGTGTTTCATCAACACTCTGATAGTCCACAGATTACAGAATGCCTCCAGATGTGCATCGGAAACTACTACTGGTCTTCCAGGGAACGAAAAAGGCGTAGACTGTTTGAGACATTACACTCATGGAGGAAAGTGCCATGGTGACTGTTGTATTCAATCACGATGCAATTTCTGTGTTTCATTAACCCTTTGAAGGTCCACTGATTACAGAATGCCTCCAGATGTGTATCGGAAACTACTACTGGTCTTCGAGGAATCGATCAAAGCATAGACTGTTTGAGACATTACTCGCATGGAAGAAAGTGCGCATGGTGACTGTTGTATTCAATCCCGATGCAATTTCTGTGTTTCATCAACACTCAGTTAGTCCACAGATTACAGAATGCCTCCAGATGTGCATCCGAAACTACTACATGTCTTCCAGGGAACGATCAAAGCGTAGACTGTTTGAGACATTTCTCGCATGGAGGAAAGTGCGCATGGTGACTGTTGTATTCAATCCCGATGCAATTTCTGTCCTTTATCAACACCCGGATAGACCACAGATTACAGTATACCTCCAGATGTGCATCGGAAACTACTACTGGTCTTCCAAGGAACGATCAAAGCTTAGACCGTTTGAGACTTTACTCCCATGGAGAAAAGTAGTCATGGTGATGTTGTATTCAATCCCAATGCAATTTCTGTGTTTCATTAGCACTCGGATAGTCCACAGATTACAGAATGCCTCCAGATGTGCATCGGAAACCACTACTGGTGTTGAGGGAGCGATCAATGCGATGACAGTTTGAGACATTACTCCAATGTAGAAATGTACGCATGGTGCCTGTTGTATTCAATCCCGATGCAATTTCTGCGTTTCATTAATACTTTGAAGGTCCACAGATTACAGAATGCCTCCAGATGTGCATCGGAATCTACAACTGGTCCTCCAGGGAACGATCAAGCGTAGACTGTTTGAGACGTTACTCCCATGGAGGAAAGTGCGCATGGTGTCTGTTGTACTCAATCCCGATGCAATTAAAGTGTTTCAACGACACTCTGATAGTCCACAGATTACAGAATGCCTCCAGATGTGCATCGGAAACTACTACTGGTCTTCCAGGGAACGATCAAAGCGTAGACTGTTTGAGACATTACTCCCATGGAGGAAAGTCCGCATGGTGACTGTTGTATTAAATCCCGGAGCAATTTCTGAGATCATCAACACTCTGATAGTACACAGATTACAGAATGCAACCAGATGTGCATCGGATTCTACTACTGGTCTTCCAGGGAGAGATCGAGGCGTAAACTGTTTCAGACATTACTCCCATGGAGGAAAGTGCGCATTATGACTGTTGAATTCAATTACGATGCACTTTCGGTGTTTCATCAATACTCTGATAGTCCACAGATTACAGAATGCTTCCAGTTGTGCATATGAAACTGCTACTGGTCTTCCAGGGAGCGATCAAAGCGTAGACTGTTTGAGACATTACTCCTACGTAGGAAAGTGCGGTGGTGACTGTTGTATTCAATCCCGATGCAATTTCTGTGTTTCATCAACACTCTGATAGTCCACAAATTACAGAATGAATCCTGACGTTCATCGGAAACTACTACTGGTCTTCCAGGGAACGATCAAAGCGTAGACTTTTTGAGACATTACTCCCATGGATGAAAGTGCGCATGGTGACTGTGGTATTCAATCCCGATGCAATTTCTGTGTTTCATCGACACTTTAAAGGTCCACAGATTACAGTATGCCTCCAGATGTGCATCGGAATCATCTACTGGTCTTCCAGGGAACGATAAAAGCGTAGACTCTTTGAGACATTACTCCCATTGGGGAAAGTGCACATGGTAACTGTTGTATTCAATCCCGATGCAACTTCTGTGTTCATCAACACTCTGATAGTCCACAGATTACAGAATGCCTCCTGTTGTGCATCGGAAACTACTACTGGTATTCCAGGGAACGATCAAAGCGTAAACTGTTTGAGACATTACTCCCATGGAAGAAAGTGCACATGGTGACTGTTGTATTCAATCCCGATGCAATTTCTGTGTTTCAACAACACTCTGATAGTCCACAGTTTACAGAAATGCCTCCAGATGTGCATCGGAATCTACTACTGGCCTTCCAGCGAACGATCAAAGCGTAGACTCTTCGAGACATTACTCCCAAGGAATAAAGTGCGCATGGTGACTGTAGTATTCAATCCTGATGCAATTTCTGTGTTTCATCAACACTTTAAAGGTCCACAGATTACAGTATGCCTCCAGATGTGCATCGGAGTCATCTACTGGTCTTCCAGGGAACGATAAAAGCGTAGACTCTTTGAGACATTACTCCCAAGGAGGAAAGTGCGCATGGTGACTGTTGTATTCAATCCCGATGCAATTTCTGTGTTTCATCAACACTTTGAAGGTCCACAGATTACAGAATGCCTCCATATGTGAATCGAAACTACTACTGGTCTTCCAGGGAACGATCAAAGCGTAGACTGTTTAAGACATTACTCCCCTGGAGTAAAGTGCGGATGGTGACTGTTATATGCAATCCCGATGCAATTTCTGTGTTTCAACAACACTCTGATAGTCCACAGATTACAGAATGCCTCCAGATGTGCATCGGAAACTACCACTGGTCTTCCAGGAAACGATCAAAGCGTAGACTTTTTGAGACATTACTCCCATGGAGGAAAATGCGAATGGTGACTGTTGTATTAAATCGCGATGCAATTTCTGTGTTTCATCAACACTCTGATAGTCCACAGCTTACAGAATGCCACCAGATGTGCATCGGAAACTACTACTGGTCTTACAGGGAACGATAAAAGCGTAGACTGTTGAGACATTACTCCAGTGGAGGAAAGTGCGCATGGTGACTGTTGTATTCAATCCCGATGCAATTTCTGTGTTTCATCAACACTCTAATAGTGCACAGATTACAGAATGATACCTGATGTGCATCGGAAAGAACTACTGGTCTTCCAGGGAACGATCAAAGCGTAGACTGTTTTAGACATTACTCCCGTGGAGGAAAGTGCGCATGGTGACTGTTGTATTCATTCCCGATGCAATTTCTGTGTTTCATCAACACCCTGATAGTCCACAGATTACAGAATGCCTCCAGATGTGCATCGGAAACTACTACTGGTCTTCCAGGGAACGATAAAGGCGTAAACTGTTTGAGACATTACTCTCATGAAGGAAAGTGCTATGGTGACTGTTGTATTCAATCACGATGCATATTCTGTGTTTCATCAACACTCTGATAGTCCACAGATTACAGATTGAATACAGATGTGCATCGGAAACTACTACTGGTCTTCCTGGGAACGAACAAAGCGTAGACTGTTTGAGGCATTACTCCCATGGAGGAAAATGTTCATGGTGACTGTTGTATTCAATCACGATGCAATTTCTGTTTTTCATCAACCCTTTGAAGGTCCACAGATTACAGAATGCCTCCAGATGTGCATCGGAAACTACTACTGGTCTTCGAGGAAACGATCAAAGGATAGACTGTTTGAGACATTACTCGCATGGAAGAAAGTGCGCATGGTGACTGTTGTATTCAATCCCGATGCAATTTCTGCGTTTCATCAACACTCAGATAGTCCACATAATACAGAATGCCTCCAGATGTGCATCGGAAACTACTACTTGTCTTCCAGGGAACGATAAAGTAGTAGACTGTTTGAGACATTACTCCCATGGAGGAAAGTGCCCATGGTGACTTGTATTCAATTACGAGGCAATTTCTGTGTGTCATCAACACTTTGAAGAACCACAGTTTACCGAATGCCTCCAGATGTGAATCGAAACTACTACTGGTCTTCCTGGGAACGATCAAAGCGTAGACTGTTTGAGACATTTCTCGCATGGAGGGAAGTGCGCATGGTGACTGTTGTATTCAATCCCGATGCAATTTCTGTGTTTCATCAACACTCTGATAGTCCACAGATTACAGAATTCCTCCAGATGTGCATCGGAAACTACTACTGGTCTTCCAGGGAACAATCAAAGCGTAGACTGTTTGAGACATTACTCCCATGGAGGAAAGTCCGCATGGTGACTGTTGTATTCAATCCCGATGCTATTTCTGTGTCATCAACACTCTGATAGTAAACAGATTACAGAATGCCTCCAGATGTGCATCGGAAACTACTGCTGGTATTCCAGGGAACGATCAAAGCGTACACTGTTTGAGACATTACTCAAATGGCGGAAAGTGGTCATGGTGACTGTTGCATTCAATTACGCTGCAATTTCTTTGTTTCATTAGCACTCGGATAGTCCACAGATTAAAGAATGCCTCCAGATGTGCATCGGAAACTTCTACTGGTCTTAAAGGGAACGATCAAAGCGATGACAGTTTGAGACATTACTCCAATGGAGAAATGTACGCATGGTGCCTGTTGTATTCAATCCCGATGCAATTTCTGTGTTTCATCAACACTTTGAAGGTCCACAGATTACAGAATGCCTCCAGATGTGCATCGGAAACTACCACTGGTCTTCCAGGGAACGATCAAAGCGTAGACTTTTTGAGACATTACTCCCATTTAGGAAAATGCGAATGGTGACTGTTGTATTCAATCCCGATGCAATTTCTGTGTTTCATCAACACTCTAATAGTCCACAGCTTACAGAATGCCACCAGATGTGCATCGGAAACTACTACTGGTCTTACAGGGAACGATCAAAGCGTAGACTGTTGAGATATTACTCCAGTGGAGGAAAGTGCGCATGGTGACTGTTGTATTCAATCCCGATGCAATTTCTGTGTTTCATCAACACTCTAATAGTGCACAGATTACAGAATAATACCAGATGTGCATCGGAAAGAACTACTGGTCTTCCAGGGAACGATCAAAGCGTAGACTGTTTGAGACATTACTCCCGTGGAGGAAAGTGCGCATGGTGACTGTTGTATTCAATCCCGATGCAATTTCTGTGTTTCATCAACACTCTGATAGTCCACAGATTACAGATTGAATCCAGATGTGCATCGGAAACTACTACTGGTCTTCCTGGGAACGATCAAAGTGTAGACTGTTTGAGGAATTACTCCCATGGAGGAAAATGCGCATGGTGACTGTTGTATTCAATCACGATGCAATTTCTGTTTTTCATCAACCATTTGAAGGTCCACAGATTACAGAATGCCTCCAGATGTGCATCGGAAATTACTACTGGTCTTCGAGGAAACGATCAAAGGATAGACTGTTTGAGACATTACTCGCATGGAAGAAAGTGCGCATGGTGACTGTTGTATTCAATTCCGATGCAATTTCTGCGTTTCATCAACACTCAGATAGTCCACATATTACAGAATGCCTCCAGATGTGTATCGGAAACTACTACTTGTCTTCCAGGGAACGATAAAGGAGTAGACTGTTTGAGACATTACTCCCATGGAGGAAAGTGCCCATGGTGACTGTTGTATTCAATTACGACGCAATTTCTGTGTGTCATCAACACTTTGAAGAACCACAGTTTACCGAATGCCTCCAGATGTGAATCGAAACTACTACTGGTCTTCCTACTAACGATCAAAGCGTAGACTGTTTGAGACATTTCTCGCATGGAGGAAAGTGGGCATGGTGACTGTTGTATTCAATCCCGATGCAATTTCTATCTTTTATCAACACCTGGATAGACCACAGATTACAGTATACCTCCAGATGTGCATCGGAAACTACTACTGGTGTTCCAGGGAACGATCAAAGCGTAGACTGTTTGAGACATTACTCCAACGGCGGAATGTGCAAATGGTGACTGTTGTATTCAATCCGGATGCAATTTCTGTGTTTCATCAACACTCTGATAGTCCACAGATTACAGAATTCCTCCAGATGTGCATCGGAAACTACTACTGGTCTTCCAGGGAACAATCAAAGCGTAGACTGTTTGAGACATTACTCCCATGGAGGAAAGTCCGCATGGTGACTGTTGTATTCAATCCCGATGAAATTTCTGTGTCATCAACACTCTGATAGTAAACAGATTACAGAATGCCTCCAGATGTGCATTGGAAACTACTGCTGGTATTCCAGGGAACGATCAAAGCGTCGACTGTTTGAGACATTACTCCCATGGCGGAAAGTGGTCATTTTGACTGTTGTATTCAATTACGCTGCAATTTCTTTGTTTCATTAGCACTCGGATAGTCCACAGATTAAAGAATGCCTCCAGATGTGCATCGGAAACTACTACTGGTCTTAAAGGGAACGATCAAAGCGATGACAGTTTGAGACATTACTCCAATGGAGAAATGTACGCATGGTGCCTGTTGTATTCAATCCCGATGCAATTTCTGTGTTTCATCAACACTCTGATAGTCCACAGATTACAGAATGCCTCCAGATGTGCATCGGAAACTACTACTGGTCTTCCAGGGAACGATCAAAGCGTGGGCTGTTTCAGACATTACTCCCATGGAGGAAAGTGCGGATGGTGACTGTTGTATTCAATCACGATGCAATTTCTGTGTTTCATCAACACTCTGATAGTCCACAGATTACAGAATGCCACCAGATGTGCATCCAAAACTCCTACTGGTCTTCCAGAGAACGATCAAAGCGTAGTCTGTTTGAGACATTACTCCCAAGGACGAAAGTGCTTTTGTTGACTGTTGTATTCAATCCCGATGCTACTTCTGTGTTTCATCAACACTCTGATAGTCCACAGATTACAGAATGCCACCAGATGTGCATCGGAAACTACTACTTTTCTTCCAGGGAACGATCAAGGCGTAGACTGTTTGAGACATTACTCCCATGGAGGAAAGTTCGCATGGTGACTGTTGTATTCAATGCCGATGCAATTTCTGTGTTTCATCAACACCCGGATGGACCAGAAATTACAGAATGCCTCCAGATGTGCATTGGAAACTACTATTGGTCTTCAGGGAACGATCAAATCGATGACAGTTTGAGACGTAACTCCCATGGAGAAAGTGCGCATGGTGACTGTTTTATTTAATCCCGATGCAATTCCTGTGTTTCATCAACACTTTGAAGCTCCACAGATTACAGAATGTCTCGCGATGTGCATCGGAAACTACTACTGGTTTTCCAGGGAACGATAAAAGCGTAGACTGTTTGAGATATTACTCCCATGTAGGAAAGTGCGCATGGTAACTGTTGTATTCAATCCCGATGCAATTTCTGTGTTTCAACACTACTCTGATAGTCCACAGCTTACAGAATGCCTCCGGATGTGAATCGAAACTACTACTGGTCTTCCAAGGAACGATCAAAGCGTAGACTGTTTGAGACATTACTCCCGTGGCTGAAAGTGGTCTTGGTGACTGTTGTGATTACAGAACAGATTACAGAATGCCTCCAGATGTGCATTGGAAACTACTACTGGTATTCCAGGGAACGATCAAACCGTAGACTGTTTGAGACATTACTCCCATGGCGGAAAGTGGTCATGGTGACTGTTGTATTCAATCCCGCTGCAATTTCTGTGTTTCATTAGCACTCGGATAGTCCACAGATTAAAGAATGCCTCCAGATGTGCATCGGAAACTACTACTGGTCTTGAGGGAACGATCAAAGCGATGACAGTTTGAGAGATTAATCCAATGCAGAAATGTACGCATGGTGCCTGTTGTATTCAATCCCGATGAAATTTCAGTGTTTCAAAAACACTCTGATAGTCCACAGATTACAGAATGCTTCCAGATGTGCATCGGAAACTACTACTGGTCTTCGAGGGAACGATCAAAGCATAGACTGTTTGAGACATTACTCCCGTGGAAGAAAGTGCGCATGGTGACTGTTGTATTCAATCCCGATGCAATTGCTGTGTTCCTTTAACACTCAGTTAGTCCACAGATTACAGTATGCCTCCAGATGTGCATCGGAATCTACTACTGGCCTTCCAGCGAACGATCAAAGCGTAGACTCTTTGAGACATTACTCCCAAGGAGGAAATTGCGCATGGTGACTGTTGTATTCAATCCCGATACAATTTCTGTGTTTCATCAACACTTTGAAGGTCCACAGATTACAGAATGCCTCCATATGTGAATCGAAACTACTAATGGTCTTCCAGGGAACGATCAAAGCGTAGACTGTTTAAGACATTACTCCCATGGAGTAAAGTGCGGATGGTGACTGTTATATTCAATCCCAATGCAATTTCTGTGTTTCAACAACACTCTGATAGTCCACAGATTACAGAATGCCACCAGATGTGCATCGGAAACTACTACTGGTCTTCCAGGGAACGATCAAAGCGTAGACTGTTTGAGACGTTACTCCCATGGAGGAAAGTCCGCATGATGACTGTTGTATTCAATCCCGATGCAATTTCTGTGTTTCAACAACACTCTGATAGTGAACAGATTACAGAATGCCTCCAGATGTGCATCGGAAACTACTACTGGTCTTCCAAGGAACGATCATAGCTTAGACCGTTTGAGACATTACTCCCATGGAGGAAAGTGGTCATGGTGATGTTGTATTCAATCCCGATGCAATTTCTGTGTTTCATTAGCACTCGGATAGTCCACAGATTACAGAATGCCTCCAAATGTGCATCGGAAACCACTACTGGTCTTGAGGGAGTGATCAATGCGATGACAGTTTGAGACATTACTCCAATGTAGAAATGTACGCATGGTGCCTGTTGTATTCAATCCAGATGCAATTTCTGCGTTTCATCAATACTTTGAAGATCCACAGATTACAGAATGCCTCCAGATGTGCATCAGAATCTACAACTGGTCTTCCAGGGAACGATCAAAGCGTAGACTGTTTGAGACATTACTCCCATCGAGGAAAGTGCTCATGGTGTCTGTTGTATTCAATCCCGATGCAATTAAAGTGTTTCAACGACACTCTGATAGTCCACAGATTACATAATGCCTCCAGATATGGATCGGAAACTACTACTGGTCTTCCAGGGAACGATCAAAGCGTAGACTGTTTGAGAAATTACTCCCATGGAGGAAAGTGCTCATGGTGACTGTTGTATTCAATCCCGGAGCAATTTCTGAGTTCATCAACACTCTGATAGTCCACAGATTACAGAATGCAACCAGATGTGCATCGGATTCTACTACTGGTCTTCCAGGGAGAGATCAAAGCGTAAACTGTTTCAGACATTACTCCCATGGAGGAAAGTGCGCATTATGACTGTTGAATTCAATTCCGATGCAATTTCGGTGTTTCATCAATACTCTGATAGTCCACATATTACAGAATGCTTCCAGTTGTGCATATGAAACTGCTATTGGTCTTCCAGGGAGCGATCAAAGCGTAGACTGTTTGAGACATTACTCCTATGTAGGAAAGTGCGATGGTGACTGTTGTATTCAATCCCGATGCAATTTCTGTGTTTCATCAACACTCTGATAGTCCACAAATTACAGAATGCCTAAAGACGTGCATCGGAAACTACTACTGGTCTTCCAGGGAACGATCAAAGCGTAGACTGTTTGAAACTTTACTCCTATGGAGAAAAGTACGAATGGTGACTGTTGTATTCAATCCCGAGGCAATTTCTGTGTTTCAACAACACTCTGATAGTAAACAGATAACAGAATGCCTCCAGATTTGCATCGGAAACTACTACTGGTCTTCCAGGGAACGATCAAAGCGTAGACTTTTGAGACATTACTCCCACGGAGGAAAGTGCGCATGGTGACTGTTGTATTTAATCCCGATGCAATTTCTGTGTTTCATGAACACTCTGAAGGTCCACAGATTACAGTCTGCCTCCAGATGTGCATCGGAATCATCTACTGGTCTTCCAGGGAAAGATCAAAGCGTAGACTCTTTGAGACATTACTCCCATGGAGGAAAGTGCGCATGGTGACTGTTGTATTCAATCCCGATGCAATTTCTGTGTTTCGACAACACTCTGATAGTGAACAGATTACAGAATGCCTCCAGATGTGCATCGGAATCTACTACTGGCCTTCCAGCGAACGATCAAAGCGTAGACACTTTGAGACATTACTCCCAAGGAGGAAAGTGCGCATGGTGACTGTTGTATTCAATCCCGATGCAATTTCTGTGTTTCATCAACACTTTGAAGGTCCACAGATTACAGAATGCCTCCATATGTGAATCGAAACTACTACTGGTCTTCCAGGGAACGATCAAAGCGTAGACTGTTTAAGACATTACTCCCATGGAGTAAAGTGCGGATGGTGACTATTGTATTCAATCCCGATGCATTTTCTGTGTTTCAACAACACTCTGATAGTCCACAGATTACAGAATGCCTCCAGATGTGCATCGGAATCTACTACTGGCCTACCAGCGAATGATCAAAGCGTAGACTCTTTGAGACATTACTCCCAAGGAGGAAAGTGCGCATGGTGACTGTTGTATTCAATCCCGATGCAATATCTGTGTTTCATCAACACTCTGATAGTCCACAGATTACAGAATGCCTCCAGATGTGCATCGGAAACTACTACTGGTCTCCCACGGAACGATCAAAGCGTAGACTGTTTGAGACGTTACTCCCATGGAGGAAAGTCCGCATGATGACTGTTGTATTCAATCCCGATGCAATTTCTGTGTTTCAACAACCCTCTGATAGTGAACAGATTACAGAATGCCTCCAGATGTGCATCGGAAACTACTACTGGTCTTCCAAGGAACGATCAAAGCTTAGACTGTTTGAGACATTACTCCCATGGAGGAAAGTGGTCATGGTGATGTTGTATTCAATCCCGATGCAATTTCTGTGTTTCATTACCACTCGGATAGTCCACAGATTACAGAATGCCTCCAGATGTGCATCGGAAACCACTACTGGTCTTGAGGGAGCGATCAATGCGATGACAGTTTGAGACATTACTCCAATTTAGAAATGTACGCATGGTGCCTGTTGTATTCAATCCCGATGCAATTTCTGCGTTTCATCAATACTTTGAAGGTCCACAGATTACAGAATGCCTCCTGATGTGCATCGGAAACTACTACAGGTCTTCCAGGGAACGATCAAAGCGTGGAACGTTTCAGACATTACTCCCATGGAGGAAAGTGCGGATGGTGACTGTTGTATTCATTCCCGATGCAATTCCTTTGTTTCAACACTACTCTGAAAGTCCACAGCTTACAGAATGCTACCAGATGTGCATCGGAAACAACTACTGGTCTTCCTGGGAACGATCAAAGCGTAGACTGTTTGAGTCATTACTCCCATGGAGGAAAGTGCGCTTGGTGACTGTTGTATTAAATCGCGATGCTATTTCTGTGTTTCATCAACACTCTGATAGTCCACAGATTACAGAATGCCACCAGATGTGCATCCAAAACTACTACTGGTCTTCCAGAGAACGATCAAAGCGTAGTCTGTTTGAGACATTACTCCCAAGGAGGAAAGTGCTCATGTTGACTGTTGTATTCAATCCCGATGCTACTTCTGTGTTTCATCAACACTCTGATAGTCCACAGATTACAGAATGCCACCAGATGTGCATCGGAAACTACTACTTTTCTTCCAGGGAACGATCAAGGCGTAGACTGTTTGAGACATTACTCCCATGGAGGAAAGTTCGCATGGTGACTGTTGTATTCAATGCCGATGCAATTTCTGTGTTTCATCAACACCCGGATGGACCAGAAATTACAGAATGCCTCCAGATGTGCATTGGAAACTACTATTGGTCTTCAGGGAACGATCAAATCGATGACAGTTTGAGACGTAACTCCCATGGAGGAAAGTGCGCATGGTCACTGTTGTATTCAATCCCGATGCAATTTCTGTGTTTCATCAACACTTAGAAGGTCCACAGATTACAGAATGTCTCGCGATGTGCATCGGAAACTACTACTGGTTTTCCAGGGAACGATAAAAGCGTAGACTGTTTGAGATATTACTCCCATGTAGGAAAGTGCGCATGGTAACTGTTGTATTCAATCCCGATGCAATTTCTGTGTTTCAACACTACTCTGATAGTGCACAGCTTACAGAATGCCTCCGGATGTGAATCGAAACTACTACTGGTCTTCCAAGGAACGATCAAAGCGTAGACTGTTTGAGACATTACTCCCGTGGCTGAAAGTGGTCTTGGTGACTGTTGTATTCAATCCCGCTGCAATTTCTGTGTTTCATTAGAACCCGGATAGTCCACAGATTAAAGAATGCCTCCAGATGTGCATCGGAAACTACTACTGGTCTTGAGGGCACGATCAAAGCGATGACAGTTTGAGACATTACTCCCATGGAGGAAAGTCCGCATGGTGACTTTTGTATTCAATCCCGATGCAATTTTTGTGTTTCAACAACACTCTGATAGTAAACACATTACAGAATGCCTCCAGATGTGCACTGGAAACTACTACTGGTATTCCAGGGAACGATCAAACCGTAGACTGTTTGAGACATTACTCCCATGGCGGAAAGTGGTCATGGTGACTGTTGTATTCAATCCCGCTGCAATTTCTGTGTTTCATTAGCACTCGGATAGTCCACAGATTAAAGAATGCCTCCAGATGTGCATCGGAAACTACTACTGGTCTTGAGGGAACGATCAAAGCGATGACAGTTTGAGAGATTAATCCAATGCAGAAATGTACGCATGGTGCCTGTTGTATTCAATCCCGATGAAATTTCAGTGTTTCAAAAACACTCTGATAGTCCACAGATTACAGAATGCTTCCAGATGTGCATCGGAAACTACTACTGGTCTTCGAGGGAACGATCAAAGCATAGACTGTTTGAGACATTACTCCCGTGGAAGAAAGTGCGCATGGTGACTGTTGTATTCAATCCCGATGCAATTGCTGTGTTCCTTTAACACTCAGTTAGTCCACAGATTACAGAATGCCTCCAGATGTGCATCGGAATCTACTACTGGCCTTTCAGCGAACGATCAAAGCGTAGACTCTTTGAGACATTACTCCCAAGGAGGAAATTGCGCATGGTGACTGTTGTATTCAATCCCGATGCAATTTCTGTGTTTCATCAACACTTTGAAGGTCCACAGATTACAGAATGCCTCCATATGTGAATCGAAACTACTAATGGTCTTCCAGGGAACGATCAAAGCGTAGACTGTTTAAGACATTACTCCCATGGAGTAAAGTGCGGATGGTGACTGTTATATTCAATCCCAATGCAATTTCTGTGTTTCAACAACACTCTGATAGTCCACAGATTACAGAATGCCACCAGATGTGCATCGGAAACTACTACTGGTCTTCCAGGGAACGATCAAAGCGTAGACTGTTTGAGACGTTACTCCCATGGAGGAAAGTCCGCATGATGACTGTTGTATTCAATCACGATGCAATTTCTGTGTTTCAACAACACTCTGATAGTGAACAGATTACAGAATGCCTCCAGATGTGCATCGGAAACTACTACTGGTCTTCCAAGGAACGATCAAAGCTTAGACCGTTTGAGACATTACTCCCATGGAGGAAAGTGGTCATGGTGATGTTGTATTCAATCCCGATGCAATTTCTGTGTTTCATTAGCACTCGGATAGTCCACAGATTACAGAATGCCTCCAAATGTGCATCGGAAACCACTACTGGTCTTGAGGGAGTGATCAATGCGATGACAGTTTGAGACATTACTCCAATGTAGAAATGTACGCATGGTGTCTGTTGTATTCAATCCCGTTGCAATTAAAGTGTTTCAACGACACACTGATAGTCCACAGATTACATAATGCCTCCAGATATGGATCGGAAACTACTACTGGTCTTCCAGGGAACGATCAAAGCGTAGACTGTTTGAGACATTACTCCCATGGAGGAAAGTGCTCATGGTGACTGTTGTATTCAATCCCGGAGCAATTTCTGAGTTCATCAACACTCTGATAGTCCACAGATTACAGAATGCAACCAGATGTGCATCGGATTCTACTACTGGTCTTCCAGGGAGAGATCAAAGCGTAAACTGTTTCAGACATTACTCCCATGGAGGAAAGTGCGCATTATGACTGTTGAATTCAATTCCGATGCAATTTCGGTGTTTCATCAATACTCTGATAGTCCACATATTACAGAATGCTTCCAGTTGTGCATATGAAACTGCTACTGGTCTTCCAGGGAGCGATCAAAGCGTAGACTGTTTGAGACATTACTCCTACGTAGGAAAGTGCGATGGTGACTGTTGTATTCAATCCCGATGCAATTTCTGTGTTTCATCAACACTCTGATAGTCCACAAATTACAGAATGCCTCCAGACGTGCATCGGAAACTACTACTGGTCTTCCAGGGAACGATCAAAGCGTAGACTTTTTGAGACATTACTCCCATGGATGAAAGTGAGCATGGTGACTGTTGTATTCAATCCCGATGCAATTTCAGTGTTTCAACAACACTCTGATAGTCTACAGATTACATAATGCCTCCAGATATGGATCGGAAACTACTACTGGTCTTCCAGGGAACGATCAAAGCGTAGACTGAAACTTTACTCCTATGGAGAAAAGTACGAATGGTGACTGTTGTATTCAATCCCGAGGCAATTTCTGTGTTTCAACAACACTCTGATAGTAAACAGATAACAGAATGCCTCCAGATGTGCATCGGAAACTACTTTTGGTCTTCCAGGGAACGATCAAAGCGTAGACTTTTGAGACATTACTCCCACGGAGGAAAGTGCGCATGGTGACTGTTGTATTTAATCCCGATGCAATTTCTGTGTTTCATGAACACTCTGAAGGTCCACAGATTACAGTCTGCCTCCAGATGTGCATCGGAATCATCTACTGGTCTTCCAGGGAAAGATCAAAGCGTAGACTATTTGAGACATTACTCCCATGGAGGAAAGTGCGCATGGTGACTGTTGTATTCAATCCCGATGTAATTTCTCTGTTTCAACAACACTCTGATAGTGAACAGATTACAGAATGCCTCCAGATGTGCATCGGAATCTACTACTGGCCTTCCAGCGAACGATCAAAGCGTAGACACTTTGAGACATTACTCCCAAGGAGGAAAGTGCGCATGGTGACTGTTGTATTCAATCCCGATGCAATTTCTGTGTTTCATCAACACTTTGAAGGTCCACAGATTACAGAATGCCTCCATATGTGAATCGAAACTACTACTGGTCTTCCAGGGAACGACCAAGCGTAGACTGTTTAAGACATTACTCCCATGGAGTAAAGTGCGGATGGTGACTATTGTATTCAATCCCGATGCAATTTCTGTGTTTCAACAACACTCTGATAGTCCACAGATTACAGAATGCCTCCAGATGTGCATCGGAATCTACTACTGGCCTACCAGCGAATGATCAAAGCGTAGACTCTTTGAGACATTACTCCCAAGGAGGAAAGTGCGCATGGTGACTGTTGTATTCAATCCCGATGCAATATCTGTGTTTCATCAACACTCTGATAGTCCACAGATTACAGAATGCCTCCAGATGTGCATCGGAAACTACTACTGGTCTGCCACGGAACGATCAAAGCGTAGACAATTTGAGACGTTACTCCCATGGAGGAAAGTCCGCATGATGACTGTTGTATTCAATCCCGATGCAATTTCTGTGTTTCAACAACCCTCTGATAGTGAACAGATTACAGAATGCCTCCAGATGTGCATCGGAAACTACTACTGGTCTTCCAAGGAACGATCAAAGCTTAGACTGTTTGAGACATTACTCCCATGGAGGAAAGTGGTCATGGTGATGTTGTATTCAATCCCGATGCAATTTCTGTGTTTCATTACCACTCGGATAGTCCACAGATTACAGAATGCCTCCAGATGTGCATCGGAAACCACTACTGGTCTTGAGGGAGCGATCAATGCGATGACAGTTTGAGACATTACTCCAATTTAGAAATGTACGCATGGTGCCTGTTGTATTCAATCCCGATGCAATTTCTGCGTTTCATCAATACTTTGAAGGTCCACAGATTACATAATGCCTCCAGATATGGATCGGAAACTACTACTGGTCTTCCAGGGAACGATCAAAGCGTAGACACTTTGAGACATTACTCCCAAGGAGGAAAGTGCGCTTGGTGACTGTTGTATTAAATCGCGATGCTATTTCTGTGTTTCATCAACACTCTGATAGTCCACAGATTACAGAATGCCACCAGATGTGCATCCAAAACTACTACTGGTCTTCCAGAGAACGATCAAAGCGTAGTCTGTTTGAGACATTACTCCCAAGGAGGAAAGTGCTCATGTTGACTGTTGTATTCAATCCCGATGCTACTTCTGTGTTTCATCAACACTCTGATAGTCCACAGATTACAGAATGCCACCAGATGTGCATCGGAAACTACTACTTTTCTAACAGGGAACGATCAAGGCGTAGACTGTTTGAGACATTACTCCCAGGGAGGAAAGTTCGCATGGTGACTGTTGTATTCAATGCCGATGCAATTTCTGTGTTTCATCAACACCCGGATGGACCAGAAATTACAGAATGCCTCCAGATGTGCATTGGAAACTACTATTGGTCTTCAGGGAACGATCAAATCGATGACAGTTTGAGACGTAACTTCCATGGAGGAAAGTGCGCATGGTCACTGTTGTATTCAATCCCGATGCAATTTCTGTGTTTCATCAACACTTTGAAGGTCCACAGATTACAGAATGTCTCGCGATGTGCATCGGAAACTACTACTGGTTTTCCAGGGAACGATAAAAGCGTAGACTGTTTGAGATATTACTCCCATGTAGGAAAGTGCGCATGGTAACTGTTGTATTCAATCCCGATGCAATTTCTGTGTTTCAACACTACTCTGATAGTCCACAGCTTACAGAATGCCTCCGGATGTGAATCGAAACTACAACTGGTCTTCCAAGGACCGATCAAAGCGTAGACTGTTTGAGACATTACTCCCATGGCTGAAAGTGGTCATGGTTACTGTTGTATTCAATCCCGCTGCAATTTCTGTGTTTCATTAGCACTCGGATAGCCCACAGATTAAAGAATGCCTCCAGATGTGCATCGGAAACTACTACTGGTCTTGAGGGCACGATCAAAGCAATGACAGTTTGAGACATTACTCCCATGGAGGAAAGTCCGCATGGTGACTTTTGTATTCAATCCCGATGCAATTTTTGTGTTTCAACAACACTCTGATAGTAAACACATTACAGAATGCCTCCAGATGTGCATCGGAAACTACTACTGGTATTCCAGGGAACGATCAAACCGTAGACTGTTTGAGACATTACTCCCATGGCGGAAAGTGGTCATGGTGACTGTTGTATTCAATCCCGCTGCAATTTCTGTGTTTCATTAGCACTCGGATAGTCCACAGATTAAAGAATGCCTCCAGATGTGCATCGGAAACTACTACTGGTCTTGAGGGAACGATCAAAGCGATGACAGTTTGAGACATTAATCCAATGCAGAAATGTACGCATGGTGCCTGTTGTATTCAATCCCGATGAAATTTCAGTGTCTCAAAAACACTCTGATAGTCCACAGATTACAGAATGCTTCCAGATGTGCATCGGAAACTACTACTGGGCTTCGAGGAAACGACCAAAGCATAGACTGTTTGAGACATTACTCCCGTGGAAGAAAGTGCGCATGGTGACTGTTGTATTCAATCCCGATGCAATTGCTGTGTTCCTTTAACACTCAGTTAGTCCACAGATTACAGAATGCCTCCAGATGTGCATCGGAATCTACTACTGGCCTTCCAGTGAACGATCAAAGCGTAGACTCTTTGAGACATTACTCCCAAGGAGGAAAGTGCGCATGGTGACTGTTGTATTCGATCCCGATGCAATTTCTGTGTTTCATCAACACTTTGAAGGTCCACAGATTACAGAATGCCTCCATATGTGAATCGAAACTACTAATGGTCTTCCAGGGAACGATCAAAGCGTAGACTGTTTAAGACATTACTCCCATGGAGTAAAGTGCGGATGGTGACTGTTATATTCAATCCCAATGCAATTTCTGTGTTTCAACAACACTCTGATAGTCCACAGATTACAGAATGCCACCAGATGTGCATCGGAAACTACTACTGGTCTTCCAAGGAACGATCAAAGCTTAGACTGTTTGAGACATTACTCCCATGGAGGAAAGTGGTCATGGTGATGTTGTATTCAATCCCGATGCAATTTCTGTGTTTCATTACCACTCGGATAGTCCACAGATTACAGAATGCCTCCAGATGTGCATCGGAAACCACTACTGGTCTTGAGGGAGCGATCAATGCGATGACAGTTTGAGACATTACTCCAATTTAGAAATGTACGCATGGTGCCTGTTGTATTCAATCCCGATGCAATTTCTGCGTTTCATCAATACTTTGAAGGTCCACAGATTACAGAATGCCTCCTGATGTGCATCGGAAACTACTACAGGTCTTCCAGGGAACGATCAAAGCGTGGAACGTTTCAGACATTACTCCCATGGAGGAAAGTGCGGATGGTGACTGTTGTATTCATTCCCGATGCAATTCCTTTGTTTCAACACTACTCTGAAAGTCCACAGCTTACAGAATGCTACCAGATGTGCATCGGAAACAACTACTGGTCTTCCTGGGAACGATCAAAGCGTAGACTGTTTGAGTCATTACTCCCATGGAGGAAAGTGCGCTTGGTGACTGTTGTATTAAATCGCGATGCTATTTCTGTGTTTCATCAACACTCTGATAGTCCACAGATTACAGAATGCCACCAGATGTGCATCCAAAACTACTACTGGTCTTCCAGAGAACGATCAAAGAGTAGTCTGTTTGAGACATTACTCCCAAGGAGGAAAGTGCTCATGTTGACTGTTGTATTCAATCCCGATGCTACTTCTGTGTTTCATCAACACTCTGATAGTCCACAGATTACAGAATGCCACCAGATGTGCATCGGAAACTACTACTTTTCTTCCAGGGAACGATCAAGGCGTAGACTGTTTGAGACATTACTCCCATGGAGGAAAGTTCGCATGGTGACTGTTGTATTCAATGCCGATGCAATTTCTGTGTTTCATCAACACCCGGATGGACCAGAAATTACAGAATGCCTCCAGATGTGCATTGGAAACTACTATTGGTCTTCAGGGAACGATCAAATCGATGACAGTTTGAGACGTAACTCCCATGGAGGAAAGTGCGCATGGTCACTGTTGTATTCAATCCCGATGCAATTTCTGTGTTTCATCAACACTTTGAAGGTCCACAGATTACAGAATGTCTCGCGATGTGCATCGGAAACTACTACTGGTTTTCCAGGGAACGATAAAAGCGTAGACTGTTTGAGATATTACTCCCATGTAGGAAAGTGCGCATGGTAACTGTTGTATTCAATCCCGATGCAATTTCTGTGTTTCAACACTACTCTGATAGTGCACAGCTTACAGAATGCCTCCGGATGTGAATCGAAACTACTACTGGTCTTCCAAGGAACGATCAAAGCGTAGACTGTTTGAGACATTACTCCCGTGGCTGAAAGTGGTCTTGGTGACTGTTGTATTCAATCCCGCTGCAATTTCTGTGTTTCATTAGAACCCGGATACTCCACAGATTAAAGAATGCCTCCAGATGTGCATCGGAAACTACTACTGGTCTTGAGGGCACGATCAAAGCGATGACAGTTTGAGACATTACTCCCATGGAGGAAAGTCCGCATGGTGACTTTTGTATTCAATCCCGATGCAATTTTTGTGTTTCAACAACACTCTGATAGTAAACACATTACAGAATGCCTCCAGATGTGCATTGGAAACTACTACTGGTATTCCAGGGAACGATCAAACCGTAGACTGTTTGAGACATTACTCCCATGGCGGAAAGTGGTCATGGTGACTGTTGTATTCAATCCCGCTGCAATTTCTGTGTTTCATTAGCACTCGGATAGTCCACAGATTAAAGAATGCCTCCAGATGTGCATCGGAAACTACTACTGGTCTTGAGGGAACGATCAAAGCGATGACAGTTTGAGAGATTAATCCAATGCAGAAATGTACGCATGGTGCCTGTTGTATTCAATCCCGATGAAATTTCAGTGTTTCAAAAACACTCTGATAGTCCACAGATTACAGAATGCTTCCAGATGTGCATCGGAAACTACTACTGGTCTTCGAGGGAACGATCAAAGCATAGACTGTTTGAGACATTACTCCCGTGGAAGAAAGTGCGCATGGTGACTGTTGTATTCAATCCCGATGCAATTGCTGTGTTCCTTTAACACTCAGTTAGTCCACAGATTACAGAATGCCTCCAGATGTGCATCGGAATCTACTACTGGCCTTTCAGCGAACGATCAAAGCGTAGACTCTTTGAGACATTACTCCCAAGGAGGAAATTGCGCATGGTGACTGTTGTATTCAATCCCGATGCAATTTCTGTGTTTCATCAACACTTTGAAGGTCCACAGATTACAGAATGCCTCCATATTTGAATCGAAACTACTAATGGTCTTCCAGGGAACGATCAAAGCGTAGACTGTTTAAGACATTACTCCCATGGAGTAAAGTGCGGATGGTGACTGTTATATTCAATCCCAATGCAATTTCTGTGTTTCAACAACACTCTGATAGTCCACAGATTACAGAATGCCACCAGATGTGCATCGGAAACTACTACTGGTCTTCCAGGGAACGATCAAAGCGTAGACTGTTTGAGACGTTACTCCCATGGAGGAAAGTCCGCATGATGACTGTTGTATTCAATCACGATGCAATTTCTGTGTTTCAACAACACTCTGATAGTGAACAGATTACAGAATGCCTCCAGATGTGCATCGGAAACTACTACTGGTCTTCCAAGGAACGATCAAAGCTTAGACCGTTTGAGACATTACTCCCATGGAGGAAAGTGGTCATGGTGATGTTGTATTCAATCCCGATGCAATTTCTGTGTTTCATTAGCACTCGGATAGTCCACAGATTACAGAATGCCTCCAAATGTGCATCGGAAACCACTACTGGTCTTGAGGGAGTGATCAATGCGATGACAGTTTGAGACATTACTCCAATGTAGAAATGTACGCATGGTGTCTGTTGTATTCAATCCCGTTGCAATTAAAGTGTTTCAACGACACACTGATAGTCCACAGATTACATAATGCCTCCAGATATGGATCGGAAACTACTACTGGTCTTCCAGGGAACGATCAAAGCGTAGACTGTTTGAGACATTACTCCCATGGAGGAAAGTGCTCATGGTGACTGTTGTATTCAATCCCGGAGCAATTTCTGAGTTCATCAACACTCTGATAGTCCACAGATTACAGAATGCAACCAGATGTGCATCGGATTCTACTACTGGTCTTCCAGGGAGAGATCAAAGCGTAAACTGTTTCAGACATTACTCCCATGGAGGAAAGTGCGCATTATGACTGTTGAATTCAATTCCGATGCAATTTCGGTGTTTCATCAATACTCTGATAGTCCACATATTACAGAATGCTTCCAGTTGTGCATATGAAACTGCTACTGGTCTTCCAGGGAGCGATCAAAGCGTAGACTGTTTGAGACATTACTCCTACGTAGGAAAGTGCGATGGTGACTGTTGTATTCAATCCCGATGCAATTTCTGTGTTTCATCAACACTCTGATAGTCCACAAATTACAGAATGCCTCCAGACGTGCATCGGAAACTACTACTGGTCTTCCAGGGAACGATCAAAGCGTAGACTTTTTGAGACATTACTCCCATGGATGAAAGTGAGCATGGTGACTGTTGTATTCAATCCCGATGCAATTTCAGTGTTTCAACAACACTCTGATAGTCTACAGATTACATAATGCCTCCAGATATGGATCGGAAACTACTACTGGTCTTCCAGGGAACGATCAAAGCGTAGACTGAAACTTAACTCCTATGGAGAAAAGTACGAATGGTGACTGTTGTATTCAATCCCGAGGCAATTTCTGTGTTTCAACAACACTCTGATAGTAAACAGATAACAGAATGCCTCCAGATGTGCATCGGAAACTACTTTTGGTCTTCCAGGGAACGATCAAAGCGTAGACTTTTGAGACATTACTCCCACGGAGGAAAGTGCGCATGGTGACTGTTGTATTTAATCCCGATGCAATTTCTGTGTTTCATGAACACTCTGAAGGTCCACAGATTACAGTCTGCCTCCAGATGTGCATCGGAATCATCTACTGGTCTTCCAGGGAAAGATCAAAGCGTAGACTATTTGAGACATTACTCCCATGGAGGAAAGTGCGCATGGTGACTGTTGTATTCAATCCCGATGTAATTTCTCTGTTTCAACAACACTCTGATAGTGAACAGATTACAGAATGCCTCCAGATGTGCATCGGAATCTACTACTGGCCTTCCAGCGAACGATCAAAGCGTAGACACTTTGAGACATTACTCCCAAGGAGGAAAGTGCGCATGGTGACTGTTGTATTCAATCCCGATGCAATTTCTGTGTTTCATCAACACTTTGAAGGTCCACAGATTACAGAATGCCTCCATATGTGAATCGAAACTACTACTGGTCTTCCAGGGAACGATCAAAGCGTAGACTGTTTAAGACATTACTCCCATGGAGTAAAGTGCGGATGGTGACTATTGTATTCAATCCCGATGCAATTTCTGTGTTTCAACAACACTCTGATAGTCCACAGATTACAGAATGCCCCCAGATGTGCATCGGAATCTACTACTGGCCTACCAGCGAATGATCAAAGCGTAGACTCTTTGAGACATTACTCCCAAGGAGGAAAGTGCGCATGGTGACTGTTGTATTCAATCCCGATGCAATATCTGTGTTTCATCAACACTCTGATAGTCCACAGATTACAGAATGCCTCCAGATGTGCATCGGAAACTACTACTGGTCTGCCACGGAACGATCAAAGCGTAGACTATTTGAGACGTTACTCCCATGGAGGAAAGTCCGCATGATGACTGTTGTATTCAATCCCGATGCAATTTCTGTGTTTCAACAACCCTCTGATAGTGAACAGATTACAGAATGCCTCCAGATGTGCATCGGAAACTACTACTGGTCTTCCAAGGAACGATCAAAGCTTAGACTGTTTGAGACATTACTCCCATGGAGGAAAGTGGTCATGGTGATGTTGTATTCAATCCCGATGCAATTTCTGTGTTTCATTACCACTCGGATAGTCCACAGATTACAGAATGCCTCCAGATGTGCATCGGAAACCACTACTGGTCTTGAGGGAGCGATCAATGCGATGACAGTTTGAGACATTACTCCAATTTAGAAATGTACGCATGGTGCCTGTTGTATTCAATCCCGATGCAATTTCTGCGTTTCATCAATACTTTGAAGGTCCACAGATTACATAATGCCTCCAGATATGGATCGGAAACTACTACTGGTCTTCCAGGGAACGATCAAAGCGTAGACACTTTGAGACATTACTCCCAAGGAGGAAAGTGCGCTTGGTGACTGTTGTATTAAATCGCGATGCTATTTCTGTGTTTCATCAACACTCTGATAGTCCACAGATTACAGAATGCCACCAGATGTGCATCCAAAACTACTACTGGTCTTCCAGAGAACGATCAAAGCGTAGTCTGTTTGAGACATTACTCCCAAGGAGGAAAGTGCTCATGTTGACTGTTGTATTCAATCCCGATGCTACTTCTGTGTTTCATCAACACTCTGATAGTCCACAGATTACAGAATGCCACCAGATGTGCATCGGAAACTACTACTTTTCTAACAGGGAACGATCAAGGCGTAGACTGTTTGAGACATTACTCCCAGGGAGGAAAGTTCGCATGGTGACTGTTGTATTCAATGCCGATGCAATTTCTGTGTTTCATCAACACCCGGATGGACCAGAAATTACAGAATGCCTCCAGATGTGCATTGGAAACTACTATTGGTCTTCAGGGAACGATCAAATCGATGACAGTTTGAGACGTAACTTCCATGGAGGAAAGTGCGCATGGTCACTGTTGTATTCAATCCCGATGCAATTTCTGTGTTTCATCAACACTTTGAAGGTCCACAGATTACAGAATGTCTCGCGATGTGCATCGGAAACTACTACTGGTTTTCCAGGGAACGATAAAAGCGTAGACTGTTTGAGATATTACTCCCATGTAGGAAAGTGCGCATGGTAACTGTTGTATTCAATCCCGATGCAATTTCTGTGTTTCAACACTACTCTGATAGTCCACAGCTTACAGAATGCCTCCGGATGTGAATCGAAACTACAACTGGTCTTCCAAGGACCGATCAAAGCGTAGACTGTTTGAGACATTACTCCCATGGCTGAAAGTGGTCATGGTTACTGTTGTATTCAATCCCGCTGCAATTTCTGTGTTTCATTAGCACTCGGATAGTCCACAGATTAAAGAATGCCTCCAGATGTGCATCGGAAACTACTACTGGTCTTGAGGGCACGATCAAAGCAATGACAGTTTGAGACATTACTCCCATGGAGGAAAGTCCGCATGGTGACTTTTGTATTCAATCCCGATGCAATTTTTGTGTTTCAACAACACTCTGATAGTAAACACATTACAGAATGCCTCCAGATGTGCATCGGAAACTACTACTGGTATTCCAGGGAACGATCAAACCGTAGACTGTTTGAGACATTACTCCCATGGCGGAAAGTGGTCATGGTGACTGTTGTATTCAATCCCGCTGCAATTTCTGTGTTTCATTAGCACTCGGATAGTCCACAGATTAAAGAATGCCTCCAGATGTGCATCGGAAACTACTACTGGTCTTGAGGGAACGATCAAAGCGATGACAGTTTGAGACATTAATCCAATGCAGAAATGTACGCATGGTGCCTGTTGTATTCAATCCCGATGAAATTTCAGTGTCTCAAAAACACTCTGATAGTCCACAGATTACAGAATGCTTCCAGATGTGCATCGGAAACTACTACTGGGCTTCGAGGAAACGACCAAAGCATAGACTGTTTGAGACATTACTCCCGTGGAAGAAAGTGCGCATGGTGACTGTTGTATTCAATCCCGATGCAATTGCTGTGTTCCTTTAACACTCAGTTAGTCCACAGATTACAGAATGCCTCCAGATGTGCATCGGAATCTACTACTGGCCTTCCAGTGAACGATCAAAGCGTAGACTCTTTGAGACATTACTCCCAAGGAGGAAAGTGCGCATGGTGACTGTTGTATTCGATCCCGATGCAATTTCTGTGTTTCATCAACACTTTGAAGGTCCACAGATTACAGAATGCCTCCATATGTGAATCGAAACTACTAATGGTCTTCCAGG
The DNA here is from genome assembly GCF_023897955.1 of Schistocerca gregaria. Taxonomy (NCBI): domain Eukaryota; kingdom Metazoa; phylum Arthropoda; class Insecta; order Orthoptera; family Acrididae; genus Schistocerca; species Schistocerca gregaria. The sequence continues at coordinate 18,849,297 of NC_064925.1, forward strand.
GAACGATCAAAGCGTAGACTGTTTAAGACATTACTCCCATGGAGTAAAGTGCGGATGGTGACTGTTATATTCAATCCCAATGCAATTTCTGTGTTTCAACAACACTCTGATAGTCCACAGATTACAGAATGCCACCAGATGTGCATCGGAAACTACTACTGGTCTTCCAGGGAACGATCAAAGCGTAGACTGTTTGAGACGTTACTCCCATGGAGGAAAGTCCGCATGATGACTGTTGTATTCAATCCCGATGCAATTTCTGTGTTACAACAACACTCTGATAGTGAACAGATTACAAAATGCCTCCAGATGTGCATCGGAAACTACTACTGGTCTTCCAAGGAACGATCAAAGCTTAGACCATTTGAGACATTACTCCCATGGAGGAAAGTGGTCATGGTGATGTTGTATTCAATCCCGATGCAATTTCTGTGTTTCATTAGCATTTGGATAGTCCACAAATTACAGAATGCCTCCAGATGTGCATCGGAAACCACTACAGGTCTTGAGGGAGCGATCGATGCGATGACAGTTTGAGACATTACTCCAATGTAGAAATGTACGCATGGTGCCTGTTGTATTCAATCCAGATGCAATTTCTGCGTTTCATCAATACTTTGAAGATCCACAGATTACAGAATGCCTCCAGATGTGCATCGGAATCTACAACTGGTCTTCCAGGGAACGATCAAAGCGTAGACTGTTTGAGACATTGCTCCCATCGAGGAAAGTGCTCATGGTGTCTGTTGTATTCAATCCCGATGCAATTAAAGTGTTTCAACGACACTCTGATAGTCCACAGATTACAGAATGTCACCAGATGTGCATCGGAAACTACTACTGGTCTTCCAGGGAACGATCAAAGCGTAGACTGTTTGAGACATTACTCCCATGGAGGAATGTGCTCATGGTGACTGTTGTATTCAATCCCGGAGCAATTTCTGAGTTCATCAACACTCTGATAGTCCACAGATTACAGAATGCAACCAGATGTGCATCGGATTCTACTACTGGTCTTCCAGGGAGAGATCAAAGCGTAAACTGTTTCAGACATTACTCCCATGGAGGAAAGTGCGCATTATGACTGTTGAATTCAATTCCGATGCAATTTCGGTGTTTCATCAATACTCTGATAGTCCACATATTACAGAATGCTTCCAGTTGTGCATATGAAACTGCTACTGATCTTCCAGGTAGCGATCAAAGCGTAGACTGTTTGAGACAATACTCCTACGTAGGAAAGTGCGGTCATGACTGTTGTAATCAATCCCGATGCAATTTCTCTGTTTCATCAACACTCTGATAGTCCACAAATTACAGAATGCCTCCAGACGTGCATCGGAAACTACTACTGGTCTTCCAGGGAACGATCAAAGCGTAGACTTTTTGAGACATTACTCCCATGGATGAAAGTGAGCTTGGTGACTGTTGTATTCAATCCCGATGCAATTTCAGTGTTTCAACAACACTCTGATAGTCTACAGATTACATAATGCCTCCAGATATGGATCGGAAACTACTACTGGTCTTCCAGGGAACGATCAAAGCGTAGACTGTTTGAAACTTTACTCCCATGGAGAAAAGTACGAATGGTGACTGTTGTATTCAATCCCGAGGCAATTTCTGTGTTTCAACAACACTCTGATAGTAAGCAGATAACAGAATGCCTCCAGATGTGCATCGGAAACTACTACTGGTCTTCCAGGGAACGATCAAAGCGTAGACTTTTGAGACATAACTCCCACGGAGGAAAGTGCGCATGGTGACTGTTGTATTCTATCCCGATGCAATTTCTGTGTTTCATCAACACTTTGAAGGTCCACAGATTACAGAATGCCTCCATATGTGAATCGAAACAACTACTGGTCTTCCAGGGAACGATCAAAGCGTAGACTGTTTAAGACATTACTCTAATGGAGTAAAGTGCGGATGGTGACTGTTGTATTCAATCCCGATGCAATTTCTGTGTTTTAACAACACTCTGATAGTCCACAGATTACAGAATGCCTCCAGATGTGCATCGGAATCTACTACTGGCCTTCCAGCGAACGATCAAAGCGTAAACTCTTTGAGACATTACTCCCAAGGAGGAAAGTGCGCATGGTGACTGTTGTATTCAATCCCGATGCAATATCTGTGTTTCATCAACACTCGGATAGTCCACAGATTACAGAATGCCTCCAGATGTGCATCGGAAACTACTACTGGTCTCCCACGGAACGATCAAAGCGTAGACTGTTTGAGGCGTTACTCCCATGGAGGAAAGTCCGCATGATGACTGTTGTATTCAATCCCGATGCAATTTCTGTGTTTCAACAACCCTCTGATAGTGAACAGATTACAGAATGCCTCCAGATGTGCATCGTAAACTACTACTGGTCTTCCAAGGAACGATCAAAGCTTAGACTGTTTGAGACATTACTCCCATGTAGGAAAGTGGTCATGGTGATGTTGTATTCAATCCCGATGCAATTTCTGTGTTTCATTAGCACTCGGATAGTCCACAGATTACAGAATGCCTCCAGATGTGCATCGGAAACCACTACTGGTCTTGAGGGAGCGATCAATGCGATGACAGTTTGAGACATTACTCCAATTTAGAAATGTACGCATGGTGCCTGTTGTATTCAATCCCGATGCAATTTCTGCGTTTCATCAATACTTTGAAGGTCCACAGATTAGAGAATGCCTCCTGATGTGTATCGGAAACTACTACTGGTCTTCTAGAGAACGATCAAAGCGTAAAATGTTTGAGACATTACTCCCATGGAAGAAAGTGCACATGGTGACTGATTTATTCAATCCCGATGCAATTAAAGTGTTTCAACAACACTCTGATAGTCCTCAGATTACAGAATGCCTCCAGATGTGCATCGGAATCTACTACTGGCCTTCCAGCGAACGATCAAAGCGTAGACTCTTCGAGACATTACTCCCAAGGTGGAAAGTGCGCATGGTGACTGTTGTATTCAATCCGGATGCAATTTCTGTGTTTCATCAACACTTTGAATGTCCACAGATTACAGAATGCCTCCATATGTGAATCGAAACTACTACAGGTCTTCCAGCGAACGATCAAAGCGTAGACGGTTTGAGACATTACTCCCATGGAGTAATGTGTATATGGTGACTGATATATTCAATCCCGATGCAATTTCTGTGTTTCAACAACACTCTGATAGTCCACAGATTACAGAATGCCACCAGATGTGCATCGGAAACTACTACTGGTCTTCCAGGCAACGATCAAAGCGTAGACTGTTTGAGACGTTACTCCCATGGAGGAAAGTCCGCATGATGACTGTTGTATTCAATCCCGATGCAATTTCTGTGTTTCATCAACACTCTGATAGTCCACAGATTACAGAATGCCTCCAGACGTGCATCGGAAACTACTACTGGTCTTCCAGGGAACGATAAAGGCGTAGACTGTTTGAGACATTACTCTCATGGAGGAAAGTGCCATGGTGACTGTTGTATTCAGTCACGATGCAATTTCTGTGTTTCATCAACACTCTGATAGTCCACAGATTACAGATTGAATCCAGATGTGCATCGGAAACTACTACTGGTCTTCCTGGGAACGACCAAGCGTAGACTGTTTGAGGCATTACTCCCATGGAGGAAAATGCGCATGGTGACTGTTGTATTCAATCACGATGTAATTTCTGTTTTTCATCAACCCTTTGAAGGTCCACAGATTACAGAATGCCTCCAGATGTGCATCGGAAACTACTACTGGTCTTCGAGGAAACGATCAAATTATAGACTGTTTGAGACATTACTCGCATGGAAGAAAGTGCGCATGGTGACTGTTGTATTCAATCCCGATGCAATTTCTGCGTTTCACCAACACTCAGATAGTCCACATATTACAGAATGCCTCCAGATGTGCATCGGAAACTACTACTTGTCTTCCAGGGAACGATAAAGGAGTAGACTGTTTGAGACATTACTCCAATGGCGGAATGTGCGCATGGTGACTGTTGTATTCAAACCCGATGCAATTTATGTGTTTCATCAACACCCGGATGGACCAGAAATTACAGAATGCCTCCAGATGTGCACTGGAAACTACTATTGGTCTTCAGGGAACGATCAAATCGATGACAGTTTGAGACGTAACTCCCATGGAGGAAAGTGCGCATGGTCACTGTTGTATTCAATCCCGATGCAATTTCTGTGTTTCATCAACACTTTGAAGGTCCACAGATTACAGAATGTCTCGCGATGTGCATCGGAAACTACTACTGGTTTTCCAGGGCACGATAAAAGCGTAGACTGTTTGAGATATTACTCCCATGTAGGAAAGTGCGCATGGTAACTGTTGTATTCAATCCCGATGCAATTTCTGTGTTTCAACACTAGTCTGATAGTCCACAGCTTACAGAATGCCTCCGGATGTGAATCGAAACTACTACTGGTCTTCCAAGGAACGGTCAAAGCGTAGACAGTTTGAGACATTACTCCCATGGCTGTAAGTGGTCATGGTTACTGTTGTGTTCAATCCCGCTGCAATTTCTGTGTTTCATTAGCACTCGGATAGTCCACAGATTAAAGAATGCCTCCAGATGTGCATCGGAAACTACTACTGGTCTTGAGGGCACGATCAAAGCGATGACAGTTTGAGACATTACTCCCATGGAGGAAAGTCCGCATGGTGACTTTTGTATTCAATCCCGATGCAATTTTTGTGTTTCAACAACACTCTGATAGTAAACACATTACAGAATGCCTCCAGATGTGCATCGGAAACTACTACTGGTATTCCAGGGAACGATCAAACCGTAGACTGTTTGAGACATTACTCCCATGGCGGAAAGTGGTCATGGTGACTGTTGTATTCAATCCCGCTGCAATTTCTGTGTTTCATTAGCACTCGGATAGTCAACAGATTAAAGAATGCCTCCAGATGTGCATCGGAAACTACTACTGGTCTTGAGGGAACGATCAAAGCGATGACAGTTTGGGACATTAATCCAATCCAGAAATGTACGCATGGTGCCTGTTGTATTCGATCCCGATGAAATTTCAGTGTCTCAAAAACACTCTGATAGTCCACAGATTACAGAATGCTTCCAGATGTGCATCGGAAACTACTACTGGTCTTCGAGGAAACGATCAAAGCATAGACTGTTTGAGACATTACTCCCGTGGAAGAAAGTGCGCATGGTGATTTTTGTATTCAATCCCGATGCAATTGCTGTGTTCCTTTAACACTCAGTTAGTCCACAGATTACAGAATGCCTCCAGATGTGCATCGGAATCTACTACTGGCCTTCCAGCGAACGATCAAAGCGTAGACTCTTTGAGACATTACTCCCAAGGAGGAAAGTGCGCATGGTGACTGTTGTATTCAATCCCGATGCAATTTCTGTGTTTCATCAACACTTTGAAGGTCCACAGATTACAGAATGCCTCCATATGTGAATCGAAACTACTAATGGTCTTCCAGGGAACGATCAAATCGTAGACTGTTTAAGACATTACTCCCATGGAGGAAAGTGCGCATTATGACTGTTGAATTCAATTCCGATGCAATTTCGGTGTTTCATCAATACTCTGATAGTCCTCATATTACAGAATGCTTCCAGTTGTGCATATGAAACTGCTACTGGTCTTCCAGGGAGCGATGAAAGCGTAGACTGTTTGAGACATTACTCCTACGTAGGAAAGTGCGGTGGTGACTGTTGTATTCAATCCCGATGCAATTTCTGTGTTTCATCAACACTCTGATTGTCCACAAATTACAGAATGCCTCCAGACGTGCATCGGAAACTACTACTGGTCTTCCAGGGAACGATTAAAGCGTAGACTTTTTGAGACATTACTCCCATGGATGAAAGTGAGCATGGTGACTGATGTATTCAATCCCGATGCAATTTCTGTGTTTCAACAACACTCTGATAGTAAACAGATAACAGAATGCCTCCAGATGTGCATCGGAAACTACTACTGGTCTTCCATGGAACGATCAAAGCGTAGACTTTTGAGACATTACTCCCACGGAGGAAAGTGCGCATGGTGACTGTTGTATTTAATCCCGATGCAATTTCTGTGTTTCATGAACACTCTGAAGGTCCACAGATTACAGTCTGCCTCCAGATGTGTATCGGAATCATCTACTGGTCTTCCAGGGAAAGATCAAAGCGTAGACTCTTTGAGACATTACTCCCATGGAGGAAAGTGCGCATGGTGACTGTTGTATTCAATCCCGTTGCAATATCTGTGTTTCAACAACACTCTGATAGTGAACAGATTACAGAATGCCTCCAGATGTGCATCGGAATCTACTACTGGCCTTCCAGCGAACGATCAAAGCGTAGACTCTTTCAGACATTACTCCCAGGGAGGAAAGTGCGCATGGTGACTGTTGTATTCAATCCCGATGCAATTTCTGTGTTTCATCAACACTTTGAAGGTCCACAGATTACAGAATGCCTCCATATGTGAATCGAAACTACTACTGGTCTTCCAGGGAACGATCAGAGCGTAGACTGTTTAAGACATTACTCCCATGGAGTAAAGTGCGGATGGTGACTGTTGTATTCAATCCCGATGCAATTTCTGTGTTTCAACAACACTCTGATAGTCCACAGATTACAGAATGCCTCCAGATGTGCATCGGAATCTACTACTGGCCTTCCAGCGAACGATCAAAGCGTAGACTCTTTGAGACATTACTCCCAAGGAGGAAAGTGCGCATGGTGACTGTTGTATTCAATCCCGATGCAATTTCTGTGTTTCATCAACACTCTGATAGTCCACTGGTTACAGAACCTCTCCAGATGTGCATCGGAAACTATTACTGGTCTCCCACGGAACGATCAAAGCGTAGACTGTTTGAGACGTTACTCCCATGGAGGAAAGTCCGCATGATGACTCTTGTATTCAATCCCGATGCAATTTCAGTGTTTCAACAACCCTCTGATAGTGAACAGATTACAGAATGCCTCCAGATGTGCATCGGAAACTACTACTGGTCTTCCAAGGAACGATCAAAGCTTAGACTGTTTGAGACATTACTCCCATGGAGGAAAGTGGTCATGGTGATGTTGTATTCAATCCCGATGCAATTTCTGTGTTTCATTAGCACTCGGATAGTCCACAGATTACAGAATGCCTCCAGATGTGCATCGGAAACCACTACTGGCCTTGAGGGAGCGATCAAGGCGATGACAGTTTGAGACATTACTCCAATATAGAAATGTACGCATGGTGCCTGTTGTATTCAATCCCGATGCAATTTCTGCGTTTCATCAATACTTTGAAGGTCCACAGATTACAGAATGCCTCCATATGTGAATCGAAACTACTACAGGTCTTCCAGCGAACGATCAAAGCGTAGACGGTTTGAGACATTACTCCCATGGAGTAAAGTGCGGATGGTGACTGTTATATTCAATCCCGATGCAATGTCTGTGTTTCAACAACACTCTGATAGTCCACAGATTACAGAATGCCACCAGATGTGTATCGGAAACTACTACTGGTCTTCCAGGCAACGATCAAAGCGTAGCCTGTTTGAGACGTTACTCCCATGGAGGAAAGTCCGCATGATGACTGTTGTACTCAATCCCGATGCAATTTCCTTGTTTCATCAACACTCTGATAGTCCACAGATTACAGAATGCCTCCAGACGTGCATCGGAAACTACTACTGGTCTTCCAGGGAACGATAAAGGCGTAGACTGTTTGAGACATTACTCTCATGGAGGAAAGTGCCCATGGTGACTGTTGTATTCAATTACTACGTAATTTCTGTGTGTCATCAACACTTTGAAGAATCACAGTTTACCGAATGCCTCCAGATGTGAATCGAAACTACTACTGGTCTTCCTGGGAACGATCAAAGCGTAGACTGTTTGAGAGATTTCTCGCATGGAGGAAAGTGCCATGGTGACTGTTGTATTCAATCACGATGCAATTTCTGTGTTTCATCAACACTCTGATAGTCCACAGATTACAGATTGAATCCAGATGTGCATCGGAAACTACTACTGGTCTTCCTGGGAACGACCAAGCGTAGACTGTTTGAGGCATTACTCCCATGGAGGAAAATGCGCATGGTGACTGTTGTATTCAATCACGATGCAATTTCTGTTTTTCATCAACCCTTTGAAGGTCCACAGATTACAGAATGCCTCCAGATGTGCATCGGAAACTACTACTGGTCTTCGAGGAAACGATCAAAGTATAGACTGTTTGAGACATTACTCGCATGGAAGAAAGTGCGCATGGTGACTGTTGTATTCAATCCCGATGCAATTTCTGCGTTTCACCTACACTCAGATAGTCCACATATTACAGAATGCCTCCAGATGTGCATCGGAAACTACTACTTGCCTTCCAGGGAACGATAAAGGAGTAGACTGTTTGAGACATTACTCCCATGGAGGAAAGTGCCCATGGTGACTGTTGTATTCAATTACGACGTAATTTCTGTGTGTCTACAACACTTTGACGAATCACAGTTTACCGAATGCCTCCAGATGTGAATCGAAACTACTACTGGTCTCCCTGGGAACGATCAATGCGTAGACTGTTTGAGAGATTTCTCGCATGGAGGAAAGTGCGCATGGTGACTGTTGCATTCAATCCCGATGCAATTTCTATCTTTTATCAACACCCGGATAGACCACAGATTACAGTATACCTCCAGATGTGCATCGGAAACTACTTCTGGTCTTCCAGGGAACGATCAAAGCGTAGACTGTTTGAGACATTACTCCAATGGCGGAATGTGCGCATGGTGACTGTTGTATTCAAACCCGATGCAATTTCTGTGTTTCATCAACACTCTGATAGTCCACAGATTACAGAATTCCTCCAGATGTGCATCGGAAACTACTACTGGTTTTCCGGGGAACAATCAAAGCGTAGACTCTTTGAGACATTACTCCCATGGAGGAAAGTCCGCATGGTGACTGTTGTATTCAATCCCGATGAAATTTCTGTGTTTCATCAACCCTTTGAAGGTCCACAGATTACAGAATGTCTCGCGATGTGCATCGGAAACTACTACTGGTTTTCCAGGGAACGATAAAAGCGTAGACTGTTTGAGATATTACTCCCATGTAGGAAAGTGCGCATGGTAACTGTTGTATCCAATCCCGATGCAATTTCTGTGTTTCAACACTACTCTGATAGTCCACAGCTTACAGAATGCCTCCGGATGTGAATCGAAACTACCACTGGTCATCCAAGGAACGATCAAAGCGTAGACTGTTTGAGACATTACTCCCATGGTTGAAAGTGGTCATGGTGACTGTTGTGTTCAATCCCGCTGCAATTTCTGTGTTTCATTAGCACTCGGATAGTCCACAGATTAAAGAATGCCTCCAGATGTGCATCGGAAACTACTACTGGTCTTGAGGGAACGATCAAAGCGATGACAGTTTGAGACATTACTCCCATGGAGGAAAGTCCGCATGGTGACTTTTGTATTTAATCCCGATGCAATTTTTGTGATTCAACAACACTCTGATAGTAAACACATTACAGAATGCCTCCAGATGTGCATCGGAAACTACTACTGGTATTCCAGCGACCGATCAAACCGTAGACTGTTTGAGACATTACTCCCATGGCGGAAAGTGGTCATGGTGACTGTTGTATTCAATCCCGCTGCAATTTCTGTGTTTCACTAGCACTCTGATAGTCCACAGATTAAAGGATGCCTCCAGATGTGCATCGGAAACTACTACTGGTCTTGAGGGAACGATCAAAGCGATGACAGTTTGAGACATTAATCCAAAGCAGAAATGTACGCATGGTGCGTGTTGTATTCAATCCAAATGAAATTTCAGTGTTTCAAAAACACTCTGATAGTCCACAGATTACAGAATGCTTCCAGATGTGCATCGGAAACTACTACTGGTCTTCGAGGAAACGATCAAAGCATAGACTGTTTGAGACATTATTCCCGTGGAAGAAAGTGCGCATGGTGACTGTTGTATTCAATCCCAATGCAATTGCTGTGTTCCTTTAACACTCAGTTACTCCACAGATTACAGAATGCCTCCAGATGTGCATCGGAATCTACTACTGGCCTTCCAGCGAACGATCAAAGCGTAGACTCTTTGAAACATTACTCCCAAGGAGTAAAGTGCGGATGGTGACTGTTATATTCAATCCCAATGCAATTTCTGTGTTTCAACAACACTCTGATAGTGCACACATTGCAGAATGCCACCAGATGTGCATCGGAAGCTACTACTGGTCTTCCAGGGAACGATCAAAGCGTAGACTGTTTGAGACGTTACTCCCATGGAGGAATGTCCGCATGATGACTGTTGTATTCAATCCCGATGCAATTTCTGTGTTTCAACAACACTCTGATAGTGAACAGATTGCAGAATGCCTCCAGATGTGCATCGGAAACTACTGCTGGTCTTCCAAGGAACGATCAAAGCTTAGACCGTTTGAGACATTACTCCCATGGAGGAAAGTGGTCATGGTGATGTTGTATTCAATCCCGATGCAATTTCTGTGTTTCATTAGCACTCGGATAGTCCACAGATTGCAGAATGCCTCCAGATGTACATCGGAAACCACTACTGGTCTTGAGGGAGCGATCAATGCAATGACAGTTTGAGACATTACTCCAATGTAGACATGTACGCATGGTGCCTGTTGTATTGAATCCCGATGCAATTTCTGCGTTTCATCAATACTTTGAAGATCCACAGATTACAGAATGCCTCCAGATGTGCATCGGAATCAACAACTGGTCTTCCAGGGAACGATCAAAGCGTAGACTGTTTGAGACATTACTCCCATGGAGGAAAGTGCTCATGGTGTCTGTTCTATTCAATCCCGATGCAATTAAAGTGTTTCAACGACACTCTGATAGTCCACAGATTACAGAATGTCTCCAGATGTGCTTCGGAAACTACTACTGGTCTTCCAGGGAACGATCAAAGCGTAGACTGTTTGAGACATTACTCCCATGGAGGAAAGTGCTCATGGTGACTGTTGTATTCAGCCCCGGAGCAATTTCTGAGTTCATCAACACTCTGATAGTCCACAGATTACAGAATGCAACCAGATGTGCATCGGATTCTACTACTGGTCTTCCAGGGAGAGATCAAAGCGTAAACTGTTTCAGACATTACTCCCATGGAGTAAAGTGCGCATGGTAACTGTTGTATTCAATCCCGATGCAATTTCTGTGTTTCATCAACACTTTGAAGGTCCACAGATTACAGAATGCCTCCATATGTGAATCGAAAGTACTACTGGTCTTCCAGGGAACGATCAAAGCGTAGACTGTTTAAGACATTACTCCCATGGAGTAAAGTGCGGATGGTGACTGTTGTATTCAATCCCGATGCAATGTCTGTGTTTCAACAACACTCTGATAGTCCACAGATTACAGAATGCCTCCAGATGTGCATCGGAATCTACTACTGGCCTTCCAGCGAACGATCAAAGTGTAGACTGTTTGAGACGTTACTCCCATGGAGGAAATTCCGCATGATGACTGTTGTATTCAATCCCGATGCAATTTCTGTGTTTCAACAATACTCTGATAGTGAACAGATTACAGAATGCCTCCAGATGTGCATCGGAAACTACTACTGGTCTTCCAAGGGACGATCAAAGCTTAGACTGTTTGAGACATTACTCCCATGGAGGAAAGTGGTCATGGTGATGTTGTATTCAATCCCGATGCAATTTCTGCGTTTCATCAATACTTTGAAGGTCCACAGATTACAGAAGGCCTCCAGATGTGCATCGGAATCTACAACTGGTCTTCCAGGGAACGATCAAAGCGTAGACTGTTGGAGACATTACTCCCATTGAGGAAAGTGCGCATGGTGTCTGTTGTATTCAATCCCGATGCAATTAAAGTGTTTCAACGACACTCTGATAGTCCACAGATTACAGAATGCAGAATGGCTCCAGATGTGCATCGGAGACTACTACTGGCCTTCCAGGGAACGATGAAAGCGTAGACTGTTTGAAACTTTACTCCCATGGAGAAAAGTCCGAATGGTGAGTGTTGTATTCAATCCCGAGGCAATTTCTGTGATTCAAAAACACTCTGATAGTAAACAGATAACAGAATGCCTCCAGATGTGCATCGGAAAGTACTACTGGTCTTCCAGGGAACGATCAAAGCGTAGACTGTTGAGACATTACTCCCACAGAGGAAAGTGCGCATGGTGACTGTTGTATTCAATCCCGATGCAATTTCTGTGTTTCATCAACACTCTAATAGTCCTCAGATTACAGAATGCCTCCAGATGTGCATCGGAAACTACTACTGGTCTTCCAGGGAGCGCTCAAAGCGTAGACTGTTTAAGGCATTACTCCCATTGGGGAAAGAGCGCATGGTAAATGTTGTATTCAATCCCAATGCAACTTCTGTGTTCATCAACACTCTCATAGTCCACAGTTTACAGAATGCCTCCTGATGTGCATCGGAAACTACTACTGGTATTCCAGGGAACGATCAAAGCGTAAACTGTTTGAGACATTACTCCCATGGAGGAATGTCCGCATGATATCTGTTGTATTCAATCCCGATGCAATTTCTGTGTTTCAACAACACTCTGATAGTGAACAGATTACAGAATGCCTCCAGATGTGCATCGGAAACTACTACTGGTCTTCCAAGGAACGATCAAAGCTTAGACTGTTTGAGACATTACTCCCATTTAGGAAAGTGGTCATGGTGAAGTTGTATTCAATCCCGATGCAATTTCTGTGTTTCATTAGCACTCGGATAGTCCACAGATTACAGAATGCCTCCAGATGTGCATCGGAAACCACTACAGGTCTTGAGGGAGCGATCAATGCGATGACAGTTTGAGACATTACTCCAATGAAGAAATGTACGAATGGTGCCTGTTGTATTGAATCCCGATGCAATTTCTGCGTTTCATCAATACTTTGAAGGTCCACAGATCACAGAATGCCTCCTGATGTGCATCGGAAACTACTACTGGTCTTCCAGGGAACGATCAAAGCGTAAACTGTTTGAGACATTACTCCCATGGAAGAAAGTGCACATGGTGACTGTTGTATTCAATCCCGATGCAATTAAAGTGTTTCAACAACACTCTGATAGTCCACAGATCACAGAATGCCTCCTGATGTGCATCGGAAACTACTACTGGTCTTCCAGCGAACGATCAAAACGTAGACGGTTTGAGACATTACTCCTATGGAGTAAAGTGCGGATGGTGACTGTTATATTCAATCCCGATGCAATTTCTGTGTTTCAACAACACTCTGATAGTCCACAGATTACAGAATGCCACCAGATGTGCATCGGAAACTACTACTGGTCTTCCAGGCAACGATCAAAGCGTAGACTGTTTGAGACGTTACTCCCATGGAGGAAAGTCCGCATGATGACTGTTGTATTCAATCCCGATGCAATTTCTGTGTTTCATCAACACTCTGATAGTCCACAGATTACAGAATGCCTCCAGACGTGCATCGGAAACTACTACTTGTCTTCCAGGGATCGATCAAAGCGTAGGATGTTTGAGACATAACTCCCATGGAGGAAAGTGGTCATATTGACTGTTGTATTCAATCCCGATGCAATTTCTGTGTTTCATTAGCACTCGGATAGTCCACAGATTACAGAATGCCTCCAGATGTGCATCGGAAGCTACTACTGGTCTTGAGGGAACGATCAATGCGATGACACTTTGAGACATTACTGAAATGGAGAAATGTACGCATTGTGCCTGTTGTATTTAATCCCGATGCAATTTCTGTGTTTCATCAACACTTTGAAGGATCAAAGATTACAGAATGCCTTCAGATGTGCATCGGAAACTACTACTGGTCTTCCAGGGAACGATCAAAGCGTAGACTGTTTGAGACATTACTCCCATGGAGGAAAGTGCGCATGGTGACTGTTGTATTCAATCCCGATACAATTTCTGTGTTTCAAAAACACTCTGATAGTAAACAGATTACAGAATGCCTCCAGATGTGCATCGGAAACTACTACTGGTCTTCCAGGGAACGATCAAAGCGTAGACTGTTTGAGACATTACTCCCATGGCGAAAAGTGCGCATGGTGACTGTTGTATTCAATCCCGATGCAATTTCTGTGTGTCATCAACACTTTGAAGAACCACAGTTTACCGAATGCCTCCAGATATGAATCGAAATTACTACTGGTCTTCCAGGGAACGATCAAAGCGTAGACTGTTTGAGACATTACTCCCATGGAGGAAAGTGCGCATGGTGACTGTTGTAATCAATCCCGATGCAATTTCTGTCTTTTATCAACAACCGGATAGACCACAGGTTACAGTATACCTCCAGATGTGCATCGAAAACTACTACTGGTCTTCCAGGGAACGATCAAAGCGTAGACTGTTTGAGACATTACTCCCATGGCGAAAAGTGCGGATGGTGACTGTTGTATTCAATCCCGATGCAATTTCTGTGTTTCATCAACACTCTGATAGTCCACAGATTACACAATGCCTCCTGATGTGCATCGGAAACTACTACTGGTCTTCCAGCGAACGATCAAAACGTAGACGGTTTGAGACATTACTCCCATGGAGTAAAGTGCGGATGGTGACTGTTATATTCAATCCCGATGCAATTTCTGTGTTTCAACAACACTCTGATAGTCCACAGATTACAGAATGCCACCAGATGTGCATCGGAAACTACTACTGGTCTTCCAGGCAACGATCAAAGCGTAGACTGTTTGAGACGTTACTCCCATGGAGGAAAGTCCGCATGATGACTGTTGTATTCAATCCCGATGCAATTTCTGTGTTTCATCAACACTCTGATAGTCCACAGATTACAGAATGCCTCCAGACGTGCATCGGAAACTACTACTTGTCTTCCAGGGATCGATCAAAGCGTAGGATGTTTGAGACATAACTCCCATGGAGGAAAGTGGTCATATTGACTGTTGTATTCAATCCCGATGCAATTTCTGTGTTTCATTAGCACTCGGATAGTCCACAGATTACAGAATGCCTCCAGATGTGCATCGGAAGCTACTACTGGTCTTGAGGGAACGATCAATGCGATGACACTTTGAGACATTACTGAAATGGAGAAATGTACGCATTGTGCCTGTTGTATTTAATCCCGATGCAATTTCTGTGTTTCATCAACACTTTGAAGGATCAAAGATTACAGAATGCCTTCAGATGTGCATCGGAAACTACTACTGGTCTTCCAGGGAACGATCAAAGCGTAGACTGTTTGAGACATTACTCCCATGGAGGAAAGTGCGCATGGTGACTGTTGTATTCAATCCCGATACAATTTCTGTGTTTCAAAAACACTCTGATAGTAAACAGATTACAGAATGCCTCCAGATGTGCATCGGAAACTACTACCGGTCTTCCAGGGAGCGATCAAAGCGTAGACTGTTTAAGGCATTACTCCCATTGGGGAAAGTGCGCATGGTAACTGTCGTATTCAATCCCGATGCAACTTCTGTGTTCATCAACACTCTCATAGTATACAGATTACAGAATGCCTCAAGATGTACATCGGAAACTACTACTGGTCTTCCAGTGAACGATCAAAGCGTAAACTGTTTGAGACATTACTCCCATGGAGGAAAGTGCGCATGGTGACTGTTGTATTCAATCACGATGCAATTTTTGTGTTTCATCAACACTCTGATAGTCCACACATTTCAGAATGCTTCCAGATGTGCATCGCAAACTACTACTGGTCTTCCAGGGAACGATCAAAGCGTGAACTGTTAGAGACATTACGCCCATTGAGGAAAGTGCGCATGGTGACAGTTGTATTCAATCCCGATGCAATTTCAGTGTTTCAAAAACACTCTGATAGTCCACAGATTCCAGAATGCCTCCAGATGTGCATCGGAAACTACTACTGGTCTTCCAGGGAACGATCAAAGCGTAGACTGTTTGAGAAATTACTCCCATGGAGGAAAGTGCGCATGGTGACTCTTGTATTCAATCCCGATGCAATTTCTGTGTTTCAACAACACTCTGATAGTAAACAGATTACAGAATGCCTCCAGATGTCCATCGGAAACTACTATTGGCAGTCCAGGAAACGATCAAAGCGTAGACTGTTTGAGACATTACTCCCATGGGGGAAAGTGGTCATGGTGACTGTTGTATTCAATCCCGCTGCAATTTCTGTGTTTCATTAGGACTCGGATAGTCCACAGATTAAAGAATGCCTCCAGATGTGCATCGGAAACTACTACTGGTCTTGAGGGAACGATCAAAGCGATGACAGTTTGAGACATTACCCCCATGGAGGAAAGTCCGCATGGTGACTGTTGTATTCAATCCCTATGCAATTTCTGCGTTTCATCAACACTTTGAAGGTCCACTGACTACAGAGTGCCTCCAGATGTGCATCGGAATCTACTACTGGTCTTCCAGGGAACGATCAAAGCGTAGACTCTTTGAGACATTACTAGGATGGAGGAAAGTGCGCATGGTGACTGTTGTATTCAATCCCGATGCAATTAAAGTGTTTCAACAACACTCTGATAGTCCACAGATTACAGAATGCCTCCAGATGTGCATCGGAAACTACTAAAGGTCTTCCAGGGAGCGATCAAAGCGTAGACTGTTTGAGACATTACTCCCATTCAGGAAGGTGCGCATGGTGGCTGTTGAATTCAATCCCGATGCAATTTCGGTGTTTCATCAATACTCTTATAGTCCACAGATTATAGAATGCCTCCAGATGTGCATTGGAAACTACTACTGGTCTCCAGGGAACGATCAAAGCGTTGACTTTTTGAGACATTACTCCCATGGATGAAAGTGCGCATGGTGACTGTTGTATTCAATCCCGAAACAATTTCAGTGTTTCAACAACACTCTGATAGTGCACAGATTACAGAATGCCTCCAGATGTGCATCGGAATCAACAACTGGTCTTCCAGGGAACGATCAAAGCGTAGACTGTTTGAGACATTACTCCCATGGAGGAAAGTGCTCATGGTGTCTGTTCTATTCAATCCCGATGCAATTAAAGTGTTTCAACGACACTCTGATAGTCCACAGATTACAGAATGTCTCCAGATGTGCTTCGGAAACTACTACTGGTCTTCCAGGGAACGATCAAAGCGTAGACTGTTTGAGACATTACTCCCATGGAGGAAAGTGCTCATGGTGACTGTTGTATTCAGCCCCGGAGCAATTTCTGAGTTCATCAACACTCTGATAGTCCACAGATTACAGAATGCAACCAGATGTGCATCGGATTCTACTACTGGTCTTCCAGGGAGAGATCAAAGCGTAAACTGTTTCAGACATTACTCCCATGGAGTAAAGTGCGCATGGTAACTGTTGTATTCAATCCCGATGCAATTTCTGTGTTTCATCAACACTTTGAAGGTCCACAGATTACAGAATGCCTCCATATGTGAATCGAAAGTACTACTGGTCTTCCAGGGAACGATCAAAGCGTAGACTGTTTAAGACATTACTCCCATGGAGTAAAGTGCGGATGGTGACTGTTGTATTCAATCCCGATGCAATGTCTGTGTTTCAACAACACTCTGATAGTCCACAGATTACAGAATGCCTCCAGATGTGCATCGGAATCTACTACTGGCCTTCCAGCGAACGATCAAAGTGTAGACTGTTTGAGACGTTACTCCCATGGAGGAAATTCCGCATGATGACTGTTGTATTCAATCCCGATGCAATTTCTGTGTTTCAACAATACTCTGATAGTGAACAGATTACAGAATGCCTCCAGATGTGCATCGGAAACTACTACTGGTCTTCCAAGGGACGATCAAAGCTTAGACTGTTTGAGACATTACTCCCATGGAGGAAAGTGGTCATGGTGATGTTGTATTCAATCCCGATGCAATTTCTGCGTTTCATCAATACTTTGAAGGTCCACAGATTACAGAAGGCCTCCAGATGTGCATCGGAATCTACAACTGGTCTTCCAGGGAACGATCAAAGCGTAGACTGTTGGAGACATTACTCCCATTGAGGAAAGTGCGCATGGTGTCTGTTGTATTCAATCCCGATGCAATTAAAGTGTTTCAACGACACTCTGATAGTCCACAGATTACAGAATGCAGAATGGCTCCAGATGTGCATCGGAGACTACTACTGGCCTTCCAGGGAACGATGAAAGCGTAGACTGTTTGAAACTTTACTCCCATGGAGAAAAGTCCGAATGGTGAGTGTTGTATTCAATCCCGAGGCAATTTCTGTGATTCAAAAACACTCTGATAGTAAACAGATAACAGAATGCCTCCAGATGTGCATCGGAAAGTACTACTGGTCTTCCAGGGAACGATCAAAGCGTAGACTGTTGAGACATTACTCCCACAGAGGAAAGTGCGCATGGTGACTGTTGTATTCAATCCCGATGCAATTTCTGTGTTTCATCAACACTCTAATAGTCCTCAGATTACAGAATGCCTCCAGATGTGCATCGGAAACTACTACTGGTCTTCCAGGGAGCGCTCAAAGCGTAGACTGTTTAAGGCATTACTCCCATTGGGGAAAGAGCGCATGGTAAATGTTGTATTCAATCCCAATGCAACTTCTGTGTTCATCAACACTCTCATAGTCCACAGTTTACAGAATGCCTCCTGATGTGCATCGGAAACTACTACTGGTATTCCAGGGAACGATCAAAGCGTAAACTGTTTGAGACATTACTCCCATGGAGGAATGTCCGCATGATATCTGTTGTATTCAATCCCGATGCAATTTCTGTGTTTCAACAACACTCTGATAGTGAACAGATTACAGAATGCCTCCAGATGTGCATCGGAAACTACTACTGGTCTTCCAAGGAACGATCAAAGCTTAGACTGTTTGAGACATTACTCCCATTTAGGAAAGTGGTCATGGTGAAGTTGTATTCAATCCCGATGCAATTTCTGTGTTTCATTAGCACTCGGATAGTCCACAGATTACAGAATGCCTCCAGATGTGCATCGGAAACCACTACAGGTCTTGAGGGAGCGATCAATGCGATGACAGTTTGAGACATTACTCCAATGAAGAAATGTACGAATGGTGCCTGTTGTATTGAATCCCGATGCAATTTCTGCGTTTCATCAATACTTTGAAGGTCCACAGATCACAGAATGCCTCCTGATGTGCATCGGAAACTACTACTGGTCTTCCAGGGAACGATCAAAGCGTAAACTGTTTGAGACATTACTCCCATGGAAGAAAGTGCACATGGTGACTGTTGTATTCAATCCCGATGCAATTAAAGTGTTTCAACAACACTCTGATAGTCCACAGATCACAGAATGCCTCCTGATGTGCATCGGAAACTACTACTGGTCTTCCAGCGAACGATCAAAACGTAGACGGTTTGAGACATTACTCCTATGGAGTAAAGTGCGGATGGTGACTGTTATATTCAATCCCGATGCAATTTCTGTGTTTCAACAACACTCTGATAGTCCACAGATTACAGAATGCCACCAGATGTGCATCGGAAACTACTACTGGTCTTCCAGGCAACGATCAAAGCGTAGACTGTTTGAGACGTTACTCCCATGGAGGAAAGTCCGCATGATGACTGTTGTATTCAATCCCGATGCAATTTCTGTGTTTCATCAACACTCTGATAGTCCACAGATTACAGAATGCCTCCAGACGTGCATCGGAAACTACTACTTGTCTTCCAGGGATCGATCAAAGCGTAGGATGTTTGAGACATAACTCCCATGGAGGAAAGTGGTCATATTGACTGTTGTATTCAATCCCGATGCAATTTCTGTGTTTCATTAGCACTCGGATAGTCCACAGATTACAGAATGCCTCCAGATGTGCATCGGAAGCTACTACTGGTCTTGAGGGAACGATCAATGCGATGACACTTTGAGACATTACTGAAATGGAGAAATGTACGCATTGTGCCTGTTGTATTTAATCCCGATGCAATTTCTGTGTTTCATCAACACTTTGAAGGATCAAAGATTACAGAATGCCTTCAGATGTGCATCGGAAACTACTACTGGTCTTCCAGGGAACGATCAAAGCGTAGACTGTTTGAGACATTACTCCCATGGAGGAAAGTGCGCATGGTGACTGTTGTATTCAATCCCGATACAATTTCTGTGTTTCAAAAACACTCTGATAGTAAACAGATTACAGAATGCCTCCAGATGTGCATCGGAAACTACTACTGGTCTTCCAGGGAACGATCAAAGCGTAGACTGTTTGAGACATTACTCCCATGGCGAAAAGTGCGCATGGTGACTGTTGTATTCAATCCCGATGCAATTTCTGTGTGTCATCAACACTTTGAAGAACCACAGTTTACCGAATGCCTCCAGATATGAATCGAAATTACTACTGGTCTTCCAGGGAACGATCAAAGCGTAGACTGTTTGAGACATTACTCCCATGGAGGAAAGTGCGCATGGTGACTGTTGTAATCAATCCCGATGCAATTTCTGTCTTTTATCAACAACCGGATAGACCACAGGTTACAGTATACCTCCAGATGTGCATCGAAAACTACTACTGGTCTTCCAGGGAACGATCAAAGCGTAGACTGTTTGAGACATTACTCCCATGGCGAAAAGTGCGGATGGTGACTGTTGTATTCAATCCCGATGCAATTTCTGTGTTTCATCAACACTCTGATAGTCCACAGATTACACAATGCCTCCTGATGTGCATCGGAAACTACTACTGGTCTTCCAGCGAACGATCAAAACGTAGACGGTTTGAGACATTACTCCCATGGAGTAAAGTGCGGATGGTGACTGTTATATTCAATCCCGATGCAATTTCTGTGTTTCAACAACACTCTGATAGTCCACAGATTACAGAATGCCACCAGATGTGCATCGGAAACTACTACTGGTCTTCCAGGCAACGATCAAAGCGTAGACTGTTTGAGACGTTACTCCCATGGAGGAAAGTCCGCATGATGACTGTTGTATTCAATCCCGATGCAATTTCTGTGTTTCATCAACACTCTGATAGTCCACAGATTACAGAATGCCTCCAGACGTGCATCGGAAACTACTACTTGTCTTCCAGGGATCGATCAAAGCGTAGGATGTTTGAGACATAACTCCCATGGAGGAAAGTGGTCATATTGACTGTTGTATTCAATCCCGATGCAATTTCTGTGTTTCATTAGCACTCGGATAGTCCACAGATTACAGAATGCCTCCAGATGTGCATCGGAAGCTACTACTGGTCTTGAGGGAACGATCAATGCGATGACACTTTGAGACATTACTGAAATGGAGAAATGTACGCATTGTGCCTGTTGTATTTAATCCCGATGCAATTTCTGTGTTTCATCAACACTTTGAAGGATCAAAGATTACAGAATGCCTTCAGATGTGCATCGGAAACTACTACTGGTCTTCCAGGGAACGATCAAAGCGTAGACTGTTTGAGACATTACTCCCATGGAGGAAAGTGCGCATGGTGACTGTTGTATTCAATCCCGATACAATTTCTGTGTTTCAAAAACACTCTGATAGTAAACAGATTACAGAATGCCTCCAGATGTGCATCGGAAACTACTACCGGTCTTCCAGGGAGCGATCAAAGCGTAGACTGTTTAAGGCATTACTCCCATTGGGGAAAGTGCGCATGGTAACTGTCGTATTCAATCCCGATGCAACTTCTGTGTTCATCAACACTCTCATAGTATACAGATTACAGAATGCCTCAAGATGTACATCGGAAACTACTACTGGTCTTCCAGTGAACGATCAAAGCGTAAACTGTTTGAGACATTACTCCCATGGAGGAAAGTGCGCATGGTGACTGTTGTATTCAATCACGATGCAATTTTTGTGTTTCATCAACACTCTGATAGTCCACACATTTCAGAATGCTTCCAGATGTGCATCGCAAACTACTACTGGTCTTCCAGGGAACGATCAAAGCGTGAACTGTTAGAGACATTACGCCCATTGAGGAAAGTGCGCATGGTGACAGTTGTATTCAATCCCGATGCAATTTCAGTGTTTCAAAAACACTCTGATAGTCCACAGATTCCAGAATGCCTCCAGATGTGCATCGGAAACTACTACTGGTCTTCCAGGGAACGATCAAAGCGTAGACTGTTTGAGAAATTACTCCCATGGAGGAAAGTGCGCATGGTGACTCTTGTATTCAATCCCGATGCAATTTCTGTGTTTCAACAACACTCTGATAGTAAACAGATTACAGAATGCCTCCAGATGTCCATCGGAAACTACTATTGGCAGTCCAGGAAACGATCAAAGCGTAGACTGTTTGAGACATTACTCCCATGGGGGAAAGTGGTCATGGTGACTGTTGTATTCAATCCCGCTGCAATTTCTGTGTTTCATTAGGACTCGGATAGTCCACAGATTAAAGAATGCCTCCAGATGTGCATCGGAAACTACTACTGGTCTTGAGGGAACGATCAAAGCGATGACAGTTTGAGACATTACCCCCATGGAGGAAAGTCCGCATGGTGACTGTTGTATTCAATCCCTATGCAATTTCTGCGTTTCATCAACACTTTGAAGGTCCACTGACTACAGAGTGCCTCCAGATGTGCATCGGAATCTACTACTGGTCTTCCAGGGAACGATCAAAGCGTAGACTCTTTGAGACATTACTAGGATGGAGGAAAGTGCGCATGGTGACTGTTGTATTCAATCCCGATGCAATTAAAGTGTTTCAACAACACTCTGATAGTCCACAGATTACAGAATGCCTCCAGATGTGCATCGGAAACTACTAAAGGTCTTCCAGGGAGCGATCAAAGCGTAGACTGTTTGAGACATTACTCCCATTCAGGAAGGTGCGCATGGTGGCTGTTGAATTCAATCCCGATGCAATTTCGGTGTTTCATCAATACTCTTATAGTCCACAGATTATAGAATGCCTCCAGATGTGCATTGGAAACTACTACTGGTCTCCAGGGAACGATCAAAGCGTTGACTTTTTGAGACATTACTCCCATGGATGAAAGTGCGCATGGTGACTGTTGTATTCAATCCCGAAACAATTTCAGTGTTTCAACAACACTCTGATAGTGCACAGATTACAGAATGCCTCCAGATGTGCATCGGAAACTACTACTGGTCCTCCAGGGAACGATCAAGCGTAGACTGTTTGAGGCATTACTCCCATTGGGGAAAGTGCGCATGGTAACTGTTGTATTCAATCCCGATGCAATTTCTGTGTTCATCAACACTCTCATAGTCCACAGATTACAGAATGCCTCCAGATGTGCATCGGAAACTACTACTGGTATTCCAGGGAACGATCAAAGCGTAAACTGTTTGAGATATTACTCCCATGGAGGAAAGTGCGTATGGTGACTGTTGTATTCAATCACGATGCAATTTCTGTGTTTCATCAACACGCTGATAGTCCACAGATTACAGAATGCTTACCAGATGTTCATCGGAAACTACTACAGGTCTTCCAGGGAACGATCAAAGCGTAGACTGTTTGAGACATTACTCCAGTGAAGGAAAGTGCGCATGGTGATTGTTGTATTCAATCCCGATGTAATTTCTGTGTTTCATCAACACACTGATAGTCCACATATTACAGAATGCCTCCAGATGTGCATCGGAAACTACTACTGGTCTTCCAGGGAACGATCAAAGCGTATAGACTGTTTGAGACATTACTCCCATGGACGAAAGTGCGCATTGTGACTGTTGTATTCAATACCGATGCAATTTCTTTGTTTCATCAACACTCTGATAGTCCACAGATCACCGAATGCCTCCAGATGTGCATCGTAAACTACTACTGGTCTTCCAGGGATCGATCAAAGCGTAAACTGTTTGAGACATTACTCCCATGGAGGAAAGTGCGCATGGTGACTGTTGTATTCAATCCCGATGAGATTTCTGTGTTTCATTAATACTCTGATAGTCCACAGATTTCAGAATGCCTCCAGATGTGCATCGGAAACCACTAGCGGTCTTCCAGGGAACGATCAAAGGGTAGACTGTTTAAGACATTACTCCAATGGAGGAAAGTGCGCAAGGTGACCGTTGTATTCAATCCCGAAGCAATTTCTGTGTTTCATCAACATTCTGATAGTCCACAGATTACAGAATGCCTCCAGATGTGCATCGGAACTACTACTGGTCTAACAGGGAATGATCGAAGCGTGGAATGTTTGAGACATTACTCCCATGGGGGAAAGTGCGCATGGTGACTGTTGTATTCAATCCCGATGCAATTTCTGTGTTTCATCAACACTCCGATAGTCCACAGATTACAGATTGCCTCCAGATGTGCATCGGAAGCTACTACTGGTCTTCCTGGGAATGATCAAAGCATAGACTGTTTGAGGCAATACTGCCATGGTGGAAAACGCACATGGTTACTGTTGTATTAAATCACGTTGCAATATCTGTGTTTCATCAACACTTTGAAGGTCCACAGATTACAGAATTCCTCCAGATGTGCATCGCGAACTACTACTGGTCTTCGAGGAAACGATCAAAGCATAGACTGTTTGAGACATTACTCCCGTGGGGGAAAATGCGCATGGTGACTGTTGTATTCAATCCCGATGCAATTGCTGTGTTTCATCAACATTCTGATAGTCCACAGATTACAGATTGCCTCCAGATGTGCATCGGAAACTAATACTGGTCTTCCTGGGAACGATCAAAGCATAGACTGTTTGAGGCATTACTCCAATGGAGGAAAATGCGCATGGTGACTGTTGTATTCAATCCCGATGCAATTTCTGTGTTTCATCAACACTTTGAAGGTCCACAGATTACAGAATGCCTCCAGATGTGCATCGGAAACTACTACTGGTCTTCCAGGGAACGATCAAAGCGTGGAATGTTTCAGACATTACTCCCATGGAGGAAAGTGCGGATGAAGACTGTTGTATTCAATCCCGATGCAATTCCTTTGTTTCAACACTACTCTGAAAGTCCACAGCTTACAGAATGCCACCAGATGTGCATCGGAAACAACTACTGGTCTTCCAGGGAACGATCAAGACGTACACTGTTTGAGACATTACTCCAATGGAGGAAAGTGCACATGGTGACTGTCGTATTAAATCCCGATGCAATTTCTGTGTTTCATCAACACTTTGAAGGTCCACAGATTAGAAAATGCCTCCAGATGTGCATCGGAATCTTCTACTGGTCTTCCAGGGACAGATCAAAGCGTAGACTGTTTGAGACATTACTCCTAAGTAGGAAAGTGCGCATAGCGATTGTTGTATTCAATCCCGATGTAATTTCTGTATTTCATCAACACTCTGATAGTCCACAGACTACAGAATGCCTCCAGATGTGCATCGGAAACTACTACTGGCCTTCCAGGGAACGATCAAAGCGTAGACTGTTTGAGACATTACTCCCATGGGGGAAAGTGCGCATGGTGACTGTTGTATTCAATCCCGATGAAATTTCTGTGTTTCATCAACACTCCGATAGTCCACAGATTACAGATTGCCTCCAGATGTGCATCGGAAACTACTACTGGTCTTCCTGGAACCAATCAAAGCATAGACTGTTTGAGGCATTACTCCCATGGAGGAAAATGCGCATGGTGACTGTTGTATTCAATCACGATGCAATTTCTGTGTTTGATCAACACTTTGAAGGTCCACAGATTACAGAATGCCTCCAGATGTGCATCGGAAACTACTACTGGTCTTCGAGGAAACGATCAAATCATAGACTGTTTGAGACATTACTCCCGTGGGGGAAAATGCGCATGGTGACTGTTGTATTAAATCCCGATGCAATTTCTGTGTTTCATCAACACTCTGATAGTCCACAGATTACAGATTGCCTCCAGATGTGCATCGGAAACTACTACTGGTCTTCCAGGGAACGATCAAAGCATAGACTGTTTGAGGCATTACTCCCATGGAGGAAAATGCGCATGGTTACTGTTGTATTCAATCACGATGCAATTTCTGTGTTTCATCAACACTTTGAAGGTCCACAGATTACAGAATGCCTCCAGATGTGCATCGGAAACTACTAATGGTCTTCGAGGAAACGATCAAAGCATTGACTGTTTGCGACATTACTCCCGTGGAAGAAAGTGCGCATGGTGACTGTTGTATTCAATCCCGATGCAATTTATGTGTTTCATCAACACTCTGATAGTCCACAGATTACATAATGCCTCCAGATGTGCATCGGAAACTACTACTGGTCTTCCAGGGAACGATCAAAGCGTAGACTGTTTGAGACATTACTCCCATGGAGGAAAGTGCGCATTGTGACTCTTGTATTCAATACCGATGCAATTTCTTTGTTTCATCAACACTCTGATAGTCCACAGGTCACAGAATGCCTCCAGATGTGCATCGGAAGCTGCTACTGGTCTTCCAGGGAACGATCAAAGCGTAAACAGTTTGAGACATTACTCCCATGGAGGAAAGTGCGCATGGTGACTGTTGTATTCAATCCCGATGCAATTTCTGTGTGTCATCAACACTCTGATAGTGCACAGATTACAGAATGATAACAGATGTGCATCGGAAATAACTACTGGACTTCCAGGGAACGATCAAAGCGTAGACTGTTTCAGACATTTCTCCCATGGAGGAAAGTGCGGATGGTGACTGTTGTATTTAATCCCGATGCAAATTCTGTGTTTCATCAACACTCTGATAGTCCACAGATTACAGAATGCCACCAGATGAGCATCGGAAACTTCCTCTGGTCTTCCTGGGAACGATCAAAGCGTAGACTGTTTGAGTCATTACTCCCATGGAGGAAAGTGCGCTTGCTGACTGTTGTATTAAATCGCGATGCAATTTCTGTGTTTCAACAACACTCTGATAGTCAACAGATTACAGAATGCCTCCAGATGTGCATCGGAAACTACTACTGGTCTTCCTGGGAACGATCAAAGCGTAGTCTGTTTGAGGCATTACTCCCATGGAGGAAAATGCGCATGGTGTTTGTTGTATTCAATCCCGATGCAAATTCTGCGTTTCATCAACACTCAGTTAGTCCACAGATTACAGAATGCCTCCAGATGAGCAACGTAAACTACTACTGGTCTTCCAGTGAACGATCAAAGCGTAGACTGTTTGAGACATTACTCCCATGGAGGAAGATGCGAATGGTGACTGTTGTATTCAACCCCGATGCAATTTCTGTGTTTCATCAACACCCGGATAGAACACAAATTACAGAATGCCTCCAGATGTGCATCGGAAACTACTACTGGTCTTCAGGGAACGATCAACTCGATGACTGTTTGAGACGTTACTCTTATGGAGGAAAGTGCGCATGGATACTGTTGTATTCAATCCCGATGCAATTTCTGTGTTTCATCAACACTTTGAAGGTCCACAGATTACAGAATGCCTCGAGATGTGTATCGGAAACTACTACTGGTATTCCAGGGAACGATCAAAGAGTAGACTGTTTGAGATATTACTCCCATGGAGGAAAGTGCGCATGGTTACTGTTGTATTCAATCCCGATGCAATTTCTTTGTTTCAACATTACTCTGATAGTCCACAGCTTACAGAATGCCACCAGATGTGCATCGGAAACAACTACTGGTCTTATAGGGAACGATCAAAGCGTAGACCGTTTGAGACATTACTCCCATGGAGGAATGTGCGCATGGTGACTGTTGTATTCAATCCCGATGCAATTTCTTTTTTGCATCAACACTCTGATAGTCCACAGATCACAGAATGCCCCCAGATGTGCATCTGAAACTACTACTGGTCTTCCAGGGAACGATCAAAGCGTAAACTGTTTGAGACATTACTCCCATGGAGTAAAGTGCGCATGGTGACTGTTGTATTCAGTCCCGATGCAATTTCTGTGTTTCATTAATACTCTGATAGTCCACAGATTGCAGAATGCCTCCAGATGTGATCCGGAAACCACTAGTGGTCTTCCAGGGAACGATCAAAGCGTAGACTGTTTGAGACATTACTCCAATGGTGGAAAGTGCGCTTAATGACTGTTGTATTCAATCGCGATGCAATTTCTGTGTTTGATCAACACTTTGATGGTAAACAGATTACAGAATGCCTCCAGATGTGCATCGGAAACTACTACTGGTCTTCGTGGAAACGGTCAAAGCATAGACTGTTTGAGACATTACTCCCGTGGGGGAAAATGCGCATGCTGACTGTTGTATTCAATCCCGATGCAATTTCTGTGTTTCATCAACACACTGATAGTCCACAGATTACAGATTGCCTCCAGATGTGCATCGGAAACTACTACTGGTCTTCCAGGGAACGATCAAAGGGTAGACTGTTTAAGACATTACTCCAATGGAGGAAAGTGCGCAAGGTGACCGTTGTATTCAATCCCGAAGCAATTTCTGTGTTTCATCAACATTCTGATAGTCCACAGATTACAGAATGCCTCCAGATGTGCATCGGAAACTAATACTGGTCTTCCTGGGAACGATCAAAGCATAGACTGTTTGAGGCATTACTCCAATGGAGGAAAATGCGCATGGTGACTGTTGTATTCAATCCCGATGCAATTTCTGTGTTTCATCAACACTTTGAAGGTCCACAGATTACAGAATGCCTCCAGATGTGCATCGGAAACTACTACTGGTCTTCGAGGAAACGATCAAAGCATAGACTGTTTGAGACATTACTCCCGTGGATAAAGTGCGCATGGTGACTGTTGTATTCAATCCCGATGCTATTTCTGTGTTTCATCAACACTCAGCTAGTCCACAGATTACAGAATGCCTCCAGATGTGCATCGGAAACTATTACTGGTCTTCCAGGGAACGATCAAAGCGTAGACTGTTTGAGACATTACTCCCATGGAGGAAAATGCGAATGATGACTGTTGTATTCAATCCCGATGCAATTTCTGTGTTTCATCAACACTCTGATAGTCCACAAATTGCAGAATGCCACCAGATGTGCATCGGAAACTACTACTGGTCTTACAGGAAACGATCAAAGCGTAGAGTGTTTGAGACATTACTCCAGTGGAGGAAAGTGCGCATGGTGACTGTTGTATTCAATCCCGATGCAATTTCTGTGTTTCATCAACACTCTGATAGTGCACAGATAACAGAATGATACCAGATGTGCATCGGAAATAACTACTGGTCTTCCAGGGAACGATCAAACACAGACTGTTTGAGACATTACTCCCGTGGAGGAAAGTCCGCATGGTGACTGTTGTATTCAGTATCGATACAATTTCTGTGTTCATCAACACTCTGATAGTCCACAGATTACAGAATGCCTCCAGATGTGCATCGGAAACTACTACTTGTCTTCCAGGGAACGATCAAAGCGTGGAATGTTTCAGACATTACTCCCATGGAGGAAAGTGCGGATGGTGACTGTTGTATTCAATCCCGATGCAATTCCTTTGTTTCAACACTACTCTGAAAGTCCACAGCTTACAGAATGCCACCAGATGTGCATCGGAAACAACTACTGGTCTTCCAGGGAACGATCAAGACGTACACTGTTTGAGACATTACACCAATGGAGGAAAGTGCACATGGTGACTGTCGTATTAAATCCCGATGCAATTTCTGTGTTTCATCAACACTTTGAAGGTCCACAGATTAGAAAATGCCTCCAGATGTGCATCGGAATCTTCCACTGGTCTTCCAGGGAAAGATGAAAGCGTAGACTGTTTGAGACATTACTCCCATTCAGGAAAGTGCGCATGGTGACTGTTGTATTCAATCCCGATGCAATTTCTGTGTTTCAACAACACTCTGATAGACCACAGATTACAGAATGCCCCCAGATGTGCATCGGAAACTACTACTGGTCTTCCAGGGACAGATCAAAGCGTAGACTGTTTGAGACATTACTCGTAAGTAGGAAAGTGCGCATAGCGATTGTTGTATTCAATCCCGATGTAATTTCTGTATTTCATCAACACTCTGATAGTCCACAGACTACAGAATGCCTCCAGATGTGCATCGGAAACTACTACTGGCCTTCCAGGGAACGATCAAAGCGTAGACTGTTTGAGACATTACTCCCATGGGGGAAAGTGCGCATGGTGACTGTTGTATTCAATCCCGATGAAATTTCTGTGTTTCATCAACACTCCGATAGTCCACAGATTACAGATTGCCTCCAGATGTGCATCGGAAACTACTACTGGTCTTCCTGGAACCGATCAAAGCATAGACTGTTTGAGGCATTACTCCCATGGAGGAAAATGCGCATGGTGACTGTTGTATTCAATCACGATGCAATTTCTGTGTTTGATCAACACTTTGAAGGTCCACAGATTACAGAATGCCTCCAGATGTGCATCGGAAACTACTACTGGTCTTCGAGGAAACGATCAAATCATAGACTGTTTGAGACATTACTCCCGTGGGGGAAAATGCGCATGGTGACTGTTGTATTAAATCCCGATGCAATTTCTGTGTTTCATCAACACTCTGATAGTCCACAGATTACAGATTGCCTCCAGATGTGCATCGGAAACTACTACTGGTCTTCCAGGGAACGATCAAAGCATAGACTGTTTGAGGCATTACTCCCATGGAGGAAAATGCGCATGGTTAATGTTGTATTCAATCACGATGCAATTTCTGTGTTTCATCAACACTTTGAAGGTCCACAGATTACAGAATGCCTCCAGATGTGCATCGGAAACTACTACTGGTCTTCGAGGAAACGATCAAAGCATTGACTGTTTGAGACATTACTCCCGTGGAAGAAAGTGCGCATGGTGACTGTTGTATTCAATCCCGATGCAATTTATGTGTTTCATCAACACTCTGATAGTCCACAGATTACATAATGCCTCCAGATGTGCATCGGAAACTACTACTGGTCTTCCAGGGAACGATCAAAGCGTAGACTGTTTGAGACATTACTCCCATGGAGGAAAGTGCGCATTGTGACTCTTGTATTCAATACCGATGCAATTTCTTTGTTTCATCAACACTCTGATAGTCCACAGATCACAGAATGCCTCCAGATGTGCATCGGAAACTACTACTGGTCTTCGAGGAAACGATCAAAGCATAGACTGTTTGAGACATTACTCCCGTGGATAAAGTGCGCATGGTGACTGTTGTATTCAATCCCGATGCAATTTCTGTGTTTCATCAACACTCAGCTAGTCCACAGATTACAGAATGCCTCCAGATGTGCATCGGAAACTATTACTGGTCTTCCAGGGAACGATCAAAGCGTAGACTGTTTGAGACATTACTCCCATGGAGGAAAATGCGAATGATGACTGTTGTATTCAATCCCGATGCAATTTCTGTGTTTCATCAACACTCTGATAGTCCACAAATTGCAGAATGCCACCAGATGTGCATCGGAAACTACTACTGGTCTTACAGGAAACGATCAAAGCGTAGAGTGTTTGAGACATTACTCCAGTGGAGGAAAGTGCGCATGGTGACTGTTGTATTCAATCCCGATGCAATTTCTGTGTTTCATCAACACTCTGATAGTGCACAGATAACAGAATGATACCAGATGTGCATCGGAAATAAATACTGGTCTTCCAGGGAACGATCAAACACAGACTGTTTGAGACATTACTCCCGTGGAGGAAAGTCCGCATGGTGACTGTTGTATTCAATATCGATACAATTTCTGTGTTCATCAACACTCTGATAGTCCACAGATTACAGAATGCCTCCAGATGTGCATCGGAAACTACTACTGGTCTTCCAGGGAACGATCAAAGCGTGGAATGTTTCAGACATTACTCCCATGGAGGAAAGTGCGGATGGTGACTGTTGTATTCAATCCCGATGCAATTCCTTTGTTTCAACACTACTCTGAAAGTCCACAGCTTACAGAATGCCACCAGATGTGCATCGGAAACAACTACTGGTCTTCCAGGGAACGATCAAGACGTACACTGTTTGAGACATTACTCCAATGGAGGAAAGTGCACATGGTGACTGTCGTATTAAATCCCGATGCAATTTCTGTGTTTCATCAACACTTTGAAGGTCCACAGATTAGAAAATGCCTCCAGATGTGCATCGGAATCTTCTACTGGTCTTCCAGGGAAAGATGAAAGCGTAGACTGTTTGAGACATTACTCCCATTCAGGAAAGTGCGCATGGTGACTGTTGTATTCAATCCCGATGCAATTTCTGTGTTTCAACAACACTCTGATAGTCCACAGATTACAGAATGCCCCCAGATGTGCATCGGAAACTACTACTGGTCTTCCAGGGACAGATCAAAGCGTAGACTGTTTGAGACATTACTCCTAAGTAGGAAAGTGCGCATAGCGATTGTTGTATTCAATCCCGATGTAATTTCTGTATTTCATCAACACTCTGATAGTCCACAGACTACAGAATGCCTCCAGATGTGCATCGGAAACTACTACTGGCCTTCCAGGGAACGATCAAAGCGTAGACTGTTTGAGACATTACTCCCATGGGGGAAAGTGCGCATGGTGACTGTTGTATTCAATCCCGATGAAATTTCTGTGTTTCATCAACACTCCGATAGTCCACAGATTACAGATTGCCTCCAGATGTGCATCGGAAACTACTACTGGTCTTCCTGGAACCAATCAAAGCATAGACTGTTTGAGGCATTACTCCCATGGAGGAAAATGCGCATGGTGACTGTTGTATTCAATCACGATGCAATTTCTGTGTTTGATCAACACTTTGAAGGTCCACAGATTACAGAATGCCTCCAGATGTGCATCGGAAACTACTACTGGTCTTCGAGGAAACGATCAAATCATAGACTGTTTGAGACATTACTCCCGTGGGGGAAAATGCGCATGGTGACTGTTGTATTAAATCCCGATGCAATTTCTGTGTTTCATCAACACTCTGATAGTCCACAGATTACAGATTGCCTCCAGATGTGCATCGGAAACTACTACTGGTCTTCCAGGGAACGATCAAAGCATAGACTGTTTGAGGCATTACTCCCATGGAGAAAAATGCGCATGGTTACTGTTGTATTCAATCACGATGCAATTTCTGTGTTTCATCAACACTTTGAAGGTCCACAGATTACAGAATGCCTCCAGATGTGCATCGGAAACTACTACTGGTCTTCGAGGAAACGATCAAAGCATTGACTGTTTGAGACATTACTCCCGTGGAAGAAAGTGCGCATGGTGACTGTTGTATTCAATCCCGATGCAATTTATGTGTTTCATCAACACTCTGATAGTCCACAGATTACATAATGCCTCCAGATGTGCATCGGAAACTACTACTGGTCTTCCAGGGAACGATCAAAGCGTAGACTGTTTGAGACATTACTCCCATGGAGGAAAGTGCGCATTGTGACTCTTGTATTCAATACCGATGCAATTTCTTTGTTTCATCAACACTCTGATAGTCCACAGATCACAGAATGCCTCCAGATGTGCATCGGAAGCTGCTACTGGTCTTCCAGGGAACGATCAAAGCGTAAACAGTTTGAGACATTACTCCCATGGAGGAAAGTGCGCATGGTGACTGTTGTATTCAATCCCGATGCAATTTCTGTGTGTCATCAACACTCTGATAGTGCACAGATTACAGAATGATAACAGATGAGCAACGTAAACTACTACTGGTCTTCCAGTGAACGATCAAAGCGTAGACTGTTTGAGACATTACTCCCATGGAGGAAGATGCGAATGGTGACTGTTGTATTTAATCCCGATGCAAATTCTGTGTTTCATCAACACTCTGATAGTCCACAGATTACAGAATGCCACCAGATGAGCATCGGAAACTTCCTCTGGTCTTCCTGGGAACGATCAAAGCGTAGACTGTTTGAGTCATTACTCCCATGGAGGAAAGTGCGCTTGCTGACTGTTGTATTAAATCGCGATGCAATTTCTGTGTTTCAACAACACTCTGATAGTCAACAGATTACAGAATGCCTCCAGATGTGCATCGGAAACTACTACTGGTCTTCCTGGGAACGATCAAAGCGTAGTCTGTTTGAGGCATTACTCCCATGGAGGAAAATGCGCTTGGTGTTTGTTGTATTCAATCCCGATGCAAATTCTGCGTTTCATCAACACTCAGTTAGTCCACAGATTACAGAATGCCTCCAGATGAGCAACGTAAACTACTACTGGTCTTCCAGTGAACGATCAAAGCGTAGACTGTTTGAGACATTACTCCCATGGAGGAAGATGCGAATGGTGACTGTTGTATTCAACCCCGATGCAATTTCTGTGTTTCATCAACACCCGGATAGAACACATATTACAGAATGCCTCCAGATGTGCATCGGAAACTACTACTGGTCTTCAGGGAACGATCAACTCGATGACTGTTTGAGACGTTACTCTTATGGAGGAAAGTGCGCATGGATACTGTTGTATTCAATCCCGATGCAATTTCTGTGTTTCATCAACACTTTGATGGTCCACAGATTACAGAATGCCTCGAGATGTGTATCGGAAACTACTACTGGTATTCCAGGGAACGAACAAAGAGTAGACTGTTTGAGATATTACTCCCATGGAGGAAAGTGCGCATGGTTACTGTTGTATTCAATCCCGATGCAATTTCTTTGTTTCAACATTACTCTGATAGTCCACAGCTTACAGAATGCCACCAGATGTGCATCGGAAACAACTACTGGTCTTATAGGGAACGATCAAAGCGTAGACCGTTTGAGACATTACTCCCATGGAGGAATGTGCGCATGGTGACTGTTGTATTCAATCCCGATGCAATTTCTTTTTTGCATCAACACTCTGATAGTCCACAGATCACAGAATGCCCCCAGATGTGCATCGGAAACTACTACTGGTCTTCGAGGAAACGATCAAAGCATTGACTGTTTGAGACATTACTCCCGTGGAAGAAAGTGCGCATGGTGACTGTTGTATTCAATCCCGATGCAATTTATGTGTTTCATCAACACTCTGATAGTCCACAGTTTACATAATGCCTCCAGATGTGCATCGGAAACTACTACTGGTCTTCCAGGGAACGATCAAAGCGTAGACTGTTTGAGACATTACTCCCATGGAGGAAAGTGCGCATTGTGACTCTTGTATTCAATACCGATGCAATTTCTTTGTTTCATCAACACTCTGATAGTCCACAGATCACAGAATGCCTCCAGATGTGCATCGGAAGCTGCTACTGGTCTTCCAGGGAACGATCAAAGCGTAAACAGTTTGAGACATTACTCCCATGGAGGAAAGTGCGCATGGTGACTGTTGTATTCAATCCCGATGCAATTTCTGTGTGTCATCAACACTCTGATAGTGCACAGATTACAGAATGATAACAGATGACCAACGTAAACTACTACTGGTCTTCCAGTGAACGATCAAAGCGTAGACTGTTTGAGACATTACTCCCATGGAGGAAGATGCGAATGGTGACTGTTGTATTTAATCCCGATGGAAATTCTGTGTTTCATCAACACTCTGATAGTCCACAGATTACAGAATGCCACCAGATGAGCATCGGAAACTTCCTCTGGTCTTCCTGGGAACGATCAAAGCGTAGACTGTTTGAGTCATTACTCCCATGGAGGAAAGTGCGCTTGCTGACTGTTGTATTAAATCGCGATGCAATTTCTGTGTTTCAACAACACTCTGATAGTCAACAGATTACAGAATGCCTCCAGATGTGCATCGGAAACTACTACTGGTCTTCCAGGGAACGATCAAAGCGTAAACTGTTTGAGACATTACTCCCATGGAGTAAAGTGCGCATGGTGACTGTTGTATTCAGTCCCGATGCAATTTCTGTGTTTCATTAATACTCTGATAGTCCACAGATTGCAGAATGCCTCCAGATGTGATCCGGAAACCACTAGTGGTCTTCCAGGGAACGATCAAAGCGTAGACTGTTTGAGACATTACTCCAATGGTGGAAAGTGCGCTTAATGACTGTTGTATTCAATCGCGATGCAATTTCTGTGTTTGATCAACACTTTGATGGTAAACAGATTACAGAATGCCTCCAGATGTGCATCGGAAACTACTACTGGTCTTCGTGGAAACGGTCAAAGCATAGACTGTTTGAGACATTACTCCCGTGGGGGAAAATGCGCATGCTGACTGTTGTATTCAATCCCGATGCAATTTCTGTGTTTCATCAACACACTGATAGTCCACAGATTACAGATTGCCTCCAGATGTGCATCGGAAACTACTACTGGTCTTCCAGGGAACGATCAAAGGGTAGACTGTTTAAGACATTACTCCAATGGAGGAAAGTGCGCAAGGTGACCGTTGTATTCAATCCCGAAGCAATTTCTGTGTTTCATCAACATTCTGATAGTCCACAGATTACAGAATGCCTCCAGATGTGCATCGGAAACTAATACTGGTCTTCCTGGGAACGATCAAAGCATAGACTGTTTGAGGCATTACTCCAATGGAGGAAAATGCGCATGGTGACTGTTGTATTCAATCCCGATGCAATTTCTGTGTTTCATCAACACTTTGAAGGTCCACAGATTACAGAATGCCTCCAGATGTGCATCGGAAACTACTACTGGTCTTCGAGGAAACGATCAAAGCATAGACTGTTTGAGACATTACTCCCGTGGATAAAGTGCGCATGGTGACTGTTGTATTCAATCCCGATGCTATTTCTGTGTTTCATCAACACTCAGCTAGTCCACAGATTACAGAATGCCTCCAGATGTGCATCGGAAACTATTACTGGTCTTCCAGGGAACGATCAAAGCGTAGACTGTTTGAGACATTACTCCCATGGAGGAAAATGCGAATGATGACTGTTGTATTCAATCCCGATGCAATTTCTGTGTTTCATCAACACTCTGATAGTCCACAAATTGCAGAATGCCACCAGATGTGCATCGGAAACTACTACTGGTCTTACAGGAAACGATCAAAGCGTAGAGTGTTTGAGACATTACTCCAGTGGAGGAAAGTGCGCATGGTGACTGTTGTATACAATCCCGATGCAATTTCTGTGTTTCATCAACACTCTGATAGTGCACAGATAACAGAATGATACCAGATGTGCATCGGAAATAACTACTGGTCTTCCAGGGAACGATCAAACACAGACTGTTTGAGACATTACTCCCGTGGAGGAAAGTCCGCATGGTGACTGTTGTATTCAATATCGATACAATTTCTGTGTTCATCAACACTCTGATAGTCCACAGATTACAGAATGCCTCCAGATGTGCATCGGAAACTACTACTTGTCTTCCAGGGAACGATCAAAGCGTGGAATGTTTCAGACATTACTCCCATGGAGGAAAGTGCGGATGGTGACTGTTGTATTCAATCCCGATGCAATTCCTTTGTTTCAACACTACTCTGAAAGTCCACAGCTTACAGAATGCCACCAGATGTGCATCGGAAACAACTACTGGTCTTCCAGGGAACGATCAAGACGTACACTGTTTGAGACATTACTCCAATGGAGGAAAGTGCACATGGTGACTGTCGTATTAAATCCCGATGCAATTTCTGTGTTTCATCAACACTTTGAAGGTCCACAGATTAGAAAATGCCTCCAGATGTGCATCGGAATCTTCCACTGGTCTTCCAGGGAAAGATGAAAGCGTAGACTGTTTGAGACATTACTCCCATTCAGGAAAGTGCGCATGGTGACTGTTGTATTCAATCCCGATGCAATTTCTGTGTTTCAACAACACTCTGATAGTCCACAGATTACAGAATGCCCCCAGATGTGCATCGGAAACTACTACTGGTCTTCCAGGGACAGATCAAAGCGTAGACTGTTTGAGACATTACTCGTAAGTAGGAAAGTGCGCATAGCGATTGTTGTATTCAATCCCGATGTAATTTCTGTATTTCATCAACACTCTGATAGTCCACAGACTACAGAATGCCTCCAGATGTGCATCGGAAACTACTACTGGCCTTCCAGGGAACGATCAAAGCGTAGACTGTTTGAGACATTACTCCCATGGGGGAAAGTGCGCATGGTGACTGTTGTATTCAATCCAGATGAAATTTCTGTGTTTCATCAACACTCCGATAGTCCACAGATTACAGATTGCCTCCAGATGTGCATCGGAAACTACTACTGGTCTTCCTGGAACCGATCAAAGCATAGACTGTTTGAGGCATTACTCCCATGGAGGAAAATGCGCATGGTGACTGTTGTATTCAATCACGATGCAATTTCTGTGTTTGATCAACACTTTGAAGGTCCACAGATTACAGAATGCCTCCAGATGTGCATCGGAAACTACTACTGGTCTTCGAGGAAACGATCAAATCATAGACTGTTTGAGACATTACTCCCGTGGGGGAAAATGCGCATGGTGACTGTTGTATTAAATCCCGATGCAATTTCTGTGTTTCATCAACACTCTGATAGTCCACAGATTACAGATTGCCTCCAGATGTGCATCGGAAACTACTACTGGTCTTCCAGGGAACGATCAAAGCATAGACTGTTTGAGGCATTACTCCCATGGAGGAAAATGCGCATGGTTACTGTTGTATTCAATCACGATGCAATTTCTGTGTTTCATCAACACTTTGAAGGTCCACAGATTACAGAATGCCTCCAGATGTGCATCGGAAACTACTACTGGTCTTCGAGGAAACGATCAAAGCATTGACTGTTTGAGACATTACTCCCGTGGAAGAAAGTGCGCATGGTGACTGTTGTATTCAATCCCGATGCAATTTATGTGTTTCATCAACACTCTGATAGTCCACAGATTACATAATGCCTCCAGATGTGCATCGGAAACTACTACTGGTCTTCCAGGGAACGATCAAAGCGTAGACTGTTTGAGACATTACTCCCATGGAGGAAAGTGCGCATTGTGACTCTTGTATTCAATACCGATGCAATTTCTTTGTTTCATCAACACTCTGATAGTCCACAGATCACAGAATGCCTCCAGATGTGCATCGGAAGCTGCTACTGGTCTTCCAGGGAACGATCAAAGCGTAAACAGTTTGAGACATTACTCCCATGGAGGAAAGTGCGCATGGTGACTGTTGTATTCAATCCCGATGCAATTTCTGTGTGTCATCAACACTCTGATAGTGCACAGATTACAGAATGATAACAGATGTGCATCGGAAATAACTACTGGTCTTCCAGGGAACGATCAAAGCACAGACTGTTTGAGACATTACTCCCGTATAGGAAAGTGCGCATGGTGACTGTTATATTCAATCCCGATGCAATTTCTGTGTTTGATCAACACTTTGAAGGTCCACAGATTACAGAATGCCTCCAGATGTGCATCGGAAACTACTACTGGTCTTCGAGGAAACGATCAAATCATAGACTGTTTGAGACATTACTCCCGTGGGGGAAAATGCGCATGGTGACTGTTGTATTAAATCCCGATGCAATTTCTGTGTTTCATCAACACTCTGATAGTCCACAGATTACAGATTGCCTCCAGATGTGCATCGGAAACTACTACTGGTCTTCCAGGGAACGATCAAAGCATAGACTGTTTGAGGCATTACTCCCATGGAGGAAAATGCGCATGGTTACTGTTGTATTCAATCACGATGCAATTTCTGTGTTTCATCAACACTTTGAAGGTCCACAGATTACAGAATGCCTCCAGATGTGCATCGGAAACTACTACTGGTCTTCGAGGAAACGATCAAAGCATTGACTGTTTGAGACATTACTCCCGTGGAAGAAAGTGCGCATGGTGACTGTTGTATTCAATCCCGATGCAATTTCTGTGTTTCATCAACACTTTGAAGGTCCACAGATTACAGAATGCCACCAGATGTGCATCGGAAACTACTACTGGTCTTCCAGGGAACGATCAAAGCGTAGACTGTTTCAGACATTTCTCCGATGGAGGAAAGTGCGGATGGTGACTGTTGTATTTAATCCCGATGCAAATTCTGTGTTTCATCAACACTCTGATAGTCCACAGATTACAGAATGCCACCAGATGTGCATCGGAAACTTCCTCTGGTCTTCCTGGGAACGATCAAAGCGTAGACTGTTTGAGTCATTACTCCCATGGAGGAAAGTGCGCTTGCTGACTGTTGTATTAAATCGCGATGCAATTTCTGTGTTTCAACAACACTCTGATAGTCAACAGATTACAGAATGCCTCCAGATGTGCATCGGAAACTACTACTGGTCTTCCTGGGAACGATCAAAGCGTAGTCTGTTTGAGGCATTACTCCCATGGAGGAAAATGCGCATGGTGTTTGTTGTATTCAATCCCGATGCAAATTTTGCGTTTCATCAACACTCAGTTAGTCCACAGATTACAGAATGCCTCCAGATGAGCAACGGAAACTACTACTGGTCTTCCAGTGAACGATCAAAGCGTAGACTGTTTGAGACATTACTCCCATGGAGGAAAATGCGAATGGTGACTGTTGTATTCAACCCCGATGCAATTTCTGTGTTTCATCAACACCCGGATAGAACACAAATTACAGAATGCCTCCAGATGTGCATCGGAAACTACTACTGGTCTTCAGGGAACGATCAACTCGATGACAGTTTGAGACGTTACTCTTATGGAGGAAAGTGCGCATGGATACTGTTGTATTCAATCCCGATGCAATTTCTGTGTTTCATCAACACTTTGAAGGTCCACAGATTACAGAATGCCTCGAGATGTGTATCGGAAACTACTACTGGTATTCCAGGGAACGATCAAAGAGTAGACTGTTTGAGATATTACTCCCATGGAGGAAAGTGCGCATGGTTACTGTTGTATTCAATCCCGATGCAATTTCTTTGTTTCAACATTACTCTGATAGTCCACAGCTTACAGAATGCCACCAGATGTGCATCGGAAACAACTACTGGTCTTATAGGGAACGATCAAAGCGTAGACCGTTTGAGACATTACTCCCATGGAGGAATGTGCGCATGGTGACTGTTGTATTCAATCCCGATGCAATTTCTTTTTTGCATCAACACTCTGATAGTCCACAGATCACAGAATGCCCCCAGATGTGCATCTGAAACTACTACTGGTCTTCCAGGGAACGATCAAAGCGTAAACTGTTTGAGACATTACTCCCATGGAGTAAAGTGCGCATGGTGACTGTTGTATTCAGTCCCGATGCAATTTCTGTGTTTCATTAATACTCTGATAGTCCACAGATTGCAGAATGCCTCCAGATGTGAGCCGGAAACCACTAGTGGTCTTCCAGGGAACGATCAAAGCATAGACTGTTTGAGGCATTACTCCCATGGAGGAAAATGCGCATGGTCACTGTTGTATTCAATCACGATGCAATTTCTGTGTTTCATCAACACTTTGAAGGTCCACAGATTACAGAATGCCTCCAGATGTGCTTCGGAAACTACTACTGGTATTCGAGGAAACGATCAAAGCATAGACTGTTTGAGACATTACTCCCGTGGAAGAAAGTGCGCATGGTGACTGTTGTATTCAATCCCGATGCAATTTCTGTGTTTCATCAACACTCAGTTAGTCCACAGATTACAGAATGCCTCCAGATGTGCATCGGAAACTACTACTGGTCTTCCAGGGAACGATCAAAGCGTAGACTGTTTGAGACATTACACCCATGGAGGAAAATGAGAATGGTGTCTGTTGTATTCAATCCCGATGCAATTTCTGTGTTTCATCAACACTCTGATAGTCCACAAATTACAGAATGCCACCAGATGTGCATCGGAAACTACAACTGGTCTTACAGGGAACGATCAAAGCGTAGACTGTTTGAGACATAACTCCTATGTAGGAAAGTGCGCATGGTGACTGTTGTATTCAATCCCGATGCCATTTCTGTGTTTCATCAACACTCTGATAGTGCACAGATAACAGAATGATACCAGATGTGCATCGGAAATAACTACTGGTCTTCCAGGGAACGATCAAATCGCAGACTGTTTGAGACATTACTCCCGTGGAGGAAAGTGCACATGGTGACTGTTGTATTCAATCCCGATGCAATTTCTGTGTTTCATCAACACTCAGTTAGTCCACAGATTACAGAATGCCTCCAGATGTGCATCGGAAACTTCTACTGGTCTTCCAGGGAACGATCAAAGCGTAGACTGTTTGAGACATTACTCCCATGGAGGAAAATGCCAATGGTGACTGTTAAATTCAATCCCGATGCAATTTCTGTGCTTCATCAACACTCTGATAGTCCACAAATTACAGAATGCCACCAGATGTGCATCGGAAACTACTATTGGTCTTACAGGGAACGATCAAAGCGTAGACTGTTTGAGACATTACTCCAGTGAAGGAAAGTGCGCATGGTGACTGTTGTATTCAATCACGATGCAATTTCTGTGTTTCATCAACACTCTGATAGTGCACAGATAACAGAATGATACCAGATGTGCATCGGAAATAACTACTGGTCTTCCAGGGAACGATCAAATCGCAGACTGTTTGAGACATTACTCCCGTGGAGGAAAGTGCGCATGGTGACTGTTGTATTCAATCCCGATGCAATTTCTGTGTTTTATCAACACTCAGTTAGTCCACAGATTACAGAATGCCTCCAGATGTGCATCGGAAACAACTACTGGTCTTCCAGGGAACGATCAAAGCGTAGACTGTTTGAGGCATTACTCCCGTGGAGGAAAGTGCGCATGGTTACTGTTGTATTCAATCCCGATGCAATTTCTGTGTTTCATCAACACTCTGATAGTCCACAGATGACGGAAAGCCTCCAGATGTGCATCGGAAACTACTATTGGTCTTCCAGGGAACGATCAAATCGTAGACTGTTTGAGACATTACTCCCATGGAGGAAAATGCGAATGGTGTCTGTTGTATTCAATCCCGATGCAATTTCTGTGTTTCATCATCACTTTGATGGTCCACAGATTACAGAATGCCTCGAGATGTGCATCGAAAACTACTACTGGTTTT
Organism: Schistocerca gregaria; assembly: GCF_023897955.1. Classification (NCBI taxonomy): domain Eukaryota; kingdom Metazoa; phylum Arthropoda; class Insecta; order Orthoptera; family Acrididae; genus Schistocerca; species Schistocerca gregaria. The sequence continues at coordinate 18,891,987 of NC_064925.1, forward strand.
CCAGGGAACGTCAAAGAGTAGACTGTTTGAGATATTACTCCCGTGGAGGAAAGTGCGCATGGTTACTGTTGTATTCAATCCTGATGCAATTTCTGTGTTTCAACACTACTCTGATAGTCCATAGCTTACAGAATGCCACCAGATGTGCATCGGAAACAACTACTGGTCTTCCAGGGAACGATCAAGGCATAGACTGTTTGAGACATTACTCCAATGGAGGAAAGTGCGCATGGTGACTGTCGTATTAAATCCCGATGCAATTTCTGTGTTTCATCAAATCTTTGAAGGTCCACAGATTACAGAATGCCTCCAGATGTGCTTCGGAAACTACTACTGGTCTTCGAGGAAACGATCAAATCATAGACTGTTTGAGACATTACTCCCGTGGAAGAAAGTGCGCATGGTGACTGTTGTATTCAATCCCGATGCAATTTCTGTGTTTCATCAACACTCAGTTAGTCCACAGATTACAGAATGCCTCCAGATGTGCATCGGAAACTACTACTGGTCTTCCAGGGAACGATCAAAGCGTAGACTGTTTGAGACATTACTCCCATGGAGGAAAATGCGAATGGTGTCTGTTGTATTCAATCCCGATGCAATTCCTGTGTTTCATCAACACTCTGATAGTCCACAAATTACAGAATGCAACCAGATGTGCATCGGAAACTACTACTGGTCTTACAGGGAACGATCAAAGCGTAGACTGTTTGAGACATTACTCCCGTGGAAGAAAGTGCGCATGGTGGCTGTTGTATTCAATCCCGATGCAATTTCTGTGTTTCATCAACACTCTGATAGTGCACAGATAACAGAATGATACCAGATGTGCATCGGAAATAACTACTGGTCTTCCAGGGAACGATCAAATCGCAGACTGTTTGAGACATTACTCCCGTGGAGGAAAGTGCGCATGGTGACTGTTGTATTCAATCCCGATGCAATTTCTGTGTTTCATCAACACTCAGTTAGTCCACAGACTACAGAATGCCTCCAGATGTGCATCGGAAACTGCTACTGGTCTTCCAGGGAACGATCAAAGCGTAGACTGTTTGAGACATTACTCCCATGGAGGAAAATGCGAATGGTGACTGTTGTATTCAATCCCGATTCAATTTCTGTGTTTCATCAACACTCTGATAGTCCACAAATTACAGAATGCCACCAGATGTGCATCGGAAACTACTACTGGTCTTACAGGGAACGATCAAAGCGTAGACTGTTTGAGACATTATTCCAGTGAAGGAAAGTGCGCATGGTGACTGTTGTATTCAATCCCGATGCAATTTCTGTGCTTCATCAACACCCGGATAGACCACAAATTACAGAATGCCTCCAGATGTGCATTGGAAACTACTACCGGTCTTCAGGGAAGGATCAAATCTATGACAGTTTGAGACGTTACTCTTATGGAGGAAAGTGCGCATGGTTACTGTTGTATTCAATCCCGATGCAATTTCTGTGTTTCATCATCACTTTGATGGTTCACCGATTACAGAATGCCTCGAGATGTGCATCGGAAACTACTACTGGTTTTCCAGGGAACGATCAAAGAGTAGACTGTTTGAGATATTACTCCCGTGGAGGAAAGTGCGCATGGTTACTGTTGTATTCAATCCCGAGCAATTTCTGTGTTTCAACACTACTCTGATAGTCCATAGCTTACAGAATGCCACCAGATGTGCATTGGAAACAACTACTGGTCTTCCAGGGAACGATCAAGGCATAGACTGTTAGAGACATTACTCCAATGGAGGAAAGTGCGCATGGTGACTGTCGTATTAAATCCCGATGCAATTTCTGTGTTTCATCAACACTTTGAAGGTCCACAGATTAGAGAATGCCTCCAGATGTGGATCGGAATCTTCTACTGGTCTTGCAGGGAAAGATCAAAGCGTAGACTGTTTGAGACATTACTCCCATGGAGGAAAGTGCGCATGGTCACTGTTGTATTCAATCCCGTTGCAAATAAAGTGTTTCAACAACACTCTGATAGTCCACAGATTACAGAATGCCTCCAGATGTGCATCGGAAACTACTACTGGTCTTCCAGGAACGATCAAAGCGTAGACTGTTTGAGACATTACTCCCATGGAGGACAGTCCGCATAGTGACTGTTGTATTCAATCCCGAGGCAATTTCTGTGTTTCAACAACACTCTGATAGTAAACAGATAACAGAATACCTCCAGATGTGCATCGGAAGCTACTACTGGTCTTCCAGGGAACGATCAAAGCGTAGACTGTTGAGACATTACTTTCACGGAGGAAAGTGCGCATGGTGACTGTTGTATTCAATCCCGATGCAATTTCTGTGTTTCATCAACACTTTGAAGGTCCACAGATTACAGAATGCCTCCATATGTGAATCGAAACTACTACTGGTCTTCCAGGGAACGATCAAAGCGTAGACTGTTTGAGACATTACTCCCATGGAGGAAAATGCGCATGGTGACTGTTGTATTCAATAACGATGCAATTTCTGTGTTTCATCAACACTTTGAAGGTCCACAGATTACAGAATGCATCCAGATGTGCATCGGAAACTACTACTGGTCTTCCAGGGAACGATCAAAGCGTAGACCGTTTGAGACATTACTCCCATGGAGGAAAGTGCGGATGGTGACTGTTGTATTCAATCACGATGCAATTTCTGTGTTTCAACAACACTCTGATAGTCCACAGATTACAGAATGCCTCCAGATGTGCATCGGAAACTACTACTGGTCTTCCAGGGAACGATCAAAGCGTAGACCGTTTGAGACATTACTCCCATGGAAGAATGTGCGCATGGTGACTGTTGTATTCAATCCCGATGCAATTTCTTTGTTGCATAAACACTCTGATAGTCCACAGATCACAGAATGCCTCCAGATGTGCATCTGAAACTACTACTGGTCTTCCAGGGAACGATCAAAGCGTACTCAGTTTGAGACATTACTCCCATGGAGTAAAGTGCGCATGGTGACTGTTGTAATCAATCCCGATGGGATTTCTGTGTTTCATTAATACTCTGATAGTCCACAGATTGCAGAATGCCTCCAGATGTGCATCGGAAACCACTACTGGTCTTCCAGGGCACGATCAAAGCGTAGACTGTGTGAGACATTACTCCAATGGAGGGAAGTGCGCTTGGTGACTGTTGTATTCAATCCCAAAGCAATTTCTGTGTTTCATCAACACTCTGATGGTCCACAGATTACAGAATGCCTCCAGAAGTGCATCGTTAACTACTTTTGGTCTAACAGGGAACGATCGAAGCGTGGAATGTTTGAGACATTACTCCAATGGAGGAAAGTGCGCTTGGTGACTGTTGTATTCAATCACGATGCTATTTCTGTGTTTGATCAACACTTTGAAGGTCCACAGATTACAGAATGCCTCCCGATATGCATCGGAAACTACTACGGGTCTTCGTGGAAACGATCAAAGCATAGACTGTTTGAGACATTACTCCCGTGGGGGAAAATGCGCATGGTGACTGTTGTATTCAATCCCGATGCAATTTCTGTGTTTCATCAACACTCTGATAGTCCACAGATTACAGTTTGCCTCCAGATGTGCATCGGAATCTACTACTGGTCTTCCAGAAAACGATCAAAGCATAGACTGTTTGAGGCATTACTCCCATGGAGGAAAATGCGCATGGTCACTGTTGTATTCAATCACGATGCAATTTCTGTGTTTCATCAACACTTTGAAGGTCCACAGATTACAGAATGCCTCCAGATGTGCTTCGGAAACTACTACTGGTATTCGAGGAAACGATCAAAGCATAGACTGTTTGAGACATTACTCCCGTGGAAGAAAGTGCGCATGGTGACTGTTGTATTCAATCCCGATGCAATTTCTGTGTTTCATCAACACTCAGTTGGTCCACAGATTACAGAATGCCTCCAGATGTGCATCGGAAACTACTACTGGTCTTCCAGGGAACGATCAAAGCGTAGACTGTTTGAGACATTACTCCCATGGAGGAAAATGAGAATGGTGTCTGTTGTATTCAATCCCGATCCAATTTCTGTGTTTCATCAACACTCTGATAGTCCACAAATTACAGAATGCCACCAGATGTGCATCGGAAACTACTACTGGTCTTAAAGGGAACGATCAAAGCGTAGACTGTTAGAGACATAACTCCTATGTAGGAAAGTGCGCATGGTGACTGTTGTATTCAATCCCGATGCAATTTCTGTGTTTCATCAACACTCTGATAGTCCACAAACTACAGAATGCCACCAGATGTGCATCGGAAACTACTACTGGTCTTACAGGGAACGATCAAATCGTAGACTGTTTGAGATATTACTCCCGTGGAGGAAAGTGATCATGGTTACTGTTGTATTCAATCCCGATGCAATTTCTGTGTTTCAACACTACTCTGATAGTCCATAGCTTACAGAATGCCACCAGATGTGCATCGGAAACAACAACTGGTCTTCCAGGGAACGATCAAAGCGTAGACTGTTTGAGACATTACTCCCATGGAGGAAAATGCGAATAGTGACTGTTGTATTCAATCCCGATGCAATTTCTGTGTTTCATCAACACTCTGATAGTCCACAAATTATAGAATGCCACCAGATGTGCATCGCAAACTACTACTGGTCTTACAGGGAACGATCAAAGCGTAGACTGTTTGAGACATTACTCCAGTGAAGGAAAGTGCGCATGGTGACTGTTGTATTCAATCCCGATGCAATTTCTGTGCTTCATCAACACCCGGATAGACCACAAATTACAGAATGCCTCCAGATGTGCATTGGAAACTACTACCGGTCTTCAGGGAACGATCAAATCGATGACAGTTTGAGACGTTACTCTTATGGAGGAAAGTGCGCATGGTTACTGTTGTATTCAATCCCGATGCAATTTCTGTGTTTCATCATCACTTTGATGGTCCACCGATTACAGAATGCCTCGAGATGTGCATCGGAAACTACTACTGGTTTTCCAGGGAACGATCAAAGAGTAGACTGTTTGAGATATTACTCCCGTGGAGGAAAGTGCGCATGGTTACTGTTGTATTCAATCCCGAGCAATTTCTGTGTTTCAACACTACTCTGATAGTCCATAGCTTACAGAATGCCACCAGATGTGCATTGGAAACAACTACTGGTCTTCCAGGGAACGATCAAGGCATAGACTGTTTGAGACATTACTCCAATGGAGGAAAGTGCGCATGGTGACTGTCGTATTAAATCCCGATGCAATTTCTGTGTTTCATCAACACTTTGAAGGTCCACAGATTAGAGAATGCCTCCAGATGTGGATCGGAATCTTCTACTGGTCTTGCAGGGAAAGATCAAAGCGTAGACTGTTTGAGACATTACTCCCATGGAGGAAAGTGCGCATGGTGACTGTTGTATTCAATCCCGTTGCAAATAAAGTGTTTCAACAACACTCTGATAGTCCACTGATTACAGAATGCCTCCAGATGTGCATCGGAAACCACTACTGGTCTTACAGGGAACGATCAAAGCGTAGACAGTTTGAGGCGTTACTCCCATGGAGGAAAGTCCGCATGGTGACTGTTGTATTCAATCCCGGAGCAATTTCTGAGTTCATCAACACTCTGATAGTCCACAGATTACAGAATGCAACCAGATGTGCATCGGATTCTACAACTGGTCTTCCAGGGAGAGATCAAAGCGTAAACTGTTTCAGACATTACTCCCATGGAGGAAAGTGCGCGTTTTGACTGTTGAATTCAATTCCGATGCAATTTCTGTGTTTCATCAACACTCTGATAGTCCACAGATTACAGAATGCCTCCAGATGTGCATCGGAAACTACTACTGGTCTTCCAGGAACGATCAAAGCGTAGACTGTTTGAGACATTACTCCCATGGATTACAGTCCGCATAGTGACTGTTGTATTCAATCCCGAGGCAATTTCTGTGTTTCAACAACACTCTGATAGTAAACAGATAACAGAATGCCTCCAGATGTGCATCGGAAGCTACTACTGGTCTTCCAGGGAACGATCAAAGCGTAGACTGTTGAGACATTACTTTCACGGAGGAAAGTGCGCATGGTGACTGTTGTATTCAATCCCGATGCAATTTCTGTGTTTCATCAACACTTTGAAGGTGCACAGATTACAGAATGCCTCCATATGTGAATCGAAACTACTACTGGTCTTCCAGGGAACGATCAAAGCGTAGACTGTTTGAGACATTACTCCCATGGACGAAAGAGTTCATGGTGACTGTTGTATTCAATGCCGATGCAATTTCTGTGTTTCATTAGCACTCGGATAGTCCACAGATTACAGAATGCTTCCAGATGTGCATCGGAAACTACTAATGGTCTTCCAGGGAACGAACAAAGCGTAGACTGTTTGCGACATTACTACAATGTAGGAAAGTGCGCATGGCGACTCTTGTATACAATCCCGATGCAATTTCTGTGTTTCATCAACACTCTGATAGTCCACAGTTTACAGAATGCCTCCAGATGTGCATCGGAAACTACTACTGGACTTCCAGGGAACGATCAAAGCGTAAACAGTTTGAGAGATTACTCCCATGGAGGAAAGTGCGCATGGTGACTGTTGTATTCAATCCCGATGCAATTTCTGTGTTTCATTAGCACTCGGATAGTCCACAGATTACAGAAGGCCTCCAGATGTGCATCGGAAACTACTACTGGTCTTGAGGGAACGATCAATGCGATGACAGTTTGAGACATTACTCCAATGTAGAAATGTACGCATGGTGACTGTCGTATTAAATCCCGATGCAATTTCTGTGTTTCATCAACATTTTGAAGGTCCACAGATTAGAGAATGCCTCCAGATGTGGATCGGAATCTTCTACTGGTCTTCCAGGGAACGATCAAAGCGTAGACTCTTTGAGACATTACTCCCATGGAGGAAAGTCCGCATGGTGACTGTTGTATTCAATCCCGGAGAAATTTCTGAGTTCATCAACACTCTGATAGTCCACAGATTACAGAATGCAACCAGATGTACATCGGATTCTACAACTGGTCTTCCAGGGAGAGATCAAAGCGTAAACTGTTTCAGACATTACTCCCATGGAGGAAAGTGCGCATTATGACTGTTGAATTCAATTCCGATGCAATTTCGGTGTTTCATCAATACTCTGATAGTCCACAGATTACAGTATGCTTCCAGATGTGCATCGGAAGCTACTAATGGTCTTCCAGGGAACGAACAATGCGTAGACTGTTTGAGACATTACTCCTATGTAGGAAAGTGCGCATGGTGACTGTTGTATTCAATCCCGATGCAATTTCTGTGTTTCATCAACACTCTGATAGTCCACAGATTACAGAATGCCTCCAGATGTGCATCGGAAACTACTACTGGTCTTCCAGGAACGATCAAAGCGTAGACTGTTTGAGACATTACTCCCATGGAGGAAAGTCCGCATAGTGACTGTTGTATTCAATCCCGAGGCAATTTCTGTGTTTCAACAACACTCTGATAGTAAACAGATAACAGAATGCCTCCAGATGTGCATCGGAAACTACTACTGGTCTTCCATTGAACGATCAAAGCGTAGACTGTTGAGACATTACTTCCACGGATTAAAGTGCGCATGGTGACTGTTGTATTCAATCCCGATGCAGTTTCTGTGTTTCATCAACACTTTGAAAGTCCACAGATTACAGAATGCCTCCATATGTGAATCGAAACTACTACTGGTCTTCCAGGGAACGATCAAAGCCTAGACTGTTTGAGACATTACTCTCATGCAGGAAAGTGTGGATGGTGACTGTTGTATTACATCCCGATGCAATTTCTGTTTTTCAACAACATTCTGATAGTCCACAGATTACAGAATGCTTCCAGATGTGCATCGGAAACTACTAATGGTCTTCAAGGGAACGAACAAAGCGTAGACTGTTTGAGACATTACTCCAATGTAGGAAAGTGCGCATGGTGACTGTTGTATTCAATCCCGATGCAGTTTCTGTGTTTCATCAACACTCTGATAGTCCACAGATTACAGAATGCCTCCAGATGTGCATCGGAAACTACTACTGGACTTCCAGGGAACGATCGAAGCGTAAACAGTTTGAGACATTACTCCCATGGAGGAAAGTGCGCATGGTGACTGTTGTATTCAATCCCGATGCAGTTTCTGTGTTTCATCAACACTTTGAAAGTCCACAGATTACAGAATGCCACCAGATGTGCATCGGAAACAACTACTGGTCTTCCAGGGAACGATCAAGGCATAGACTGTTTGAGACATTACTCCAATGGAGGAAAGTGCGCATGGTGACTGTTGTATTCAATCACGATGCATATTCTGTGTTTCATCAACACTCTGATAGTCCACAGATTACAGATTGAATCCAGATGTGCATCGGAAACTACTACTGGTCTTCCTGGGAACGAACAAAGCGTAGACTGTTTGAGGCGTTACTCCCATGGAGGAAAGTCCGCATGGTGACTGTTGTATTCAATCCCGGAGCAATTTCTGAGTTCATCAACACTCTGATAGTCCACAGATTACAGAATGCAACCAGATGTGCATCGGATTCTACAACTGGTCTTCCAGGGAGAGATCAAAGCGTAAACTGTTTCAGACATTACTCCCATGGAGGAAAGTGCGCGTTTTGACTGTTGAATTCAATTCCGACTTAATTTCGGTGTTTCATCAATACTCTGATAGTCCACAGATTACAGTATGCTTCCAGATGTGCATCGGAAGCTACTAATGGTCTTCCAGGGAACGAACAAAGCGTAGACTGTTTGAGACATCACTCCTATGTAGGAAAGTGCGCATGGTGACTGTTGTATTCAATGCCGATGCAATTTCTGTGTTTCATCAACACTCTGATAGTCCACAGATTACAGAATGCCTCCAGATGTGCATCGGAAACTACTACTGGTCTTCCAGGAACGATCAAAGCGTAGACTGTTTGAGACATTACTCCCATGGAGGACAGTCCGCATAGTGACTGTTGTATTCAATCCCGAGGCAATTTCTGTGTTTCAACAACACTCTGATAGTAAACAGATAACAGAATGCCTCCAGATGTGCATCGGAAGCTACTACTGGTCTTCCAGGGAACGATCAAAGCGTAGACTGTTGAGACATTACTTTCACGGAGGAAAGTGCGCATGGTGACTGTTGTATTCAATCCCGATGCAATTTCTGTGTTTCATCAACACTTTGAAGGTCCACAGATTACAGAATGCCTCCATATGTGAATCGAAACTACTACTGGTCTTTCAGGGAACGATCAAAGCGTAGACTGTTTGAGACATTACTCCCATGGACGAAAGAGGTCATGGTGACTGTTGTATTCAATGCCGATGCAATTTCTGTGTTTCATTAGCACTCGGATAGTCCACAGATTACAGAATGCTTCCAGATGTGCATCGGAAACTACTAATGGTCTTCCAGGGAACGAACAAAGCGTAGACTGTTTGCGACATTACTACAATGTAGGAAAGTGCGCATGGCGACTGTTGTATACAATCCCGATGCAATTTCTGTGTTTCATCAACACTCTGATAGTCCACAGTTTACAGAATGCCTCCAGATGTGCATCGGAAACTACTACTGGACTTCCAGGGAACGATCAAAGCGTAAACAGTTTGAGACATTACTCCCATGGAGGAAAGTGCGCATGGTGACTGTTGTATTCAATCCCGATGCAATTTCTGTGTTTCATTAGCACTCGGATAGTCCACAGATTACAGAAGGCCTCCAGATGTGCATCGGAAACTACTACTGGTCTTGAGGGAACGATCAATGCGATGACAGTTTGAGACATTACTCCAATGTAGAAATGTACGCATGGTGACTGTCGTATTAAATCCCGATGCAATTTCTGTGTTTCATCAACACTTTGAAGGTCCACAGATTAGAGAATGCCTCCAGATGTGGATCGGAATCTTCTACTGGTCTTCCAGGGAACGATCAAAGCGTAGACTCTTTGAGACATTACTCCCATGGAGGAAAGTCCGCATGGTGACTGTTGTATTCAATCCCGGAGCAATTTCTGAGTTCATCAACACTCTGATAGTCCACAGATTACAGAATGCAACCAGATGTGCATCGGATTCTACAACTGGTCTTCCAGGGAGAGATCAAAGCGTAAACTGTTTCAGACATTACTCCCATGGAGGAAAGTGCGCATTATGACTGTTGAATTCAATTCCGATGCAACTGCGGTGTTTCATCAATACTCTGATAGTCCCCAGATTACAGTATGCTTCCAGATGTGCATCGGAAGCTACTAATGGTCTTCCAGGGAACGAACAAAGCGTAGACTGTTTGAGACATTACTCCTATGTAGGAAAGTGCGCATGGTGACTGTTGTATTCAATCCCGATGCAATTTCTGTGTTTCATCAACACTCTGATAGTCCACAGATTACAGAATGCCTCCAGATGTGCATCGGAAACTACTACTGGTCTTCCAGGGAACGATCAAAGCGTAGACCGTTTGAGACATTACTCCCATGGAGGAAAGTGCGGATGGTGACTGTTGTATTCAATCACGATGCAATTTCTGTGTTTCAACAACACTCTGATAGTCCACAGATTACAGAATGCCTCCAGATGTGCATCGGAAACTACTACTGGTCTTCCAGGGAACGATCAAAGCGTAGACCGTTTGAGACATTACTCCCATGGAGGAATGTGCGCATGGTGACTGTTGTATTCAATCCCGATGCAATTTCTTTGTTGCATAAACACTCTGATAGTCCACAGATCACAGAATGCCTCCAGATGTGCATCTGAAACTACTACTGGTCTTCCAGGGAACGATCAAAGCGTACTCAGTTTGAGACATTACTCCCATGGAGTAAAGTGCGCATGGTGACTGTTGTAATCAATCCCGATGGGATTTCTGTGTTTCATTAATACTCTGATAGTCCACAGATTGCAGAATGCCTCCAGATGTGCATCGGAAACCACTACTGGTCTTCCAGGGCACGATCAAAGCGTAGACTGTGTGAGACATTACTCCAATGGAGGGAAGTGCGCTTGGTGACTGTTGTATTCAATCCCGAAGCAATTTCTGTGTTTCATCAACACTCTGATGGTCCACAGATTACAGAATGCCTCCAGATGTGCATCGTTAACTACTTTTGGTCTAACAGGGAACGATCGAAGCGTGGAATGTTTGAGACATTACTCCAATGGAGGAAAGTGCGCTTGGTGACTGTTGTATTCAATCACGATGCTATTTCTGTGTTTGATCAACACTTTGAAGGTCCACAGATTACAGAATGCCTCCCGATATGCATCGGAAACTACTACGGGTCTTCGTGGAAACGATCAAAGCATAGACTGTTTGAGACATTACTCCCGTGGGGGAAAATGCGCATGGTGACTGTAGTATTCAATCCCGATGCAATTTCTGTGTTTCATCAACACTCTGATAGACCACAGATTACAGTTTGCCTCCAGATGTGCATCGGAATCTACTACTGGTCTTCCAGAAAACGATCAAAGCATAGACTGTTTGAGGCATTACTCCCATGGAGGAAAATGCGCATGGTCACTGTTGTATTCAATCACGATGCAATTTCTGTGTTTCATCAACACTTTGAAGGTCCACAGATTACAGAATGCCTCCAGATGTGCTTCGGAAACTACTACTGGTATTCGAGGAAACGATCAAAGCATAGACTGTTTGAGACATTACTCCCGTGGAAGAAAGTGCGCATGGTGACTGCTGTATTCAATCCCGATGCAATTTCTGTGTTTCATCAACACTCAGTTAGTCCACAGATTACAGAATGCCTCCAGATGTGCATCGGAAACTACTACTGGTCTTCCAGGGAACGATCAAAGCGTAGACTGTTTGAGACATTACTCCCATGGAGGAAAATGAGAATGGTGTCTGTTGTATTCAATCCCGATGCAATTTCTGTGTTTCATCAACACTCTGATAGTCCACAAATTACAGAATGCCACCAGATGTGCATCGGAAACTACTACTGGTCTTACAGGGAACGATCAAAGCGTAGACTGTTTGAGACATAACTCCTATGTAGGAAAGTGCGCATGGTGACTGTTGTATTCAATCCCGATGCAATTTCTGTGTTTCATCAACACTCTGATAGTGCACAGATAACAGAATGATACCAGATGTGCATCGGAAATAACTACTGGTCTTCCAGGGAACGATCAAATCGCAGACTGTTTGAGACATTACTCCCGTGGAGGAAAGTGCACATGGTGACTGTTGTATTCAATCCCGATGCAATTTCTGTGTTTCATCAACACTCAGTTAGTCCACAGATTACAGAATGCCTCCAGATGTGCATCGGAATCTTCTACTGGTCTTCCAGGGAACGATCAAAGCGTAGACTGTTTGAGACATTACTCCCATGGAGGAAAATGCGAATGGTGACTGTTAAATTCAATACCGATGCAATTTCTGTGCTTCATCAACACTCTGATAGTCCACAAATTACAGAATGCCACCAGATGTGCATCGGAAACTACTATTGGTCTTACAGGGAACGATCAAAGCGTAGACTGTTTGAGACATTACTCCAGTGAAGGAAAGTGCGCATGGTGACTGTTGTATTCAATCACGATGCAATTTCTGTGTTTCATCAACACTCTGATAGTGCACAGATAACAGAATGATACCAAATGTGCATCGGAAATAACTACTGGTCTTCCAGGGAACGATCAAATCGCAGACTGTTTGAGACATTACTCCCGTGGAGGAAAGTGCGCATGGTGACTGTTGTATTCAATCCCGATGCAATTTCTGTGTTTCATCAACACTCAGTTAGTCCACAGATTACAGAATGCCTCCAGATGTGCATCGGAAACAACTACTGGTCTTCCAGGGAACGATCAAAGCGTAGACTGTTTGAGACATTACTCCCATGGAGGAAAATGCGAATGGTGTCTGTTGTATTCAATCCCGATGCAATTCCTGTGTTTCATTAACACTCTGATAGTCCACAAATTACAGAATGCCACCAGATGTGCATCGGAAACTACTACTGGTCTTACAGGGAACGATCAAAGCGTAGACTGTTTGAGACATTACTCCAGTGAAGGAAAGTGCGCATGGTGACTGTTGTATTCAATCCCGATGCAATTTCTGTGTTTCATCAACACTCTGATAGTCCACAGATGACGGAAAGCCTCCAGATGTGCATCGGAAACTACTACTGGTCTTCCAGGGAACGATCAAATCGTAGACTGTTTGAGACATTACTCCCATGGAGGAAAATGCGAATGGTGTCTGTTGTATTCAATCCCGATGCAATTTCTGTGTTTCATCATCACTTTGATGGTCCACAGATTACAGAATGCCTCGAGATGTGCCTCGGAAACTACTACTGGTTTTCCAGGGAACGTCAAAGAGTAGACTGTTTGAGATATTACTCCCGTGGAGGAAAGTGATCATGGTTACTGTTGTATTCAATCCCGATGCAATTTCTGTGTTTCAACACTACTCTGATAGTCCATAGCTTACAGAATGCCACCAGATGTGCATCGGAAACAACTACTGGTCTTCCAGGGAACGATCAAGGCATAGACTGTTTGAGACATTACTCCAATGGAGGAAAGTGCGCATGGTGACTGTCGTATTAAATCCCGATGCAATTTCTGTGTTTCATCAACTCTTTGAAGGTCCACAGATTACAGAATGCGTCCAGATGTGCTTCGGAAACTACTACTGGTCTTCGAGGAAACGATCAAATCATAGACTGTTTGAGACATTACTCCCGTGGAAGAAAGTGCGCATGGTGACTGTTGTATTCAATCCCGATGCAATTTCTGTGTTTCATCAACACTCAGTTAGTCCACAGATTACAGAATGCCTCCAGATGTGCATCGGAAACTACTACTGGTCTTCCAGGGAACGATCAAAGCGTAGACTGTTTGAGACATAACTCCCATGGAGGAAAATGCGAATGGTGTCTGTTGTATTCAATCCCGATGCAATTTCTGTGTTTCATCAACACTCTGATAGTCCACAAATTACAGAATGCAACCAGATGTGCATCGGAAACTACTACTGGTCTTCCAGGGAACGATCAAATCGCAGACTGTTTGAGACATTACTCCCGTGGAGGAAAGTGCGCATGGTGACTGTTGTATTCAATCCCGATGCAATTTCTGTGTTTCATCAACACTCAGTTAGTCCACAGATTACAGAATGCCTCCAGATGTGCATCGGAAACTGCTACTGGTCTTGCAGGGAACGATCAAAGCGTAGACTGTTTGAGACATTACTCCCATGGAGGAAAATGCGAATGGTGACTGTTGTATTCAATCCCGATGCAATTTCTGTGTTTCATCAACACTCTGATAGTCCACAAATTACAGAATGCCACCAGATGTGCATCGGAAACTACTACTGGTCTTACAGGGAACGATCAAAGCGTAGACTGTTTGAGACATTACTCCAGTGAAGGAAAGTGCGCATGGTGACTGTTGTATTCAATCCCGATGCAATTTCTGTGCTTCATCAACACCCGGATAGACCACAAATTACAGAATGCCTCCAGATGTGCATTGGAAACTACTACCGGTCTTCAGGGAACGATCAAATCGATGACAGTTTGAGACGTTACTCTTATGGAGGAAAGTGCGCATGGTTACTGTTGTATTCAATCCCGATGCAATTTCTGTGTTTCATCATCACTTTGATGGTCCACCGATTACAGAATGCCTCGAGATGTGCATCGGAAACTACTACTGGTTTTCCAGGGAACGATCAAAGAGTGGACTGTTTGAGATATTACTCCCATGGAGGAAAGTGCGCATGGTTACTGTTGTATTCAATCCCGAGCAATTTCTGTGTTTCAACACTACTCTGATAGTCCATAGCTTACAGAATGCCACCAGATGTGCATTGGAAACAACTACTGGTCTTCCAGGGAACGATCAAGGCATAGACTGTTTGAGACATTACTCCAATGGAGGAAAGTGCGCATGGTGACTGTCGTATTAAATCCCGATGCAATTTCTGTGTTTCATCAACACTTTGAAGGTCCACAGATTAGAGAATGCCTCCAGATGTGGATCGGAATCTTCTACTGGTCTTGCAGGGAAAGATCAAAGCGTAGACTGTTTGAGACATTACTCCCATGGAGGAAAGTGCGCATGGTGACTGTTGTATTCAATCCCGTTGCAAATAAAGTGTTTCAACAACACTCTGATAGTCCACTGATTACAGAATGCCTCCAGATGTGCATCGGAAACTACTACTGGTCTTACAGGGAACGATCAAAGCGTAGACAGTTTGAGGCGTTACTCCCATGGAGAAAAGTCCGCATGGTGACTGTTGTATTCAATCCCGGAGCAATTTCTGAGTTCATCAACACTCTGATAGTCCACAGATTACAGAATGCAACCAGATGTGCATCGGATTCTACAACTGGTCTTCCAGGGAGAGATCAAAGCGTAAACTGTTTCAGACATTACTCCCATGGAGGAAAGTGCGCGTTTTGACTGTTGAATTCAATTCCGATGCAATTTCGGTGTTTCATCAATACTCTGATAGTCCACAGATTACAGTATGCTTCCAGATGTGCATCGGAAGCTACTAATGGTCTTCCAGGGAACGAACAAAGCGTAGACTGTTTGAGACATCACTCCTATGTAGGAAAGTGCGCATGGTGACTGTTGTATTCAATCCCGATGCAATTTCTGTGTTTCATCAACACTCTGATAGTCCACAGATTACAGAATGCCTCCAGATGTGCATCGGAAACTACTACTGGTCTTCCAGGAACGATCAAAGCGTAGACTGTTTGAGACATTACTCCCATGGTGGACAGTCCGCATAGTGACTGTTGTATTCAATCCCGAGGATTTTTCTGTGTTTCAACAACACTCTGATAGTAAACAGATAACAGAATGCCTCCAGATGTGCATCGGAAGCTACTACTGGTCTTCCAGGGAACGATCAAAGCGTAGACTGTTGAGACATTACTTTCACGGAGGAAAGTGCGCATGGTGACTGTTGTATTCAATCCCGATGCAATTTCTGTGTTTCATCAACACTTTGAAGGTCCACAGATTACAGAATGCCTCCATATGTGAATCGAAACTACTACTGGTCTTCCAGGGAACGATCAAAGCGTAGACTGTTTGAGACATTACTCCCATGGACGAAAGAGGTCATGGTGACTGTTGTATTCAATGCCGATGCAATTTCTGTGTTTCATTAGCACTCGGATAGTCCACAGATTACAGAATGCTTCCAGATGTGCATCGGAAACTACTAATGGTCTTCCAGGGAACGAACAAAGCGTAGACTGTTTGCGACATTACTACAATGTAGGAAAGTGCGCATGGTGACTGTTGTATTCAATCCCGATGCAATTTCTGTGTTTCATTAGCACTCGGATAGTCCACAGATTACAGAAGGCCTCCAGATGTGCATCGGAAACTACTACTGGTCTTGAGGGAACGATCAATGCGATGACAGTTTGAGACATTACTCCAATGTAGAAATGTACGCATGGTGACTGTCGTATTAAATCCCGATGCAATTTCTGTGTTTCATCAACACTTTGAAGGTCCACAGATTAGAGAATGAATCCAGATGTGGATCGGAATCTTCTACTGGTCTTCCAGGGAACGATCAAAGCGTAGACTCTTTGAGACATTACTCCCATGGAGGAAAGTCCGCATGGTGACTGTTGTATTCAATCCCGGAGCAATTTCTGAGTTCATCAACACTCTGATAGTCCACAGATTACAGAATGCAACCAGATGTGCATCGGATTCTACAACTGGTCTTCCAGGGACACATCAAAGCGTAAACTGTTTCAGACTTTACTCCCATGGAGGAAAGTGCGCATTATGACTGTTGAATTCAATTCCGATGCAATTTCGGTGTTTCATCAATACTCTGATAGTCCACAGATTACAGTATGCTTCCAGATGTGCATCGGAAGCTACTAATGGTCTTCCAGGGAACGAACAAAGCGTAGACTGTTTGAGACATTACTCCTATGTAGGAAAGTGCGCATGGTGACTGTTGTATTCAATCCCGATGCAATTTCTGTGTTTCATCAACACTCTGATAGTCCACAGATTACAGAATGCCTCCAGATGTGCATCGGAAACTACTACTGGTCTTCCAGGAACGATCAAAGCGTAGACTGTTTGAGACATTACTCCCATGGAGGAAAGTCCGCATAGTGACTGTTGTATTCAATCCCGAGGCAATTTCTGTGTTTCAACAACACTCTGATAGTAAACAGATAACAGAATGCCTCCAGATGTGCATCGGAAACTACTACTGGTCTTCCATTGAACGATCAAAGCGTAGACTGTTGAGACATTACTTCCACGGATTAAAGTACGCATGGTGACTGTTGTATTCAATCCCGATGCAGTTTCTGTGTTTCATCAACACTTTGAAAGTCCACAGATTACAGAATGCCTCCATATGTGAATCGAAACTACTACTGGTCTTCCAGGGAACGATCAAAGCCTAGACTGTTTGAGACATTACTCTCATGCAGGAAAGTGTGGATGGTGACTGTTGTATTACATCCCGATGCAATTTCTGTGTTTCAACAACATTCTGATAGTCCACAGATTACAGAATGCCACCAGATGTGCATTGGAAACTACTACTGGTCTTCCAGGGAACGATCAAAGCGTAGACTGTTTGAGACATTACTCCCATGGAGGAAAGTGGTCATGGTGACTGTTGTATTCAATCCCGATGCAATTTCTGCGTTTCATTAGCACTCGGATAGTCCACAGATTACAGAATGCTTCCAGATGTGCATCGGAAACTACTAATGGTCTTCAAGGGAACGAACAAAGCTTAGACTGTTTGAGACATTACTCCAATGTAGGAAAGTGCGCATGGTGACTGTTGTATTCAATCCCGATGCAGTTTCTGTGTTTCATCAACACTCTGATAGTCCACAGATTACAGAATGCCTCCAGATGTGCATCGGAAACTACTACTGGACTTCCAGGGAACGATCGAAGCGTAAACAGTTTGAGACATTACTCCCATGGAGGAAAGTGCGCATGGTGACTGTTGTATTCAATCCCGATGCAATTTCTGTGTTTCATTAATACTCTGATAGTCCACAGATTACAGAATGCCTCCAGATGTGCATCGCAAACCACTAGTGGTCTTCCAGGGACCGATCAAAGCGTAGACTGTTTGAGACATTACTCCCATGGAGGAAAGTGCGCATGGTGACTGTTGTATTCAATCCCGAAGCAATATCTGTGTTTCATCAACACTTGATAGTCCACAGATTACAGAATGCCTCCAGTTGTGCATCGGAAACTACTACTGGTCTAACAGGGAACGATCAAAGCGTGGAAAGTTTGAGACATTACTCCCATGGGGGAAAGTGCGCATGGTCACTGTTGTATTCAATCCCAAAGGAATTTCTGTGTTTCGTCAACACTCAGATAGTCCACAGATTACAGAATGCCTCCCGATGTTTATCGGAAACCACTACTGGTCTTCCAGGGAACGATCAAGGCGTAGACTGTTTGAGAGTTACTCCCATGGAGGAAAGTGGTCATGGTGACTGTTATATTCAATCCCGATGCAATTTCTATGTTTCATCAACACTTTGAAGGTCCACAGATTACAGAATGCCTCCAGATGTGCATCGGAAACCATTACTGGTCGTCCTGGGAACGATCAAAGCATAGACTATTTGAGACATTACTCCCATGGAGGAAAGTGCGCATGGTGACTGTTGTATTCAATAACGATGCAATATCTGTGTTTCATCAACACTTTGAAGGTCCACAGATTACAGAATGCCTCCAGATGTGCATTTGAAACTACTACTGGTCTTCGAGGAAACGATCAAATCATAGACTGTTTGAGACATTACTCCCGTGGAGGAAAATGAGAATGGTGTCTGTTGTATTCAATCCCGATGCAATTTCTGTGTTTCATCAACACTCTGATAGTCCACAAATTACAGAATGCCACCAGATGTGCATCGGAAACTACTACTGGTCTTACAGGGAACGATCATAGCGTAGACTGTTTGAGACATAACTCCTATGTAGGAAAGTGCGCATGGTGACTGTTGAATTCAATCCCGATGCAATTTCTGTGTTTCAACAACACTCTGATAGTCCACAGACTACAGAATGCCTCCAGATGTGCATCGGAAACTACTACTGGTCTTCCAGGGAACGATCAAAGCGTAGACCGTTTGAGACATTACTCCCATGGAGGAATGTGCGCATGGTGACTGTTGTATTCAATCCCGATGCAATTTCTTTGTTGCATCAACACTCTGACAGTCCACAGATCACAGAATGCCTCCAGATGTGCATCTGAAACTACTACTGGTCTTCCAGGGAACGATCAAAGCGTACTCTGCTTGAGACATTACTCCCATGGAGTAAAGTGCGCATGGTGACTGTTGTAATCAATCCCGATGGGATTTCTGTGTTTCATTAATACTCTGATAGTCCACAGATTGCAGAATGCCTCCAGATGTGCATCGGAAACCACTAGTGGTCTTCCTGGGCACGATCAAAGCGTAGACTGTTTGAGACATTACTCCAATGGAGGAAAGTGCGCTTGGTGACTGTTGTATTCAATCCCGAAGCAATTTCTGTGTTTCATCAACACTCTGATAGTCCACAGATTACAGAATGCCTCCAGATGTGCATCGTTATCTACTTTTGGTCTAACAGGGAACGTTCGAAGCGTGGAATGTTTGAGACATTACTCCAATGGAGGAAAGTTCGCTTGGTGACTGTTGTATTCAATCACGATGCAATTTCTGTGTTTGATCAACACTTTGAAGGTCCACAGATTACAGAATGCCTCCCGATATGCATCGGAAACTACTACTGGTCTTCGTGGAAACGATCAAAGCATAGACTGTTTGAGATATTACTCCCGTGGGGGAAAATGCGCATGGTGACTGTTGTATTCAATCCCGATGCAATATCTGTGTTTCATCAACACTCAGATAGTCCACAGATTACAGTTTGCCTCCAGATGTGCTTCGGAAACTACTACTGGTCTTCGAGGAAGCGATCAAAGCATAGACTGTTTGAGACATTACTCCCGTGGAAGAAAGTGCGCATGGTGACTGTTGTATTCAATCCCGATGCAATTTCTGTGTTTCATCAACACTCAGTTAGTCCACAGATTACAGAATGCCTCCAGATGTGCATCGAAAACTACTACTGGTCTTCCAGGGAACGATCAAAGCGTAGACTGTTAGAGACAATACTCCCATGGAGGAAAATGCGAATGGTGACTGTTGTATTCAATCCCGATGCAATTTCTGTGTTTCATCAACACTCTGATAGTCCACAAATTACAGAATGCCACCAGATGTGCATCGGAAACAACTACTGGTCTTCCAGGGAACGATCAAGGCGTAGACTGTTTGAGACATTACTCCAATGGAGGAAAGTGCGCATGGTGACTGTCGTATTAAATCCCGATGCAATTTCTGTGTTTCATCAACACTTTGAAGGTCCACAGATCAGAGAATGCCTCCAGATGTGGATCGGAATCTTCTACTGGTCTTGCAGGAAAAGATCAAAGCGTAGACTGTTTGAGACATTACTCCCATTCAGGAAAGTGCGCATGGTGACTGTTGTATTCAATCCCGACGCAATTTCTGTGTTTCAACAACACTCTGATAGTCAACAGATTACAGAATGCCTCCAGATGTGCATCGGAAACTACTACTGGTCTTCCAGGGAACGATCAAAGCGTAGACTGTTTGAGACATTACTCCCATGGAGGAAAGAGCGCATGGTGACTGTTGTATTCAATCCCGATGCAATTTCTGTGTTTCATTAGCACTCGGATAGTCCACAGATTACAGAAGGCCTCCAGATGTGCATCGGAAACTACTACTGGTCTTGAGGGAACGATCAATGCGATGACAGTTTGAGACATTACTCCAATGTAGAAATGTACGCATGGTGCCTGTTGTATTCAATCCCGATGCAATTTCTGCGTTTCATCAACACTTTGAAGGTCCACAGATTACGGAATGCCTCCAGATGTGCATCCGAATCTACTACTGGTCTTCCAGGGAACGATCAAAGCGTAGACTGTTTGAGACATTACTCCCATGGAGCAAAGTGCGCATGGTGACTGTTGTATTCAATCCCGTTGCAAATAATGTGTTTCAACAACACTCTAATAGTCCACTGATTACAGAATGCCTCCAGATGTGCATCGGAAACTACTACTGGTCTTACAGGGAACGATCAAAGCGTAGACAGTTTGAGGCGTTACTCCCATGCAGGAAAGTGCGGATGGTGACTGTTGTATTCAATCACGATGTAATTTCTGTGTTTCAACAACACTCTGATAGTCCACAGATTACAGAATGCCTCCAGATGTGCATTGGAAACTACTACTGGTCTTCCAGGCAACGATCAAAGCGTAGACTGTTTGAGACATTACTCCTAAGTAGGAAAGTGCGCATGGTGATTGTTGTATTCAATCCCGATGTAATTTCTGTGTTTCATCATCACTCTGATAGACCACAGATTACAGAATGCCTCCAGATGTGCATCGGAAACTACTACTGGTCTTCCAGGGAACGATCAAAGCGTAGACCGTTTGAGACATTACTCCCATGGAGGAATGTGCGCATGGTGACTGTTGTATTCAATCCCGATGCAATTTCTTTGTTGCATCAACACTCTGATAGTCCACAGATCACAGAATGCCTCCTGATGTGCATCTGAAACTACTACTGGTCTTCCAGGGAACGATCAAAGCGTACTCTAATTGAGACATCACTCCCATGGAGTAAAGTGCGCATGGTTACTGTTGTATTCAATCCCGAAGCAATTTCTGTGTTTCATCAACACTCTGATAGTCCACAGATTACAGAATGCCTCCGGATGTGCATCGGAAACTACTTTTGGTCTAACAGGAAACGATCGAAGCGTGGAATGTTTGAGACATTACTCCAATGGAGGAAAGTGCGCTTGGTGACTGTTGTATTCAATCACGATGCAATTTCTGTGTTTGATCAACACTTTGAAGGTCCACAGATTACAGAATGCCTCAGGATGTGCATCGGAAACGACTACTGGTCTTCGTGGAATCGATCAAAGCATAGACTGTTTGAGACATTACTCCCGTGGGGGAAAGTGCGCATGGTGACTGTTGTATTCAATCCCGATGCAATTTCTGTGTTTCATTAATACTATGATAGTCCACAGATTACAGAATGCCTCCAGATGTGCATCGCAAACCACTAGTGGTCTTCCAGGGACCGATCAAAGCGTAGACTGTTTGAGACATTACTCCCATGGAGGAAAGTGCGCATGGTGACTGTTGTATTCAATCCCGAAGCAATATCTGTGTTTCATCAACACTCTGATAGTCCACAGATTACAGAATGCCTCCAGTTGTGCATCGGAAACTACTACTGGTCTAACAGGGAACGATCAAAGCGTGGAATGTTTGAGACATTACTCCCATGGGGGAAAGTGCGCATGGTCACTGTTGTATTCAATCCCAAAGGAATTTCTGTGTTTCGTCAACACTCAGATAGTCCACAGATTACAGAATGCCTCCCGATGTTTATCGGAAACCACTACTGGTCTTCCAGGGAACGATCAAGGCGTAGACTGTTTGAGAGTTACTCCCATGGAGGAAAGTGGTCATGGTGACTGTTATATTCAATCCCGATGCAATTTCTATGTTTCATCAACACTTTGAAGGTCCACAGATTACAGAATGCCTCCAGATGTGCATCGGAAACCATTACTGGTCGTCCTGGGAACGATCAAAGCATAGACTATTTGAGACATTACTCCCATGGAGGAAAGTGCGCATGGTGACTGTTGTATTCAATAACGATGCAATATCTGTGTTTCATCAACACTTTGAAGGTCCACAGATTACAGAATGCCTCCAGATGTGCATTTGAAACTACTACTGGTCTTCGAGGAAACGATCAAATCATAGACTGTTTGAGACATTACTCCCGTGGAAGAAAGTGCGCATGGTGACTGTTGTATTCAATCCCGATGCAATTTCTGTGTTTCATCAACACTCAGTTAGTCCACAGAATACAGAATGCCTCCAGATGTGCATCGGAAACTACTACTGGTCTTCCAGGGAACGATCAAAACTTAGACTATTTGAGACATTACTCCCATGCAGGAAAGTGTAGATGGTGACTGTTGTATTCAATCACGATGCAATTTCTGTGTTTCAACAACACTCTGATAGTCCACAGACTACAGAATGCCTCCAGATGTGCATCGGAAACTACTACTGGTCTTCCAGGGAACGATCAAAGCGTAGACCGTTTGAGACATTACTCCCATGGAGGAATGTGCGCATGGTGACTGTTGTATTCAATCCCGATGCAATTTCTTTGTTGCATCAACACTCTGACAGTCCACAGATCACAGAATGCCTCCAGATGTGCATCTGAAACTACTACTGGTCTTCCAGGGAACGATCAAAGCGTACTCTGCTTGAGACATTACTCCCATGGAGTAAAGTGCGCATGGTGACTGTTGTAATCAATCCCGATGGGATTTCTGTGTTTCATTAATACTCTGATAGTCCACAGATTGCAGAATGCCTCCAGATGTGCATCGGAAACCACTAGTGGTCTTCCTGGGCACGATCAAAGCGTAGACTGTTTGAGACATTACTCCAATGGAGGAAAGTGCGCTTGGTGACTGTTGTATTCAATCCCGAAGCAATTTCTGTGTTTCATCAACACTCTGATAGTCCACAGATTACAGAATGCCTCCAGATGTGCATCGTTAACTACTTTTGGTCTAACAGGGAACGTTCGAAGCGTGGAATGTTTGAGACATTACTCCAATGGAGGAAAGTTCGCTTGGTGACTGTTGTATTCAATCACGATGCAATTTCTGTGTTTGATCAACACTTTGAAGGTCCACAGATTACAGAATGCCTCCCGATATGCATCGGAAACTACTACTGGTCTTCGTGGAAACGATCAAAGCATAGACTGTTTGAGATATTACTCCCGTGGGGGAAAATGCGCATGGTGACTGTTGTATTCAATCCCGATGCAATATCTGTGTTTCATCAACACTCAGATAGTCCACAGATTACAGTTTGCCTCCAGATGTGCTTCGGAAACTACTACTGGTCTTCGAGGAAGCGATCAAAGCATAGACTGTTTGAGACATTACTCCCGTGGAAGAAAGTGCGCATGGTGACTGTTGTATTCAATCCCGATGCAATTTCTGTGTTTCATCAACACTCAGTTAGTCCACAGATTACAGAATGCCTCCAGATGTGCATCGGAAACTACTACTGGTCTTCCAGGGAACGATCAAAGCGTAGACTGTTAGAGACAATACTCCCATGGAGGAAAATGCGAATGGTGACTGTTGTATTCAATCCCGATGCAATTTCTGTGTTTCATCAACACTCTGATAGTCCACAAATTACAGAATGCCACCAGATGTGCATCGGAAACTACTACTGGTCTTACAGGGAACGATCAAAGCGTAGACTGTTTGAGACATTACTCCCGTGGAAGAAAGTGCGCACGGTTACTGTTGTATTCAATCCCGATGCAATTTCTGTGTTTCAACACTACTCTGATAGTCCATAGCTTACAGAATGCCACCAGATGTGCATCGGAAACAACTACTGGTCTTCCAGGGAACGATCAAGGCGTAGACTGTTTGAGACATTACTCCAATGGAGGAAAGTGCGCATGGTGACTGTCGTATTAAATCCCGATGCAATTTCTGTGTTTCATCAACACTTTGAAGGTCCACAGATCAGAGAATGCCTCCAGATGTGGATCGGAATCTTCTACTGGTCTTGCAGGAAAAGATCAAAGCGTAGACTGTTTGAGACATTACTCCCATTCAGGAAAGTGCGCATGGTGACTGTTGTATTCAATCCCGACGCAATTTCTGTGTTTCAACAACACTCTGATAGTCAACAGATTACAGAATGCCTCCAGATGTGCATCGGAAACTACTACTGGTCTTCCAGGGAACGATCAAAGCGTAGACTGTTTGAGACATTACTCCCATGGAGGAAAGAGCGCATGGTGACTGTTGTATTCAATCCCGATGCAATTTCTGTGTTTCATTAGCACTCGGATAGTCCACAGATTACAGAAGGCCTCCAGATGTGCATCGGAAACTACTACTGGTCTTGAGGGAACGATCAATGCGATGACAGTTTGAGACATTACTCCAATGTAGAAATGTACGCATGGTGCCTGTTGTATTCAATCCCGATGCAATTTCTGCGTTTCATCAACACTTTGAAGGTCCACAGATTACGGAATGCCTCCAGATGTGCATCCGAATCTACTACTGGTCTTCCAGGGAACGATCAAAGCGTAGACTGTTTGAGACATTACTCCCATGGAGCAAAGTGCGCATGGTGACTGTTGTATCCAATCCCGTTGCAAATAATGTGTTTCAACAACACTCTAATAGTCCACTGATTACAGAATGCCTCCAGATGTGCATCGGAAACTACTACTGGTCTTACAGGGAACGATCAAAGCGTAGACAGTTTGAGGCGTTACTCCCATGCAGGAAAGTGCGGATGGTGACTGTTGTATTCAATCACGATGTAATTTCTGTGTTTCAACAACACTCTGATAGTCCACAGATTACAGAATGCCTCCAGATGTGCATTGGAAACTACTACTGGTCTTCCAGGCAACGATCAAAGCGTAGACTGTTTGAGACATTACTCCTAAGTAGGAAAGTGCGCATGGTGATTGTTGTATTCAATCCCGATGTAATTTCTGTGTTTCATCATCACTCTGATAGACCACAGATTACAGAATGCCTCCAGATGTGCATCGGAAACTACTACTGGTCTTCCAGGGAACGATCAAAGCGTAGACCGTTTGAGACATTACTCCCATGGAGGAATGTGCGCATGGTGACTGTTGTATTCAATCCCGATGCAATTTCTTTGTTGCATCAACACTCTGATAGTCCACAGATCACAGAATGCCTCCTGATGTGCATCTGAAACTACTACTGGTCTTCCAGGGAACGATCAAAGCGTACTCTGATTGAGACATCACTCCCATGGAGTAAAGTGCGCATGGTTACTGTTGTATTCAATCCCGAAGCAATTTCTGTGTTTCATCAACACTCTGATAGTCCACAGATTACAGAATGCCTCCGGATGTGCATCGGAAACTACTTTTGGTCTAACAGGAAACGATCGAAGCGTGGAATGTTTGAGACATTACTCCAATGGAGGAAAGTGCGCTTGGTGACTGTTGTATTCAATCACGATGCAATTTCTGTGTTTGATCAACACTTTGAAGGTCCACAGATTACAGAATGCCTCAGGATGTGCATCGGAAACGACTACTGGTCTTCGTGGAATCGATCAAAGCATAGACTGTTTGAGACATTACTCCCGTGGGGGAAAATGCGCATGGTGACTGTTGTATTCAATCCCGATGCTATTTCTGTGTTTCATCAACACTCTGATAGTCCACAGATTACATTTTGCCTCCAGATGTGCATCGGAAACTACTACTGGTCTTCCAGGGAACGATCAAAGCATAGACTGTTTGAGGCATTACTCCCATGGAGGAAAATGCGCATGGTTACTGTTGTATTCAATCACGATGCAATTTCTGTGTTTCATCAACACTCTGATAGTCCACAAATTACAGAATGCCTCCAGATGTGCATCGGAAACTACTACTGGACTTCCAGGGAACGATTGAAGCGTAAACAGTTTGAGACATTACTCCCATGGAGGAAAGTGCGCATGGTGACTGTTGTATTCAATCCCGATGCAATTTCTGTGTTTCATTAATACTCTGATAGTCCACAGATTACAGAATGCCTCCAGATGTGCATCGGAAACTACTACTGGTCTAACAGGGAACGATCAAAGCGTGGAATGTTGAGACATTACTCCCATGGTTGAAAGTGCGCATGGTGACTGTTGTATTCAATCCCAAAGGAATTTCTGTGTTTCGTCAACACTCAGATAGTCCACAGATTACAGAATGCCTCCAGATGTGCATCGGAAACCATTACTGGTCGTCTTGGGAACGATCAAAACATAGACTGTTTGAGACATTACTCCCATGGAGGAAAGTGCGCATGGTGACTGTTGTATTCAATAACGATGCAATTTCTGTGTTTCATCAACACTTTGAAGGTCCACAGATTACAGAATGCCTCCAGATGTGCATCGGAAACTACTACTGGTCTTCGAGGAAACGATCAAAGCATAGACTGTTTGAGACATTACTCCCGTGGAAGAAAGTGCGCATGGTGACTGTTGTATTCAATCCCGATGCAATTTCTGTGTTTCATCAACACTCAGTTAGTCCACAGAATACAGAATGCCTCCAGATGTGCATTGGAAACTACTACTGGTCTTCCAGGGAACGATCAAAGCGTACTCTGATTGAGACATCACTCCCATGGAGTAAAGTGCGCATGGTGACTGTTGTATTCAATCCCGAAGCAATTTCTGTGTTTCATCAACACTCTGATAGTCCACAGATTACAGAATGCCTCCGGATGTGCATCGGAAACTACTACTGGTCTTCCAGGGAACGATCAAAGCGTAGACCGTTTGAGACATTACTCCCATGGAGGAATGTGCGCATGGTGACTGTTGTATTCAATCCCGATGCAATTTCTGTGTTTCGTCAACACTCAGATAGTCCACAGATTACAGAATGATTCCAGATGTTTATCGGAAACCACTACTGGTCTTCCAGGGAACGATCAAGTCGTAGACTGTTTGAGAATTACTCCCATGGAGGAAAGTGGTCATGGTGATTGTTATATTCAATCCCGATGCAATTTCTATGTTTCATCAACACTTTGAAGGTCCACAGATTACAGAATGCCTCCAGATGTGCATCGGAAACCATTACTGGTCGTCCTGGGAACGATCAAAGCGTAGACAGTTTGAGGCGTTACTCCCATGCAGGAAAGTGCGGATGGTGACTGTTGTATTCAATCACGATGCAATTTCTGTGTTTCAACAACACTCTGATAGTCCACAGATTACAGAATGCCTCCAGATGTGCATTGGAAACTACTACTGGTCTTCCAGGCAACGATCAAAGCGTAGACTGTTTGAGACATTACTCCTAAGTAGGAAAGTGCGCATGGTGATTGTTGTATTCAATCCCGATGAAATTTCTGTGTTTCATCATCACTCTGATAGACCACAGATTACAGAATGCCTCCAGATGTGCATCGGAAACTACTACTGGTCTTCCAGGGAACGATCAAAGCGTAGACCGTTTGAGACATTACTCCCATGGAGGAATGTGCGCATGGTGACTGTTGTATTCAATCACGATGCAATTTCTGTGTTTCATTAATACTCTGATAGTCCACAGATTACAGAATGCCTCCAGATGTGCATCGGGAACTACTACTGGTCTTCCAGGGAACGATCAAAGCATAGACTGTTTGAGGCATTACTCCCATGGAGGAAAATGCGCATGGTTACTGTTGTATTAAATCACGATGCAATTTCTGTGTTTCATCAACACTCTGATAGTCCACAAATTACAGAATGCCTCCAGATGTGCATCGGAAACTACTACTGGACTTCCAGGGAACGATCGAAGCGTAAACAGTTTGAGACATTACTCCCATGGAGGAAAGTGCGCATGGTGACTGTTGTATTCAATCCCGATGCAATTTTTGTGTTTCATTAATACTCTGATAGTCCACAGATTACAGAATGCCTCCAGATGTGCATCGGAAACTACTACTGGTCTAACAGGGAACGATCAAAGCGTGGAATGTTTGAGACATTACTCCCATGGGGGAAAGTGCGCATGGTGACTGTTGTATTCAATCCCAAAGGAATTTCTGTGTTTCGTCAACACTCAGATAGTCCACAGATTACAGAATGCCTCCAGATGTTTATCGGAAACCACTACTGGTCTTCCAGGGAACGATCAAGGCGTAGACTGTTTGAGAATTACTCCCATGGAGGAAAGTGGTCATGGTGACTGTTTTATTCAATCCCGATGCAAATTCTATGTTTCATCAACACTTTGAAGGTCCACAGATTACAGAATGCCTCCAGATGTCCATCGGAAACCATTACTGGTCGTCCTGGGAACGATCAAAGCATAGACTGTTTGAGACATTACTCCCATGGAGGAAAGTGCGCATGGTGACTGTTGTATTCAATAACGATGCAATTTCTGTGTTTCATCAACACTTTGAAGGTCCACAGATTACAGAATGCCTCCAGATGTGCATCGGAAACTACTACTGGTCTTCGAGGAAACGATCAAAGCATAGACTGTTTGAGACATTACTCCCGTGGAAGAAAGTGCGCATGGTGACTGTTGTATTCAATCCCGATGCAATTTCTGTGTTTCATCAACACTCAGTTAGTCCACAGAATACAGAATGCCTCCAGATGTGCATCGGAAACTACTACTGGTCTTCCGGGGAACGATCAAAACTTAGACTATTTGAGACATTACTCCCATGCAGGAAAGTGTAGATGGTGACTGTTGTATTCAATCACGATGCAATTTCTGTGTTTCAACAACACTCTGATAGTCCACAGATTACAGAATGCCTCCAGATGTTCATCGGAAACTACTACTGGTCTTCCAGGGAACGATCAAAGCGTAGACCGTTTGAGACATTACTCCCATGGAGGAATGTGCGCATGGTGACTGTTGTATTCAATCCCGATGCAATTTCTTTGTTGCATCAACACTCTGATAGTCCACAGAACACAGAATGCCTCCAGATGTGCATCTGAAACTACTACTGGTCTTCCAGGGAACGATCAAAGCGTACTCTGCTTGAGACATTACTCCCATGGAGTAAATTGCGCATGGTGACTGTTGTAATCAATCCCGATGGGATTTCTGTGTTTCATTAATACTCTGATAGTCCACAGATTGCAGAATGCCTCCAGATGTGCATCGGAAACCACTAGTGGTCTTCCTGGGCACGATCAAAGCGTAGACTGTTTGAGACATTACTCCAATGGAGGAAAGTGCGCTTGGTGAATGTTGTATTCAATCCCGAAGCAATTTCTGTGTTTCATCAACACTCTGATAGTCCACAGATTACAGAATGCCTCCAGATGTGCATCGTTAACTACTTTTGGTCTAACAGGGAACGTTCGAAGCGTGGAATGTTTGAGACATTACTCCAATGGAGGAAAGTGCGCTTGGTGACTGTTGTATTCAATCACGATGCAATTTCTGTGTTTGATCAACACTTTGAAGGTCCACAGATTACAGAATGCCTCCCGATATGCATCGGAAACTACTACTGGTCTTCGTGGAAACGATCAAAGCATAGACTGTTTGAGACATTACTCCCGTGGGGGAAAATGCGCATGGTGACTGTTGTATTCAATCCCGATGCAATTTCTGTGTTTCATCAACACTCTGATAGTCCACACATTACAGTTTGCCTCCAGATGTGCATCGGAAACCACTACTGGTCTTCCAGGGAACGATCAAAGCATAGACTCTTTGAGGCATTACTCCCATGGAGGAAAATGCGCATGGTCACTGTTGTATTCAATCACGATGCAATTTCTGTGTTTCATCAACACTCTGATAGTCCACAGATTACAGAATGCCTCCAGATGTGCTTCGGAAACTACTACTGGTCTTCGAGGAAACGATCAACCATAGACTGTTTGAGACATTACTCCCGTGGAAGAAAGTGCGCATGGTGACTGTTGTATTCAATCCCGATGCAATTTCTGTGTTTCATCAACACTCAGTTAGTCCACAGATTACAGAATGCCTCCAGATGTGCATCGGAAACTACTACTGGTCTTCCAGGGAACGATCAAAGCGTAGACTGTTAGAGACATTACTCCCATGGAGGAAAATGCGAATGGTGACTGTTGTATTCAATCCCGATGCAATTTCTGTGTTTCATCAACACTCTGATAGTCCACAAATTACAGAATGCCACCAGATGTGCATCGGAAACTACTACTGGTCTTACAGGGAACGATCAAAGCGTAGACTGTTTGAGACATTACTCCCGTGGAAGAAAGTGCGCATGGTGACTGTTGTATTCAATCCCGATGCAATATCTGTGTTTCATCAACACTCAGTTAGTCCACAGATTACAGAATGCCTCCAGATGTGCATCGGAAACTACTACTGGTCTTCCAGGGAAAGATCAAAGCGTACTCTGTTTGAGACATTACTCCCATGGAGGAAAATGCGAATGTTGTCTATTGTATTCAATCCCGATGCAATTTCTGTGTTTCATTAACACTCTGATAGTCCACAAACTACAGAATGCCACCAGATGTGCATCGGAAACTACTACTGGTCTTACAGGGAACGATCAAAGCGTAGACTGTTTGAGACATTACTCCAGTGAAGGAAAGTGCGCATGGTGACTGTTGTATTCAATCCCGATGCAATTTCTGTGCTTCATCAACACCCGGATAGACCACAAATTACAGAATGCCTCCAGATGTGCATTGGAAACTCTTACCGGTCTTCAGGGAACGATCAAATCGATGACAGTTTGTGATGTTACTCTTATGGAGGAAAGTGCGCATGGTTACTGTTGTATTCAATCCCGATGCAATTTCTGTGTTTCATCATCACTTTGATGGTCCACAGATTACAGAATGCCTCGAGATGTGCATCGGAAACTACTACTGGTTTTCCAGGGAACGATCAAAGAGTAGACTGTTTGAGACATTACTCCCATGGAGGAAAGTGCGCATGGTGACTGTTGTATTCAATCCCGATGCAATTTCTGTGTTTCATTAGCACTCGGATAGTCCACAGATTACAAAAAGCCTCCAGATGTGCATCGGAAACTACTACTGGTCTTGAGGGAACGATCAATGCGATGACAGTTTGAGACATTACTCCAATGTAGAAATGTACGCATGGTGCCTGTTGTATTCAATCCCGATGCAATTTCTGCGTTTCATCAACACTTTGAAGGTCCACAGATTACGGAATGCCTCCAGATGTGCATCCGAATCTACTACTGGTCTTCCAGGGAACGATCAAAGCGTAGACTGTTTGAGACATTACTCCCATGGAGGAAAGTGTGCATGGTGACTGTTGTATTCAATCCCGTTGCAAATAATGTGTTTCAACAACACTCTGATAGTCCACTGGTTACAGAATGCCTCCAGATGTGCATCGGAAACTACTACTGGTCTTACAGGGAACGATCAAAGCGTAGACAGTTTGAGGCGTTACTCCCATGCAGGAAAGTGCGGATGGTGACTGTTGTATTCAATCACGATGTAATTTCTGTGTTTCAACAACACTCTGATAGTCCACAGATTACAGAATGCCTCCAGATGTGCATTGGAAACTACTACTGGTCTTCCAGGCAACGATCAAAGCGTAGACTGTTTGAGACATTACTCCTAAGTAGGAAAGTGCGCATGGTGATTGTTGTAATCAATCCCGATGTAATTTCTGTGTTTCATCATCACTCTGATAGACCACAGATTACAGAATGCCTCCAGATGTGCATCGGAAACTACTACTGGTCTTCCAGGGAACGATCAAAGCGTAGACCGTTTGAGACATTACTCCCATGGAGAAATGTGCGCATGGTGACTGTTGTATTCAATCCCGATGCAATTTCTTTGTTGCATCAACACTCTGATAGTCCACAGATCACAAAATGCCTCCAGATGTGTATCTGAAACTACTACTGGTCTTCCAGGGAACGATCAAAGCGTACCCTGATTGAGACATCACTCCCATGGAGTAAAGTGCGCATGGTGACTGTTGTATTCAATCCCGAAGCAATTTCTGTGTTTCATCAACACTCTGATAGTCCACAGATTACAGAATGCCTCCAGATGTGCATCGGAAACTACTTTTGGTCTAACAGGGAACGATCGAAGCGTGGAATGTTTGAGACATTACTCCAATGGAGGAAAGTGCGCTTGGTGACTGTTGTATTCAATCACGATGCAATTTCTGTGTTTGATCAACACTTTGATGGTCCACAGATTACAGAATGCCTCAGGATGTGCATCGGAAACGACTGCTGGTCTTCGTGGAATCGATCAAAGCATAGACTGTTTGAGACATTACTCCCGTGGGGGAAAATGCGCATGGTGACTGTTGTATTCAATCCCGATGCAATTTCTGTGTTTCATCAACACTCTGATAGTCCACAGATTACATTTTGCCTCCAGATGTGCATCGGAGACTACTACTGGTCTTCCAGGGAACGATCAAAGCATAGACTGTTTGAGGCATTACTCCCATGGAGGAAAATGCGCATGGTTACTGTTGTATTCAATCACGATGCAATTTCTGTGTTTCATCAACACTTTGAAGGTCCACAGATTACAGAATGCCTCCAGATGTGCTTCGGAAACTACCACTGGTCTTCGAGGAAACGATCAAAGCATAGACTGTTTGAGACATTACTCCCGTGGAAGAAAGTGCGCATGGTGACTGTGGTATTCAATCCCGATGCAATTTCTGTGTTTCATCAACACTCAGTTAGTCCACAGTTTACAGAATGCCTCCAGATGTGCATCGGAAACTACTACTGGTCTTCCAGGGAACGATCAAAGCGTAGACTGTTTGAGACATTACTCCCGTGGAAGAAAGTGCGCATGGTGACTGTTGTATTCAATCCCGATGCAATTTCTGTGTTTCATCAACACTCTGATAGTGCACAGATAACAGAATGATACCAGATGTGCATCGGAAATAACTACTGGTCTTCCAGGGAACGTTCAAATCGCAGACTGTTTGAGACATTACTCTTGTGGAGGAAAGTGCGAATGGTGACTGTTGTATTCAATCCCGATGCAATTTCTGTGCTTCATCAACACCCGGATGGACCACAAATTACAGAATGACTCCAGATGTGCATTGGAAACTACTACTGGTCTTCAGGGAACGATCAAACAGTAGACTTTGAGATACTACGCCCGTGGAGGAAAGTGCGCATGGTTACTGTTGTATTCAATCCCGATGCAATTTCTGTGTTTCATCATCACTTTGATGGTCCACAGATTACAGAATGCCTCGAGATGTGCATCGGAAACAACTACTGGCCTTCCAGGGAACGATCAAGGCCTAGACTCTTTGAGACATTACTCCAATGGAGGAAAGTGCGCATGGTGACTGTCGTATTAAATCCCGATGCAATTTCTGTGTTTCATCAACACTTTGAAGGTCCACAGATCACGGAATGCCTCCAGATGTGCATCCGAATCTACTACTGGTCTTCCAGGGAACGATCAAAGCGTAGACTGTATGAGACATTACTCCCATGGAGGAAAGTGCGCATGGTGACTGTTGTATTCAATCCCGATGCAATTTTTGTGTTTCATCAATACTCTGATAGTCCACAGATTACAGAATGACTTCGGTTGTGCACCTGAAACTGCTACTGGTCTTCCAGGGAACTATCAAAGCGTAGACTGTTTGAGACATTACTCCCATGGAGGAAAGTCCGCATGGTGACTGTTGTATTCAATCCCGGAGTAATTTCTGTGTTTCAACAACATTCGGATATCCCACAGATTACAGAATGCCTCCAGATGTGCATCGGAAACTACTACCGGTCTTCCAGGGAGCGATCAAAGCGTAGTGTGTTTGAGACATTACACCCATTGAGGAAAGTGCGCATGGTGACTGTTGTATTCAATCCCAATGCAATTTTGGTGTTTCATCAATACTCTGATAGTCCACAGATTACAGAATGCCTTCAGTTGTAGACCTGAAACTGCTACTGGTCTTCCAGGGAACGATGAAAGCGTAGACTGTTTGAGACATTACTCCCATGGAGGAAAGTCCGCATGGTGACTGTTGTATTCAATCCCGGAGCAATTTCTGAGTTCATCAACACTCTGATAGTCCACAGGTTACAGAATGCAACCAGATGTGCATCGGATTCTACTACTGGTCTTCCAGGGAGAGATCAAAGCGTAAACTGTTTCAGACATTACTCCCATGGAGGAAAGTGCGCATTATGACTGTTGAATTCAATTCCGATGCAATTACGGTGTTTCATCAATACTCTGATAGTCCACAGATTACAGTGTGCTTCCAGATGTGCATCGGAAACTACTAATGGTCTCCCAGGGAACGAACAAAGCGTAGACTGCTTGAGACATTACTCCTATGTGGGAAAGTGCGCATGGTGACTGTTGTATTCAATCCCGATGCAATTTCTGTGTTTCATCAACTCTCTGATAGTCCACAGATTACAGAATGCCTCCAGATGTGCATTGGAAACTACTACTGGTCTTCCAGGAACGATCAAAGCGTAGACTGTTTGAGACATTACACCCATGGAGGAATGTCCGCATGGTGACTGTTGTATTCAATCCCGAGGCAATTTCTGTGTTTCAACAACACTCTGATAGTAAACAGATAACAGAATGCCTCCAGAAGTGCATCGGAAACTACTACTGGTCTGCCGGGGAACGATCAAAGCGTAGACTTTGAGACATTACTTCCACGGAGGAAAGTGCGCATGGTGACTGTTGTACTCAATCCCGATGCAATTTCTGTGTTTCATCAACACTCTGATAGTCCACAGATTACAGAATGCCTCCAGAGGTGCATTGGAAACTACTACTGGTCTTCCAGGGAGCGATCAAAGCGTAGACTGTTTGAGGCATTACTCCCATTGGGGAAAGTGCGCATAGTAACTGTTGTATTCAACCCGATGCAATTTCTGTGTTCATCAACACTCTCATAGTCCAAAGATTACAGAATGCCTCCAGATGTGCATGGTAAACTACTACTGGTCTTCCAGGGAACGATCAAAGCGTAAACTGTTTGAGACATTACTCCCATGGAGGAAAGTGCGCATGGTGACTATTGTATTCAATCACGATGCAATTTATGTGTTTCATCAAGACTCTGATAGTCCACAGATTACAGAATGCTTCCAGATGTGCATCGGAAACTACTAATGGTCTTCCAGGGAACGAACAAAGCGTAGACTGGTTGAGACATTACTCCTATGTAGGAAAGTGCGCATGGTGACTGTTGTATTCAATCCCGATGCAATTTCTGTGTTTCATCAACACTCTGATAGTCCACAGATTACAGAATGCCTCCAGATCTGCATCGGAAACTACTACTGGACTTCCAGGGAACGATCAAAGCGTAAACAGTTTGAGACATTACTCCCATGGAGGAAAGTGCGCATGGTGACTGTTGTATTCAATCCCGAGGCAATTTCTGTGTTTCATTAATACTCTGATAGTCCACAGCTTACAGAATGCCTCCAGATGTGCATCGCAAACCACTAGTGGTCTTCCAGGGACCGATCAAAGCGTAGACTGTTTGAGACATTACTCCCATGGAGGAGAGTGCGCATGTTGACTGTTGTATTCAATCCCGCAGCAATATCTGTGTTTCATCAACACTCTGATAGTCCACAGATTACAGAATGCCTCCAAATGTGCATCGGAATCTACTACTGGTCTAACAGGGAACGATCAAAGCGTTGAATGTTTGAGACATTATTCCCATGGGGGAAAGTGCGCATGGTGACTGTTGTATTCAATCCCGAAGGAATTTCTGTGTTTCGTCAACACTCAGATAGTCCACAGATTACAGAATGCCTCCAGATGTTTATCGGAAACCACTACTGGTCTTCCAGGGAACGATCAAGGCGTAGACTGTTTGAGAATTACTCCCATTGAGGAAAGTGGTCATGGTGACTGTTATATTCAATCCCGATGCAATTTCTGTGTTTCATCAACACTTTGAAGTTCCACAGATTACAGAATGCCTCCAGATGTGCATCGGAAACTACTACTGGTCTTCCAGGGAGCGATCAAAGCGTAGACTGTTTGAGGCTTTACTCCCATTGGGGAAAGTGCGCATGGTGACTGTTGTATTCAATCCCGATGCAATTTCTGTGTTTCATCAACACTCAGTTAGTCCACAGTTTACAGAATGCCTCCAGATGTGCATTGGAAACTACTACTGGTCTTTCAGGCAACGATCAAAGCGTAGACTGTTTGAGACATTACTCCTAAGTAGGAAAGTGCGCATGGTGATTGTTGTATTCAATCCCGATGAAATTTCTGTGTTTCATCATCACTCTGATAGACCACAGATTACAGAATGCCTCCAGATGTGCATCGGAAACTACTACTGGTCTTCCAGGGAACGATCAAAGCGTAGACCGTTTGAGACATTACTCCCATGGAGGAATGTGCGCATGGTGACTGTTGTATTCAATCACGATGCAATTTCTGTGTTTCATTAATACTCTGATAGTCCACAGATTACAGAATGCCTCCAGATGTGCATCGGGAACTACTACTGGTCTTCCAGGGAACGATCAAAGCATAGACTGTTTGAGGCATTACTCCCATGGAGGAAAATGCGCATGGTTACTGTTGTATTCAATCACGATGCAATTTCTGTGTTTCATCAACACTCTGATAGTCCACAAATTACAGAATGCCTCCAGATGTGCATCGGAAACTACTACTGGACTTCCAGGGAACGATCGAAGCGTAAACAGTTTGAGACATTACTCCCATGGAGGAAAGTGCGCATGGTGACTGTTGTATTCAATCCCGATGCAATTTTTGTGTTTCATTAATACTCTGATAGTCCACAGATTACAGAATGCCTCCAGATGTGCATCGGAAACTACTACTGGTCTAACAGGGAACGATCAAAGCGTGGAATGTTTGAGACATTACTCCCATGGGGGAAAGTGCGCATGGTGACTGTTGTATTCAATCCCAAAGGAATTTCTGTGTTTCGTCAACACTCAGATAGTCCACAGATTACAGAATGCCTCCAGATGTTTATCGGAAACCACTACTGGTCTTCCAGGGAACGATCAAGGCGTAGACTGTTTGAGAATTACTCCCATGGAGGAAAGTGGTCATGGTGACTGTTTTATTCAATCCCGATGCAAATTCTATGTTTCATCAACACTTTGAAGGTCCACAGATTACAGAATGCCTCCAGATGTCCATCGGAAACCATTACTGGTCGTCCTGGGAACGATCAAAGCATAGACTGTTTGAGACATTACTCCCATGGAGGAAAGTGCGCATGGTGACTGTTGTATTCAATAACGATGCAATTTCTGTGTTTCATCAACACTTTGAAGGTCCACAGATTACAGAATGCCTCCAGATGTGCATCGGAAACTACTACTGGTCTTCGAGGAAACGATCAAAGCATAGACTGTTTGAGACATTACTCCCGTGGAAGAAAGTGCGCATGGTGACTGTTGTATTCAATCCCGATGCAATTTCTGTGTTTCATCAACACTCAGTTAGTCCACAGAATACAGAATGCCTCCAGATGTGCATCGGAAACTACTACTGGTCTTCCGGGGAACGATCAAAACTTAGACTATTTGAGACATTACTCCCATGCAGGAAAGTGTAGATGGTGACTGTTGTATTCAATCACGATGCAATTTCTGTGTTTCAACAACACTCTGATAGTCCACAGATTACAGAATGCCTCCAGATGTTCATCGGAAACTACTACTGGTCTTCCAGGGAACGATCAAAGCGTAGACCGTTTGAGACATTACTCCCATGGAGGAATGTGCGCATGGTGACTGTTGTATTCAATCCCGATGCAATTTCTTTGTTGCATCAACACTCTGATAGTCCACAGAACACAGAATGCCTCCAGATGTGCATCTGAAACTACTACTGGTCTTCCAGGGAACGATCAAAGCGTACTCTGCTTGAGACATTACTCCCATGGAGTAAATTGCGCATGGTGACTGTTGTAATCAATCCCGATGGGATTTCTGTGTTTCATTAATACTCTGATAGTCCACAGA
This sequence comes from Schistocerca gregaria, assembly GCF_023897955.1. Lineage (NCBI taxonomy): Eukaryota > Metazoa > Arthropoda > Insecta > Orthoptera > Acrididae > Schistocerca > Schistocerca gregaria. Next base: position 18,930,702 of record NC_064925.1, read on the forward strand.
TAGCAGAATGCCTCCAGATGTGCATCGGAAACCACTAGTGGTCTTCCTGGGCACGATCAAAGCGTAGACTGTTTGAGACATTACTCCAATGGAGGAAAGTGCGCTTGGTGAATGTTGTATTCAATCCCGAAGCAATTTCTGTGTTTCATCAACACTCTGATAGTCCACAGATTACAGAATGCCTCCAGATGTGCATCGTTAACTACTTTTGGTCTAACAGGGAACGTTCGAAGCGTGGAATGTTTGAGACATTACTCCAATGGAGGAAAGTGCGCTTGGTGACTGTTGTATTCAATCACGATGCAATTTCTGTGTTTGATCAACACTTTGAAGGTCCACAGATTACAGAATGCCTCCCGATATGCATCGGAAACTACTACTGGTCTTCGTGGAAACGATCAAAGCATAGACTGTTTGAGACATTACTCCCGTGGGGGAAAATGCGCATGGTGACTGTTGTATTCAATCCCGATGCAATTTCTGTGTTTCATCAACACTCTGATAGTCCACACATTACAGTTTGCCTCCAGATGTGCATCGGAAACCACTACTGGTCTTCCAGGGAACGATCAAAGCATAGACTCTTTGAGGCATTACTCCCATGGAGGAAAATGCGCATGGTCACTGTTGTATTCAATCACGATGCAATTTCTGTGTTTCATCAACACTCTGATAGTCCACAGATTACAGAATGCCTCCAGATGTGCTTCGGAAACTACTACTGGTCTTCGAGGAAACGATCAACCATAGACTGTTTGAGACATTACTCCCGTGGAAGAAAGTGCGCATGGTGACTGTTGTATTCAATCCCGATGCAATTTCTGTGTTTCATCAACACTCAGTTAGTCCACAGATTACAGAATGCCTCCAGATGTGCATCGGAAACTACTACTGGTCTTCCAGGGAACGATCAAAGCGTAGACTGTTAGAGACATTACTCCCATGGAGGAAAATGCGAATGGTGACTGTTGTATTCAATCCCGATGCAATTTCTGTGTTTCATCAACACTCTGATAGTCCACAAATTACAGAATGCCACCAGATGTGCATCGGAAACTACTACTGGTCTTACAGGGAACGATCAAAGCGTAGACTGTTTGAGACATTACTCCCGTGGAAGAAAGTGCGCATGGTGACTGTTGTATTCAATCCCGATGCAATATCTGTGTTTCATCAACACTCAGTTAGTCCACAGATTACAGAATGCCTCCAGATGTGCATCGGAAACTACTACTGGTCTTCCAGGGAAAGATCAAAGCGTACTCTGTTTGAGACATTACTCCCATGGAGGAAAATGCGAATGTTGTCTGTTGTATTCAATCCCGATGCAATTTCTGTGTTTCATTAACACTCTGATAGTCCACAAACTACAGAATGCCACCAGATGTGCATCGGAAACTACTACTGGTCTTACAGGGAACGATCAAAGCGTAGACTGTTTGAGACATTACTCCAGTGAAGGAAAGTGCGCATGGTGACTGTTGTATTCAATCCCGATGCAATTTCTGTGCTTCATCAACACCCGGATAGACCACAAATTACAGAATGCCTCCAGATGTGCATTGGAAACTCTTACCGGTCTTCAGGGAACGATCAAATCGATGACAGTTTGTGATGTTACTCTTATGGAGGAAAGTGCGCATGGTTACTGTTGTATTCAATCCCGATGCAATTTCTGTGTTTCATCATCACTTTGATGGTCCACAGATTACAGAATGCCTCGAGATGTGCATCGGAAACTACTACTGGTTTTCCAGGGAACGATCAAAGAGTAGACTGTTTGAGACATTACTCCCATGGAGGAAAGTGCGCATGGTGACTGTTGTATTCAATCCCGATGCAATTTCTGTGTTTCATTAGCACTCGGATAGTCCACAGATTACAAAAAGCCTCCAGATGTGCATCGGAAACTACTACTGGTCTTGAGGGAACGATCAATGCGATGACAGTTTGAGACATTACTCCAATGTAGAAATGTACGCATGGTGCCTGTTGTATTCAATCCCGATGCAATTTCTGCGTTTCATCAACACTTTGAAGGTCCACAGATTACGGAATGCCTCCAGATGTGCATCCGAATCTACTACTGGTCTTCCAGGGAACGATCAAAGCGTAGACTGTTTGAGACATTACTCCCATGGAGGAAAGTGTGCATGGTGACTGTTGTATTCAATCCCGTTGCAAATAATGTGTTTCAACAACACTCTGATAGTCCACTGGTTACAGAATGCCTCCAGATGTGCATCGGAAACTACTACTGGTCTTACAGGGAACGATCAAAGCGTAGACAGTTTGAGGCGTTACTCCCATGCAGGAAAGTGCGGATGGTGACTGTTGTATTCAATCACGATGTAATTTCTGTGTTTCAACAACACTCTGATAGTCCACAGATTACAGAATGCCTCCAGATGTGCATTGGAAACTACTACTGGTCTTCCAGGCAACGATCAAAGCGTAGACTGTTTGAGACATTACTCCTAAGTAGGAAAGTGCGCATGGTGATTGTTGTAATCAATCCCGATGTAATTTCTGTGTTTCATCATCACTCTGATAGACCACAGATTACAGAATGCCTCCAGATGTGCATCGGAAACTACTACTGGTCTTCCAGGGAACGATCAAAGCGTAGACCGTTTGAGACATTACTCCCATGGAGAAATGTGCGCATGGTGACTGTTGTATTCAATCCCGATGCAATTTCTCTGTTGCATCAACACTCTGATAGTCCACAGATCACAAAATGCCTCCAGATGTGTATCTGAAACTACTACTGGTCTTCCAGGGAACGATCAAAGCGTACCCTGATTGAGACATCACTCCCATGGAGTAAAGTGCGCATGGTGACTGTTGTATTCAATCCCGAAGCAATTTCTGTGTTTCATCAACACTCTGATAGTCCACAGATTACAGAATGCCTCCAGATGTGCATCGGAAACTACTTTTGGTCTAACAGGGAACGATCGAAGCGTGGAATGTTTGAGACATTACTCCAATGGAGGAAAGTGCGCTTGGTGACTGTTGTATTCAATCACGATGCAATTTCTGTGTTTGATCAACACTTTGATGGTCCACAGATTACAGAATGCCTCAGGATGTGCATCGGAAACGACTGCTGGTCTTCGTGGAATCGATCAAAGCATAGACTGTTTGAGACATTACTCCCGTGGGGGAAAATGCGCATGGTGACTGTTGTATTCAATCCCGATGCAATTTCTGTGTTTCATCAACACTCTGATAGTCCACAGATTACATTTTGCCTCCAGATGTGCATCGGAGACTACTACTGGTCTTCCAGGGAACGATCAAAGCATAGACTGTTTGAGGCATTACTCCCATGGAGGAAAATGCGCATGGTTACTGTTGTATTCAATCACGATGCAATTTCTGTGTTTCATCAACACTTTGAAGGTCCACAGATTACAGAATGCCTCCAGATGTGCTTCGGAAACTACCACTGGTCTTCGAGGAAACGATCAAAGCATAGACTGTTTGAGACATTACTCCCGTGGAAGAAAGTGCGCATGGTGACTGTGGTATTCAATCCCGATGCAATTTCTGTGTTTCATCAACACTCAGTTAGTCCACAGTTTACAGAATGCCTCCAGATGTGCATCGGAAACTACTACTGGTCTTCCAGGGAACGATCAAAGCGTAGACTGTTTGAGACATTACTCCCGTGGAAGAAAGTGCGCATGGTGACTGTTGTATTCAATCCCGATGCAATTTCTGTGTTTCATCAACACTCTGATAGTGCACAGATAACAGAATGATACCAGATGTGCATCGGAAATAACTACTGGTCTTCCAGGGAACGTTCAAATCGCAGACTGTTTGAGACATTACTCTTGTGGAGGAAAGTGCGAATGGTGACTGTTGTATTCAATCCCGATGCAATTTCTGTGCTTCATCAACACCCGGATGGACCACAAATTACAGAATGACTCCAGATGTGCATTGGAAACTACTACTGGTCTTCAGGGAACGATCAAACAGTAGACTTTGAGATACTACGCCCGTGGAGGAAAGTGCGCATGGTTACTGTTGTATTCAATCCCGATGCAATTTCTGTGTTTCATCATCACTTTGATGGTCCACAGATTACAGAATGCCTCGAGATGTGCATCGGAAACAACTACTGGCCTTCCAGGGAACGATCAAGGCCTAGACTCTTTGAGACATTACTCCAATGGAGGAAAGTGCGCATGGTGACTGTCGTATTAAATCCCGATGCAATTTCTGTGTTTCATCAACACTTTGAAGGTCCACAGATCACGGAATGCCTCCAGATGTGCATCCGAATCTACTACTGGTCTTCCAGGGAACGATCAAAGCGTAGACTGTATGAGACATTACTCCCATGGAGGAAAGTGCGCATGGTGACTGTTGTATTCAATCCCGATGCAATTTTTGTGTTTCATCAATACTCTGATAGTCCACAGATTACAGAATGACTTCGGTTGTGCACCTGAAACTGCTACTGGTCTTCCAGGGAACTATCAAAGCGTAGACTGTTTGAGACATTACTCCCATGGAGGAAAGTCCGCATGGTGACTGTTGTATTCAATCCCGGAGTAATTTCTGTGTTTCAACAACATTCGGATATCCCACAGATTACAGAATGCCTCCAGATGTGCATCGGAAACTACTACCGGTCTTCCAGGGAGCGATCAAAGCGTAGTGTGTTTGAGACATTACACCCATTGAGGAAAGTGCGCATGGTGACTGTTGTATTCAATCCCAATGCAATTTTGGTGTTTCATCAATACTCTGATAGTCCACAGATTACAGAATGCCTTCAGTTGTAGACCTGAAACTGCTACTGGTCTTCCAGGGAACGATGAAAGCGTAGACTGTTTGAGACATTACTCCCATGGAGGAAAGTCCGCATGGTGACTGTTGTATTCAATCCCGGAGCAATTTCTGAGTTCATCAACACTCTGATAGTCCACAGGTTACAGAATGCAACCAGATGTGCATCGGATTCTACTACTGGTCTTCCAGGGAGAGATCAAAGCGTAAACTGTTTCAGACATTACTCCCATGGAGGAAAGTGCGCATTATGACTGTTGAATTCAATTCCGATGCAATTACGGTGTTTCATCAATACTCTGATAGTCCACAGATTACAGTGTGCTTCCAGATGTGCATCGGAAACTACTAATGGTCTCCCAGGGAACGAACAAAGCGTAGACTGCTTGAGACATTACTCCTAAGTGGGAAAGTGCGCATGGTGACTGTTGTATTCAATCCCGATGCAATTTCTGTGTTTCATCAACTCTCTGATAGTCCACAGATTACAGAATGCCTCCAGATGTGCATTGGAAACTACTACTGGTCTTCCAGGAACGATCAAAGCGTAGACTGTTTGAGACATTACACCCATGGAGGAATGTCCGCATGGTGACTGTTGTATTCAATCCCGAGGCAATTTCTGTATTTCAACAACACTCTGATAGTAAACAGATAACAGAATGCCTCCAGATGTGCATCGGAAACTACTACTGGTCTGCCGGGGAACGATCAAAGCGTAGACTTTGAGACATTACTTCCACGGAGGAAAGTGCGCATGGTGACTGTTGTACTCAATCCCGATGCAATTTCTGTGTTTCATCAACACTCTGATAGTCCACAGATTACAGAATGCCTCCAGAGGTGCATTGGAAACTACTACTGGTCTTCCAGGGAGCGATCAAAGCGTAGACTGTTTGAGGCATTACTCCCATTGGGGAAAGTGCGCATAGTAACTGTTGTATTCAACCCGATGCAATTTCTGTGTTCATCAACACTCTCATAGTCCAAAGATTACAGAATGCCTCCAGATGTGCATGGTAAACTACTACTGGTCTTCCAGGGAACGATCAAAGCGTAAACTGTTTGAGACATTACTCCCATGGAGGAAAGTGCGCATGGTGACTATTGTATTCAATCACGATGCAATTTATGTGTTTCATCAAGACTCTGATAGTCCACAGATTACAGAATGCTTCCAGATGTGCATCGGAAACTACTAATGGTCTTCCAGGGAACGAACAAAGCGTAGACTGGTTGAGACATTACTCCTATGTAGGAAAGTGCGCATGGTGACTGTTGTATTCAATCCCGATGCAATTTCTGTGTTTCATCAACACTCTGATAGTCCACAGATTACAGAATGCCTCCAGATCTGCATCGGAAACTACTACTGGACTTCCAGGGAACGATCAAAGCGTAAACAGTTTGAGACATTACTCCCATGGAGGAAAGTGCGCATGGTGACTGTTGTATTCAATCCCGAGGCAATTTCTGTGTTTCATTAATACTCTGATAGTCCACAGCTTACAGAATGCCTCCAGATGTGCATCGCAAACCACTAGTGGTCTTCCAGGGACCGATCAAAGCGTAGACTGTTTGAGACATTACTCCCATGGAGGAGAGTGCGCATGTTGACTGTTGTATTCAATCCCGCAGCAATATCTGTGTTTCATCAACACTCTGATAGTCCACAGATTACAGAATGCCTCCAGATGTGCATCGGAATCTACTACTGGTCTAACAGGGAACGATCAAAGCGTTGAATGTTTGAGACATTATTCCCATGGGGGAAAGTGCGCATGGTGACTGTTGTATTCAATCCCGAAGGAATTTCTGTGTTTCGTCAACACTCAGATAGTCCACAGATTACAGAATGCCTCCAGATGTTTATCGGAAACCACTACTGGTCTTCCAGGGAACGATCAAGGCGTAGACTGTTTGAGAATTACTCCCATTGAGGAAAGTGGTCATGGTGACTGTTACATTCAATCCCGATGCAATTTCTGTGTTTCATCAACACTTTGAAGTTCCACAGATTACAGAATGCCTCCAGATGTGCATCGGAAACTACTACTGGTCTTCCAGGGAGCGATCAAAGCGTAGACTGTTTGAGGCTTTACTCCCAATGGGGAAAGTGCGCATGGTGACTGTTGTATTCAATCCCGATGCAATTTCTGTGTTTCATCAACACTCAGTTAGTCCACAGTTTACAGAATGCCTCCAGATGTGCATCGGAAACTACTACTGGTCTTACAGGGAACGATCAAACCGTAGACTGTATGAGACATTACTCCCAAGGAGGAAAGTGCGCATGGTGACTGTTGTATTCAATCCCAATGCCATTTCTGTGTTTCATCAACACTTTGAAGGTCCACAGATTACAGAATGCCTCGAGATGTGCATCGGAAACTACTACTGGTTTTCCAGGGAGCGATCAAAGAGTAGACTGTTTAAGATATTCCTCCCATGGAGGAAAGTGCGCACTGTTACTGTTGTATTCAATCCCGATGCAATTTCTGTGTATCATCAACACTTTGAAGGTCCACAAATTACAAAATGCCTTCAGATGTGCATCGGAATCTTCTACTGGTCTTCCAGGGAACGATCAAAGCGTAGACTGTTTGAGACATTACTCCCATGGAGGAAAGTGCGCCTGGTGACTGTTGTATTCAATCCCGATTGTTATTTCTGTGTTTCAACAACACTCTGATAGTCCACAGATTACAGAATGCTTCCAGATGTGCATCGGTAACTACTAATGGTCTCCCAGGTAACGATCAAAGCGTAGACTCTTTGAGACATTACTCCCAAGGAGGAAAGTTCGCATGGTGACTGTTGTTTTCAATCTCGATGCAATTTCTGTGTTTCATCAACACTTTGAAGGTCCACAGATTACAGAATGCCTCCATATGTGAATCGAAACTACTACTGGTCTTCCACGGAACGATCAAAGCTTAGACTGTTTGAGACATTACTCCAATGGAGGAAAGGGCGCATTGTGACTGTTGTATTCAATCCCGATGCAATTTCAGTGTTTCAACAACACTCTGATAGTCCACAGATTACAGAATATCTCCAGATGTGCATCGGAAACTACTACTGGTTTTCCAGGTATCGATCAAAGCGTTGACTGTTTGAGACATTACTCCCATGGAGGGAAGTCCGCATGGTGACTGTTGTATTCAATCCCAGGGCAATTTCTGTGTTTCAACAACACTCTGATAGTAAACAGATAACAGAGTGCGTAAAGACGTGCATCGGAAACTACTACTTATCTTCCAGGGAACGATCAAAGCGTAGACTGTTGAGACATTACTCCTATGTAGGAAAGTGCGATGGTGACTGTTGTATTCCATCCCGATGCAATATCTGTGTTTCATCAACACTCTGATAGTCCACAGCTTACAGAATGCCACCAGATGTTCATCGGAAACAACTACTGGTCTTCCAGGGAACGATGAGGGCGTAGACTGTTTGAGACATTACTCCAATGAAGGAAAGTGCGCATGGTGACTGTCGTATTAAATCCCGATGCAATTTCTGTGTTTCATCAACACTTTGAAGGTCCACAGATTACAAAATGCCTCCAGATGTGCTTCGGAATATTCTACTGGTCTTCCAGGGAACGATCAAAGCGTAGACTGTTTGAAACTTTACTCCCATGGAGGAAAGTGCGCATGGTGACTGTTGTATTCAATCCCGATTGCAATTTCTGTGTTTCAACAACACTCTGATAGTTCACAGATTACAGAATGCTGCCAGATGTGCATCGGAATCTACTACTGGTCTTCCAGGGAACGATCAAAGCGTAGACTCTTTGAGACGTTACTCCCAAGGAGGAAAGTGCGCATTGTGACTGTTGTATTCAATCTCGATGCAATTTCTGTGTTTCATCAACACTTTGAAGGTCCACAGCTTACAGAATGCCTCCATATGTGAATCGAAACTAATACTGGTCTTCCAGGGAACGATCAAAGTTTAGACTGTGTGAGACATTACTCCCATGGAGGAAGGGGCGCATTGTGACTGTTGTATTCAATCCCGATGCAATTTCTGTGTTTCAACAACACTCTGATAGTCTACAGATAACAGAATGCCACCAGATGTGCATCGGAAACTACTAGTGGTCTTCCAGGGAACCATCAAAGCTTAGACTGTTTGAGATGTTACTCCCATTGAGGAAAGTCCGCATGGTGACTGTTGTATTCAATCCCGATGCAATTTCTGTGTTTCAACAACACTCTGATAGTGAACAGATTACAGAATGCTTCCAGATGTGCATCGGAAACTACTACTGGTCTTCGAGGAAACGATCAAAGCATAGACTGTTTGAGACATTACTCCCATGGATGAAAGTGCGCATGGTGACTGTTGTATTCAATCCCGATGCAATTTCAGTGTTTCAACAACACTCTGATAGTCCACAGATTACAGAATATCTTCAGATGTGCATCGGAAACTACTACTGGTCTTCCAGGTATCGATCAAAGCGTTGACTGTTTGAGACATTACTCCCATGGAGGGAAGTCCGCATGGTGACTGTTGTATTCAATCCCGAGGCAATTTCTGTGTTTCAAAAACACTCTGATAGTAAACAGATAACAGAATGCCTAAAGACGTGCATCGGAAACTACTACTGGTCCTCCAGGGAACGATCAAAACGTAGACTCTTTGAGACATTACTCCCATGGAGGAAAATGCGAATGGTGGCTGTTGTATTCAATCCCGATGCAATGTCTGTGTTTCATCAAAACTCTGATAGTCCACAGATTAGAGAATGCCACCAGATGTGCATCGGAAACAACTACTGGTCTTCCAGGGAACGATCAAACCGTAGACTCTTTGAGACATTACTCCCATGGAGGAAAATGCGAATGGTGGCTGTTGTATTCAATCCCGATGCAATGTCTGTGTTTCATCAAAACTCTGATAGTCCACAGATTAGAGAATGCCACCAGATGTGCATCGGAAACCACTACTGGTCTTCCTGGGAACGATCAAAGTGTAGACTGTTTGAGGTATTACTCCCATGGAGGAAAATGCGCATGGTGACTGTTGTATTCGATAACGATGCAATTTCTGTGTTTCAGCAACACTTTGAAGGTCCACAGATTACAGAATGCCTCCAGATGTGCATCGGAAACTACTACTGGTCTTCGAGGAAACGATCAAAGCATAGACTGTTTGAGACATTACTTCCGTGGAAGAAAGTGCGCATGGTGACTGTTGTATTCAATCCCGATGCCATTTCTGTGTTTCATCAACACCCGGATAGACCACAAATTACAGAATGCCTCCAGATGTGCATCGGAAACTACTACTTTTCTAAAAGGGAACGATCAAGGCGTACACTGTTTGAGACATTACTCCCATGGAGGAAAGTTCGCATGGTGACTGTTGTATTCAATGCCGATGCAATTTCTGTGTTTCATCAACACCCGGATAGACCACAAATTACAGAATGCCTCCAGATGTGCATTGGAAACTACTACTGCTCTTCAGGGAACGATCAAATCGATGACAGTTTGAGACGTTACTCCCATGGAGGAAAGTGCGCATGGTGACTGTTTATTCAATCCCGATGCATTTTCTGTGTTTCATCAACACTTTGAAGGTCCACAGATTACAGAATGCCTCCAGACGTGCATCGGAAACCACTACTGGTCTTCCAGGGAACGATAAAGGCGTAGAAAGTTTGAGACATTACTCCAATGGAGGAAAGTGCGCATGGTGACTGTCGTATTAAATCCCGATGCAATTTCTGTGTTTCATCAACACTTCGAAGGTCCACAGATTACAGAATGCCTCCATATGTGAATCGAAACTACTACTGGTCTTCAAGGGAACGATCAAAGCTTAGACTGTTTGAGACATTACTCCCATGGAGGAAAGTGCGCATGGTGACTATTGTATTCAATCCCGATGCAATTTCTGTGTTTCATTAGCACTCGGATAGTCCACAGATTACAGAAGGACTCCAGATGTGCATCGGAAACTACTACTGGTCTTGAGGGAATGATCAATGCGATGACAGTTTGAGACATTACTCCAATGTAGAAATGTACGCATGGTGCATGCTGTATTCAATCCCGATGCAATTTCTGCGTTTCGTCAACACTTTGAAGGTCCACAGATTACAGAATGCCTCCAGATGTGTTCGGAAACTACTACTGGTCTTCCAGGGATCGATCAAAGCGTTGACTGTTTGAGACATTACTCCTATGTAGGAAAGTGCGCATGGTGACTGTTGTATTCTATCCCGATGCAATTTCTGTGTTTCATCAACATTCTGATAGTCCACAAATTAGAGAATGCCTCCAGATGTGCATCGGAAACTACTACTGGTCTTCCAGGGAACGATCAAAGCGTAGACTTCTTGAGACATTACTCCCATGGATGAAAGTGCGCATGGTGACTGTTGTATTCAATCCCGATGCAATTTCAGTGTTTCAACAACACTCTGATAGTCCACAGATTACAGAATGCCTCCAGATGTGTTCGGAAACTACTACTGGTCTTCCAGGGATCGATCAAAGCGTTGACTGTTTGAGACATTACTCCCATGGAAGGAAGTCCGCATGGTGACTGTTGTATTAAATCCCGATGCAATTTCTGTGTTTCAACAACACTCTGATAGTAAACAGATAACAGAATGCCTAAAGACGTGCATCGGAAACTACTACTGGTCTTCCAGGGAACGATCAAAGCGTAGACTGTTGAGACATTACTCCTATGTAGGAAAGTGCGATGGTGACTGTTGTATGCAATCCCGATGCAATTTCTGTGTTTCATCAACACTCTGATAGTCCACAGATTACAGAATGCCTCCAGATGTGCATCGGAAACTACTACTGGTCATCCAGGGAGCGACCAAAGCGTAGACTGTTTGAGGCATTACTCCCATTGGGCAAAGTGTGCATGGTAACTGTTGTATTCAATCCCGATGCAATTTCTGTGTTCATCAACACTCTTATAGTCCACAGATTACAAAATTCCTCCAGATGTGCATCGGAAACTACTACTGGTCTTCCATGGAACGATCAATGCGTAGACTGTTTGAGACATTACTCCCACGGAGAAAAGTGCGCATGGTGACTGTTGTATTCAATCCCGATGCAATTTCTTTGTTTCATCAACACTCTGATAGTCCACAGATTACAGAATGCCTCCAGATGTGCATCGGAAACTACTACTGGTCTTCCAGGGAACGATCAAAGCGTAAACTGTTTGAGACATTACTCCAATAGAGGAAAGTGCGCATGGTGTCTGTTGTATTCAATCCCGAAGCAATTTCTGTGATTCATCAACACTCAGATAGTCCACAGATTACAGAATGCCTCCAGAGGTGCATCGGAAACTACTACTGGTCTTCCATCGAACGATCAAGGCGTAGACTGTTTGAGATATACTCCCATGGAGGAAAGTGTGCATGGTGACTGTTGTATTCAATCCCGATGCAATTTCTGTGTTTCATCAACACTTTGAAGGTCCACAGATTACAGAATGCCTCCAGATATTGCATCGGAAACTACTACTGGTCTTCCTGGGAACGATCAAAGCATAGACTGTTTGAGACATAACTCCCATGTAGGAAAGTGACCATGGTGACTGTTGTATTCAATCACGATGTAATTTCTGTGTTTCATCAACACTTTGAAGGACACAGATTACAGAATGCCTCCAGATGTGTATCGGAAACTACTACTATCCTACGAGGGAACGTTCAAAGCATAGACTGTTTGAGACATTACTCCTGTGGAGGAAAGTGCGCATGGTGACAGTTGTATTCAATCCCGATGCAATTTCTGTGTTCATCAACACTCTTATAGTCCGCAGATTACAAAATTCCTCCAGATGTGCATCGTAAACTACTACTGGTCTTCCATGGAACGATCAATGCGTAGACTGTATGAGACATTACTCCCACGGAGGAAAGTGCGCATGGTGACTGTTGTATTCAATCCCGATTCAATCTCTGTGTTTCCTTAACACTCTGATAGTAGACAAATAACAGAATGCCTAAAGACGTGCATCGGAAACTACTACTGGTACTCCAGGGAACGATCAAATCGTAGACTCTTTGAGTCATTACTCCCATGGAGGAAAGTACGCATATTGTGTGTTGTATTAAATAGCGATGTAATTTCTGTGTTTCATCAACACTCTGATAGTCCACAGATTACAGAATGCCTCCAGATGTGCATCGGAAACTACTACTGTTCTTCCAGGGAACGATCAAAGCGTAGACTGTTTGAGACATCACTCCCATGGGTTAAAGTGCGCATGGTGACTGTTGTATTCAATCCCGAGGCAAATTCTGTGTTTCATCAACATTTTGAAGGTCCACAGATTACAGAATGCCCCTAGATGTTCATCGGAAACTACTATTGGTCATCCAGGGAACGATCAAAGCGTAGACTGAGATATTACTCCCATGGAGGAAAGTGCGCATGGTTACTGTTGTATTCAATCCTGATGCAATTTCTGTGTTTCAACAACACTCTGATAGTCCACAGACTACAGAATGCCACCTGATATGCATCAGAAACAACTACTGGTCTTCCAGGGGACGATGAAACCGTAGACTGTTTGAGACATTACTCCCATGGAGGAAAGTGCGCATGGTGACTCTTGTATTCAATCCCGCTGCAATTTCTGTGTTTCAACAACACTCTGATAGTCCACAGATTACAGAATGCCTCCAGATGTGCATCGGAATCTACTACTGGTCTTCCAGGGAACGATAAAAGAGTAGACTGTTTGAGACATTACTCCCATGGAGGAAAGTACCCATGGTGACTCTTGTATTCAATCCCGATGCAATGTGTGTGTTTGATCAACACTTTGAAGAACCACAGATTACAGAATGCCTCCAGATGTGAATCGAAATTACTACTGGTCTTCCAGGGAACGATCAAAGCGTAGACTGTTTGAGACATTACTCCAATGGAGGAAAGGGCGCATTGTGACTGTTGTATTCAATCCCGATGCAATTTCTGTCTTTCATCAACACCCAGATAGACCACAGATTACAGAATACCTCCAGATGTGCATCGGAAACTACTACTGGTCTTCGAGGGAACGATCAAATCATAGACTGTTTCAGACATTACTCCCATGGAGGAAAGTGCGCAAGGTGACTGATGTATTCAATCACGATGCAATTTCTGTGTTTCATCAACACTTTGAAGGTCCACAGATTACAGAATGCCTCCAGATGTGCATCGAAAAATACTACTGGTCTTCGAGGGAACGATCAAATCATAGACTGTATGAGACATAACTCCCATGGGGGAAAGTGCGCATGGTAACTCTTGTATTCAATTACGATGCAATTTCTGTGTTTCATCGTCACTCTGACAGTCCACAGTTTACAGAATGCTTCCAGATGAGCATCGGAAACTACTACTGGTCTTCCAGGGAACGATCAAAGCGTAGACTGTTTGAGACATAACTCCTATGTAGGAAAGTGCGCATGGTGACTGTTGCATTCAATCCCGATGCAATTTCTTTGCTTCATTAACACTCTGATAGTCCACAGATTACAGAATGCCTCCAGATGTGCATCGGAAACTGCTACTGGTCTTCCAGGGAACGATCAAAGCGTAGACTGTTTGAGACATTACTCCCATGGATGAAAGTGCGAATGGTGATTGTTGTATTCAATCCCGATGCAATTTCTGTGTTTCATCAACACTCTGATAGTCCACAGATTACAGAATGCCTTCAGATGTGCATCGGAAACTACTACTGGTCATCGAGGAAACGATCAAAGCATAGACTGTTTGAGACATTACTCCCGTGGAAGAAGGTGCGCGTGGTGACTGTTGTATTCAATATCGATGCAATTTCTATGTTTCATCAACACTCAGTTAGTCCACAGATTACAGAATGCCTCCAGATGTGCATCGGAAACTACTACTGGTCTTCCAGGGAACGATCAATGCGTAGACTGTTTGAGAATTACTCATATGGAGGAAAGTGGTCATGGTGACTGTTGTAATCAATCCCGATGCAATTTCTGTGTTTCATCAACACTTTGAAGGTCTACAGATTACAGAATGCCTCCAGTTCTGCATCGGAAACTACTACTGGTCTTCGAGGGAACGATCAAATCATAGACTGTTTCAGACATTCCTCCCATGGGGGAAAGTGCGCATGGTAACTGTTGTATTAAATCCCGATGCAATTTCTGTGTTTCAACAGAGCTCTGATAGTCCACAGACTACAGAATGCCTCCAGATGTGCATCGGAAACTACTACTGGTTTTCCAACGAACGATCAAAGCGTAGACTGTTTGACACATTACTCCCACGGAGGAAATTGCGAATGGTGACTATTGTATTCAATCCCGATGCAATTTCTGAGTTTCATCAACACTCTGATAGCCCACAGATTACAGATTGCCTCCAGATGTGCATCGGAAACTACTACTGGTCTTCCAGGGAACGATAAAAGCGTAGACTGTTTGAGACATTACTCCCATGGAAGGAAGTGCGAATGGTGACTGTTGTATTCAATCCCGGTGCAATTTCTGTGTTTCATCAACACTCTGATACTCCACAGATTACAGAATGGCTCCAGATGTGCATCGAAAAATACTACTGGTCTTTTAGGGAACGATCAAATCATAGACTGTATGAGACAATACTCCTATGGGGGAAAGTGCGCATGGTAACTGTTGTATTCAATCACGATGCAATTTCTGTGTTTCATCGACACTCTGATAGTCCACAGATTACACAATGCCTCCAGATGTGCATCGGAAACTACTACTGGTCTTCCAGGGTACGATCAAAGCGTAGACTGTTTGAGACATTTCTCCCATGGAGGAAAGTGCGCATGGTGACTGTTGTTTTCAATCCCGATGCATTTTCTTTGCTTCATCAACACTCTGACAGTCCACAGATTACAGAATGCCTCCAGATGTGCATCGGCAACTGCAACTGGTCTTCCAGGGAACGATCAAATCGTAGACTGTTTGAGACATTACTCCCATGGAAGGAAGTGCGAATGGTGACTGTTGTATTCAATCCCGGTGCAATTTCTGTGTTTCATCAACACTATGAAGGTCTACAGATTACAGCATGCCTCCAGATGTGCATCGGAAACTACTACTGGTCTTCGAGGGAACGATCAAATCATAGACTGTTTCAGACATTACTCCCATGGGGGAAAGTGCGCATGGTAACTGTTGTATTCATTCCCGATGCAATTTCTGTATTCATCAACACTCTCATAGTCCACAGATTACAGAATGCTTCCAGATGTGCATCGGAAACTACTACTGGTCTTCCAGGGAACGACCAAACGTAGACTGTTTGAGACATTACTCCTATGTAGGAAAGTGCGCATGGTGACTGTTGTATACAATCCCGATGTAATTTCTGTTTTTCATCAACACTCTGATAGTCCACAGATTACAGAATGCCTCTAGATGTTCATCGGAAACTGCTATTGGTCTTCCAGGGAACGATCAAACCGTAGACTGTTTGAGACATTACTCCCATTGAGGAAAGTACGCATGGTGACTGTTGTATTCAATCCCAATGCTATTACTGTGTTTCATCAACACTCAGATATTCATCAGATTACAGAATGCCTCCAGATGTGCATCGGAAACTACTACTGGTCCTCCAGGGAACGATCAATGAGTAGACTGTTTGAGACATTACTCCAAGGAGGAAAGATCGCATTGGTGACTGTTGTATTCAATGCCGATACACTTTCTGGGTTTCATCAACACCCGGATAGACCACAGATTACAGAGTGCTTCCAGATGTGCATCTGAAACTACTACTGGTCTTCAGGGAACGATCAAATCATAGACTGTATGAGACAATACTCCTATGGGGGAAAGTGCGCATGGTAAATGTTGTATTCAATCACGATGCAATTTCTGTGTTTCATCAACACTCCGACAGTCCACAGTTTACACAATGCTTCCAGATGTGCATCGGAAACTACTACTGGTCTTCCAGGGAACGATAAAAGCGTAGACTGTTTGAGACATTACTCCCATGGAAGGAAGTGCGAATGGTGACTGTTGTATTCAATCCCGGTGCAATTTCTGTGTTTCATCAACACTCTGATACTCCACAGATTACAGAATGCCTCCAGATGTGCATCGAAAAATACTACTGGTCTTTTAGGGAACGATCAAATCATAGATTGTATGAGACAATACTCCTATGGGGGAAAGTGCGCATGGTAACTGTTGTATTCATTCACGATGCAATTTCTGTGTTTCATCGACACTCTGATAGTCCACAGATTACACAATGCCTCCAGATGTGCATCGGAAACTACTACTGGTCTTCCAGGGTACGATCAAAGCGTAGACTGTTTGAGACATTTCTCCCATGGAGGAAAGTGCGCATGGTGACTGTTGTTTTCAATCCCGATGCAATTTCTTTGCTTCATCAACACTCTGATAGTCCACAGATTACAGAATGCCTCCAGATGTGCATCGGCAACTGCAACTGGTCTTCCAGGGAACGATCAAATCGTAGACTGTTTGAGACATTACTCCCATGGAAGGAAGTGCGAATGGTGACTGTTGTATTCAATCCCGGTGCAATTTCTGTGTTTCATCAACACTATGAAGGTCTACAGATTACAGCATGCCTCCAGATGTGCATCGGAAACTACTACTGGTCTTCGAGGGAACGATCAAATCATAGACTGTTTCAGACATTACTCCCATGGGGGAAAGTGCGCATGGTAACTGTTGTATTCATTCCCGATGCAATTTCTGTATTCATCAACACTCTCATAGTCCACAGATTACAGAATGCTTCCAGATGTGCATCGGAAACTACTACTGGTCTTCCAGGGAACGACCAAACGTAGACTGTTTGAGACATTACTCCTATGTAGGAAAGTGCGCATGGTGAATGTTGTATACAATCCCGATGTAATTTCTGTTTTTCATCAACACTCTGATAGTCCACAGATTACAGAATGCCTCTAGATGTTCATCGGAAACTGCTATTGGTCTTCCAGGGAACGATCAAACCGTAGACTGTTTGAGACATTACTCCCATTGAGGAAAGTACGCATGGTGACTGTTGTATTCAATCCCAATGCTATTTCTGTGTTTCATCAACACTCAGATATTCATCAGATTACAGAATGCCTCCAGATGTGCATCGGAAACTACTACTGGTCTTCCAGGGAATGATCAAAGCGTAGACTGTTTGTGACATTACTCCCACGGAGGAAAGTGCCCATGGTGACTGTTGTATTCAATCCAGATGCAATCTCTGAGTTTCATCAACACTCTGTTAGTCCACAGATTACAGATTGCCTCCAGATGTGCATCGGAAACTACTACTGGTCTTCCTGGGAACGATCAAACCGTAGACTGTTTGAGACATTACTCCCACGGAGGAAAGTGCGCATGGTGACTGTTGTATTCAATCCCAATGCAATTTCTGTGTTTCATCAACACTCAGAAATTCATCAGATTACAGAATGCCTCCAGATGTGCATCGGAAACTACTACTGGTCCTCCAGGGAACGATCAATGAGTAGACTGTTTGAGACATTACTCCAAGGAGGAAAGATCGCATTGGTGACTGTGGTATTCAATGCCGATACACTTTCTGGGTTTCATCAACACCCGGATAGACCACAGATTACAGAGTGCTTCCAGATGTGCATCTGAAACTACTACTGGTCTTCAGGGAACGATCAAATCATAGACTGTATGAGACAATACTCCTATGGGGGAAAGTGCGCATGGTAAATGTTGTATTCAATCACGATGCAATTTCTGTGTTTCATCAACACTCCGACAGTCCACAGTTTACACAATGCTTCCAGTTGAGCATCGGAAACTACTACTGGTCTTCCAGGGAACGATCAAAGCGTAGACTGTTTGAGACATAACTCCTATGTAGGAAAGTGCGCATGGTGACTGTTGTATTCAATCCCGTTGTAATTTCTGTGTTTCATCAACACTCTGATAGTCCACAGATTACACAATGCCTCCAGATGTGCATCGGAAACTACTACTGGTCTTCCAGGGTACGATCAAAGCGTAGACTGTTTGAGACATTTCTCCCATGGAGGAAAGTGCGCATGGTGACTGTTGTTTTCAATCCCGATGCAATTTCTTTGCTTCATCAACACTCTGATAGTCCACAGATTACAGAATGCCTCCAGATGTGCATCGGAAACTGCTACTGGTCATCCAGGGAACGATCAAAGCGTAGACTGTTTGAGACATTACTCCCATGGAAGGAAGTGCGAATGGTGACTGTTGTATTCAATCCCGGTGCAATTTCTGTGTTACATCAACACTCTGATAGTCCACAGATTACAGAATGCCGCCAGATGTGCATTGGAAACTACTACTCGTCATCGAGGAAACGATCAAAGCATAGACTGTTTGAGACATTACTCCCATGGAAGAAAGTGCGCGTGGTGACTGTTGTATTCAATCCCGATGCAATTTCTATGTTTCATCAACACTCAGTTAGTCCACAGATTACAGAATGCCTCCAGATGTGCATCGGAAACTACTACCGGTTTTCCAGGAACGATCAAGACGTAGACTGTTTGAGAATTACTCCCATGGAGGAAAGTGGTCATGGTGACTGTTGTATTCAATCCCGATGCAATTTCTGTGTTTCATCAACACTTTGAAGGTCTACAGATTACAGCATGCCTCCAGATGTGCATCGGAAACTACTACTGGTCTTCGAGGGAACGATCAAATCATAGACTGTTTCAGACATTACTCCCATGGGGGAAAGTGCGCATGGTAACTGTTGTATTCAATCCCGATGCAATTTCTGTATTCATCAACACTCTCATAGTCCACAGATTACAGAATGCTTCCAGATGTGCATCGGAAACTACTACTGGTCTTCCAGGGAACGATCAAAGCGTAGACTGTTTGAGACATTACTCCAATATAGGAAAGTGCGAATGGTGACTGTTGTATACAATCCCGATGTAATTTCTGTTTTTCATCAACACTCTGATAGTCCACAGAATACAGAATGCCTCTATATGTGCATCGGAAACTACTATTGATCTTCCAGGGAACGATCAAACCGTAGACTGTATGAGACATTACTCCCATTGAGGAAAGTACGCATGGTGACTGTTGTATTCAATCCCAATGCTATTTCTGTGTTTCATCAACACTCAGATATTCATCAGATTACAGAATGCCTCCAGATGTGCATCGGAAACTACTACTGGTCTTCCAGGGAACGATCAAATCGAAGACTGTTTGAGTCATTACTCCTATGGAGGAAAGTGCGCATGGTGTGTGTTGTATTAAATCGCGATGCAATTTCTGTGTTTCAACAACACTATGATAGTCCACAGATAACAGAATGACTAAAGATGTGCATCGGAATCTACTACTGGTCTTCCAGGGAACGATCAAATCGATGACAATTGAGACATTACTCCCATGGAGGAAAGTACCCATGGTGACTGTTGTATTCAATCACGATGCAATTGCTGGGTTTCATCAACACTTTGATGAACCACAGATTACAGAATGCCTCCAGATGTGAATCGAAACTACTACTGGTCTTCCAGGGAACGATCAAAGCGTAGACTGTTTGAGACATTACTCCCATGGAGGAAAGTGCGCATGGTGACTGTTGTATTCAATCCCGATGCAATTTCTGTCTTTTATCTACACCCAGATAGACCACAGATTACAGAATACCTCTAGATGTGCATCGGAAACCGTTACTGGTCTTCGAAGGAACGATCAAATCATAGACTGTTTCAGACATTACTCCCATGGAGGAAAGTGCGCATGGTGACAGATGTATTCAATCACGATGCAATTTCTGTGTTTCATCAACCCTTTGAAGGTCCACAGATTACAGAATGCCTCCAGATGTGCATCGAAAAATACTACTGGTCTTCGAGGGAACGATCAAATCATAGACTGTATGAGACATTACTCCCATGGGGGAAAGTGCGCATGGTAACTGTTGTATTCAATCACGATGCAATTTCTGTGTTTCATCACCACGCTGACAGTCTAAAGATTACAGAATGCTTCCAGATGAGAATCGGAAACTAATGCTGGTCTTCCTGGGAACGATCGAAGCGTAGACTGTTTGAGACATTACTCCCATGGAGGAAAGTGCGCATGGTGACTGTTGTATTCAATCCCGGTGCAATTTCTGTGTTACATCAACACTCTGATAGTCCACAGATTACAGAATGCCGCCAGATGTGCATTGGAAACTACTACTCGTCATCGAGGAAACGATCAAAGCATAGACTGTTTGAGACATTACTCCCATGGAAGAAAGTGCGCGTGGTGACTGTTGTATTCAATCCCGATGCAATTTCTATGTTTCATCAACACTCAGTTAGTCCACAGATTACAGAATGCCTCCAGATGTGCATCAGAAACTACTACCGGTTTTCCAGGAACGATCAAGACGTAGACTGTTTGAGAATTACTCCCATGGAGGAAAGTGGTCATGGTGACTGTTGTATTCAATCCCGATGCAATTTCTGTGTTTCATCAACACTTTGAAGGTCTACAGATTACAGCATGCCTCCAGATGTGCATCGGAAACTACTACTGGTCTTCGAGGGAACGATCAAATCATAGACTGTTTCAGACATTACTCCCATGGGGGAAAGTGCGCATGGTAACTGTTGTATTCAATCCCGATGCAATTTCTGTATTCATCAACACTCTCATAGTCCACAGATTACAGAATGCTTCCAGATGTGCATCGGAAACTACTACTGGTCTTCCAGGGAACGATCAAAGCGTAGACTGTTTGAGACATTACTCCAATATAGGAAAGTGCGAATGGTGACTGTTGTATACAATCCCGATGTAATTTCTGTTTTTCATCAACACTCTGATAGTCCACAGAATACAGAATGCCTCTATATGTGCATCGGAAACTACTATTGATCTTCCAGGGAACGATCAAACCGTAGACTGTATGAGACATTACTCCCATTGAGGAAAGTACGCATGGTGACTGTTGTATTCAATCCCAATGCTATTTCTGTGTTTCATCAACACTCAGATATTCATCAGATTACAGAATGCCTCCAGATGTGCATCGGAAACTACTACTGGTCTTCCAGGGAACGATCAAATCGAAGACTGTTTGAGTCATTACTCCTATGGAGGAAAGTGCGCATGGTGTGTGTTGTATTAAATCGCGATGCAATTTCTGTGTTTCAACAACACTATGATAGTCCACAGATAACAGAATGACTAAAGATGTGCATCGGAATCTACTACTGGTCTTCCAGGGAACGATCAAATCGATGACAATTGAGACATTACTCCCATGGAGGAAAGTACCCATGGTGACTGTTGTATTCAATCACGATGCAATTGCTGGGTTTCATCAACACTTTGATGAACCACAGATTACAGAATGCCTCCAGATGTGAATCGAAACTACTACTGGTCTTCCAGGGAACGATCAAAGCGTAGACTGTTTGAGAAATTACTCCCATGGAGGAAAGTGCGCATGGTGACTGTTGTATTCAATCCCGATGCAATTTCTGTCTTTTATCTACACCCAGATAGACCACAGATTACAGAATACCTCTAGATGTGCATCTGAAACCGTTACTGGTCTTCGAAGGAACGATCAAATCATAGACTGTTTCAGACATTACTCCCATGGAGGAAAGTGCGCATGGTGACTGATGTATTCAATCACGATGCAATTTCTGTGTTTCATCAACCCTTTGAAGGTCCACAGATTACAGAATGCCTCCAGATGTGCATCGAAAAATACTACTGGTCTTCGAGGGAACGATCAAATCATAGACTGTATGAGACATTACTCCCATGGGGGAAAGTGCGCATGGTAACTGTTGTATTCAATCACGATGCAATTTCTGTGTTTCATCACCACGCTGACAGTCTAATGATTACAGAATGCTTCCAGATGAGAATCGGAAACTAATGCTGGTCTTCCTGGGAACGATCGAAGCGTAGACTGTTTGAGACATTACTCCCATGGAGGAAAGTGCGCATGGTGACTGTTGTATTCAATCCCAATGCAATTTCTGTGTTTCATCAACACTCAGATATTCATCAGATTACAGAATGCCTCCAGATGTGCATCGGAAACTACTACTGGTCTTCCAGGGAACGATCAAAACGTAGACTGTTTGAGTCATTACTCCCATGGAGGAAAGTGCGCATGGTGTGTGTTGTATTAAATCGCGATTCAATTTCTGTGTTTCAAGAACACTCTGATAGTCCACAGTTTACAGAATGGCTCCAGATGTGCATCGGAAACTACTACTGGTCCTCCAGGGAACGATCAAGGAGTAGACTGTTTGAGACATTACTCCAAGGAGGAAAGATCGCATTGGTGACTGTTGTATTCAATGGCGATACACTTTCTGGGTTTCATCAACACCCGGATAGAGCACAGATTACAGAGTGCTTCCAGATGTGCATCGGAAACTACGACTGGTCTTCAGGGAACGATCAAATCGATGACAATTGAGACATTACTCCCATGGAGGAAAGGGCGCATGGTGACCGTTGTATTCAATAACGATGTAATTTCTGTATTTCATCAACACTCTGATAATCCACAGATTACAGAATGCCTCCAGATGTGCATCGGAAACTACTACTGTTCTTCCAGGCAACGATCAAAGCGTAGACTGTTTGAGACATTACTCCCGTGGAGGAAAGTGCGCATGGTGACTGTTGTATTCAATCCCGAGGCAAATTCTGTGTTTCATCAACACTTTGAAGGTCTACAGATTACAGAATGCCTCAAGATGTTCATCGGAAACTACTATTGGTCTTCCAGGGAACGATCAAAGCGTAGACTGAGATATTACTCCCATGGGGAAAGTGCGCATGGTTACTGTTGTATTCAATCCCAATGCAATTTCTGTGTTTCATCAACACCCGGATGGACCACAGATTACAGTATGCATCCAGATGTGCATCGGAAACTACTACTGGTCTTCAGGGGACGATCAAACCGATGACAGTTTGAGACATTACTCCCATGGAGGATAGTGCGCATGGTGACCGTTGTATTAAATCCCGATGTAATTTCTGTGTTTCATCAACACTCTGATAGTCCACAGATTACAGAATGCCTCCAGATGTGCATCGGAAACTACTACTGTTCTTCCAGGGAACGATCAAAGCGTAGACTGTTTGAGACATTACTCCCATGGAGGAAAGTGCGCATGGTGACTGTTGTATTCAATCCCGAGGCAAATTCTGTGTTTCATCAACACTTTGAAGGTCCACAGATTACAGAATGCCTCAAGATGTTCATCGGAAACTACTAATGGTCTTCCAGGGAACGATCAAAGCGTAGACTGAGATATTACTCCCATGGAGGAAAGTGCTCATGGTTACTGTTGTATTCAATCCTGATGCAATTTCTGTGTTTCAACAACACTCTGATAGTCCACAGACTACAGAATGCCACCTGATGGGCATCGGAAACAACTACTGGTCTTCCAGGGACGATGAAACCGTAGACTGTTTGAGATAATACTCCCATGGAGGAAAGTGCGCACGGTGACTGTTGTATTCAATCCCAATGCAATTTCTATGTTTCATCAACTCCCAGATATTCATCAGATTACAGAATGCCTAAAGATGTGCATTGGAAACTACTACTGGTCTTCCAGGGAACGATCAAATCGTAGACTGTTTCAGTCATTACTCCCATGGAGGAACGTGCACATGGTGTGTGTTGTATTAAATCGCGATTCAATTTCTGTGTTTCAACAACACTCTGATAGTCCACAGTTTGCAGAATGGCTCCAGATGTGCATCGGTAACTACTACTGGTCCTCCAGGGAACGATCAAGGAGTAGACTGTTTGAGACATTACTCCAAGGAGGAAAGGTCGCATTGGTGACTGTAGTATTCAATGCCGATACACGTTCTGGGTTTCATCAACACCCGTGTAGACCACAGATTACAGAGTGCTTCCAGATGTGCATCGGAAACTACTACTGGTCTTTAGGGAACGATCAAATCGATGACAATTGAGACATTACTCCCATGGAGGAAAGTGCGCATGGTGACCGTTGTATTCAATCCCGATGTAATTTCTGTGTTTCATCAACACTCTGATAGTCCACAGATTACAGAATGCCTCCAGATGTGCATCGGAAACTACTACTGTTCTTCCAGTGAACGATCAAAGCGTAGACTGTTTGAGACATTACTCCCATGGAGGAAAGTGGGCATGGTGACTGTTGTGTTCAATCCCGAGGCAAATTCTGTGTTTCACCAACACTTTGAAGGTCCACAGATTACAGAATGCCTCAAGATGTTCATCGGAAACTACTATTGGTCTTCCTGGGAACGATCAAATCGTTGACTGAGATATTACTCGCATGGAGGAAAGTGCACGTGGTTACTTTTCTATTCAATCCTGATGCAATTTCTGTGTTTCAACAACACTCTGATAGTCCACAGACTACAGAATTCCACCTGATGTGCATCGGAAGCAACTACTGGTCTTCCAGGGACGATGAAACCGTAGACTGTTTGAGACATTACTCCCATGGAGGAAAGTGCGCATGGTGACTCTTGTATTCAATCCCGCTGCTATTTCTGTGTTTCAACAACAATCTGATAGTCCACAGATTACAGAATGTCTCCAGATGTGCATCGGAAACTACCACTGGTCATCCAGGGAACGATAAAAGAGTAGACTGTTTGAGACATTACTCAGATGGAGGAAAGTACCCATGGTGACTGTAGTATTCAATCACGATGCAATTTCTGGGTTTCATCAACACTTTGATGAACCACAGATTACAGAATGCCTCCAGATGTGCATCGAAAAATACTACTGGTCTTCGAGGGAACGATCAAATCATAGACTGTATGAGACATTACTCCCATGGGGGAAAGTGCGCATGGTAACAGTTGTATTCAATCACGATGCAATTTCTGTGTTTCATCAACACTCTGACAGTCCACAGATTACAGAAATGCTTCCAGATGAGCATCGGAAACTAATACTGGTCTTCCAGGGAACGATCAAAGCGTAGACTGTTTGAGACATAACTCCTATGTAGGAAGGTGCGCATGGTGACTGTTGTATTCAATCCCGATGCAATTTCTTTGCTTCATCAACACTCTGATAGTCCACAGATTACAGAATGCCTCCAGATGTGCATCGGAAACTGCTACTGGTCTTCCAGGGAACGATCAAAGCGTAGACTGTTTGAGACATTACTCCCATGGATGATAGTGCGAATGGTGACTGTTGTATTCAATCCCGATATAATTTCTGTGTTTCATCAACACTCTGATAGTCCACAGATTACAGAATGCCTCCAGATGTGCATCGGAAACTACTACTGGTCATCGAGGAAACGATCAAAGCATAGACTGTTTGAGACATTACTCCCGTGGTAGAAAGTGCGCGTCTTGACTGTTGTATTCAATCCCGATGCAATTTCTATGTTTCATCAACACTCAGTTAGTCCACAGATTACAGCATGCCTCCAGATGTGCATCGGAAACTACTACTGGTCTTCCAGGGAACGATCAAGTCGTAGACTGTTTGAGAATTACTCCCATGGAGGAAAGTGGTCATGGTGACTGTTGTATTCAATCCCGATGCAATTTCTGTGTTCATCAACACTTTGAAGGTCTACAGATTACAGAATTCCTCCAGATGTGCATCGGAAACTACCACTGGTCTTCGAGGGAACGATCAAATCATAGACTGTTCTGACATTACTCCCATGGGGGAAAGTGCGCATGGTAACTGTTGTATTCAATCCCGATGCATTTTCTGTGTTCATCAAAAGTCTCATAGTCCACAGATTACAGAATGCTTCCAGATGTGCATCGGAAACTACTACTGGTCTTCCAGGAAACGATCAAAGCGTAGACTGTTTGAGACATTACTCCTATGTAGGAAAGTGCGCATGGTGACTGTTGTATACAATCCCGATGTAATTTCTGTGTTTCATCAACACTCTGATATTCCACAGATTACAGATTGCCTCCAGATGTGCATCGGAAACTACTATTGGTCTTCCAGGGAACGATCAAACCGTAGACTGTTTGAGACATTACTCCCATGGAGGAAAGTACGCATGGTGACTGTTGTATTCAATCCCGAAGCAATTTTTGTGTTTCATCGACACTCTGATAGCCCACAGATTTCAGAATGCCTCCAGATGAGCATCGGAAACTACTACAGTTCTTCCAGGGAACGATCAAAGCGTAGACTGTTTGAGACATTACTCCCATGGAGGAAAGAGCGCATGGTGACTGTTGTATTCAATCCCGATGCAAATTCTGTGTTTCATCAACACTTTGAAGGTCCACAGATTACAGAATGCCTCAAGATGTTCATCGGAAACTACTAATGGTCTTCCAGGGAACGATCAAAGCTTAGACTGAGATATTACTCCCATGGAGGAAAGTGCACATGGTTACTGTTGTATTCAATCCTGATGCAATTTCTGTGTTTCAACAACACTCTGATAGTCCACAGACTACAGAATGCCACCTGATGTGCATCGGGCACAACTACTGGCCTTCCAGGGACGATGAAACCGTAGACTGGTTGAGATATTACTCCCATGGAGGAAAGTGCGCATGGTGACTGTTGTATTCAATCCCAATGCAATTTCTGTGTTTCATCAACACTCAGATGTTCATCAGATTACAGAATGCCTCCAGATGTGCATCGGAAACTACTACTGGTCTTCCAGGGAACGATCAAATCGTAGACTGTTTGAGTCATTACTCCCATGGAGGAAAGTGCACATGGTGTGTGTCGTATTAAATCGCGATTCAATTTCTGTGTTTCAACAACACTCTGATAGTCCACAGTTTACAGAATGGCTCCAGATGTGTATCGGAAACTACTACTGGTCCTCCAGGGAACGATCAAGGAGTAGACTGTTTGAGACATTACTCCAAGGAGGAAAGATCGCATTGGTGACTGTTGTATTCAATGGCGATACACTTTCTGGGTTTGATCAACACCCGGATGGACCACAGATTACAGTATGCATCCAGAAGTGCATCGGAAACTACTACTGGTCTTCAGGGGACGATCAAACCGATGACAGTTTGAGACATTACTCCCATGGAGGATAGTGCGCATGGTGACCGTTGTATTAAACCCCGATGTAATTTCTGTGTTTCATCAACACTCTGATAGTCCACAGATTACAGAATGCCTCCAGATGTGCATCGGAAACTACTACTGTTCTTCCAGGGAACGATCAAAGTTTAGACTGTTTGAGACATTACTCCCATGGAGGAAAGTGCGCATGGTGACTGTTGTATTCAATCCCGAGGCAAATTCTGTGTTTCATCAACACTTTGAAGGTCCACAGATTACAGAATGCCTCAAGATGTTCATCAGAAACTACTATTGGTCTTCCAGGGAACGATCAAAGCGTAGACTGAGATATTACTCCCATGGAGGAAAGTGCTCATGGTTACTGTTGTATTCAATACTGATGCAATTTCTGTGTTTCAACAACACTCTGATAGTCCACAGACTACAGAATGCCACCTGATGGGCATCGGAAACAACTACTGGTCTTCCAGGGACGATGAAACCGTAGACTGGTTGAGATAATACTCCCATGGAGGAAAGTGCGCATGGTGACTGTTGTATTCAATCCCAATGCAATTTCTGTGTTTCATCAACACTCAGATATTCATCAGATTACAGAATGCCTCCAGATGTGCATCGGAAACTACTACTGGTCTTCCAGGGAACGATAAAAGAGTAGACTGTTTGAGACATTACTCCCATGGAGGAAAGTACCCATGGTGACTGTTGTATTCAATCACGATGCAATTTCTGGGTTTCATCAACACTTTGATGAACCACAGATTACAGAATGCCTCCAGATGTGCATCGAAAAATACTACTGGTCTTCGAGGGAACGATCAAATCATAGACTGTATGACACATTACTCCCATGGGGGAAAGTGTGCATGGTAACTGTTGTATTCAATCACGATGCAATTTCTGTGTTTCATCAACACTCTGACAGTCCACAGATTACAGAATGCTTCCAGATGAGCATCGGAAACTACTACTGGTCTTCCAGGGAACGATCAAAGCGTAGACTGTTTGAGACATTACTCCTATGTAGGAAAGTGGGCATGGTGACAGTTGTATACAATCCCGATGTAATTTATGTGTTTCATCAACACTCTGAGATATTCCACAGATTACAGAATGCCTCCAGATGTGCATCGGAAACTACTATTGGTCTTCCAGGGAACGATCAAACCGTAGACTGTTTGAGACATTACACCCGTGGAGGAAAGTGCACTTGGTTACTGTTGTATTCAATCCTGATGCAATTTCTGTGTTTCAACAACACTCTGATAGTCCACAGACTATAGAATGCCACCTGATGTGCATCGGACACAACTACTGGTCTTCCAGGGACGATGAAACCGTAGACTGGTTGAGATATTACTCCCATGGAGGAAAGTGCGCATGGTGACTGTTGTATTCAATCCCAATGCAATTTCTGTGTTTCATCAACACTCAGATATTCATCAGATTACAGAATGCCTCCAGATGTGCATCGGAAACTACGACTGGTCTTCATGGAACGTTCAAATCGATGACAATAGAGACATTACTCCCATGGAGGAAAGGGCGCATGGTGACCGTTGTATTCAATCCCGATATAATTTCTGTGTTTCATCAACACTCTGATAGTCCACAGATTACAGAATGCCTCCAGATGTGCATCGGAAACTACTACTGTTCTTCCAGGCAACGATCAAAGCGTAGACTGTTTGAGACATTACTCCCGTGGAGGAAAGTGCGCATGGTGACTGTTGTATTCAATCCCGAAGCAAATTCTGTGTTTCATCAACACTTTAAAGGTCCACAGATTACAGAATGCCTCAAGATGTTCATCGGAAACTACTGTTGGTCTTCCAGGGAACGATCAAAGCGTAGACTGAGATATTACTCCCATGGAGGAAAGTGCGTATGGTTACTGTTGTATTCAATCCCAATGCAATTTCTGTGTTTCATCAACACCCGGATGGACCACAGATTGCAGTATGCATCCAGATGTGCATCGGAAAAATCTACTGGTCTTCAGGGGACGATCAAACCGATGACAGTTTGAGACATTACTCCCATGGAGGATAGTGCGCATGGTGACCGTTGTATTAAATCCCGATGTAATTTCTGTGTTTCATCAACACTCTGATAGTCCACAGACTACAGAATGCCACCAGATGGGCATCGGAAACAACTACTGGTCTTCCAGGGACGATGAAACCGTAGACTGGTTGAGATAATACTCCCATGGAGGAAAGTGCGCATGGTGACTGTTGTATTCAATCCCAATGCAATTTCTGTGTTTCATCAACACTCAGATATTCATCAGATTACAGAATGCCTCCAGATGTGCATCGGAAACAACTACTGGTCTTCCAGGGAACGATCAAAACGTAGACTGTTTGTGTCATTACTCCCATGGAGGAACGTGCACATGGTGTGTGTTGTATTAAATCGCGATTCAATTTCTGTGTTTCAACATCACTCTGATAGTCCACAGTTTACAGAATGGCTCCAGATGTGCATCGGAAACTGCTACTGGTCTTCCTGGGAACGATCAAACAATAGACTGTTTGAGACATTACTCTAATGGAGGGATGTGCGCAAGGTGACTTGTATTCAATCACGATGCAATTTCTGTGTTTCATCAACACTTTGAAGGTCCACAGATTACAGAATGCCTCCAGATGTGCATCGGAAACTACTACTGGTCTTCCTGGGAACGATCAAACATAGACTGTTTGAGGTATTACTCCCATGGAGGAAAGTGCGCATGGTGACTGTTGTATTCAATCCCGATGCAATTTCTGTGTTTCACCAACACTCAGTTAGTCCACAGATTACAGAATGACTCCAGATGTGCATCGGAAACTACTACTGGTCTTCCAGGGAACGATCAAAGCATAGACTGTTTGAGGTATTACTCCCATGGAGGGAAGTGTGCTTGGTGACTGTTGTATTAAATCGCGATGCAATTTCTGTGTTTCATCAACACTTTGAAGCTCCACAGATTACAGAATGCCTCCAGATGTGCATTGGAATCTTCTACTGGTCTTCCAGGGAACGATCAAGCCGTAGACTGTTTGAGATATTACTCAAATGGAGGAAAGTGCGCATGGTTACTGTTGTATTCAATCCCGATGCAATTTCTGTGTTTCATAAACACTCTGATAGTCCACAGATTACAGAATGCCTCCCGATGTGCATCGGAAACTAATACTGGTCTTCGAGGGAACGATCAAAGCATACACTGTTTAAGACATTACTCCCGTGGAGGAAGTGCGCATGGTGACTTTTGTATTCAATCCCGAGGCAATTTCTGTGTTTCGTCAACACTCATTTAGTCCACAGATTGCAGAATGCCTCCAGATGTGCATCGGAAACTACTACTGGTCTTCCAGGAAACGATAAAATAGTAGACTGTTTGAGACATTACTCCCATGGAGGAAAGTGCGCATGGTGACTGTTGTATTCAATCCCGATGCAATTTCTGTGTTTCATCAACACTCAGTTAGTCCACAGATTACAGAATGACTCCAGATGTGCATCGGAAACTACTACTGGTCTTCCTGGGAACGATCAAAGCATAGACTGTTTGAGGTATTACTCCCATGGAGGGAAGTGCGCTTGGTGACTGTTGTATTAAACCGCCATGCAATTTCTGTGTTTCATCAACACTTTGAAGCTCCACAGATTACAGAATGCCTCCAGATGTGCATTGGCATCTTCTACTGGTCTTCCAGGGAACGATCAAGCCGTAGACTGTTTGAGATATTACTCCCATGGAGGAAAGTGCGCATGGTTACTGTTGTATTCAATCCCGATGCAATTTCTGTGTTTCATCAACACTCTGATAGTCCACAGACTACAGAATGCCACCTGATGGGCATCGGAAACAACTACTGGTCTTCCAGGGACGATGAAACCGTAGACTGGTTGAGATAATACTCCCATGGAGGAAAGTGCGCATGGTGACTGTTGTATTCAATCCCAATGCAATTTCTGTGTTTCATCAACACTCAGATATTCATCAGATTACAGAATGCCTCCAGATGTGCATCGGAAACTACTACTGGTCTTCCAGGGAACGATAAAAGAGTAGACTGTTTGAGACATTACTCCCATGGAGGAAAGTACCCATGGTGACTGTTGTATTCAATCACGATGCAATTTCTGTGTTTCATCAACACTCTGACAGTCCACAGATTACAGAATGCTTCCAGATGAGCATCGGAAACTACTACTGGTCTTCCAGGGAACGATCAAAGCGTAGACTGTTTGAGACATTACTCCTATGTAGGAAAGTGGGCATGGTGACAGTTGTATACAATCCCGATGTAATTTATGTGTTTCATCAACACTCTGAGATATTCCACAGATTACAGAATGCCTCCAGATGTGCATCGGAAACTACTATTGGTCTTCCAGGGAACGATCAAACCGTAGACTGTTTGAGACATTACTCCCATGGAGGAAAGAGCGCATGGTGACTGTTGTATTCAATCCCGAGGCAAATTCTGTGTTTCATCAACACTTTAAAGGTCCGCAGATTACAGAATGCCTCAAGATGTTCATCGGAAACTACTAATGGTCTTCCAGGGAACGATCAAAGCGTAGACTGAGATATTACTCCCATGGAGGAAAGTGCACATGGTTACTGTTGTATTCAATCCTGATGCAATTTCTGTGTTTCAACAACACTCTGATAGTCCACAGACTATAGAATGCCACCTGATGTGCATCGGACACAACTACTGGTCTTCCAGGGACGATGAAACCGTAGACTGGTTGAGATATTACTCCCATGGAGGAAAGTGCGCATGGTGACTGTTGTATTCAATCCCAATGCAATTTCTGTGTTTCATCAACACTCAGATATTCATCATATTACAGAATGCCTCCAGATGTTCATCGGAAACTACGACTGGTCTTCATGGAACGTTCAAATCGATGACAATAGAGACATTACTCCCATGGAGGAAAGGGCGCATGGTGACCGTTGTATTCAATCCCGATATAATTTCTGTGTTTCATCAACACTCTGATAGTCCACAGATTACAGAATGCCTCCAGATGTGCATCGGAAACTACTACTGTTCTTCCAGGCAACGATCAAAGCGTAGACTGTTTGAGACATTACTCCCGTGGAGGAAAGTGCGCATGGTGACTGTTGTATTCAATCCCGAAGCAAATTCTGTGTTTCATCAACACTTTAAAGGTCCACAGATTACAGAATGCCTCAAGATGTTCATCGGAAACTACTGTTGGTCTTCCAGGGAACGATCAAAGCGTAGACTGAGATATTACTCCCATGGAGGAAAGTGCGTATGGTTACTGTTGTATTCAATCCCAATGCAATTTCTGTGTTTCATCAACACCCGGATGGACCACAGATTGCAGTATGCATCCAGATGTGCATCGGAAACTACTACTGGTCTTCAGGGGACGATCAAACCGATGACAGTTTGAGACATTACTCCCATGGAGGATAGTGCGCATGGTGACCGTTGTATTAAATCCCGATGTAATTTCTGTGTTTCATCAACACTCTGATAGTCCACAGACTACAGAATGCCACCAGATGGGCATCGGAAACAACTACTGGTCTTCCAGGGACGATGAAACCGTAGACTGGTTGAGATAATACTCCCATGGAGGAAAGTGCGCATGGTGACTGTTGTATTCAATCCCAATGCAATTTCTGTGTTTCATCAACACTCAGATATTCATCAGATTACAGAATGCCTCCAGATGTGCATCGGAAACAACTACTGGTCTTCCAGGGAACGATCAAAACGTAGACTGTTTGTGTCATTACTCCCATGGAGGAACGTGCACATGGTGTGTGTTGTATTAAATCGCGATTCAATTTCTGTGTTTCAACAACACTCTGATAGTCCACAGTTTACAGAATGGCTCCAGATGTGCATCGGAAACTGCTACTGGTCTTCCTGGGAACGATCAAACAATAGACTGTTTGAGACATTACTCTAAAGGAGGGATGTGCGCAAGGTGACTTGTATTCAATCACGATGCAATTTCTGTGTTTCATCAACACTTTGAAGGTCCACAGATTACAGAATGCCTCCAGATGTGCATCGGAAACTACTACTGGTCTTCCTGGGAACGATCAAAGAGCAGACTGTTTGAGGTATTACTCCCATGGAGGAAAGTGCGCATGGTGACTGTTGTATTCAATCCCGATGCAATTTCTGTGTTTCACCAACACTCAGTTAGTCCACAGATTACAGAATGACTCCAGATGTGCATCGGAAACTACTACTGGTCTTCCAGGGAACGATCAAAGCATAGACTGTTTGAGGTATTACTCCCATGGAGGGAAGTGTGCTTGGTGACTGTTGTATTAAATCGCGATGCAATTTCTGTGTTTCATCAACACTTTGAAGCTCCACAGATTACAGAATGCCTCCAGATGTGCATTGGAATCTTCTACTGGTCTTCCAGGGAACGATCAAGCCGTAGACTGTTTGAGATATTACTCCCATGGAGGAAAGTGCGCATGGTTACTGTTGTATTCAATCCCGATGCAATTTCTGTGTTTCATCAACACTCTGATAGTCCACAGATTACAGAATGCCTCCAGATGTGCATCGGAAACTAATACTGGTCTTCGAGGGAACGATCAAAGCATACACTGTTTAAGACATTACTCCCGTGGAGGAAAGTGCGCATGGTGACTTTTGTATTCAATCCCGAGGCAATTTCTGTGTTTCATCAACACTCATTTAGTCCACAGACTACAGAATGCCACCTGATGGGCATCGGAAACAACTACTGGTCTTCCAGGGACGATGAAACCGTAGACTGGTTGAAAGTGCGCATGGTGACTGTTGTATTCAATCCCAATGCAATTTCTGTGTTTCATCAACACTCAGATATTCATCAGATTACAGAATGCCTCCAGATGTGCATCGGAAACTACTACTGGTCTTCCAGGGAACGATAAAAGAGTAGACTGTTTGAGACATTACTCCCATGGAGGAAAGTACCCATGGTGACTGTTGTATTCAATCACGATGCAATTTCTGGGTTTCATCAACACTTTGATGAACCACAGATTACAGAATGCCTCCAGATGTGCATCGAAAAATACTACTGGTCTTCGAGGGAACGATCAAATCATAGACTGTATGAGACATTACTCCCATGGGGGAAAGTGTGCATGGTAACTGTTGTATTCAATCACGATGCAATTTCTGTGTTTCATCAACACTCTGACAGTCCACAGATTACAGAATGCTTCCAGATGAGCATCGGAAACTACTACTGGTCTTCCAGGGAACGATCAAAGCGTAGACTGTTTGAGACATTACTCCTATGTAGGAAAGTGGGAATGGTGACAGTTGTATACAATCCCGATGTAATTTATGTGTTTCATCAACACTCTGAGATATTCCACAGATTACAGAATGCCTCCAGATGTGCATCGGAAACTACTATTGGTCTTCCAGGGAACGATCAAACCGTAGACTGTTTGAGACATTACTCCCATGGAGGAAAGAGCGCATGGTGACTGTTGTATTCAATCCCGAGGCAAATTCTGTGTTTCATCAACACTTTAAAGGTCCGCAGATTACAGAATGCCTCAAGATGTTCATCGGAAACTACTAATGGTCTTCCAGGGAACGATCAAAGCGTAGACTGAGATATTACTCCCATGGAGGAAAGTGCACATGGTTACTGTTGTATTCAATCCTGATGCAATTTCTGTGTTTCAACAACACTCTGATAGTCCACAGACTATAGAATGCCACCTGATGTGCATCGGACACAACTACTGGTCTTCCAGGGACGATGAAACCGTAGACTGGTTGAGATATTACTCCCATGGAGGAAAGTGCGCATGGTGACTGTTGTATTCAATCGCAGTGCAATTTCTGTGTTTCATCAACACTCAGATATTCATCAGATTACAGAATGCCTCCAGATGTTCATCGGAAACTACGACTGGTCTTCATGGAACGTTCAAATCGATGACAATAGAGACATTACTCCCATGGAGGAAAGGGCGCATGGTGACCGTTGTATTCAATCCCGATATAATTTCTGTGTTTCATCAACACTCTGATAGTCCACAGATTACAGAATGCCTCCAGATGTGCATCGGAAACTACTACTGTTCTTCCAGGCAACGATCAAAGCGTAGACTGTTTGAGACATTACTCCCGTGGAGGAAAGTGCGCATGGTGACTGTTGTATTCAATCCAGAAGCAAATTCTGTGTTTCATCAACACTTTAAAGGTCCACAGATTACAGAATGCCTCAAGATGTTCATCAGAAACTACTGTTGGTCTTCCAGGGAACGATCAAAGCGTAGACTGAGATATTACTCCCATGGAGGAAAGTGCGTATGGTTACTGTTGTATTCAATCCCAATGCAATTTCTGTGTTTCATCAACACCCGGATGGACCACAGATTGCAGTATGCATCCAGATGTGCATCGGAAACTACTACTGGTCTTCAGGGGACGATCAAACCGATGACAGTTTGAGACATTACTCCCATGGAGGATAGTGCGCATGGTGACCGTTGTATTAAATCCCGATGTAATTTCTGTGTTTCATCAACACTCTGATAGTCCACAGACTACAGAATGCCACCAGATGGGCATCGGAAACAACTACTGGTCTTCCAGGGACGATGAAACCGTAGACTGGTTGAGATAATACTCCCATGGAGGAAAGTGCGCATGGTGACTGTTGTATTCAATCCCAATGCAATTTCTGTGTTTCATCAACACTCAGATATTCATCAGATTACAGAATGCCTCCAGATGTGCATCGGAAACAACTACTGGTCTTCCAGGGAACGATCAAAACGTAGACTGTTTGTGTCATTACTCCCATGGAGGAACGTGCACATGGTGTGTGTTGTATTAAATCGCGATTCAATTTCTGTGTTTCAACAACACTCTGATAGTCCACAGTTTACAGAATGGCTCCAGATGTGCATCGGAAACTGCTACTGGTCTTCCTGGGAACGATCAAACAATAGACTGTTTGAGACATTACTCCCATGGAGGGAGGTGCGCAAGGTGACTTGTATTCACTCACGATGCAATTTCTGTGTTTCATCAACACTTTGAAGGTCCACAGATTACAGAATGCCTCCAGATGTGCATCGGAAACTACTACTGGTCTTCCTGGGAACGATCAAACATAGACTGTTTGAGGTATTACTCCCATGGAGGAAAGTGCGCATGGTGACTGTTGTATTCAATCACGATGCAATTTCTGTGTTTCATCAACACTTTGAAGCTCCACAGATTACAGAATGCCTCCAGATGTGCATTGGAATCTTCTACTGGTCTTCCAGGGAACGATCAAGCCGTAGACTGTTTGAGATATTACTCCCATGGAGGAAAGTGCGCATGGTTACTGTTGTATTCAATCCCGATGCAATTTCTGTGTTTCATCAACACTCAGATAGTCCACAGATTACAGAATGCCTCCAGATGTGCATCGGAAACTAATACTGGTCTTCGAGGGAACGATCAAAGCATACACTGTTTAAGACATTACTCCCGTGGAGGAAAGTGCGCATGGTGACTTTTGTATTCAATCCCGAGGCAATTTCTGTGTTTCGTCAACACTCATTTAGTCCACAGATTGCAGAATGCCTCCAGATGTGCATCGGAAACTACTACTGGTCTTCCAGGAAACGATAAAAGAGTAGACTGTTTGAGACATTACTCCCATGGAGGAAAGTGCGCATGGTGACTGTTGTATTCAATCCCGATGCAATTTCTGTGTTTCATCAACACTCAGTTAGTCCACAGATTACAGAATGAATCCAGATGTGCATCGGAAACTACTACTGGTCTTCCTGGGAACGATCAAAGCATAGACTGTTTGAGGTATTACTCCCATGGAGGGAAGTGCGCTTGGTGACTGTTGTATTAAACCGCCATGCAATTTCTGTGTTTCATCAACACTTTGAGGCTCCACAGATTACAGAATGCCTCCAGATGTGCATTGGAATCTTCTACTGGTCTTCCAGGGAACGATCAAGCCGTAGACTGTTTGAGATATTACTCCCATGGAGGAAAGTGCGCATGGTTACTGTTGTATTCAATCACGATGCAATTTCTGTGTTTCATCAACACTCTGATAGTCCACAGATTACAGAATGCCTCCAGATGTGCATCGGAAACTAATACTGGTCTTCGAGGGAACGATCAAAGCGTAGACTGTTTGAGACATTACTCCCATGGAGGAAAGTGCGCATGGTGACTGTTGTATTCCATCCCGATGCAGTTTCTGGGTTACATCAACACTCTGATAGTCCACAGATTACACAATGCCTCCAGATGTGCATCGGAAACTTCTACTGGTCTTCCAGGGAACGATCAAAGCGTAAACTCTATGAGACATTACTCCCATGGAGGAAAGTGCGCATGGTGACTGTTGTATTCATTCCCGATTCAATTTCCGTGTTTTATCAACACTCTGATAGTCCACAGATAACAGAATGACTAAAGATGTGCATCGGAGACTACTACTGGTCTTCCAGGGAACGATCAAATCGTAGACTGTTTGAGACATTACTCCCATGGAGGGAAGTGCGCATGGTGACTGTTGTATTCAATCCCGATGCAATTTCTGTGTTTCATCAACACTCTGATAGTCCACAGTTTACAGAATGCCTCCAGATGTGCATCGGAACCTACTACTGGTCTAACAGGGAACGATCAAAGGGTAGAACGTTTCAGACAATAATCCCATGTGGGAAAGTGTGCATGGTGACTGTTGTTTTCAATCCCGATGCAATTTCTGTGTTTCATCAACACTCAGATAGTCCACAGATTACAGAATGCCTCCAGATGTGCATATGAAACTACTACTGGTCTTCCTGGGAACGATCAAAGAGTAGACTGTTGTGACATTACTCCCATGGAGGAAAGTGTGCATGGTGACTGTTGTATTCAATCCCGATGCAATTTCTGAGTTTCATCAACACTCTGATAGTCCATAGATTACAGATTGCCTCCAGATGTGCATCGGAAACTGCTACTGGTCTTCCTGGGAACGATCAAACAATAGACTGTTTGAGACTTTACTCCCATGGAGGGAGGTGCGCATGGTGACTTGTATTCACTCACGATGCAATTTCTGTGTTTCATCAACACTTTGAAGGTCCACAGATTACAGAATGCCTCCAGATGTGCATCGGAAACTACTACTGGTCTTCCTGGGAACGATCAAACATAGACTGTTTGAGGTATTACTCCCATGGAGGAAAGTGCGCATGGTGACTGTTGTATTCAATCACGATGCAATTTCTGTGTTTCATCAACACTTTGAAGCTCCACAGATTACAGAATGCCTCCAGATGTGCATTGGAATCTTCTACTGGTCTTCCAGGGAACGATCAAGCCGTAGACTGTTTGAGATATTACTCCCATGGAGGAAAGTGCGCATGGTTACTGTTGTATTCAATCCCGATGCAATTTCTGTGTTTCATCAACACTCAGATAGTCCACAGATTACAGAATGCCTCCAGATGTGCATCGGAAACTAATACTGGTCTTCGAGGGAACGATCAAAGCATACACTGTTTAAGACATTACTCCCGTGGAGGAAAGTGCGCATGGTGACTTTTGTATTCAATCCCGAGGCAATTTCTGTGTTTCGTCAACACTCATTTAGTCCACAGATTGCAGAATGCCTCCAGATGTGCATCGGAAACTACTACTGGTCTTCCAGGAAACGATAAAAGAGTAGACTGTTTGAGACATTACTCCCATGGAGGAAAGTGCGCATGGTGACTGTTGTATTCAATCCCGATGCAATTTCTGTGTTTCATCAACACTCAGTTAGTCCACAGATTACAGAATGAATCCAGATGTGCATCGGAAACTACTACTGGTCTTCCTGGGAACGATCAAAGCATAGACTGTTTGAGGTATTACTCCCATGGAGGGAAGTGCGCTTGGTGACTGTTGTATTAAACCGCCATGCAATTTCTGTGTTTCATCAACACTTTGAAGCTCCACAGATTACAGAATGCCTCCAGATGTGCATTGGAATCTTCTACTGGTCTTCCAGGGAACGATCAAGCCGTAGACTGTTTGAGATATTACTCCCATGGAGGAAAGTGCGCATGGTTACTGTTGTATTCAATCACGATGCAATTTCTGTGTTTCATCAACACTCTGATAGTCCACAGATTACAGAATGCCTCCAGATGTGCATCGGAAACTAATACTGGTCTTCGAGGGAACGATCAAAGCGTAGACTGTTTGAGACATTACTCCCATGGAGGAAAGTGCGCATGGTGACTGTTGTATTCCATCCCGATGCAGTTTCTGGGTTACATCAACACTCTGATAGTCCACAGATTACACAATGCCTCCAGATGTGCATCGGAAACTTCTACTGGTCTTCCAGGGAACGATCAAAGCGTAAACTCTATGAGACATTACTCCCATGGAGGAAAGTGCGCATGGTGACTGTTGTATTCATTCCCGATTCAATTTCCGTGTTTTATCAACACTCTGATAGTCCACAGATAACAGAATGACTAAAGATGTGCATCGGAGACTACTACTGGTCTTCCAGGGAACGATCAAATCGTAGACTGTTTGAGACATTACTCCCATGGAGGGAAGTGCGCATGGTGACTGTTGTATTCAATCCCGATGCAATTTCTGTGTTTCATCAACACTCTGATAGTCCACAGTTTACAGAATGCCTCCAGATGTGCATCGGAACCTACTACTGGTCTAACAGGGAACGATCAAAGGGTAGAACGTTTCAGACAATAATCCCATGTGGGAAAGTGTGCATGGTGACTGTTGTTTTCAATCCCGATGCAATTTCTGTGTTTCATCAACACTCAGATAGTCCACAGATTACACAATGCCTCCAGATGTGCATATGAAACTACTACTGGTCTTCCTGGGAACGATCAAAGAGTAGACTGTTGTGACATTACTCCCATGGAGGAAAGTGTGCATGGTGACTGTTGTATTCAATCCCGATGCAATTTCTGAGTTTCATCAACACTCTGATAGTCCATAGATTACAGATTGCCTCCAGATGTGCATCGGAAACTGCTACTGGTCTTCCTGGGAACGATCAAACAATAGACTGTTTGAGACTTTACTCCCATGGAGGGAGGTGCGCATGGTGACTTGTATTCACTCACGATGCAATTTCTGTGTTTCATCAACACTTTGAAGGTCCACAGATTACAGAATGCCTCCAGATGTGCATCGGAAACTACTACTGGTCTTCCAGGGAACGATAAAAGAGTAGACTGTTTGAGACATTACTCCCATGGAGGAAAGTGCGCATGGTGACTGTTGTATTCAATCCCGATGCAATTTCTGTGTTTCATCAACACTCAGTTAGTCCACAGATTACAGAATGACTCCAGATGTGCATCGGAAACTACTACTGGTCTTCCTGGGAACGATCAAAGCTTAGACTGTTTGAGGTATTACTCCCATGGAGGGAAGTGCGCTTGGTGACTGTTGTATTAAACCGCGATGCAATTTCTGTGTTTCATCAACACTTTGAAGCTCCAGAGATTACAGAATGCCTCCAGATGTGCATTGGAATCTTCTACTGGTCTTCCAGGGAACGATGAAGCCGTAGACTGTTTGAGATATTACTCCCATGGAGGAAAGTGCGCATGGTTACTGTTGTATTCAATCCCGATGCAATTTCTGTGTTTCAACAACACTCTGATAGTCCACAGCTTACAGAATGCCACCAGATGTGCATCGGAAACAACTACTGGTCTTCTAGGGAACGATTAAAGCGAAGATTGTTTGACTCCCATGGAGAAAATTGCGCATGGTTACTGATGTATTAAATCCCGATGCAAATTCTGTGTTTCATCAACACTTTGAAGGTCCACGGATTACAGAATGCCTCGAGATGTGCATCGGAATCTTCTACTGGTCTTCCAGGGAACGATCAAACCGTAGACTGTTTGAGACATAACTCCCATTGAGGAAAGAGCGCGTGGTGACTTTTGTATTCAATCCCCATGCAATTTCTGTGTTTCAACAACACTCTGATAGTCCACAGATTACAGAATGCCTCCAGATGTGCATCGGAAACCACTACTCGTCTTCCAGTGAACGATCAAAGCGTAGACTGTTTGAGACACTACTCCCATGGAGGAAAGTCCGAATGGTGACTGTTGTATTCAATCGCGAGTTAATTTCTGTGTTTCAACACCACTCCGATGGTAAACAGATAACAGAATGCCTACAGATGTGCATCGGAAACTACTACTGGTCTTCCAGGGAACGATCAAAGCGTTGACTGTTTGAGACATTACTCCCATGCAGGAAAGTGCGGACAGTGACTGTTGTATTCAATCCCGATGCAATTTCTGTGTTTCATCAACATTCTGATAGTCCACAGATTACAGAATGCCTCCAGATGTGCACCGGAAAATACTACTGGTCTTCCAGGGAGCGATCAAAGCGTAGACTGTTTGAGACAATACTCCCATGGGGGAAAGTGCCCATGGTAACTGTTGTATTCAATCCCGATGCAATTTCTGTGTTCATCAACACTCTCATAGTCCTCAGATTACAGAATGCCTCCAGATGTCCATCGGATACTACTACTGGTCTTCCAGGGAACGATCAAAGCGTAATCTGTTTGAGACATTACTCTCATGGAGGAAAGTGCGCATGGTGACTGTTGTATTCAATCCCGATGCAATTTCTGTGTTTCATCAACACTCTGATAGTCCACAGATTACAGAATGCCTCCAGATGTGCATGGGAAACTACTACTTTTCTTCCAGGGAACGATCATAGCGTAGACTGTTTGAGACATTACTCCCATGGAGGAAAGTGCGCATGGTGGCAGTTATATTCAATCCCGATACAGTTTCTGTCTTTCATCAACACTCTGATAGTCCACACAGTACGGAATGCCTCCAGATGTGCATGGGAAACTACTACTTTTCTTGCAGGGATCGATCAAGGCATAGACTGTTTGAGAGATTACTCCCATGGAGGAAAGTGCGCATGGTGACTGTTGTATTCAATCACGATGCAATTTTTGTGTTTCATCAACACTTTGAAGGTCCACAGATTACAGAATGCCTCAAGATGTGCATCGGAAACTACTACTGGTCTTCGAGGAAACGATCAAAGCATAGACTGTTTGAGACACTACTCCCGTGGAAGAAAGTGCGCATGGTGACTGTTGTATTCAGTCCCGATGCAATTTCTGTGTTTCATCAACACTCTGATATTGCACAGATTACAGAATGACACCAGATGTGCATGGGAAATAACTACTGGTCTTCCAGGGAACGATCAAATCGTAGACTGTTTGAGACATTACTCCCGTTGAGGAAAGTGCGCATGGTGACTGTTGTATTCAATCCCGATGCAATTTCTGTGTTTCATAAACACCCGGATAGAAAACAAATTACAGAATTCCTTTAGATGTGCATCGGAAACTACTACTGTTCTTCAGGGAACGATCAAAGCGTAGACTGTTTAAGATATTACTCCAGTGGAGGAAAGTGCACATGGTAACTGTTGTATTCAATCCCGATGCAATTTCTGTGTTTCATCAACACTCTGATATTGCACAGATTACAGAATGACACCAGATGTGCATCGGAAATAACTACTGGTCTTCCAGGGAACGATCAAATCGTAGACTGTTTGAGACATTACTCCCGTTGAGGAAAGTGCGCATGGTGACTGTTGTATTCAATCCCGATGCAATTTCTGTGTTTCATAAACACCCGGATAGAAAACAAATTACAGAATTCCTTTAGATGTGCATCGGAAACTACTACTGTTCTTCAGGGAACGATCAAATCGATGACAGTTTGAGATATTACTCGCATGTAGGAAAGTGCGCATATTGACTGTTGTATTCAATCACGATGCAATTTCTGTGTTTCATCAACACTTTGAAGGTCCACAGATTACAGAATGCCTCCAGATGTGCATAGGAAACTACTACTGGTCTTCCAGGGAACGATCAAAGCGTAAACTGTTTGAGACATTACTTCCGTTGAGGAAAGTAGGCATGGTGACTGTTGTATTCAATCCCGATGCAATTTCTGCGTTTCATCAACACACTGATTGTCCACAGATTACAGAATGCCACCAGATGTGAATCGGAAACTACTACTGGTCTTCGAGGGAACGATCAAAGCATAGACTGTTTGAGACATTACTCCCTTGGAGGAAAGTGCGCATGGTGACTGTTGTATTCAATCCCGATGCAATATCTGTGTTTCATCAACACTCAGTTAGTCCACAGATTACGGAATGCCTCCAGATGTGCATCGGAAACTACTACTGGTCTTCCAGGAAACGATCAAAGCGTAGACTGTTTGAGACATTACTCCCATGGAGGAAAGTGCGCATGGTGACTGTTGTATTCCATCCCGATGCGGTTTCTGTGT
Source organism: Schistocerca gregaria (assembly GCF_023897955.1). Lineage (NCBI taxonomy): Eukaryota > Metazoa > Arthropoda > Insecta > Orthoptera > Acrididae > Schistocerca > Schistocerca gregaria. Next base: position 18,974,976 of record NC_064925.1, read on the forward strand.
TTCATCAACACTCTGATAGTCCACGGATTACACAATGCCTCCAGATGTGCATCGGAAACTACTACTGGTCTTCCTGGGGACGATCAAAGCGTAAACTGTTTGAGACATTACTCCCAAGGAGGAAAGTGCGCATGGTGACTTTTGTATTCAATCCCGATTCAATTTCCGTGTTTTATCAACACTGAGATAGTTCACAGATAACAGAATGACTAAAAATGTGCATTGGAATCTACTACTGGTCTTCCAGGGAACGATCAAATCGTAGACTGTTTGAGACATTACTCCCATGGAGGAAAGTGCGCATGGTGACTGTTGTTTTCAATCCCGATGCAATTTCTGTGTTTCATCAACACTCAGATACTCATCAGATTACAGAATGCCTCCAGATGTGAATCGGAAACTACTACTGGTCTTCCAGGGAACGATCAAAGCGTAGACTGTTTGAGATATTTCTCCCATGGAGAAAAGTGCGCATGGTTACTGTTGTATTCAATCCCGATGCAATTTCTGTGTTTCAACAACACTCTGATAGTAAACAGATTACAGAATGCCTCCAGATATGCATCGGAAACTACTACTGGCCTTCAAGGGAACGATCAAAGCGTAGACTGTTTGAGACATTACTCCCATGGAGGAAAGTGGTCATGGTGACTGGTGTATTCAATCCCGATGCAATTTCTGTGTTTCATTAGCACTCGGATAGTCCACAGATTACAGAATGCCTCCAGATGTGCATCGGAAACTACTAATGGGCTTCCAGGGAACGATCAAAGCGTAGACTGTTTGAGACATTACTCCTGTGGAGGAAAGTGCGAATGGTGACTGTTCTATTCAATCCCGATGCAATTTCTGTGTTTCATCAACACTCTGATAGTCCACAGATTACAGAATGCCTCCAGATGTGCATCGGAAACTAATACTGGTCTTCGAGGGAACGATCAAAGCATAGACTGTTTGAGACATTACTCCCGTGGAGGAAAGGGCGCATGGTGACTTTTGTATTCAATCCCGATGCAATTTCTGTGTTTCGTCAACACTCAGTTAGTCCACAGATTACAGAATGCCTCCAGATGTGCATCGGAAACTACTACTGGCCTTCGAATAAACGATCAAAGCGTAGACTGTTTGAGACATTACTCCCATGGAGGAAAGTGCGCATGGTGACTGTTGTATTCCATCCCGATGCAGTTTCTGTGTTTCATCAACACTCTGATAGTCCACAGATTACACAATGCCTCCAGATGTGCATCGGAAACTACTACTGGTCTTCCAGGGAACGATCAAAGCGTAAACTCCTTGAGACATTACTCCAATGGAGGAAAGTGCGTATGGTAACTGTTGTTTCAATCCCGATATAATTTCTGTGTTTCATTAATACTCTGATAGTCCACAGGTTACAGAATGCCTCCAGATGTGCATCGGAAACTACTACTGGTCTAACAGGGAACGATCAAAGCGTAGACTGTTTGAGACATTACTCCCATGGAGGAAAGTGCGCATGGTGACTGTTCTATTCAATCCCATTGCAATTTCTGTGTTTCATCAACACTCAGTTAGTCCACAGATTACAGAATGCCTCCAGATGTGCATCTGAAACTACTACTGGTCTTCCTGGGAACGATCAAAGCGTAGACTGTTTGAGACATTACTCCCATGGAGGAAGGTGCGCATGGTGACTGTTGCATTAAATCCCGATGCAATTTATGTGTTTAATGAACACTCAGTTAGTCCACAAATTACAGAATGCCTCCAGATGTTCAACGGTAACTACTACTGGTCTTCCAGGGAACGATCAAAGCGTAGTCTGTTTGAGACATTACTCCCATGGAGGAAAGTGCGCATGGTGACTGTTCTATTCAATCCCATTGTAATTTCTGTGTTTCATCAACACTCAGTTAGTCCACAGATTACAGAATACCTCCAGATGTGCATCGGAAACTACTACTGGTCTTCCAGGGAACGATCAAAGCGTAGACTGTTTGAGACATTACTCCCATGGAGGAAAGTGCGCATGGTGACTGTTGTATCCAATCCCGATTCAATTTCCGTGTTTTATCAACACTCTGATAGTCCGCAGATAACAGAATGACTAAAGATGTGCATCGGAAACTACTACTGGTCTTCCAGGGAACGATCAAAGCGTAGGCTGTTTGAGACATTACTCCCATGGAGGGAAGTGCGCATGGTGACTGTTGTATTCAATCCCGAAGCAATTGCTGTGTTTCATCAACACTCTGATAGTCCACAGTTTACAGACTGCCTCCAGATGTGCATCGGAACCTACTACTGGTCTAACAGAGAACGATCAAAGGGTAGAATGTTTCAGACAATACTCCCATGGGGGAAAGTGTGCATGGTGACTGTTGTTTTCAATCCCGATGCAATTTCTGTGTTTCATCAACACTCAGATAGTCCACAAATTACAGAATGCCTCCAGATGTGCATCTGAAACTACTACTGGTCTTCCTGGGAACGATCAAAGAGTAGACTGTTTGTGACATTACTCCCACGGAGGAAAGTGCGCATGGTGACTGTTGTATTCAATCCCGATGCAATTTCTGAGTTTCATCAACACTCTGATAGTCTACAGATTACAGATTGCCTCCAGATGTGCATCGGAAACTGCTACTGGTCTTCCTGGGAACGATCAAACAATAGACTCTTTGAGACTTTACTCCTATGGAGGAAAGTGCGCATGTTGACTGTTGTATTCAATCGCGATGCAATTTGTGTGTTTCATCAACACTCTGATAGTCCACAGGTTACAGAATGCCTCCAGATGTGCATAGGAAACTACTACTGGTCTTCCAGGGAACGATCAAAGCGTAAACTGTTTGAGACATTACTTCCGTTGAGGAAAGTGGGCATGGTGACTGTTGTATTCAATCCCTATGCAATTTCTGCGTTTCATCAACACACTGATAGTCCACAGATTACAGAATGCCACCAGATGTGAATCGGAAACTACTACTGGTCTTCGAGGGAACGATCAAAGCATAGACTGTTTGAGACATTACTCCCTTGGAGGAAAGTGCGCATGGTGACTGTTGTATTCAATCCCGATGCAATATCTGTGTTTCATCAACACTCAGTTAGTCCACAGATTACGGAATGCCTCCAGATGTGCATCGGAAACTACTACTGGTCTTCCAGGAAACGATCAAAGCGTAGACTGTTTGAGACATTACTCCCATGGAGGAAAGTGCGCATGGTGACTGTTGTATTCCATCCCGATGCGGTTTCTGTGTTTCATCAACACTCTGATAGTCCACAGATTACACAATGCCTTCAGATGTGCATCGGAAACTACTACTGGTCTTCCTGGGAACGATCAAAGCGTAAACTGTTTGAGACATTACTCCCATGGAGGAAAGTGCGCATGGTGACTTTTGTATTCAATCCCGATTCAATTTCCGTGTTTTATCAACACTGAGATAGTTCACAGATAACAGAATGACTAAAAATGTGCATCGGAATCTACTACTGGTCTTCCAGGGAACGATCAAATCGTAGACTGTTTGAGACATTACTCCCATGGAGGAAAGTGCGCATGGTGACTGTTGTTTTCAATCCCGATGCAATTTCTTTGTTTCATCAACACTCAGATACTCATCAGATTACAGAATGCCTCCAGATGTGAATCGGAAACTACTACTGGTCTTCCAGGGAACGATCAAAGCGTAGACTGTTTGAGTCATTACTCCCATGGAGAAAATTGCGCGTGGTGACTGTTGTATTAAGTCGCGATGCAATTTCTGTGTTTCAAGAACACTCTGCTAGTCCACAGACTGCAGAATGCCGCCAGATGTGCATCGGACGCTACTACTGGTCTTCCAGGGAACGATCAAAGCGTAGACTGTTTGAGACATTACTCCCATGGAGGAAAGTGCGCATGGTGACTGTTGAATTCAATCCCGATGCAATTTCGGTGTTTCATCAACACTCTGATAGTCCACAGGTTTCAGAATGCCTCCAGATGTGCATCGGAAACTACTACTGGTCTTCCAGGGAACGATCAAAGCGTAGACTGTTTGAGACATTACTCCCATGGAGGAAAGTGCGAATGGTGACTGTTGTATTCAATCCCGATGCAATTTCTGTGTTTCATCAACACTCTGATAGTCCACAGATTACAGAATGCCACCAGATGTGCATCGGAAACTACTACTGGTCTTCCAGGGAACGATCAAAGCGTAGACTGTTTAAGATATTACTCCAGTGGAGGAAAGTGCGCATGGTGACTGTTGTATTCAATCTCGATGCAATTTCTGTGTTTCATCAACACTTTGAAGGTCTACAGATTACAGAATGACTCCAGATGTGCATCGGAAACTAATACTGGTCTTCGAGGGAACGATCAAAGCATAGACTGTTTGAGACATTACTCCCGTGGAGGAAAGTGCGCATGGTGACTTTTGTATTCAATCCCGATGCAATTTCTGTGTTTCGTCAACACTCAGTTAGTCCACAGATTACAGAATGCCTCCAGATGTGCATCGGAAACTACTACTGGTCTTCCAGGAAACGATCAAAGCGTAGACTGTTTGAGACATTACTCCCATGGAGGAAAGTGCGCATGGTGACTGTTGTATTCCATCCCAATGCAGTTTCTGTGTTTCATCAACACTCTGATAGTCCACAGATTACACAATGCCTCCAGATGAGCATCGGAAACTACTACTGGTCTTCCAGGGAACGATCAAAGCGTAAACTCCTTGAGACATTACTCCAATGGAGGAAAGTGCGTATGGTAACTGTTGTTTCAATCCCGATATAATTTCTGTGTTTCATTAATACTCTGATAGTCCACAGGTTACAGAATGCTTCCAGATGTGCATCGGAAACTACTACTGGTCTTCCAGGGAACGATCAAAGCGTAGACTGTTTGAGACATTACTCCCATGGAGGAAAGTGCGCATGGTGACTGTTGTATTCAATCCCATTGCAATTTCTGTGTTTCATCAACACTCAGTTAGTCCACACATTACAGAATGCCTCCAGATGTGCATCTGAAACTACTACTGGTCTTCCTGGGAACGATCAAAGCGTTGACTGTTTGAGACATTACTCCCATTGAGGAAAGTGCGCATGGTGACTGTTGCAGTAAATCCCGATGCAATTTATGTGTTTAATCAACACTCAGTTAGTCCACAGATTACAGAATGCCTCCAGATGTGAATCGGAAACTACTACTGGTCTTCCAGGGAACGATCAAAGCGTAGACTGTTTGAGACATTACTCCCATGGAGGAAAGTGCGCATGGTGACTGTTGTATTCAATCCCGAAGCAATTTCTTTGTTTCATCAACACTCTGATAGTCCACAGATTACAGAATGCCTCCAGATGTGCATCGGAAACTACTACTGGTCTAAAAGGGAGCGATCCAAGGGTAGAATGTTTCAGACAATACTCTCATGGAGGAAAGTGCGCATGGTGACTGTTGTATTCCATCCCGATGCAATTTCTTTGTTTCATCAACACTCTGATAGTCCATCAGATTACAGAATGCCTCCAGATGTGCACCGGAATCTACTACTGGTCTTCCAGGGAACGATCAAAGCGCAAACTCTTTGAGACATTACTCCCACGGAGGAAAGTGCGTATGGTGACTGTTGTATTCAATCCCGAAGCAATTTCTGTGTTTCATTAATACTCTGATAGTCCACAGGTTACAGAATGCTTCCAGATGTGCATCGGAAACTACTACTGGTCTTCCAGGGAACGATCAAAGCGTAGACTGTTTGAGACATTACTCCCATGGAGGAAAGTGCGCATGGCGACTGTTGTATTCAATCCCGAAGCAATTTCAGTGTTTCATCAACACTCTGATAGTCCACAGATTACAGAATGAAATCAAATGTGCATCGTAAACTACTACTGGTCTAACAAGGAATGATCAAAGCGTAGAATGTTTGACACATTACTCCCATGGGGGAAAGTGCGCATGGTGACTGTTGTATTCAATAACGATGCAATTTCCGTGTTTCATCAACACTCTGATAGTCCACAGATTACAGATTGCCTCCAGATGTGCATCGAAAACTGCTACTGGTCTTCCTGGGAACGATCAAAGCATAGAGTGTTTGGGACATTACTCCCATGGAGGAAAGTGCGCATGGTGACTGTTGTATTCAATCCCGATGCAATTTCTGTGTTTCATCAACACTCAGTTAGTCCACAGATTACAGAATGCCTTCAGATGTGCAACGGAAACTGCTACTGGTCTTCCAGGGAACGATCAAAGCGTAGACTGTTTGAGACATTACTCACATGGAGGAAAGTGCGCATGGTGACTGTTGTATTCAATCCCGAAGCAATTTCTGTGTGTCATCGACACTCTGATACTCCACAGATTACAGAATGACTCCAGATGTGCATCGGAAACTACTACTGGTCTTCCAGGGAACGATCAAAGCGTAGACTGTTTGAGACATTACTCACATGGAGGAAAGTGCGCATGGTGACTGTTGTATTCAATAACGATGCAATTTTTGTGTTTCATCAACACTCTGATAGTCCACAGATTACAGATTGCCTCCAGATGTGCATCGAAAACTACTACTGGTCATCCTGGGAACGATCAAAGCAGAGAGTGTTTGAGACATTACTCCCATGCAGGAAAGTGCGCATGGTGATTGTTGTGTTCCATCACGATGTAATTTCTGTGTTTCATCAACACTTTGAAGGTCCACAGATTACAGAATGCCTCCAGATGTGCATCGGAAACTACTACTGGTCCTCAAGGGAACGATCACAGCATAGACTGTTTGAGACATTACTCCCGTGGAGGAAAGTGCGCATGGTGACTGTTGTATTCCTTCCCGATGCAGTTTCTGTGTTTCATCAACACTCTGATAGTCCACAGATTACACAATGCCTCCAGATATGCATCGGAAACTACTACTGGTCTAACAGGGAACGATCAAAAGGTAGACTGTTTGAGACATTACTCACATAGAGGAATGTGCGCATGGTGACTGTTGTATTCAATCCCGAAGCAATTTCTGTGTTTCATCGACACTCTGATAGTCCACAGATTACAGAATGACTCCAGATGTGCATCGGAAACCATTACTGTTCTAACAGTTAACGATCAAAGCGTAGATTGTTTGAGACATTACTCCCATGGGGGAAAGTGTGCATGGTGACTGTTGTATTCAATCCCGATGCAATTTCTGAGTTTCATCTACACTCTGATAGTCCACAGATTACAGATTGCCTCCAGATGTGCATCGGAAACTAGTACTGGACTTCCAGGGAACGATCAAAGCGTAGACTGTTTGAGACATTACTCCCATGGAGGAAAGTGCGCATGGTGACTGTTGCATTAAATCCCGATGCAATTTATGTGTTTAATGAACACTCAGTTAGTCCACAAATAACAGAATGCCTCCAGATGTTCAACGGTAACTACTACTGGTCTAACAGGGAACGATCAAAGCGTAGTCTGTTTGAGACATTACTCCCATGGAGGAAAGTGCGCATGGTGACTGTTCTATTCAATCCCATTGTAATTTCTGTGTTTCATCAACACTCAGTTAGTCCACAGATTACAGAATACCTCCAGATGTGCATCGGAAACTACTACTGGTCTTCCTGGGAACGATCAAAGTGTAGACTGTTTGAGACATTACTCCCATGGAGGAAAGTGCGCATGGTGACTGTTGCATTAAATCCCGATGCAATTTATGTGTTTAATCAACACTCAGTTAGTCCACAGATTACAGAATGCCTCCAGATGTGAATCGGAAACTACTACTGGTCTTCCAGGGAACGATCAAAGCGTAGACTGTTTGAGACATTACTCCCATGGAGGAAAGTGCGCATGGTGACTGTTGTATTCAATCCCGAAGCAATTTCTGTGTTTCATCAACACTCTGATAGTCCACAGATTACAGAATGCCTACAGATGTGCATCGGAAACTATTACTGGTCTAACAGGGAACGATCAAAGGGTAGAATGTTTCAGACAATAATCTCATGGAGGAAAGTGCGTATGGTGACTGTTGTATTCCATCCCGATGGAATTTCTGTGTTTCATTAATACTCTGATAGTCCACAGATTACAGAATGCCTCCAGATGTGCATCGGAAACCACTACTGGTCTTCCAGTTAACGATCAAAGCGTAGACAGTTTGAGGCATTACTCCCATGGAGGAAAGTGCGCATGGCGACTGTTGTATTCAATCCCGAAGCAATTTCTGTGTTTCATCAACACTCTGATGGTCCACAGATTACAGAATGAATTCAGATGTGAATCGTAAACTACTACTGGTCTAACAAGGAACGATCAAAGCGTAGAATGTTTGACACATTACTCCCATGGGGGAAAGTGCGCATGGTGACTGTTGTATTCAATAACGATGCAATTTCTGCGTTTCATAAACACTCTGATAGTCCACAGATTACAGATTGCCTCCAGATGTGCATCGAAAACTACTACTGTTCTTCCTGGGAACGATCAAAGCATAGAGTGTTTGAGACATTACTCCCGTGGAGGAAAGTGCGTTTGGTGACTGTTGTATTCAATCCCGATGCAATTTCTGTGTTTCATCAACACTCAGTTAGTCCACAGATTACACAATGCCTTCAGATGTGCAACGGAAACTGCTACTTTTCTTCCAGGGAACGATCAAAGCGTAGACTGTTTGAGACATTACTCCCATGGAGGAAAGTGCGAATGGTGACTGTTGTATTCCATCCCGATGCAGTTTCTGTGTTTCATCAACACTCTGATAGTCCACAGATTACACAATGCCTCCAGATGTGCATCGGAAACTAGTACTGGTCTAACAGGGAACGATCAAATGGTAGACTGTTTGAGACATTACTCACATGGAGGAAAGTGCGCATGGTGACTGTTGTATTCAATCCCGAAGCAATTTCTGTGTTTCATCGACACTCTGATAGTCCACAGATTACAGAATGACTCCAGATGTGCATCGGAAACTACTACTGGTCTTCCAGGGAACGATCAAAGCGTAGACTGTTTGAGACATTACTCACATGGAGGAAAGTGCGCATGGTGACTGTTGTATTCAATCCCGATGCAATTTCTGTGTTTCATCAACACTTTGAAGGTCTACAGATTACAGAATGCCTCAAGATGTGCATCGGAAACTACTACTGGTCTTCCAGGGAACGATCAAAGCGTAGACTGTTTGAGATATTTCTCCCATGGAGAAAAGTGCGCATGGTTACTGTTGTACTCAATCCCGAAGCAATTTCTGTGTTTCAACAACACTCTGATAGTCCACAGATTACAGAATGATACCAGATGTGCATCGGAAACTACTACTGGTCTCCCAATGAACGATCAAAGCGTAGACTGTTTGAGACATTACTCCCATTGACGAAAGTCCGCATAGTGACTGTTGTATTCAATCCCGATGCAATTTCTGTGTTTCAACAACACTCTGATAGTAAACAGATTACAGAATGCCTCCAGATATGCATCGGAAACTACTACTGGCCTTCCAGGGAACGATCAAAGCGTAGACTGTTTGAGACATTACTCCCATGGAGGAAAGTGGTCATGGTGACTGGTGTATTCAATCCCGATGCAATTTCTGTGTTTCATTAGCACTCGGATAGTCCACAGATTACAGAATGCCTCCAGAAGTGCATCGGAAACTACTACTGGTCTTCCAGGGAACGATCAAAGCGTAGACTGTTTGAGACATTACTCCTGTGGAGGAAAGTGCGAATGGTGACTGTTCTATTCAATCCCGATGCAATTTCTGTGTTTCATCAACACTCTGATAGTCCACAGATTACAGAATGCCTCCAGATGTGCATCGGAAACTACTACTGGTCTTCCAGGAAACGATCAAAGCGTAGACTGTTTGAGACATTACTCCCATGGAGGAAAGTGCGCATGGTGACTGTTGTATTCCATCCCGATGCAGTTTCTGTGTTTCATCAACACTCTGATAGTCCACAGATTACACAATGCCTCCAGATGTGCATCGGAAACTACTACTGGTCTAAAAGGGAACGATCAAAGGGTAGAATGTTTCAGACAATACTCTCATGGAGGAAAGTGCGCATGGTGACTGTTGTATTCAATCCCGATGGAATTTCTGTGTTTCATTAATACTCTGATAGTCCACAGATTACAGAATGCCTCCAGATATGCATCGGAAACCACTACTGGTCTTCCAGTTAACGATCAAAGCGTAGACTGTTTGAGACATTACTCCCATGGAGGAAAGTGCGCATGGCGACTGTTGTATTCAATCCCGTAGCAATTTCAGTGTTTCATCAACACTCTGATAGTCCACAGATTACAGAATGAAATCAGATGTGCATCGTAAACTACTACTGGTCTAACAAGGAACGATCAAAGCGTAGAATGTTTGACACATTACTCCCATGGGGGAAAGTGCGCATGGTGACTGTTGTATTCAATAACGATGCAATTTCCGTGTTTCATCAACACTCTGATAGTCCACAGATTACAGATTGCCTCCAGATGTGCATCGAAAACTGCTACTGGTCTTCCTGGGAACGACCAAAGCGTAGACTGTTTGAGACATTACTCACATGGAGGAAAGTGCGCATGGTGACTGTTGTATTCAATCCTGAAGCAATTTCTGTGTTTCATCGACACTCTGATAGTCCACAGATTACAGAATGACTCCAGATGTGCAACGGAAACTACTACTGGTCTTCCAGGGAACGATCAAAGCGTAGACTGTTTGAGACATTACTCACATGGAGGAAAGTGCGCATGGTGACTGTTGTATTCAATAACGATGCAATTTCTGTGTTTCATCAACACTCTGATAGTCCACAGATTACAGATTGCCTCCAGATGTGCATCGAAAACTACTACTGGTCTTCCTGGGAACGATCAAAGCATAGAGTGTTTGAGACATTACTCTCATGCAGGAAAGTGCGCATGGTGATTGTTGTGTTCCATCACGATGTAATTTCTGTGTTTCATCAACACTTTGAAGGTCCACAGATTACAGAATGCCTCCAGATGTGCATCGGAAACTACTACTGGTCCTCAAGGGAACGATCAAAGCATAGACTGTTTGAGACATTACTCCCGTGGAGGAAAGTGCGCATGGTTACTGTTGTATTCCTTCCCGATGCAGTTTCTGTGTTTCATCAACACTCTGATAGTCCACAGATTACACAATGCCTCCAGATGTGCAACGGAAACTACTACTGGTCTAACAGGGAACGATCAAAAGGTAGACTGTTTGAGACATTACTCACATAGAGGAATGTGCGTATGGTGACTGTTGTATTCAATCCCGAAGCAATTTCTGTGTTTCATCGACACTCTGATAGTCCACAGATTACAGAATGACTCTAGATGTGCATCGGAAACCATTACTGTTCTAACAGTTAACGATCAAAGCGTAGATTGTTTGAGACATTACTCCCATGGGGGAAAGTGTGCATGGTGACTGTTGTATTCAATCCCGATGCAATTTCTGAGTTTCATCTACACTCTGATAGTCCACAGATTACAGATTGCCTCCAGATGTGCATCGGAAACTAGTACTGGACTTCCAGGGAACGATCAAAGCGTAGACTGTTTGAGACATTACTCCCATGGAGGAAAGTGCGCATGGTGACTGTTGCATTAAATCCCGATGCAATTTATGTGTTTAATGAACACTCAGTTAGTCCACAAATTACAGAATGCCTCCAGATGTTCAACGGTAACTACTACTGGTCTAACAGGGAACGATCAAAGCGTAGTCTGTTTGAGACATTACTCCCATGGAGGAAAGTGCGCATGGTGACTGTTCTACTCAATCCCATTGTAATTTCTGTGTTTCATCAACACTCAGTTAGTCCACAGATTACAGAATACCTCCAGATGTGCATCGGAAACTACTACTGGTCTTCCTGGGAACGATCAAAGCGTAGACTGTTTGAGACATTACTCCCATGGAGGAAAGTGCGCATGGTGACTGTTGCATTAAATCCCGATGCAATTTATGTGTTTAATCAACACTCAGTTAGTCCACAGATTACAGAATGCCTCCAGATGTGAATCGGAAACTACTACTGGTCTTCCAGGGAACGATCAAAGCGTAGACTGTTTGAGACATTACTCCCATGGAGGAAAGTGCGCATGGTGACTGTTGTATTCAATCCCGAAGCAATTTCTGTGTTTCATCAACACTCTGATAGTCCACAGATTACAGAATGCCTCCAGATGTGCATCGGAAACTATTACTGGTCTAACAGGGAACGATCAAAGGGTAGAATGTTTCAGACAATACTCTCATGGAGGAAAGTGCGCATGGTGACTGTTGCATTCAATCCCGATGGAATTTCTGTGTTTCATTAATACTCTGATAGTCCACAGATTACAGAATGCCTCCAGATGTGCATCGAAACCACTACTGGTCTTCCAGTTAACGATCAAAGCGTAGACTGTTTGAGACATTACTCCCATGGAGGAAAGTGCGCATGGCGACTGTTGTATTCAATCCCGAAGCAATTTCTGTGTTTCATCAACACTCTGATGGTCCACAAATTACAGAATGAATTCAGATGTGAATCGTAAACTACTACTGGACTAACAAGGAACGATCAAAGCGTAGAATGTTTGACACATTACTCCCATGGGGGAAAGTGCGCATGGTGACTGTTGTATTCAATAACGATGCAATTTCTGTGTTTCATCAACACTCTGATAGTCCACAGATTACAGATTGCCTCCAGATGTGCATCGAAAACTACTACTGTTCTTCCTGGGAACGATCAAAGCATAGAGTGTTTGAGACATTACTCCCGTGGAGGAAAGTGCGCATGGTGACTGTTGTATTCAATCCCGATGCAATCTCTGTGTTTATTCAACACTCAGTTAGTCCACAGATTACAGAATGCCTTCAGATGTGCAACGGAAACTGCTACTTTTCTTCCAGGGAACGATCAAAGCGTAGACTGTTTGAGACATTACTCCCATGGAGGAAAGTGCACATGGTGACTGTTGTATTCCATCCCGATGCAGTTTCTGTGTTTCATCAACACTCTGATAGTCCACAGATTACACAATGCCTCCAGATGTGCATCGGAAACTACTACTGGTCTAACAGGGAACGACCAAAAGGTAGACTGTTTGAGACATTACTCACATGGAGGAAAGTGCGCATGGTGACTGTTGTATTCAATCCCGAAGCAATTTCTGTGTTTCATCGACACTCTGATAGTCCACAGATTACAGAATGACTCCAGATGTGCATCGGAAACTACTAGTGGTCTTCCAGGGAACGATCAAAGCGTAGACTGTTTGAGACATTACTCACATGGAGGAAAGTGTGCATGGTGACTGTTGTATTCAATAACGATGCAATTTCTGTGTCTCATCAACACTCTGATAGTCCACATATTACAGATTGCCTCCAGATGTGCATCGAAAACTACTACTGGTCTTCCTGGGAACGATCAAAGCATAGAGTGTTTGAGACATTACTCCCATGGAGGAAAGTGCGCATGGTGACTGTTGTGTTCAATCACGATGTAATTTCTGTGTTTCATCAACACTTTGAAGGTCCACAGATTACAGAATGCCTCCAGATGTGCATCGGAAACTACTACTGGTCTTCAAGGGAACGATCAAAGCATAGACTGTTTGAGACATTACACCCGTGGAGGAAAGTGCGCATGGTTACTGTTGTATTCCTTCCCGATGCAGTTTCTGTGTTTCATCAACACTCTGATAGTCCACAGATTACACAATGCCTCCAGATGTGCATCGGAAACTACTACTGGTCTAACAGGGAACGATCAAATGGTAGACTGTTTGAGACATTACTCACATAGAGGAATGTCCGCATGGTGACTGTTGTATTCAATCCCGAAGCAATTTCTGTGATTCATCGACACTCTGATAGTCCACAGATTACAGAATGACTCCAGATGTGCATCGGAAACTACTACTGGTCTTCCAGGGAACGATCAAAGCGTAGACTGTTTGAGACATTACTCACATGGGATCAAAGTGCGCATGGTGACTGTTGTATTCAATCCCGAAGCAATTTCTGTGTTTCATCGACACTCTGATAGTCCACAGATTACAGAATGCATCCAGATGTAAATCGGAAACCATTACTGTTCTAACAGTTAACGATCAAAGCGTAGATTGTTTGAGACATTACTCCCATGGGGGAAAGTGTGCATGGTGACTGTTGTATTCAATCCCGATGCAATTTCTGAGTTTCATCTACACTCTGATAGTCCACAGATTACAGATTGCCTCCAGATGTGCATCGGAAACTAGTACTGGACTTCCAGGGAACGATCAAAGCGTAGACTGATTGAGACATTACTCACATGGAGGAAAGTGCGCATGTTGACTGTTGTATTCAATCCCGAAGCAATTTCTGTGTTTCATCGACACTCTGATAGTCCACAGATTACAGAATGCCTCCAGATGTGCATCGGAAACCACTACTGGTCTAATAGGGAACAATCAAATCGTAGATTGTTTGAGACATTACTCCCATGGGGGAAAGTGTGCATGGTGAATGTTGTATTCAATCCCGATGCAATTTCTGAGTTTCATCAACACTCTGATAGTCCACAGATTACAGAATGCCTCCAGATGTGCAACGGAAAATACTACTGGTCTTCCAGGGAACGAACGAAGCGTAGACTGTTTGAGACATTACTCCTATGTAGGAAAGTGGGCATGGTGACTGTTGTATTCAATCCCGATGGAATTTCTTTGTTTCATCAACACTCTGATAGTCCACAGATTACAGAATGCCTCCAGATGTGCATCTGAAACTACTACTGGTCTTCCAGGGAACGATCAAAGCGTAAACTCTTTGAGACATTACTCCAATGGAGGAAAGTTCGAATGGTGACTGTTGTTTCAATCCCGATGGAATTTCTGTGTTTCATTAATACTCTGATAGTCCACAGGTTACAGAATGCCTCCAGATGTGCATCGGAAACTACTACTGGTCTTCGAGGGAACGATCAAAGCATAGACTGTTTGAGACATTACTCCCGTGGAGGAAAGTGGGCATGGTGACTGTTGTATTCAATCCCGATGCAATTTCTGTGTTTCTTCAACACTCAGTTATTCCACAGATTACAGAATGCCTCCAGATGTGCAACGGAAACTGCTACTGGTCTTCCAGGGAACGATCAAAGCGTAGACTGTTTGAGACATTACTCCCATGGAGGAAAGTGCGCATGGTGACTGTTGCATTCAATCCCGATTCAATTTCCGTGTTTTAACAACACTATGATAGTTCACAGATAACAGAATGACTAAAGATGTGCATCGGAATCTACTACTGGTCTTCCAGGGAACGATCAAATCGTAGACTGTTTGAGACATTACTCCCATGGAGGAAAGTGCGCATGGCGACTGTTGTATTCAATCCCGAAGCAATTTCTGTGTTTCACCGACACCCTGATAGTCCACAGATTACAGAATGCCTCCAGATGTGCATCGGAAACCACTACTGGTCTAACAGGGAACGATCAAAGCGTAGATTGTTTGAGACATTACTCCCATGGGGGAAAGTGTTCATGGTGACTGTTTTATTCAATCCCGATGCAATTTCTGAGTTTCATCAACACTCTGATAGTCCACAGATTACAGAATGCCTCCAGATGTGCATCGGAAACTACTACTGGTCTAACAGGGAACGATCAAAGGGTAGAATGTTTCAGACAATACTCCCATGGAGGAAAGTGCGCATGGTGACTGTTGTATTCCATCCCGATGCAATTTCCTTGTTTCATCAACACTCTGATAGTCCATCAGATTACAGAATGCCTCCAGATGTGCATCGGAAACTACTACTGGTCTAACAGGGAACGATCAAAGGGTAGAATGTTTCAGACAATACTCCCATGGAGGAAAGTGCGCATGGTGACTGTTGTATTCAATCCCGATGGAATTTCTGTGTTTCATTAATACTCTGATAGTCCACAGATTACAGAATGCCTCCAGATGAGCATCGGAAACCACTACTGGTCTTCCAGGGAACGATCAAAGCGTAGACTGTTTGAGACATTACTCCCATGGGGGAAAGTGCGCATGGTGACTGTTGTATTCAATCCCGAAGCAATTTCTGTGTTTCATTAATACTCTGATAGTCCACAGATTACAGAATGCCTCCAGATGTGCATCGGAAACCACTACTGGTCTTCCAGGGAACGATCAAAGCGTAGACTGTTTGAGACATTACTCCCATGGAGGAAAGTGCGCATGGTGACTGTTGTATTCAATCCCGAAGCAATTTCTGTGTTTCATCAACACTCTGATAGTCCACAGATTACAGAATGAATTCAGATGTGCATCGGAAACTACTACTGGTCTAACAAGGAACGATCAAAGCATAGAGTGTTTGAGACATTACTCCCATGGAGGAAAGTGCGCATGGTGACTGTTGTATTCAATCACGATGTAATTTCTGTGTTTCATCAACACTTTGAAGGTCCACAGATTACAGAATGCCTCCAGATGTGCATCGGAAACTACTACTGGACTTCAAGGGAACGATCAAAGCATAGACTGTTTGAGACATTACTCCTGTGGAGGAAAGTGCGCATGGTGACTGTTGTATTCAATCGCGATGCAATTTCTGTGTTTCATCAACACTCAGTTAGTCCACAGATTACAGAATGCCTCCAGATGTGCAACGGAAACTGCTACTGGTCTTCCAGGGAACGATCAAAGCGTAGACGGTTTGAGACATTACTCCCATGGAGGAAAGTGAGCATGGTGACTGTTGTATTCCATCCCGATGCGGTTTCTGTGTTTCATCAACACTCTGATTGTCCACAGATTACACAATGCCTCCAGATGTGCATCGGAAACTACTACTGGTCTAACAGGGAACGATCAAATGTAGACTGTTTGAGACATTACTCACATGGAGGAAAGTGCGCATGGTGACTGTTGTATTCAATCCCGAAACAATTTCTGTGTTTCATCGACACTCTGATAGTCCACAGATTACAGAATGACTCCAGATGTGCATCGGAAACTACTACTGGTCTTCCAGGGAACGATCAAAGCGTAGACTGTTTGAGACATTACTCACATGGAGGAAAGTGCGCATGGTGACTGTTGTATTCAATCCCGAAGCAATTTCTGTGTTTCATCGACACTCTGATAGTCCACAGATTACAGAATGCCTCCAGATGTGCATCGGAAACCACTACTGTTCTAACAGTTAACGATCAAAGCGTAGATTGTTTGAGACATTACTCCCATGGGGGAAAGTGTGCATGGTGACTGTTGTATTCAATCCCGATGCAATTTCTGAGTTTCATCTACACTCTGATAGTCCACAGATTACAGATTGCCTCCAGATGTGCATCGGAAACTAGTACTGGACTTCCAGGGAACGATCAAAGCGTAGACTGTTTGAGATATTACTCACATGGAGGTAAGTGCGCATGGTGACTGTTGTATTCAATCCCGAAGCTATTTCTGTGTTTCATCGACACTCTGATAGTCCACAGATTACAGAATGCCTCCAGATGTGCATCGGAAACCACTACTGGTCTAACAGGGAACTATCAAAAGCGTAGATTGTTTGACACATTACTCCCATGGGGGAAAGTGTGCATGGTGACTGTTGTATTCAATTCCGATGCAATTTCTGAGTTTCATCAACACTCTGATAGTCCACAGATTACAGATTGCCTCCAGATATGCTTCGGAAACTACTACTGGACTTCCAGGGAACGATGAAAGCGTAGACTGTTTGAGACATTACTCCAATGTAGGAAAGTGCGCAATGTGACTATTGTATTCAATCCCGATGCAATTTCTGTGTTTCATCAACACTCAGTTAGTCCACAGATTACAGAATGCCTCCCGATGTGCATCGGAAACTACTACTGGTCTTCCTGGGAACGATCAAAGCGCAGACTCTTTGAGACAATACTCACATGGAGGAAAGTGCGCATGGTGACTGTTGCATTAAATCCCGATGCAATTTATGTGTTTAATCAACACTCAGTTAGTCCACAGATTACAGAATGCCTCCAGATGTGAATCGGAAACTACTACTGGTCTTCCAGGGAACGATCAAAGCGTAGACTGTTTGAGACATTACTCCCATGGGGGAAAGTGCGCATAAATACTGTTGTATTCCATCCCGATGCAGTTTCTGTGTTTCATCAACACTCTGATAGTCCACAGATTACACAATGCCTCCAGATGTGCATTTGAAACTACTACTGGTCTTCCAGGGAACAATCAAAGCGTAAACTGTTTGAGACATTACTCCCATGGAGGAAAGTGCGCATGGTGACTGTTGTATTCAATCCCGATTCAATTTCCGTCTTTTATCAACACTCTGATAGTCCACAGATAACAGAATGACTAAAGATGTGCATCGGAAACTACTACTGGTCTTGCAGGGAACGATCAAAGCATAGACTGTTTGAGACATTACTCCCATGGAGGAAAGTGCGCATGGTGACTGTTGTATTCAATCCCGAAGCAATTTCTGTGTTTCATCAACACTCTGATAGTCCACAGATTACAGAATGCCTCCAGATGTGCATCGGAAGCTACTACTGGTCTAACAGGGAACGATCAAAGGGTAGAATGTTTCAGACAATACTCCCATGGAAGAAAGTGCGCATGGTGACTGTTGTATTCCATCCCGATGCAATTTCTTTGTTTCATCAACACTCTCATAGTCCATCAGATTATAGAATGCCTCCAGATGTGCATCGGAAACTACTACTGGTCTAGCAGGGGACGATCAAAGCGCAAACTCTTTGAGACATTACCCCCATGGAGGAATGTGCGTATGGTGACTGTTGTATTCAATCCAGATGGAATTTCTGTGTTTCATTAATACTCTGATAGCCCACAGATTACAGAATGCCTCCAGATGTGCATCGGATACCACTTCTGGTCTTCCAGGGAACGATCAAAGCGTAGACTGTTTGAGACATTACTCACATGGAGGAAAGTGCGCATGGTGACTGTTGTATTCAATCCCGAAGCAATTTCTGTGTTTCATCAACACTCTGGTAGTCTACAGATTACAGAATGAATTCATATGTGCATCGGAAACTACTACTGGTCTAACAAGGAACGATCAAAGCGTAGAATGTTTCACACATTACTCCCATTTGGGAAAGTGCGCATTGTGACTGTTGTATTCAATAACGATGCAATTTCTGTGTTTCATCAAAACTCTGATAGTCCACAGATTACAGATAGCCTCCAGATGTGCATCGAAAACTACTACTGGTCTTCCTGGGAACGATCAAAGCATAGAGTGTTTGAGACATTACTCCCATGGAGAAAAGTGCGCATGGTGACTGTTGTATTCAATCACGATGTAATTTCTGTGTTTCATCAACACTTTGAAGGTCCACAGATTACAGAATGCCTCCAGACGTGCATCGGAAACCACTACTGGACTAACAGGGAACGATCAAAGCGTAGATTGTTTGAGACATTACTTCCATGGGGGAAAGTGTGCATGGTGACTGTTGTATTCAATCCCGATGCAATTTCTGAGTTTCATCAACACTCTGATAGTCCACAGATTACAGATTGCCTCCAGATGTGCATCGGAAACTACTACTGGACTTCCAGGGAACGATCAAAGCGTAGACTGTTTGAGACATTACTCACATGGAGGAAAGTGCGCATGGTGACTGTTGTATTCAATCCCGAAGCAATTTCTGTGTTTCATCGACACTCTGATAGTCCACAGATTACAGAATGCCTCCAGATGTGCATCGGAAACCACTACTGGTCTAACAGGGAACGATCAAAGCGTAGATTGTTTGAGACATTACTCCCATGGGGGAAAGTGTGCATGGTGACTGTTGTATTCAATCCCGATGCAATTTCTGAGTTTCATCAACACTCTGATAGTCCACAGATTACAGATTGTCTCCAGATGTGCATCGCAAACTACTACTGGTTTTTCTGGGAACGATCAAAGAATAGACCGTTTGAGACATTACTACCATGGAGGAAAGTGCTCATGGTGACTGTTGTATTCAATAGCAATGCAATTTCTGTGTTTCATCAACACTCAGATACTCATCAGATTACAGAATGCCTCCAGATGTGCATCGGAAACAGCTACTGACCTTCCAGGGAACGATCAAAGCATAGACTGTTTGAGACATTACTCCAATGTAGGAAAGTGCGCATGGTGACTGTTGTATTCAATCCCGATGCAATTTCTGTGTTTCATCAACACTCTGATAGTCCACAGATTACAGAATGACTCCAGATGTGCATCGGAAACTACTACTGGTCTTCCAGGGAACGATCAAAGCGTAGACTGTTTGAGACATTACTACCATGGGGGAAAGTGCGCATGGTGACTGTTGTATTCAACCCCGATGCAATTTCTTTGTTTCATCAACATTCTGATAGTCCACAGGTTACAGAATGCCTCCAGATGTGCAACGGAAAATACTACTGGTCTTCCAGTGAACGAACAAAGCGTAGACTGTTTGAGACATTACTCCTATGTAGGAAAGTGCGCATGGTGACTGTTGTATTCAATCCCGATGCAATTTCTTTGTTTCATCAACACTCTGATAGTCCACAGATTACAGAATGCCTCCAGATGTGCATCGGAAACTACTACTGGTCTTCCAGGGAACGATCTAAGCGTAAACTCTTTGAGACATTAATTCCAATGGAGGAAAGGGCGAATGGTGACTGTTGTTTCAATCACGATGGAATTTCTGTGTTTCATTAATACTCTGATAGTCCACAGATTACAGAATGCCTCCAGATGTGCATCGGAAACCACTACTGGTCTTCGAGGGACGATCAAAGCATAGACTGTTTGAGACATTACTCCCGTGGAGGAAAGTGCGCATGGTGATTGTTGTATTCAATCCCGATGCAATTTCTGTGTTTCATCAACACTCAGTTAGTCCACAGATTACAGAATGCCTCCAGATGTGCATCGGAAACCACTACTGGTCTAACAGGGAACGATCAAAGCGTAGATTGTTTGAGACATTACTCCCATGGGGGAAAGTGTGCATGGTGACTGTTGTATTCAATCCCGAAGCAATTTCTGTGTTTCATTGACAATCTGATAGTCCACAGATTACAGAATACCTCCAGATGTGCATCGGAAACCACTACTGTTCTAACAGTTAACGATCAAAGCGTAGATTGTTTGAGACATTACTCCCATTGGGGAAAGTGTGCATGGTGACTGTTGTATTCAATCCCGAAGCAATTTCTGTGTTTCATCGACACTCTGATAGTCCACAGATTACAGAATGCCTCGAGATGTGCATCGGAAACCACTACTGGTCTAACTGGGAACGATCAAAGCGTAGATTGTTTGAGACATTACTCCCATGGGGGAAAGTGTGCATGGTGACTGTTGTATTCAACCCCGATGCAATTTCTTTGTTTCATCAACATTCTGATAGTCCACAGATTACAGAAAGCCTATAAATGTGCATCGGAAGCTACTACTGGTTTAACAAGGAACGATCAAAGCGTAGAATGTTTGAGACATTACTCCCATGGGGGAAAGTGTGCATGGTGACTCTTGTATTCAATCCCGAAGCAATTTCTGTGTTTCATCGACAATCTGATAGTCCACAGATTACAGAATACCTCCAGATGTGCATCGGAAACCACTACTGTTCTAACAGTTAACGATCAAAGCGTAGATTGTTTGAGACATTACTCCCATTGGGGAAAGTGTGCATGGTGACTGTTGTATTCAATCCCGAAGCAATTTCTGTGTTTCATCGACACTCTGATAGTCCACAGATTACAGAATGCCTCCAGATGTACATCGGAAACCACTACTGGTCTAACAGGGAACGATCAAAGCGTAGATTGTTTGAGACATTACTCCCATGGGGGATAGTGTGCATGGTGACTGTTGTATTCAATCCCGATGCAATTTCTGAGTTTCATCAACACTCTGATAGTCCACAGATTACCGATTGCCTCCAGATGTGCATCGGAAACTACTACTGGTTTTTCTATGAACGATCAAAGAATAGACCGTTTGAGACATTACTACCATGGAGGAAAGTGCGCATGGTGACTGTTGTATTCAATCCCAATGCAATTTCTGTGTTTCATCAACACTCAGATACTCATCAGATTACAGAATGCCTCCAGATGTGCATCGGAAACAGCTACTGACCTTCCAGGGAACGATCAAAGCATAGACTGTTTGAGACATTACTCCAATGTAGGAAAGTGCGCATGGTGACTGTTGTATTCAGTCCCGATGGAATTTCTGTGTATCATCAACACTCTGATAGTACACAGATTACAGAATGCCTCCAGATGTGCATCGGAAACTACTACTGGTCTTCCAGGGAACGATCAAAGCGTAGACTGTTTGAGACATTACTACCATGGGGGAAAGTGCGCATGGTGACTGTTGTATTCAACCCCGATGCAATTTCTTTGTTTCATCAACATTCTGATAGTCCACAGATTACAGAATGCCTCCAGATGTGCAACGGAAAATACTACTATTCTTCCAGTGAACGAACAAAGCGTAGACTGTTTGAGACATTACTCCTATGTAGGAAAGTGCGCATGGTGACTGTTGTATTCAATCCCGATGCAATTTCTTTGTTTCATTAATACTCTGATAGTCCACAGATTACAGAATGCCTCCAGATGTGCATCGGAAACTACTACTGGTCTTCGAGGGAACGATCAAAGCATAGACTGTTTGAGACATTACTCCCGTGGAGGAAAGTGCGCATGGTGATTGTTGTATTCAATCCCGATGCAATTTCTGTGTTTCATCAACACTCAGTTAGTCCACAGATTACAGAATGCCTCCAGATGTGCAACGGAAACTGCTACTGGTCTTCCAGGGAACGATCAAACCGTAGACTGTTTGAGACATTACTCCCATCGAGGAAAGTGCGCATGGTGACTGTTGTATTCCATCCCGATGCAGTTTCTGTGTTTCATCAACACTCTGATAGTCCACAGATTACACAATGCCTCCAGATGTGCATCGGAAACTACTACTGGTCTTCCAGGGAACGATCAGTGTGTAAACTGTTTGAGACATTACTCCCATGGAGGAAAGTGCGCATTGTGACTGTTGTATTCAATCCTGATACAATTTCCGTGTTTTATCAATACTATGATAGTTCACAGATAACAGAATGACTAAAGATGTGCATCGGAATCTACTACTGGTCTTCCAGGGAACGATCAAATCGTAGACTGTTTGAGACATTACTCCCATGGAGGAAAGTGCGCATGGTGACCGTTGTATTCAATCCCGAAGCAATTTCTGTGTTTCATCAACCCTCTGATAGTCCACAGATTACAGAATGCCTCCAGATGTGCATCGGAAACTACTACTGGTCTAACAGGGAACGATCAAAGGGTAGAGTGTTTCAGACATTACTCCCATGGTGGAAAGTGTGCATGGTGACTGTTGTATTCAATCCCGATGCAATTTCTGAGTTTCATCTACACTCTGATAGTCCACAGATTACAGATTGCCTAGAGATGTGCATCGGAAACTAGTACTGGTCTTCCAGGGAACGATCAAAGCGTAGACTGTTTGAGACATTACTCACATGGAGGAAAGTGCGCATGGTGACTGTTGTATTCAATCCCGAAGCAATTTCTGTGTTTCATCGATACTCTGATATTCCACAGGTTACAGAATGCCTCCAGATGTGCATCGGAAACCACTACTGGTCTAACAGGGAACGATCAAGGCGTAGATTCTTTGAGACATTACTCCCATGGGGGAATGTGTGCATGGTGACTGTTGTATTCTATCCCGATGCAATTTCTGAGTTTCATCAACACTCTGATAGTCCACAGATTACCGATTGCCTCCAGATGTGCATCGGAAACTACTACTGGTTTTTCTATGAACGATCAAAGAATAGACCGTTTGAGACATTACTACCATGGAGGAAAGTGCGCATGGTGACTGTTGTATTCAATCCCAATGCAATTTCTGTGTTTCATCAACACTCAGATACTCATCAGATTATAGAATGCCTCCAGATGTGCATCGGAAACAGCTACTGACCTTCCAGGGAACGATCAAAGCATAGACTGTTTGAGACATTACTCCAATGTAGGAAAGTGCGCATGGTGACTGTTGTATTCAGTCCCGATGCAATTTCTGTGTATCATCAACACTCTGATAGTACACAGATTACAGAATGCCTCCAGATGTGCATCGGAAACTACTACTGGTCTTCCAGGGAACGATCAAAGCGTAGACTGTTTGAGACATTACTACCTTGGGGGAAAGTGCGCATGGTGACTGTTGTATTCAACCCCGATGCAATTTCTTTGTTTCATCAACATTCTGATAGTCCACAGATTACAGAATGCCTCCAGATGTGCAACGGAAAATACTACTATTCTTCCAGTGAACGAACAAAGCGTAGACTGTTTGAGACATTACTCCTATGTAGGAAAGTGCGCATGGTGACTGTTGTATTCAATCCCGATGCAATTTCTTTGTTTCATTAATACTCTGATAGTCCACAGATTACAGAATGCCTCCAGATGTGCATCGGAAACTACTACTGGTCTTCGAGGGAACGATCAAAGCATAGACTGTTTGAGTCATTACTCCCGTGGAGGAAAGTGCGCATGGTGATTGTTGTATTCAATCCCGATGCAATTTCTGTGTTTCATCAACACTCAGTTAGTCCACAGATTACAGAATGCCTCCAGATGTGCAACCGAAACTGCTACTGGTCTTCCAGGGAACGATCAAACCGTAGACTGTTTGAGACATTACTCCCATCGAGGAAAGTGCGCATGGTGACTGTTGTATTCCATCCCGATGCAGTTTCTGTGTTTCATCAACACTCTGATAGTCCACAGATTACACAATGCCTCCAGATGTGCATCGGAAACTACTACTGGTCTTCCAGGGAACGATCAGTGTGTAAACTGTTTGAGACAATACTCCCATGGAGGAAAGTGCGCATGGTGACTGTTGTATTCAATCCTGATACAATTTCCGTGTTTTATCAATACTATGATAGTTCACAGATAACAGAATGACTAAAGATGTGCATCGGAATCTACTACTGGTCTTCCAGGGAACGATCAAATCGTAGACTGTTTGAGACATTACTCCCATGGAGGAAAGTGCGCATGGTGACCGTTGTATTCAATCCCGAAGCAATTTCTGTGTTTCATCAACCCTCTGATAGTCCACAGATTACAGAATGCCTCCAGATGTGCATCGGAAACTACTACTGGTCTAACAGGGAACGATCAAAGCGTAGACTGTTTGAGACATTACTCACATGGAGGAAAGTGCGCATGGTGTCTGTTGTATTCAATCCCGAAGCAATTTCTGTGTTTCATCGATACTCTGATAGTCCACAGGTTACAGAATGCCTCCAGATGTGCATCGGAAACCACTACTGGTCTAACAGGGAACGATCAAGGCGTAGATTCTTTGAGACATTACTCCCATGGGGGAAAGTGTGCATGGTGACTGTTGTATTCTATCCCGATGCAATTTCTGAGTTTCATCAACACTCTGATAGTCCACAGATTACAGATTGCCTCCAGATGTGCATCGGAAACTACTACTGCACTTCCAGGGAACGATCAAAGCGTAGACTGTTTGAGACATTACTCACATGGAGGAAAGTGCGCATGGTGACTGTTCTATTCAATCCCGAAGCAATTTCAGTGTTTCATCGACACTCTGATAGTCCACAGATTACAGAATGCCTCCTGATGTGCATCGGAAACCACTACTGGTCTAACAGGGAACGATCAAAGCGTAGATTGTTTGAGACATTACTCCCATGGGGGAAAGTGTGCATGGTGACTGTTGTATTCAATCCCGATGCAATTTCTGTGTTTCATCAACACTCAGATACTCATCAGATTACAGAATGCCTCCAGATGTGCATCGGAAACAGCTACTGACCTTCCAGGGAACGATCAAAGCATTGACTGTTTGAGACATTACTCCAATGTAGGAAAGTGCGCATGCTGACTGTTGTATTCAATCCCGATGCAATTTCTGTGTTTCATCAACACTCTGATAGACCACAGATTACAGAATGCCTCCAGATGTGCATCGGAAACTACTACTGGTCTTCCAGGGAACGGTCAAAGCGTAGACTGTTTGAGACATTACTACCATGGAGGAAAGTGCGCATGGTGACTGTTGTATTCAATCCCGATGCAATTTCTTTGTTTCATCAACATTCTGATAGTCCACAGATTACAGAATGCCTCCAGATGTGCAAATGAAAATACTACTGGTCTTCCAGGGAACGAACAAAACGTGGAATGTTTGAGACATTACTCCTATGTAGGAAAGTGCGCATGGTGACTGTTGTATTCAATCCCGATGAACTTTCTGTGTTTCATCAACACTCTGATAGTCCACAGATTACACAATGCCTCCAGATGTGCATCGGAAACTACTACTGGTCTTCCAGGGAACGATCAAAGTGTAGATTGTTTGAGACATTACTCCCATGGAGGAAAGTGCGCATGGTGACTGTTGTATTCAATCCCAATGCAATTTCTGTGTTTCATCAACACTCAGATACTCATCAGATTACAGAATGCCTCCAGATGTGCATCGGAAACAGCTACTGACCTTCCAGTGAACGATCAAAGCGTAGACTGTTTGAGACATTACTCCTATGTAGGAAAGTGCGCAATGTGACTGTTGTATTCAATCCCGATGCAATTTCTGTGTTTCATCAACACTCTGATAGTCCACAGATTGCAGAATGCCTCCAGATGTGCATCGGAAACTACTACTGGTCTTACAGGGAACGATCAAAGCGTAGACTTTTTGAGACATTACTCCCATGGATGAAAGTGCGCATGGTGACTGTTGTATTCAATCCCGATGCAATTTCAGTGTTTCAACGACACTCTGATAGTCCACAGGTTACAGAATGGCTCCAGATGCGCATCGGAAACTACTACTGGTCTTCCAGGGAACGATCAAAGCGCAAACTCTTTGAGACATTACTCCAATGGAGGAAAGTGCGAATGGTGTCTGTTGTTTCAATCCCGATGGAATTTCTGTGTTTCATTAATACTCTGATAGTCCACAGATTGCAGAATGCCTCCAGATGTGCATCGGAAACTACTACTGGTATTCCACTGAACGATCAAAGCGTAGACTGTTTGAGACATTACTTCCATGGAGGAAAGTGCGCATGGTGACTGTTGTATTCAATCCCGAAGCAATTTCTGTGTTTCATCAACACTCTGATGGTCCACAGATTACAGAAAGCCTATAAATGTGCAACGGAAGCTACTACTGGTCTAACACGGAACGATCAAAGCGTAGAATGCTTGAGACATTACTCCCATGGGGGAATGTGCGCATAGTGACTGTTGTATTCAATCCCGATGCAATTTCAGTGTTTCATCAACACTCAGTTAGTCCACAGATTACAGAATGCCTCCAGATTTGCATCGTAAACTACTACTGGTATTCCAGGGAACGATCAAGGCGTAGACTGTTTGAGAATTACTCCCATGGAGGAACGTGGTCATGGTGACTGTTGTATTCAATCCCGATGCAATTGCTGTGTTTCATCAACACATTGAAGGTCCACAGATTACATAATACCTCCAGATGTGCATCCGAAACTACTACTGGTCTTCGAGCTAACGATCAAAGCGTAGACTGTTTGAGACATTACTCCTGTGGAGGAGATTGCACATGGTGACTGTTGTATTCAATCCCGATGCAATTTCTGAGTTTCATCAACACTCTGATAGTCCACAGATTACAGATTGCCTCCAGATGTGCATCGGAAACTACTACTGGTCTTTCTGGGAACGATGAAAGCATAGACTGTTTGAGACATTCCTCCCATGGAGGAAAGTGCGCATGAGGACTGTTGTATTCAATCCCGATTCAATTTCCGTCTTTTATCAACACTCTGATAGTCCACAGATAACAGAATGACTAAAGATGTGCATCGGAAACTACTACTGGTCTTCCAGGGAACGATCAAAGCGCAAACTCTTTGAGACATTACTCCAATGGAGGAAAGTGCGAATGGTGTCTGTTGTTTCAATCCCGATGGAATTTCTGTGTTTCATTAATACTCTGATAGTCCACAGATTACAGAATGCCTCCAGATGTGCATCGGAAACTACTACTGGTATTCCACGGAACGATCAAAGCGTAGACTGTTTGAGACATTACTTCCATGGAGGAAAGTGCGCATGGTGACTGTTGTATTCAATCCCGAAGCAATTTCTGTGTTTCATCAACACTCTGATGGTCCACAGATTACAGAAAGCCTATAAATGTGCAACGGAAGCTACTACTGGTCTAACAAGAAACGATCAAAGCGTAGAATGTTTGAGACATTACACCCATGGGGGAAAGTGCGCATGGTGACTGTTGTAATCAATCCCGATGCAATTTCAGTGTTGCATCAACACTCAGTTAGTCCACAGATTACAGAATGCCTCCAGATTTGCATCGTAAACTACTACTGGTATTCCAGGGAACTATCATGGCGTAGACTGTTTGAGAATTACTCCCATGGAGGAAAGTGGTCATTGTGACTGTTGTATTCAATCCCGATGCAATTGCTGTGTTTCATCAACACATTGAAGGTCCACAGATTACATAATGCCTAAAGATGTGCATCGGAAACTACTACTGGTCTTCGAGCTAACGATCAAAGCGTAGACTGTTTGAGACATTACTCCAATGTAGGAAAGTGCGCATGCTGACTGTTGTATTCAATCCCGATGCAATTTCTGTGTTTCATCAACACTCTGATAGACCACAGATTGCAGAATGCCTCCAGATGTGCATCGGAAACTACTACTGGTCTTCCAGGGAACGGTCAAAGCGTAGACTGTTTGAGACATTACTACCATGGAGGAAAGTGCGCATGGTGACTGTTGTATTCAATCCCGATGCAATTTCTTTGTTTCATCAATATTCTGATAGTCCACAGATTACAGAATGCCTCCAGATGTGCAAATGAAAATACTACTGGTCTTCCAGGGAACGAACAAATCGTAGACTGTTTGAGACATTACTCCTATGTAGGAAAGTGCGCATAGTGACTGTTGTATTCAATCCCGATGCAATTTCTTTGTTTCATCAACACTCTGATAGTCAACAGATTACAGAATGCCTCCAGATGTGCATCGGAAACTACTACTGGACTTCCAGGGAACGATCAAAGCGTAGACTGTTTGAGACATTACTCCCATCGAGGAAAGTGCGCATGGTGACTGTTGTATTCCATCCCGATGCATTTTCTGTGTTTCATCAACACTCTAATAGTCCACAGATTACACAATGCCTCCAGATGTGCATCGGAAACTACTACTGGTCTTCCAGGGAACGATCAAAGTGTAGATTGTTTGAGACATTACTCCCATGGAGGAAAGTGCGCATGGTGACTGTTGTATTCAATCCCAATGCAATTTCTGTGTTTCATCAACACTCAGATACTCATCAGATTACAGAATGCCTCAAGATGTGCATCGGAAACATCTACTGACCTTCCAGTGAACGATCAAAGCGTAGACTGTTTGAGACATTACTCCTATGTAGGAAAGTGCGCAATGTGACTGTTGTATTCAATCCCGATGCAATTTCTGTGTTTCATCAACACTCTGATAGTCCACAGATTGCAGAATGCCTCCAGATGTGCATCGGAAACTACTACTGGTCTTACAGGGAACGATCAAAGCGTAGACTTTTTGAGACATTACTCCCATGGATGAAAGTGCGCATGGTGACTGTTGTATTCAATCCCGATGCAATTTCAGTGTTTCAACGACACTCTGATAGTCCACAGGTTACAGAATGCCTCCAGATGCGCATCGGAAACTACTACTGGTCTTCCAGGGAACGATCAAAGCGCAAACTCTTTGAGACATTACTCCAATTGAGGAATGTGCGAATGGTGTCTGTTGTTTCAATCCCGATGGAATTTCTGTGTTTCATTAATACTCTGATAGTCCACAGA
Organism: Schistocerca gregaria; assembly: GCF_023897955.1. Classification (NCBI taxonomy): domain Eukaryota; kingdom Metazoa; phylum Arthropoda; class Insecta; order Orthoptera; family Acrididae; genus Schistocerca; species Schistocerca gregaria. The sequence goes on from NC_064925.1 coordinate 19,004,922, forward strand.
TTGCAGAATGCCTCCAGATGTGCATCGGAAACTACTACTGGTATTCCACTGAACGATCAAAGCGTAGACTGTTTGAGACATTACTTCCATGGAGGAAAGTGCGCATGGTGACTGTTGTATTCAATCCCGAAGCAATTTCTGTGTTTCATCAACACTCTGATGGTCCACAGATTACAGAAAGCCTATAAATGTGCAACGGAAGCTACTACTGGTCTAACACGGAACGATCAAAGCGTAGAATGTTTGAGACATTACTCCCATGGGGGTATGTGCGCATGGTGACTGTTGTATTCAATCCCAATGCAATTTCAGTGTTTCATCAACACTCTGATAGACCACAGATTACAGAATGCCTCCAGATTTGCATCGTAAACTACTACTGGTATTCCAGGGAACGATCAAGGCGTAGACTGTTTGAGAATTACTCCCATGGAGGAAAGTGGTCATGGTGACTGTTGTATTCAATCCCGATGCAATTGCTGTGTTTCATCAACACATTGAAGGTCCACAGATTACATAATGCCTAAAGATGTGCATCGGAAACTACTACTGGTCTTCGAGCTAACGATCAAAGCGTAGACTGTTTGAGACATTACTCCAATGTAGGAAAGTGCGCATGCTGACTGTTGTATTCAATCCCGATGCAATTTCTGTGTTTCATCAACACTCTGATAGACCACAGATTACAGAATGCCTCCAGATGTGCATCGGAAACTACTACTGGTCTTCCAGGGAACGGTCAAAGCGTAGACTGTTTGAGACATTACTACCATGGAGGAAAGTGCGCATGGTGACTGTTGTATTCAATCCCGATGCAATTTCTTTGTTTCATCAACATTCTGATAGTCCACAGATTACAGAATGCCTCCAGATGTGCAAATGAAAATACTACTGGTCTTCCAGGGAACGAAGAAAGCGTAGACTGTTTGAGACATTACTCCTATGTAGGAAAGTGCGCATGGTGACTGTTGTATTCAATCCCGATGCAATGTCTTTGTTTCATCAACACTCTGATAGTCCACAGATTGCAGAATGCCTCCAGATGTGCATCGGAAACTACTACTGGACTTCCAGGGAACGATCAAAACGTAGACTGTTTGAGACATTACTCCCATCGAGGAAAGTGCGCATGGTGACTGTTGTATTCCATCCCGATGCATTTTCTGTGTTTCATCAACACTCTGATAGTCCACAGATTACACAATGCCTCCAGATGTGCATCGGAAACTACTACTGGTCTTCCAGGGACCGATCAAAGTGTAGATTGTTTGAGACATTACTCCCATGGAGGAAAGTGCGCATGGTGACTGTTGTATTCAATCCCAATGCAATTTCTGTGTTTCATCAACACTCAGATACTCATCAGATTACAGAATGCCTCCAGATGTGCATCGGAAACAGCTACTGACCTTCCAGTGAATGATCAAAGCGTAGACTGTTTGAGACATTACTCCTATGTAGGAAAGTGCGCAATGTGACTGTTGTATTCAATCCCGATGCAATTTCTGTGTTTCATCAACACTCTGATAGTCCACAGATTGCAGAATGCCTCCAGATGTGCATCGGAAACTACTACTGGTCTTACAGGGAACGATCAAAGCGTAGACTTTTTGAGACATTACTCCCATGCATGAAAGTGCGCATGGTGACTGTTGTATTCAATCCCGATGCAATTTCAGTGTTTCAACGACACTCTGATAGTCCACAGGTTACGGAATGCCTCCAGATGCGCATCGGAAACTACTACTGGTCTTCCAGGGAACGATCAAAGCGCAAACTCTTTGAGACATTACTCCAATGGAGGAAAGTGCGAATGGTGTCTGTTGTTTCAATCCCGATGGAATTTCTGTGTTTCATTAATACTCTGATAGTCCACAGATTGCAGAATGCCTCCACATGTGCATCGGAAACTACTACTGGTATTCCACTGAACGATCAAAGCGTAGACTGTTTGAGACATTACTTCCATGGAGGAAAGTGCGCATGGTGACTGTTGTATTCAATCCCGAAGCAATTTCTGTGTTTCATCAACACTCTGATGGTCCACATATTACAGAAAGCCTATAAATGTGCAACGGAAGCTACTACTGGTCTAACACGGAACGATCAAAGCGTAGAATGTTTGAGACATTACTCCCATGGGGGAATGTGCGCATGGTGACTGTTGTATTCAATCCCGATGCAATTTCAGTGTTTCATCAACACTCAGTTAGTCCACAGATTACAGAATGCCTCCAGATTTGCATCGTAAACTACTACTGGTATTCCAGGGAACGATCAAGGCGTAGACTGTTTGAGAATTCCTCCCATGGAGGAAAGTGGTCATGGTGACTGTTGTATTCAATCCCGATGCAATTGCTGTGTTTCATCAACACATTGAAGGTCCACAGATTACATAATACCTCCAGATGTGCATCGGAAACTACCACTGGTCTTCGAGCTAACGATCAAAGCGTATACTGTTTGAGACATTACTCCTGTGGAGGAGATTGCACATGGTGACTGTTGTATTCAATCCCGATGCAATTTCTGTGTTTCATCAACACTCTGATAGTCCACAGATTACAGATTGCCTCCAGATGTGCATCGGAAACTACTACTGGTCTTTCTGGGAACGATCAAAGCATAGACTGTTTGAGACATTACTCCCATGGAGGAAAGTGCGCATGAGGACTGTTGTATTCAATCCCGATTCAATTTCCGTCTTTTATCAACACTCTGATAGTCCACAGATAACAGAATGACTAAAGATGTGCATCGGAAACTACTACTGGTCTTCCAGGGAACGATCAAAGCGCAAACTCTTTGAGACATTACTCCAATGGAGGAAAGTGCGAATGGTGTCTGTTGTTTCAATCCCGATGGAATTTCTGTGTTTCATCAACACTCTGATGGTCCACAGATTACAGACAGCCTATAAATGTGCAACGGAAGCTACTACTGGTCTAACAAGGAACGATCAAAGCGTAGAATGTTTGAGACATTACACCCATGGGGGAAAGTGCGCATGGTGACTGTTGTATTCAATCCCGATGCAATTTCAGTGTTGCATCAACACTCAGTTAGTCCACAGATTACAGAATGCCTCCAGATTTGCATCGTAAACTACTACTGGTATTCCAGGGAACGATAAAGGCGTAGACTGTTTGAGAATTACTCCCATGGAGGAAAGTGGTCATGGTGACTGTTGTATTCAATCCCGATGCAATTGCTGTGTTTCATCAACACATTGAAGGTCCACAGATTACATAATGCCTAAAGATGCGCATCGGAAACTACTACTGGCCTTCGAGCTAACGATCAAAGCGTAGACTGTTTGAGACATTACTCCTGTAGAGGAGATTGCACATGGTGACTGTTGTATTCAATCCCGATGCAATTTCTGTGTTTCATCAACACTCTGATAGTCCACAGATTACAGATTGCCTACAGATGTGCATCGGAAACTACTACTGGTCTTCCTGGGAACGATCAAAGCATAGACTGTTTGAGACATTACTCCCATGGAGGAAAGTGCGCATGAGGACTGTCGTATTCAATCCCGAAGCAATTTCTGTGTTTCATCAACACTCTGATAGTCCACAGATTACAGAATGCCTAAAGATGTGCATCGGAAACTACTACTGGTCTAACTGGGAACGATCAAAGGGTAGAATGTTTCAGACATTACTCCCATGGAGGAAAGTGCGCATGGTGACTGTTGTATTCCATCCCGATGCAATTTCTTTGTTTCATCAAAACTCTGATAGTCCACAGATTGCAGAATGCCTCTAGATGTGCATCGGAAACCACTACTGTTCTAACAGTTAACGACCAGATCGTAGATTGTTTGAGACATTACTCCCATGGGTGAAAGTGTGCATGGTGACTGTTGTATTCAATCCCGATGCAATTTCTGAGTTTCATCGACACTCTGATAGTCCACAGATTACAGATTGCCTCCAGATGTGCATCGGAAACTACTACTGGATTTCCAGAAAACGATCAAAGCGTAGACTGTTTGTGACATTACTGACATGGAGGAAAGTGCGCATGGTGACTGTTGTATTCAATCCATATGCAATTTCTGAGTTTCATCAACACTCTGATAGTCCACAGATTACAGATTGCCTCCAGATGTGCGTCGGAAACTACTACTGGACTTCCACGGAACGATCAAAGCGTAGACTGTTTGAAACATTACTCACATGGAGGAAAGTGCGCATGCTGACTGTTGTATTCAATCCCGAAGCAATTTCTGTGTTTCATCGACACTCTGATAGTCCACAGATTACAGAATGCCTCCAGATGTGCATCGGAAACCACTACTGGTCTAACAGGGAACGATCAAAGCGTAGATTGTATGAGACATTACTCCAATGTAGGAAAGTGCGCATGGTGACTGTTGTATTCAATCCCGATGCAATTTCTGAGTTTCATCAACACTCTGATAGTCCACAGATTACAGATTGCCTCCAGATGTGAATCGGAAACTACTACTGGTTTTTCTGGGAACGATCAAAGAATAGACCGTTTGAGACATTACTACCATGGAGGAAATTGCGCATGGTGACAGTTGTATTCAATCTCAATGCAATTTCTGTGTTTCATCAACACTCTGATATTCCACAGATTACAGAATGCCTCCAGATGTGCATCGGAAACTACTACTGGTCTTCCAGGGAACGATCAAAGCGTAGACTGTTTGAGACATTACTCACATGGAGGATAGTGCGCATGGTGACTGTTGTATTCAATCCCGATGCAATTTCTGAGTTTCATCAACACTCTGATATTCCACAGATTACAGAATGCCTCCAGATGTGCATCGGAAACTACTACTGGTTTTTCTGGGAACGATCAAATAATAGACCGTTTGAGACATTACTACCATGGTGGAAAGTATGCATGGTGACTGTTGTATTCAATCCCAATGCAATTTCTGTGTTTCATCAACACTCAGATACTCATCAGATTACAGAATGCCTCCAGATGTGCATCGGAAACAGCTACTGACCTTCCAGGGAACGATCAAAGCATAGACTGTTTGAGACATTACTCCAATGTAGGAAAGTGCGCATGCTGACTGTTGTATTCAATCCCGATGCAATTTCTGTGTTTCATCAACACTCTGATAGACCACAGATTACAGAATGCCTCCAGATGTGCATCGGAAAATACTATTGGTCTTCCAGGGAACGATCAAAGCGTAGACTGTTTGAGACATTACTACCATGGAGGAAAGTGCGCATGGTGACTGTTGTATTCAATCCCGATGCAATTTCTTTGTTTCATCAACATTCTGATAGTCCACAGATTACAGTATGCCTCCAGATGTGCAACTTAAAATACTACTGGTCTTCCAGGGAACGAACAAAACGTAGACTGTTTGAGACATTACTCCTATGTAGGAAAGTGCGCATGGTGACTGTTGTATTCAATCCCGATGCAATTTCTTTGTTTCATAAACACTCTAATAGTCCACAGATTACAGAATGCCTCCAGATGTGCATCGGAAACTACTACTGGTCTTCCAGGGAACGATCTAAGCGTAAACTCTTTGAGACATTACTCCAATGGAGGAAAGTGCGCATGGTGACTGTTGTATTCAATCCCGAAACAATTTCTGTGTTTCATCGTCATTCTGATAGTCCACAGATTACAGAATGCTTCCAGATGTGCATCGGAAACCACTACTGGTCTAACAGGGAACGATCAAAGCGTAGATTGTTTCAGACATTACTCCCATGGAGGAAAGTGCGCATGGTGACTGTTGTATTCAATCCCAATGCAATTTATGTGTTTCATCAACACTCAGATACTCATCACATTACAGAATGCCTCCAGATGTTCATCGGAAACAGCTACTGACCTTCCAGTGAACGATCTAAGCGTAGACTGTTTGAGACATTACTCCCATGTAGGAAAGTTCGCAATGTGACTGTTGTATTCAATCCCGATGCAATTTCTGTGTTTCATCAACACTCTGATAGTCCACAGATTACAGAATGCCTCCAGATGTGCATCGGAAACTACTACTGTTCTTCCAGTAAACGATCAAAGCGTAGACTTTTTGAGACATTACTCCCATGGATGAAAGTGCGCATGGTGACTGTTGTATTCAATCCCGATGCAATTTCAGTGTTTCAACGACACTCTGATAATCCACAGGTTACAGAATGCCTCCAGATGTGCATCGGAAACTACTACTGGTCTTCCAGGGAACGATCAAAGCGCAAACTCTTTGAGACATTACTCCAATGGAGGAAAGTGCGAATGGTGTCTGTTGTTTCAATCCCGATGGAATTTCTGTGTTTCATTAATACTCTGATAGTCCACAGATTACAGATGCCTCCAGATGTGCATCGGAAACTACTACTGGTATTCCACGGAACGATCAAAGCGTAGACTGTTTGAGACATTACTTCCATGTAGGAAAGTGCGCAATGTGACTGTTGTATTCAATCCCGAAGCAATTTCTGTGTTTCATCAACACTCTGATGGTCCACAAATTACAGAAAGCCTATAAATGTGCAACGGAAGCTACTACTGGTCTAACAAAGAACGATCAAAGCGTACAATGTTTGAGACATTACTCCCATGGGGGAAAGTGCGCATGGTGACTGCTGTATTCATTCCCGATGCAATTTCAGTGTTTCATCAACACTCAGTTAGTCCACAGATTACAGAATGCCTCCAGATTTGCATCGTAAACTACTACTGGTATTCCAGGGAACGATCAAGGCGTAGACTGTTTGAGAATTACTCCCATGGAGGAAAGTGGTCATGGTGACTGTTGTATTCAATCCCGATGCAATTGCTGTGTTTCATCAACACATTGAAGGTCCACAGATTACATAATGCCTCCAGATGTGCATCAGAAACTACTACTGGTCTTCGAGCTAACGATCAAAGCGTAGACTGTTTGAGACATTACTCCTGTGGAGGAGATTGCACATGGTGACTGTTGTATTCAATCCCGATGCAATTTCTGTGTTTCATCAACACTCTGATAGTCCACAGATTACAGATTGCCTCCAGATGTGCATCGGAAACTACTACTGGTCTTCAAGGGAACGATCAAAGCATAGACTGTTTGAGACATTACTCCCATGGAGGAAAGTGCGCATGAGGACTGTTGTATTCAATCCCGATTCAATTTCCGTCTTTTATCAACACTCTGATAGTCCACAGATAACAGAATGACTAAAGATGTGCATCGGAAACTACTACTGGTCTTCCAGGGAACGATCAAAGCGTAGACTGTTTCAGACATTACTCCCATGGAGGAAAGTGCGCATGGTGACTGTTGTATTCCATCCCGATGCAATTTCTTTGTTTCATCAACACTCTGATAGTCCACAGATTGCAGAATGCCTCTAGATGTGCATCGGAAACCACTACTGTTCTAACAGTTAACGACCAAAGCGTAGATTGTTTGAGACATTACTCCAATGGGTGAATGTGTGCATGGTGACTGTTGTATTCAATCCCGATGCAATTTCTGAGTTTCATCTACACTCTGATAGTCCACAGATTACAGATTGCCTCCAGATGTGCATCGGAAAATACTACTGGATTTCCAGAAAACGATCAAAGCGTAGACTGTTTGTGACATTACTCACATGGAGGAAAGTGAGCATGGTGACTGTTGTATTCAATCCCGATGCAATTTCTGAGTTTCATCAACACTCTGATAGTCCACAGATTACAGATTGCCTCCAGATGTGCGTCGGAAACTACTACTGGACTTCCAGGGAACGATCAAAGCGTAGACTGTTTGAGACATTACTCACATGGATTAAAGTGCGCATGGTGACTGTTGTATTCAATCCCGAAGCAATTTCTGTGTTTCATCGACACCCTGATAGTCCATAGATTTCAGAATGCCTCCAGATGTGCATCGGAAACTACTACTGGTCTTCCAGGGAAGGATCAAAGCGTAGACTTTTTGAGACATTACTCCCATGAATGAAAGTGCGCATGGTGACTGTTGTATTCAATCCCGATGCAATTTCAATGTTTCAACGACACTCTGATAGTCCACAGGTTACAGAATACCTCCAGATGTGCCTCAGAAACTACTACTGGTCTGCCAGGGAACGATCAAAGCGTAGACTGTTTGAGACATTACTCCCATGGAGGAGAGACCGCATGGTGACTGTTGTATTCAATCCCGAGGCAATTTCTGTGTTTCATCAACACTATGATAGTCCACAGATTACAGAATGCCTCCAGATGTTCAACGGTAACTACTACTGGTCTTCCAAGGAAGGATCAAAGCGTAGACTGTTTGAGACATTACACCCATTGAGGAAAGTGCGCATTGTGACTGTTGTATTCAATCCCATTGCAATTTCTGTGTTTCATCAACACTCAGTTAGTCCACAGATTACAGAATGCCTTCAGATGTGCATCGGAAACTACTACTGGTCTTCCTGGGAACGATCAAAGCGTAGACTGTTTGAGACATTACTCCCATGGAGGAAAGTGCGGATGGTGACTGTTGTATTCAATCCCGATGCAATTTCTGTGTTTTATCAACACTCAGTTAGTCCACAGATTACAGAATGCCTCCAGATGTGAATCGGAAACTACTACTGGTTTTCCAAGGAACGATCAAAGCGTAAACTGTTTGAGACATTACTCCCATGGAGGAAAGTGCGCATGGTGACTGTTGTATTCAATCCCGATTCAATTTCCGTCTTTTATCAACACTCTGATAGTCCACAGATAACAGAATGACTAAAGATGTGCATCGGAAACTACTACTGGTCTTCCAGGAAACGATCAAAGCGTAGACTGTTTCAGACATTACGCCTATGGAGGAAAGTGCGCATGGTGACTGTTGTATTCAATCCCAATGCAATTTCTGTGTTTTATCAACACTCAGTTAGTCCACAGATTACAGAATGCCTCCTGATGTGAATCGGAAACTACTACTGGTTTTCCAAGGAACTATCAAAGCGTAAACTGTTTGAGACATTACTCACATGGAGGAAAGTGGTCATGGTGACTGTTGTATTCAATCCCGATGCAATTTCTGTGTTTCATCAACACGTTGAAGGTCCACAGAATACATAATGCCTCCAGATGTGCATCGGAAACTACTACTGGTCTTCCAGGGAACGATCAAAGCGTAGACTGTTTGAGACATTACTCCTGTGGAGGAGATTGCACATGGTGACTGTTGTATTCAATCTCGATGCAATTTCTGTGTTTCATCAACACTCTGATAGTCCACAGATTACAGATTGCCTCCAGATGTGTATCGGAAACTACTACTGGTCATCCTGGGAACGATCAAAGCATAGACGGTTTGAGACATTACTCCCATGGAGGAAAGTGCGCATGGTGACTATTGTATTCAATCCCGATTCAATTTCAGTGTTTCATCAACACTATGATAGTCCACAGATTACAGAATGCCTCCAGATGTTCAACGGTAACTACTACTGGTCTTCCAGGGAAGGATCAAAGCGTAGACTCTTTGAGACATTACTCCCATGGGGGAAAGTGTGCATGGTGACTGTTGTATTCAATCCCGATTCAATTTCTGTGTTTCATCAACACTCTGATAGTCCACAGATTACGCAATGCCTCCAGATGTGCATCGGAAACTACTACTGGACTTCCAGGGAACGATCAAAGTGTAAACTGTTTGAGACATTACTCCCATGCAGGAAAGTTCGCATGGTGACTGTTGTATTCAATCCCGATTCAATTTCCGTGTTTTATCAACACTATGATAGTTCAAAGATAACAGAATGACTAAAGATGTGCATCGGAATGTACTACTGGTATTCCAGGGAACGATAAAATCGTAGACTGTTTGAGACATTACTCCCATGGAGGAAAGTGCGCAATGTGACTTTTTGTATTCAATCCCGAAGCAATTTCTGTGTTTCATCAACCCTCTGATAGTCCACAGATTACAGAATGCCTCCAGATGTGCATCGGAAACTACTACTGGTCTAACAGGGAACGATCAAAGGGTAGAATGTTTCAGACATTACTCCCATGGGGGAAAGTGTGCATGGTGACTGTTGTATTCAATCCCGATTCAATTTCTGTGTTTCATCAACACTCTGATAGTCCTCAGATTACAGAATGACTCCAGATGTGCATCGGAAACTACTACTGGACTTCCAGGGAACGATCAAAGCGTAGACTGTTTGAGACATTACTCACATGGAGGAAAGTGCGCATGGTGACTGTTGTATTCAATCCCGAAACAATTTCTGTGTTTCATCGTCATTCTGATAGTCCACAGATTACAGAATGCCTCCAGATGTGCATCGGAAACCACTACTGGTCTAACAGGGAACGATCAAAGCGTAGATTGTTTCAGACATTACTCCCATGGAGGAAAGTGCGCATGGTGACTGTTGTATTCAATCCCAATGCAATTTATGTGTTTCATCAACACTCAGATACTCATCACATTACAGAATGCCTCCAGATGTTCATCGGAAACAGCTACTGACCTTCCAGTGAACGATCTAAGCGTAGACTGTTTGAGACATTACTCCCATGTAGGAAAGTTCGCAATGTGACTGTTGTATTCAATCCCGATGCAATTTCTGTGTTTCATCAACACTCTGATAGTCCACAGATTACAGAATGCCTCCAGATGTGCATCGGAAACTACTACTGTTCTTCCAGTAAACGATCAAAGCGTAGACTTTTTGAGACATTACTCCCATGGATGAAAGTGCGCATGGTGACTGTTGTATTCAATCCCGATGCAATTTCAGTGTTTCAACGACACTCTGATAATCCACAGGTTACAGAATGCCTCCAGATGTGCATCGGAAACTACTACTGGTCTTCCAGGGAACGATCAAAGCGCAAACTCTTTGAGACATTACTCCAATGGAGGAAAGTGCGAATGGTGTCTGTTGTTTCAATCCCGATGGAATTTCTGTGTTTCATTAATACTCTGATAGTCCACAGATTACAGATGCCTCCAGATGTGCATCGGAAACTACTACTGGTATTCCACGGAACGATCAAAGCGTAGACTGTTTGAGACATTACTTCCATGTAGGAAAGTGCGCAATGTGACTGTTGTATTCAATCCCGAAGCAATTTCTGTGTTTCATCAACACTCTGATGGTCCACAAATTACAGAAAGCCTATAAATGTGCAACGGAAGCTACTACTGGTCTAACAAAGAACGATCAAAGCGTACAATGTTTGAGACATTACTCCCATGGGGGAAAGTGCGCATGGTGACTGCTGTATTCATTCCCGATGCAATTTCAGTGTTTCATCAACACTCAGTTAGTCCACAGATTACAGAATGCCTCCAGATTTGCATCGTAAACTACTACTGGTATTCCAGGGAACGATCAAGGCGTAGACTGTTTGAGAATTACTCCCATGGAGGAAAGTGGTCATGGTGACTGTTGTATTCAATCCCGATGCAATTGCTGTGTTTCATCAACACATTGAAGGTCCACAGATTACATAATGCCTCCAGATGTGCATCAGAAACTACTACTGGTCTTCGAGCTAACGATCAAAGCGTAGACTGTTTGTGACATTACTCCTGTGGAGGAGATTGCACATGGTGACTGTTGTATTCAATCCCGATGCAATTTCTGTGTTTCATCAACACTCTGATAGTCCACAGATTACAGATTGCCTCCAGATGTGCATCGGAAACTACTACTGGTCTTCAAGGGAACGATCAAAGCATAGACTGTTTGAGACATTACTCCCATGGAGGAAAGTGCGCATGAGGACTGTTGTATTCAATCCCGATTCAATTTCCGTCTTTTATCAACACTCTGATAGTCCACAGATAACAGAATGACTAAAGATGTGCATCGGAAACTACTACTGGTCTTCCAGGGAACGATCAAAGCGTAGACTGTTTCAGACATTACTCCCATGGAGGAAAGTGCGCATGGTGACTGTTGTATTCCATCCCGATGCAATTTCTTTGTTTCATCAACACTCTGATAGTCCACAGATTGCAGAATGCCTCTAGATGTGCATCGGAAACCACTACTGTTCTAACAGTTAACGACCAAAGCGTAGATTGTTTGAGACATTACTCCAATGGGTGAATGTGTGCATGGTGACTGTTGTATTCAATCCCGATGCAATTTCTGAGTTTCATCTACACTCTGATAGTCCACAGATTACACAATGCTTCCAGATGTGCATCGGAAACTACTACTGGTCTTCCAGGGAACGATCAAAGCGTAAACTGTTTGAGACATTACTCCCATGGAGGAAAGTGCGCATGGTGACTGTTGTATTCAATCCCGATTCAATTTCCGTGTTTTATCAACACTGAGATAGTTCACAGATAACAGAATGACTAAAGATTTGCATCGGAATCTACTACTGGTCTTCCAGGGAACGATCAAATCGTAGACTGTTTGAGACATTACTCCCATGGAGGAAAGTGCGCATGGTGACTATTGTATTCAATCCCCAAGCAATTTCTGTGTTTCATCAACCCTCTGATAGTCCACAGATTACAGAATGCCTCCAGATGTGCATCGGAAACTACTACTGGTCTAACAGGGTACGATCAAAGGGTAGAATGTTTCAGACATTACTCCCATGGGGGAAAGTGTGCATGGTGACTGTTGTATTCAATCCCGATTCAATTTCTGTGTTTCATCAACACTCTGATAGTCCACAGATTACAGATTGACTCCAGATGTGCATCGGAAACTACTACTGGTCTTCCTGGGAACGATCAATGCGTAGACTGTTTGAGACATTACTCCCATGGAGGAAAGACCGCATGGTGACTGTTGTATTCAATCCCGATTCAATTTCAGTGTTTCATCAACACTATGATAGTCCACAGATTACAGAATGCCTCCAGATGTTCAACGGTAACTACTACTGGTCTTCCAAGGAAGGATCAAAGCGTAGACTGTTTGAGACATTACACCCATTGAGGAAAGTGCGCATTGTGACTGTTGTATTCAATCCCATTGCAATTTCTGTGTTTCATCAACACTCAGTTAGTCCACAGATTACAGAATGCCTTCAGATGTGCATCGGAAACTACTACTGGTCTTCCTGGGAACGATCAAAGCGTAGACTGTTTGAGACATTACTCCCATGGAGGAAAGTGCGGATGGTGACTGTTGTATTCAATCCCGATGCAATTTCTGTGTTTTATCAACACTCAGTTAGTCCACAGATTACAGAATGCCTCCAGATGTGAATCGGAAACTACTACTGGTTTTCCAAGGAACGATCAAAGCGTAAACTGTTTGAGACATTACTCCCATGGAGGGAAGTGCGCATGGTGACTGTTGTATTCAATCCCGATTCAATTTCCGTCTTTTATCAACACTCTGATAGTCCACAGATAACAGAATGACTAAAGATGTGCATCGGAAACTACTACTGGTCTTCCAGGAAACGATCAAAGCGTAGACTGTTTCAGACATTACGCCTATGGAGGAAAGTGCGCATGGTGACTGTTGTATTCAATCCCAATGCAATTTCTGTGTTTTATCAACACTCAGTTAGTCCACAGATTACAGAATGCCTCCTGATGTGAATCGGAAACTACTACTGGTTTTCCAAGGAACTATCAAAGCGTAAACTGTTTGAGACATTACTCACATTTAGGAAAGTGGTCATGGTGACTGTTGTATTCAATCCCGATGCAATTTCTGTGTTTCATCAACACGTTGAAGGTCCACAGAATACATAATGCCTCCAGATGTGCATCGGAAACTACTACTGGTCTTCCAGGGAACGATCAAAGCGTAGACTGTTTGAGACATTACTCCTGTGGAGGAGATTGCACATGGTGACTGTTGTATTCAATCTCGATGCAATTTCTGTGTTTCATCAACACTCTGATAGTCCACAGATTACAGATTGCCTCCAGATGTGTATCGGAAACTACTACTGGTCATCCTGGGAACGATCAAAGCATAGACGGTTTGAGACATTACTCCCATGGAGGAAAGTGCGCATGGTGACTATTGTATTCAATCCCGATTCAATTTCAGTGTTTCATCAACACTATGATAGTCCACAGATTACAGAATGCCTCCAGATGTTCAACGGTAACTACTACTGGTCTTCCAGGGAAGGATCAAAGCGTAGACTCTTTGAGACATTACTCCCATGGGGGAAAGTGTGCATGGTGACTGTTGTATTCAATCCCGATTCAATTTCTGTGTTTCATCAACACTCTGATAGTCCACAGATTACAGAATGCCTTCAGATGTGCATCGGAAACTACTACTGGTCTTCCAGGGAACGATCAAAGCGTAGACTTTTTGAGACATTACTCCCATGGATGAAAGTGCGCATGGTGACTGTTGTATTCAATCCCGATGCAATTTCAATGTTTCAACGACACTCTGATAGTCCACAGGTTACAGAATACCTCCAGATGTGCATCAGAAACTACTACTGGTCTTCCAGGGAACGATCAAAGCGTAGTCTGTTTGAGACATTACTCCCATGGAGGAGAGACCGCATGGTGACTGTTGTATTCAATCCCGAGGCAATTTCTGTGTTTCAACAACACTCTGATAGTAAACAGATAACAGAAGGCCTACAGATGTGCATCGGAAACTACTACTGGTCTTCCAGGGCACGATTAAAGCGTAGACTGTTTGAGACATTACTACCATGTGGGAATGTGCGCATGGTGACTGTTGTATTCAATCCCGATGCAATATCTGTGTTTCATCAACACTCTGATAGTCCACAGATTACACAATGCCTCCAGATGTGCATCGGAAACTACTACTGGTCTTCCAGGGAACGATCAAAGCGTAAACTGTTTGAGACACTACTCCCATGGAGGAAAGTGCGCATGGTGACTGTTGTATTCAATCCCGATTCAATTTCCGTGTTTATCTACACTGAGATAGTTCACAGATAACAGAATGACTAAAGATTTGCATCGGAATCTACTACTGGTCTTCCAGGGAACGATCAAATCGTAGACTGTTTGAGACATTACTCCCATGGAGGAAAGTGCGCATGGTGACTGTTCTATTCAATCCCGAAGCAATTTCTGTGCTTCATCAACCCTCTGATAGTCCACAGATTACAGAATGCCTCCAGATGTGCATCGGAAACTACTACTGGTCTAACAGTGTACGATCAAAGGGTAGAATGTTTCAGACATTACTCCCGTGGGGGAAAGTGTGCATGGTGACTGTTGTATTCAATCCCGATTCAATTTCTGTGTTTCATCAACACTCTGATAGTCCACAGATTACAGATTGACTCCAGATGTGCATCGGAAACTACTACTGGACTTCCAGGGAACGATCAAAGCGTAGACTGTTTGAGACATTACTCACATGGAGGAAAGTGCGCATGGTGACTGTTGTATTCAATCCCGAAACAATTTCTGTGTTTCATCGACATTCTGATAGTCCACAGATTACAGAATGCCTCCAGATGTGCGTCGGAAACCACTACAGGTCTAACAGGGAACGATCAAATCGTAGATTGTTTGAGACATTACTCCCATGGAGGAAAGTGCGCATGGTGACTGTTGTATTCAATCCCAATGCTATTTCTGTGTTTCATCAACACCCAGATACTCATCAGATTACAGAATGCCTCCAGATGTGCATCGGAAACAGGTACTGACCTTCCAGTGAACGATCAAAGCGTAGACTGTTTGAGACATTACTCCTATGTAGGAAAGTGCGCATGGTCACTGTTGTATTCAATCCCGATGCAATTTCTGTGTTTCATCAACACTCTGATAGTCCACAGATTACAGAATGCCTCCAGATGTGCATCGGAAACTACTACTGTTCTTCCAGGGAACGATCAAAGCGTAGACTTTTTGAGACATTACTCCCATGGATGAAAGTGCGCATGGTGACTGTTGTATGCAATCCCGATGCAATTTCAGTGTTTCAACGACACTCCGATAGTCCACAGGTTACAGAATGCCTCCAGATATGCATCGGAAACTACTACTGGTCTTCCTGGGAACGATCAAAGCGAAGACTGTTTGAGACATTACTCCCATGGAGGAAAGACCGCATGGTGACTGTTGTATTCAATCTCGAGGCAATTTCTGTGTTTCAACAACACTCTGATAGTAAACAGATAACAGAATGCCTCCAGATGTGCAACGGAAACTACTTCTGGTCTTCCAGGGAACGATCAAAGCGTAGACTGTTTGAGACATTACTCCCAAGGGGGAAAGTGCGCATGGTGACTGTTGTATTCAATCCCGATGCAATTTCAGTGTTTCATCAACACTCAGTTAGTCCACAGATTACAGAATGCCTCCAGATGTGCATCGTAAACTACTACTGGTCTTCCAGGGAACGATCAAGGCGTAGACTGTTTAAGAATTACTCCCATGGAGGAAAGTGGTCATGGTGACTGTTGTATTCACTCCCGATGCAATTTCTGTGTTTCATCAACACATTGAAGGTCCACAGATTACATAATGCCTCCAGATGTGCATCGGAAACTACTACTGGTCTTCCAGGGAACGATCAAAGCGTAGACTGTTTGAGACATTACTCTTGTGGAGGAGATTCCACATGGTGACTGTTGTATTCAATCCCGATGCAATTTCTGTGTTTCATCAACACATTGAAGGTCCACAGATTACATAATGCCTCCAGATGTGCATCGGAAACTACTACTGGTCTTCCAGGGAACGATCAAAGCCTAGACTGTTTCAGACATTACTCCTGTGGAGGAGATTGCACATGGTGACTGTTGTATTCAATCTCGATGCAATTTCTGTGTTTCATCAACACTCTGATAGTCCACAGATTACAGACTGCCTCCAAATGTACATCGGAAACTACTACTGGTCTTCCTGGGAACGATCAAAGCATAGACGGTTTGAGACATTACTCCCATGGAGGAAAGTGCGCATGGTGACTGTTGTATTCAATCCCGAAGCAATTTCTGTGTTTCATCAACCCTCTGATAGTCCACAGATTACAGAATGCCTCCAGATGTGCATCGGAAACTACTACTGGTCTAACAGGGTACGATCAAAGGGTAGAATGTTTCAGACATTACTCCCATGGGGGAAAGTGTGCATGGTGAATGTTGTATTCAATCCCGATTCAATTTCTGTGTTTCATCAACACTCTGATAGTCCACAGATTACAGATTGACTCCAGATGTGCATCGGAAACTACTACTGGACTTCCAGGGAACGATCAAAGCGTAGACTGTTTGAGACATTACTCACATGGAGGAAAGTGCTCATGGTGACTGTTGTATTCAATCCCATTGCAATTTCTGTGTTTCATCAACACTCAGTTAGTCCACTATTACAGAATGCCTTCAGATGTGCATCGGAAACTACTACTGGTCTTCCAGGGAACGATCAAAGCGTAGACTTTTTGAGACATTAATGCCATGGATGAAAGTGCGCATGGTGACTGTTGTATTCAATCCCGATGCAATTTCAATGTTTCAACGACACTCTGATAGTCCACAGGTTACAGAATACCTCCAGATGTGCATCAGAAACTACTACTGGTCTTCCAGGGAACGATCAAAGCGTGGACTGTTTGAGACATTACTCCCATGGAGGAGAGACCGCATGGTGACTGTTGTATTCAATCCCGAGGCAATATCTGTGTTTCAACATCACTCTGATAGTAAACAGATAACAGAAAGAATACAGATGTGCATCGGAAACTACTACTGGTCTTCCAGGGCACGATCAAAGCGTAGACTGTTTGAGACATTACTACCATGGGGGAAAGTGCTCATGGTGACTGTTGTATTCAATCCCGAAACAATTTCTGTGTTTCATCGACATTCTGATAGTCCACAGATTACAGAATGCCTCCAGATTTGCATCGGAAACCACTACTGGTCTAACAGGGAACGATCAAATCGTAGATTGTTTGAGACATTACTCCCATGGAGGAAAGTGCGCATGGTGACTGTTGTATTCAATCCCGATTCAATTTCCGTGTTTTATCAACACTGAGATAGTTCACAGATAACAGAATGACTAAAGATTTGCATCGGAATCTACTACTGGTCTTCCAGGGAGCGATCAAATCGTAGACTGTTTGAGACATTACTCCCATGGAGGAAAGTGCGCATGGTGACTGTTGTATTCAATCCCGAAGCAATTTCTGTGTTTCATCAACCCTCTGATAGTCCACAGATTACAGAATGCCTCCAGATGTGCATCGGAAACTACTACTGGTCTAACAGGGTACGATCAAAGGGTAGAATGTTTCAGACATTACTCCCATGGGGGAAAGTGTGCATGGTGACTGTTGTATTCAATCCCGATTCAATTTCTGTGTTTCATCAACACTCTGATAGTCCACAGATTACAGATTGATTCCAGATGTGCATCGGAAACTACTACTGGACTTCCAGGGAACGATCAAAGCGTAGACTGTTTGAGACATTACTCACATGAAGGAAAGTGCGCATGGTGACTGTTGTATTCAATCCCGATTCAATTTCCGTGTTTATCTACACTGAGATAGTTCACAGATATCAGAATGGCTAAGGATTGCATCGGAATCTACTACTGGTCTTCCAGGGAACGATCAAATCGTAGACTGTTTGAGACATTACTCCCATGGAGGAAAGTGCGCATGGTGACTGTTCTATTCAATCCCGAAGCAATTTCTGTGTTTCATCAACCCTCTGATAGTCCACAGATTACAGAATGCCTCCAGATGATTATCGGAAACTACTACTGGTCTAACAGGATACGATCAAAGGGTAGAATGTTTCAGACATTACTCCTATGGGGGAAAGTGTGCATGGTGACTGTTGTATTCAATCCCGATTCAATTTCTGTGTTTCATCAACACTCTGATAGTCCACAGATTACAGATTGACTCCAGATGTGCATCGGAAACTACTACTGTACTTCCAGGGAACGAACAAAGCGTAGACTGTTTGAGACATTACTCACATGGAGGAATGTGCGCATTGTGACTGTTGTATTCAATCCCGAAACAATTTCTGTGTTTCATCGACATTCTGATAGTCCACAGATTACAGAATGCCTCCAGATGTGCATCGGAAACCACTACTGGTCTAACAGGGAACGATCAAATCGTAGATTGTTTGAGACATTACTCCCATGGAGGAAAGTGCGCATGGTGACTGTTGTATTCAATCCCAATGCAATTTCTGTGTTTCATCAACACTCAGATACTCATCAGATTACAGAATGCCTCCAGATGTGCATCGGAAACAGCTACTGACCTTCCAGTGAACGATCAAAGCGTAGACTGTTTGAGACATTACTCCTATGTAGGAAAGTGCGCAATGTGACTGTTGTATTCAATCCCGATGCAATTTCTGTGTTTCATCAACACTCTGATAGTCCACAGATTACAGAATGCCTCCAGATGTGCATAGGAAACTACTACTGTTCTTCCAGGGAACGATCAAAGCGTAGACTTTTTTAGACATTACTCCCATGGATGAAAGTGCGCATGGTGACTGTTGTATTCAATCCCGATGCAATTTCAGTGTTTCAACGACACTCTGATAGTCCACAGGTTACAGAATGCCTCCAGATATGCATCGGAAACTACAACTGGTCTTCCTGGGAACGATCAAAGCGTAGACAGTTTGAGACATTACTCCCATGGAGGAAAGACCGCATGGTGACTGTTGTATTCAATCCCATTGCAATTTCTCTGTTTCAACAACACTCTGATAGTAAACAGATAACAGAATGCCTCCAGATGTGCAACGGAAACTACTTCTGGTCTTCCAGGGAACGATCAAAGCGTAGACTGTTTGAGACATGACTACCATGGAGGAAAGTGCGCATGGTGACTGTTGTATTCAATCCCGAAGCAATTTCTGTGTTTCATCAACACTCTGATAGTCCACAGATTACAGAAAGCCTATAAATGTGCATCGGAAGCTACTACTGGTCTAACAAGGAACGATCAAAGCGTAGAATGTTTGAGACATTACTCCCATGGGGGAAAGTGCGCATGGTGACTGTTGTATTCAATCCCGATTCAATTTCAGTGTTTCATCAACACTATGATTGTCCACAGATTACAGAATGCCTCCAGATGTTCAACGGTAACTACTACTGGTCTTCCTGGGAACGATCAAAGCGTAGACTGTTTGAGACATTACTCCCATGGAGGAAAGTGCGCATGGTGACTGTTGTATTCAATCCCGATGCAATTTCTGTGTTTTATCAACACTCAGTTAGTCCACAGATTACAGAATGCCTCCAGATGTGAATCGGAAACTACTACTGGTTTTCCAGGGAACGATCAAAGCGTAAACTGTTTGAGACATTACTCCCATGGAGGAAAGTGCGCATGGTGACTGTTGTATTCAATCCCGATTTAATTTCCGTCTTTTATCAACACTCTGATAGTCCACAGATAACAGAATGACTAAAGATGTGCATCGGAAACTACTACTGGTCTTCCAGGAAACGATCAATGCGTAGACTGTTTGAGACATTACTCCCATGGAGGAAAGTGCGCATGGTGACTGTTGTATTCAATCCCGAAGCAATTTCTGTGTTTCATCAACACTCAGTTAGTCCACAGATTACAGAATGCCTTCAGATGTGCATCGGAAACTACTACTGGTCTTCCTGGGAACGATCAAAGCGTAGACTGTTTGAGACATTACTCCCATGGAGGAAAGTGCGCATGGTGACTGTTGTATTCAATCCCGAAGCAATTTCTGTATTTCATCAACACTCTGATAGTCCACAGATTACAGAAAGCCTATAAATGTGCATTGGAAGCTACTACTGGTCTTCCAGGCAACGATCAAGGCGTTGACTGTTCGAGAATTACTCCAATGGAGGAAAGTGGTCATGGTGACTGTTGTATTCAATCCCGATGGAATTTCTGTGTTTCATCAACACATTGAAGGTCCACAGATTACATAGTGCCTCCAGATGTGCATCGGAATGTACTACTGGTCTTCGAGGGAACGATCAAAGCGTAGACTGTTTGAGACATTACTCCTGTGGAGGAGATTGCACATGGTGACTGTTGTATTCAATCCCGATGCAATATCTGTGTTTCATCAACACTCTGATAGTCCACAGATTACAGATTGCCTCCAGATTTGCATCGGAAACTACTACTGGTCTTCCTGGGAACGATCAAAGAGCAGACTGTTTGTGACATTACTCCCATGGAGGAAAGTGCGCATGGTGACTGTTGTATTCAATCCCGATTCAATTTCAGTGTTTCATCAATACTATGATAGTCCACAGATTACAGAATGCCTCCAGATGTTCAACGGTAACTACTACTGGTCTTCCAGGGAAGGATCAAAGCGTAGACTGTTTGAGACATGACTCCCATGGAGGAAAGTGCGCATGGTGACTGTTGTATTCAATCCCATTGCAATTTCTGTGTTTCATAAACACTCAGTTAGTCCACAGATTACAGAATGCCTTCAGATGTGCATCGGAACCTACTACTGGTCTTCCTGGGAACGATCAAAGCGTAGACTGTTTGAGACATTACTCCCATGGAGGGAAGTGCGCATGGTGACTGTTGTATTCAATCCCGATGCAATTTCTGTGTTTTATCAACACTCAGTTAGTCCACAGATTACAGAATGACTCCAGATGTGAATCGAAAACTACTACTGGTTTTCCAGGGAACGATCAAAGCGTAAACTGTTTGAGACATTACTCCCATGGAGGAAAGTGCGCATGGTGACTGTTGTATTCAATCCCGATTCAATTTCCGTCTTCTATCAACACTCTGATTGTCCACAGATAACAGAATGACTAAAGATGTGCATGGGAAACTACTACTGGTCTTCCAGGGAACGATCAAAACGTAGACTGTTTGAGACATTACTACCATGGAGGAAAGTGCGCATGGTGACTGTTGCATTCAATCCCGAGGCAATTTCTGTGTTTCAACAACACTCTGATAGTAAACAGATAACAGAATGCCTACAGATGTGCATCGGAAACTACTTCTGGTCTTCCAGGGAACGATCAAAGCGTAGACTGTTTGAGACATTACTACCATGGAGGAAAGTGCGCATGGTGACTGTTGTATTCAATCCCGATGCAATTTCTGTGTTTCATCAACATTCTGATAGTCCACAGATTACAGAATGCATCCAGATGTGCAACGGAAAAAACTACTGGTCTTACAGGGAACGAACAAAGCGTAGACTGTTTGAGACATTACTCCTATGTAGGAAAGAGCGCATGGTGACTTTTGTATTCAATCCCGATGCAATTTCTTTGTTTCATCAACACTCTGATAGTCCACAGATTACAGAATGCCTCCAGATGTGCATCTTAAACTACTACTGGTCTTCCAGGGAACGATCAAAGCGTAAACTCTTTGAGACATTACTCCAATGGAGGAAAGTGCGAATGGTGACTGTTGTTTGAATCCCGATGAAATTTCTGTGTTTCATTAATACTCTGATAGTCCACAGATTACAGAATGCCTCCAGATGTGCATCGGAAACTACTACTGGTCTTCCAGGGAACGATCAAAGCGTAGACTGTTTGAGACATTACTCCCATGGAGGAAAGTGCGCATGGTGACTGTTGTATTCAATTCGGAAGCAATTTCTGTGTTTCATCAACACTCTGATAGTCCACAGATTACAGAAAGCCTATAGATGTGCATCGGAAGATACTACTCGTCTAACAAGGGACGATCAAAGCGTAGAATGTTTGAGACATTACTCCCATGGGGGAAAGTGCGCATGGTGACTGTTCTATTCAATCCCGATGCAATTTCTGTGTTTCATCAACACTCTGATAGTCCACAGACTTCAGATTGCCTCCAGATGTGCATCGCAAACTACTACTGGTCTTCCTGGGAACGATCAAAGCATAGACTGTTTGAAGCATTACTCCCATGGAGGAACGTGCGCATGGTGACAGTTGTATTCAATCACGATGTAATTTCTGTGTTTCATCAACACTTTGAATGTCCACAGATTACAGATTGCCTGTAGATGTGCATCGGAAACTGCCACATGTATTCGAGGGAACGATCAAAGCATAGACTGTTTGAGACATTACTCCCGTGGAGGAAAGTGCGCATGGTGACTGTTGTATTCAATCCCGATGCAATTTCTGTGTTTCATCAACACTCAGTTAGTCCACAGATTACAGAATGCCTCCAGATGTGCAACGGAAACTGCTACTGGTCTTCCAGGGAACGATCAAACCGTAGACTGTTTGAGACATTACACCCATGGAGGAAAGTGCGCATGGTGACTGTTGTATTCAATCCCGATGCAGTTTCTGTGTTTCATCAACACTCTGATAGTCCACAGATTACAGAATGCCTCCAGATGAGCATCGGAAACTACTACTGGTCTTCCAGGGAACGATCAAAACGTAAACTGTTTGAGACATTACTCCCATATAGGAAAGTGCGCATGGTGACTGTCGTATTCAATCCCGATTCAATTTCCGTGTTTTATCAACACTATGATAGTCCACAGATAACAGAATGACTAAAGGTGTGCATCGGAAACTACTACGGGTCAAACAGGGAACGATCAAAGGGTAGAATGTTTCAGACATTACTCCCATGGGGGAAATTGTGCATGGTGACTGTTGTTTTCAATCCCGATGCAATTTCTGTGTTTCATCAACACTCAGATAGTCCACAGATTACAGAATGCCTCCAGATGTGCATCGGATACTACTACTGGTCTTCCAGGGAACGATCAAAGCGTAAACTGTTTGAGACATTACTCCCATGGAATAAAGTGCGCATGGTGACTGTTGTATTCAATCCCGATTCAATTTCCGTGTTTTATCAACACTCTGATAGTCCACAGATAACAGAATGACTAACGATGTGCATCGGAAACTACTACTGGTCTTCCAGGGGACGATCAAATCGTATACTGTTTGAGACATTACTCCCATGGAGGAAAGTGCGCATGGTGACTGTTGTATACAGTCCCGAAGCAATTTCTGTGTTTTATCATCACTCTGATAGTCCACAGATTACAGAATGCCTCCAGATGTGCATCGGAAACTATTACTGGTCTTCCAGGGAACGATGAAAGCGTAAACTGTTTGAGACATTACTCCCTTGGAGGAAAGTGCGCATGGTGACTGTTGTATTCAATCCCGATTCAATTTCTGTGTTTCATCAACACTCTGATAGTCCACAGATTACAGAATGACTCCAGATGTGCATCGGAAACTACTACTGGACTTCCAGGGAACGATCAAATTGTAGACTGTTTGAGACATTACTCACATGGAGGAAAGTGCGCATGTTGACTGTTGTATTCAATCCCGAAGCAATTTCTGTGTTTCATCAACACTCTGATAGTCCACAGATTTCAGAATGCCCCCAGATGTGCATCGGAAGCCACTACTGGTCTAACAGGGAACGATCAAAGCGTAGATTGTTTGAGACATTATTCCCATGGGGGAAAGTGTGCATTGTGACTGTTGTATTAAATCCCGATGCAATTTCTGAGTTTCATCAACACTCTGATAGTCCACAGATTACAGATTGCCTCCAGATGTGCATCGGAAACTACCACTGGTTTTTCTGGGAACGATCAAAGAATAGACCGTTTGAGACATTACTCCCATGGAGGAAAGTGCGCATGGTGACTGTTGTATTCAATCCCAATACAATTTCTGTGTTTCGTCAACACTCAGATACTCATCAGATTACAGAATGCCTCCAGATGTGCATCGGAAACTACAACTGGTCTTCCAGGGCACGATCAAAGCGTAGACTTTTTGAGTCATTACTCCCATGGAGAAAAGTGCGCATGGTGACTGTTGTATTCAATCGCGATGCAATTTCTGTGTTTCAACAACACTCTGATAGTCCACAGTTTACAGAATGGCTCCAGATGTGCATCGGAAACTACTACCGGTCCTTCAGGGAACGATCAAGTCGTAGACTGTTTGAGAGATTACTCCCATGGAGGAAAGTTCGCATGGTGACTGTTGTATTCAATGACGATACAATTTCTGTCTTTCATCAACACCCGGATAGACCACAGATTACAGAATGCCTCCAGATGTGCATCGAAAACTACTACTAGTCTTCAGGGAACGATGAAATCGATGACAGTTTGAGACATTACTCCCATGGAGGAAAGTGGTCATAGTGACTATTGTATTCATTCCCGATGCAATTTCTTTGTTTCATCAACACTCTGATAGTCCACAGATTACAGAATGCCTCCAGATGTGCATCGGAAACCACTACTGGTCTTCCAGGGAAGGATCAAAGCGTAGACTGTTTGAGACGTTACTCCCATGGAGGAAAGTGTGCATGATGACTCTTGTATTCTATCCCGAAGCAATTTCTGTGTTTCATCAACACTGTGATGGTCCACAGATTACACAATGAATCCAGATGTGCATCGGAAACTACTACTGGTCTAACAAGGAACGATCAAATCGTAGAATGCTTGAGACATTACTCCCATGGGGGAAAGTGCGCATGGTGACTGTTGTATTCAATCCCGATGCAATTTCTGTGTTTCATCAACACTCAGATAGGCCTCAGATTACAGAATGCCTCCAGATGTGCATCGTAAACTACTACTGGTCTTACAGAGAACGATCAAGGCGTAGACTTTTTGAGAATTACTCCCATTGAGGAAAGTGGTCATGGTGACTGTTGTATTCAATCCCGATGCAATTTCTGTGTTTCATCAGCACTTTGAAGGTCCACAGATTACAGAATGCCTCCAGATGTGCATCGAAAACTACTACTGGTCTTCCAGGGAACGATCAAAAGCGTAGACTGTTTGAGACATTACTCCTGTGGAGGAAAGTGCGAATGGTGACTGCTGTATTCAATCCCGATGCAATTTCTGTGTTTCATCAACACTCTGATAGTCCACAGATTACAGATTGCCTCCAGATGTGCATCGGAAACTACTACTCGTCTTCCTGGGAACGATCAGAGCATAGACTGTTTGAGACATTACTCCCATGGAGGAAAGTGCGCATGGTGACTGTTGTATTCAATCACGATGTAATTTCTGTGTTTCATCAACACTTTGAAGGTCCACAGATTACAGAACGCCTCCAGATGTGCATCGGAAACTACTACTGGTCTTCGAGGGAACGATCAAAGCATAGACTGTTTGAGACATTATTCCTCTGGAGGAAAGTGCGAATGGTGACTGTTGTATTCAATCCCGATGCAATTTCTGTGTTTCATCAACACTCAGATAGTCCTCAGATTACAGAATGCCTCCAGATGTGCATCGGAAACTACTACTGGTCTTCCAGGGAACGATCAAAGCGTAAACTGTTTGAGACATTACTCCCATGGAGGAAAGTGCGCATGGTGACTGTTGTATTCAATCCCGATTCAATTTCCGTGTTTTATCAACACTCTGATAGTCCACAGATGACAGAATGACTAACGATGTGCATCGGAAACTATTACTGGTCTTCCAGGGAACGATCAAATAGTAGACTGTTTGAGACATTACTCCCATGGAGGAAAGTGCGCATGGTGACTGTTGTATTCAGTCCCGAAGCAATTTCTGTGTTTCATCATCACTCTGATAGTCCACAGATTACAGAATGCCTCCAGATGTGCATCGGATACTACTACTGGTCTTCCAGGGAACGATCAAAGCGTAAACTGTTTGAGACATTACTCCCATGGAATAAAGTGCGCATGGTGACTGTTGTATTCAATCCCGATGCAATTTCTGTGTTTCATCAACACTCAGATAGTCCACAGATTACAGATTGCCTGCAGATGTGCATCGGAAACTGCCACATGTCTTCGAGGGAACGATCAAAGCATAGACTGTTTGAGACATTACTCCCGTGGAGGAAAGTGCGCATGGTGACTGTTGTATTCAATCCCGATGCAATTTCTGTGTTTCATCAACACTCAGTTAGTCCACAGATTACAGAATGCCTCCAGATGTGCAACGGAAACTGCTACTGGTCTTCCAGGGAACGATCAAACCGTAGACTGTTTGAGACATTACTCCCATGGAGGAAAGTGCGCATGGTGACTGTTGTATTCAATCCCGATGCAGTTTCTGTGTTTCATCAACACTCTGATAGTCCACAGATTACAGAATGCCTCCAGATGAGCATCGGAAACTACTACTGGTCTTCCAGGGAACGATCAAAACGTAAACTGTTTGAGACATTATTCCCATATAGGAAAGTGCGCATGGTGACTGTTGTATTCAATCCCGATTCAATTTCCGTGTTTTATCAACACTATGATAGTCCACAGATAACAGAATGACTAAAGGTGTGCATCGGAAACTACTACGGGTCAAACAGGGAACGATCAAAGGGTAGAATGTTTCAGACATTACTCCCATGGGGGAAATTGTGCATGGTGACTGTTGTTTTCAATCCCGATGCAATTTCTGTGTTTCATCAACACTCAGATAGTCCACAGATTACAGAATGCCTCCAGATGTGCATCGGATACTACTACTGGTCTTCCAGGGAACGATCAAAGCGTAAACTGTTTGAGACATTACTCCCATGGAATAAAGTGCGCATGGTGACTGTTGTATTCAATCCCGATTCAATTTCCGTGTTTTATCAACACTCTGATAGTCGACAGATAACAGAATGACTAACGATGTGCATCGGAAACTACTACTGGTCTTCCAGGGAACGATCAAATCGTATACTGTTTGAGACATTACTCCCATGGAGGAAAGTGCGCATGGTGACTGTTGTATACAGTCCCGAAGCAATTTCTGTGTTTTATCATCACTCTGATAGTCCACAGATTACAGAATGCCTCCAGATGTGCATCGGAAACTATTACTGGTCTTCCAGGGAACGATGAAAGCGTAAACTGTTTGAGACATTACTCCCTTGGAGGAAAGTGCGCATGGTGACTGTTGTATTCAATCCCGATTCAATTTCTGTGTTTCATCAACACTCTGATAGTCCACAGATTACAGAATGACTCCAGATGTGCATCGGAAACTACTACTGGACTTCCAGGGAACGATCAAATTGTAGACTGTTTGAGACATTACTCACATGGAGGAAAGTGCGCATGTTGACTGTTGTATTCAATCCCGAAGCAATTTCTGTGTTTCATCAACACTCTGATAGTCCACAGATTTCAGAATGCCCCCAGATGTGCATCGGAAACCACTACTGGTCTAACAGGGAACGATCAAAGCGTAGATTGTTTGAGACATTACTCCCATGGGGGAAAGTGTGCATTGTGACTGTTGTATTAAATCCCGATGCAATTTCTGAGTTTCATCAACACTCTGATAGTCCACAGATTACAGATTGCCTCCAGATGTGCATCGGAAACTACCACTGGTTTTTCTGGGAACGATCAAAGAATAGACCGTTTGAGACATTACTCCCGTGGAGGAAAGTGCGCATGGTGACTGTTGTATTCAATCCCAATACAATTTCTGTGTTTCGTCAACACTCAGATACTCATCAGATTACAGAATGCCTCCAGATGTGCATCGAAAACTACTACTGGTCTTCCAGGGAACGATCAAAAGCGTAGACTGTTTGAGACATTACTCCTGTGGAGGAAAGTGCGAATGGTGACTGCTGTATTCAATCCCGATGCAATTTCTGTGTTTCATCAACACTCTGATAGTCCACAGATTACAGATTGCCTCCAGATGTGCATCGGAAACTACTACTCGTCTTCCTGGGAACGATCAGAGCATAGACTGTTTGAGACATTACTCCCATGGAGGAAAGTGCGCATGGTGACTGTTGTATTCAATCACGATGTAATTTCTGTGTTTCATCAACACTTTGAAGGTCCACAGATTACAGAACGCCTCCAGATGTGCATCGGAAACTACTACTGGTCTTCGAGGGAACGATCAAAGCATAGACTGTTTGAGACATTATTCCTCTGGAGGAAAGTGCGAATGGTGACTGTTGTATTCAATCCCGATGCAATTTCTGTGTTTCATCAACACTCAGATAGTCCTCAGATTACAGAATGCCTCCAGATGTGCATCGGAAACTACTACTGGTCTTCCAGGGAACGATCAAAGCGTAAACTGTTTGAGACATTACTCCCATGGAGGAAAGTGCGCATGGTGACTGTTGTATTCAATCCCGATTCAATTTCCGTGTTTTATCAACACTCTGATAGTCCACAGATGACAGAATGACTAACGATGTGCATCGGAAACTATTACTGGACTTCCAGGGAACGATCAAATCGTAGACTGTTTGAGACATTACTCCCATGGAGGAAAGTGCGCATGGTGACTGTTGTATTCAGTCCCGAAGCAATTTCTGTGTTTCATCATCACTCTGATAGTCCACAGATTACAGAATGCCTCCAGATGTGCATCGGAAACTACTACTGGTCTAACTGCGAACGATCAAAGGGTAGAATGTTTCAGACATTACTCCCATGGGGGAAAGTGTGCATGGTGACTGTTGTTTTCAATCCCGATGCAATTTCAGTGTTTCATCAACACTCAGTTAGTCCACAGATTACAGAATGCCTTCAGATGTGCATCGGTAACTACTACTGGTCTTCCAGGGAACGATCAAAGCGTAGACTTTTTGAGACATTACTCCCATTGATGAAAGTGAGCATGGTGACTGTTGTATTCAATCCCGATGCAATTTCAGTGTTTCAACGACACTCTGATAGTCCGCAGGTTACAGAATGCCTCCAGATGTGCATCGGAAACTACTTCTGGTCTTCCAGGGAACGATCAAAGCGTAGACTGTTTGAGACATTACTACCATGGAGGAAAGTGCGCATGGTGACTGTTGTAATCAATCCCGATGCAATTTCTGTGTTTAATCAACATTCTGATAGTCCACAGATTACAGAATGCATCCAGATGTGCAACGGAAAATACTACTGGTCTTACAGGGAACGAACAAAGCGTAGACTGTTTGAGACATTACTCCCATGGAAGAAAGTGCGCATGGTGACTGTTGTATTCAATTCGGAAGCAATTTCTGTGTTTCATCAACACTCTGATAGTCCACAGATTACAGAAAGCCTATAAATGTGCATCGGAAGATACTATTCGTCTAACAAGGAACGATCAAAGCGTAGAATGTTTGAGACATTACTCCCATGGGGGAAAGTGCGCATGGTGACTGTTGTATTAAATCCCGATGCAATTTCAGTGTTTCATCAACTCTCAGTTAGTCCACAGATTACAGAATGCCTCCAGATGTGCATTGTAAACTACTACTGGTCTTCCAGGCAACGATCAAGGCGTTGACTGTTCGAGAATTACTCCAATGGAGGAAAGTGGTCATGGTGACTGTTGTATTCAATCCCGATGGAATTTTTGTGTTTCATCAAACACATTGAAGGTCCACAGATTACATAGTGCCTCCAGATGTGCATCGGAAACTACTACTGGTCTTCCAGGGAACGATCAAAGCGTAGACTAATTGAGACATTACTCCCATGGAGGAAAGTGCGCATGGTGACTGTTGTATTTAATCCCATTGCAATTTCTGTGTTTCATCAACACTCAGTTAGTCCACAGATTACAGAATGCTTCAGATGTGCATTGGAAACTACTACTGGTCTTCCTGGGAACGATCAAAGCGTAGACTGTTTGAGACATTACTCCCATGGAGGAAAGTGCGCATGGTGACTGTTGTATTCAATCCCGATGCAATTTCTGTGTTTTATCAACACTCAGTTAGTCCACAGATTACAGAATGACTCCAGATGTGAATCGGAAACTACTACTGGTTTTCCAGGGAACGATCAAAGCGTAAACTGTTTGAGACATTACTCCCATGGAGGAAAGTGCGCATGGTGACTGTTGTATTCAATCCCGATTCAATTTCCGTCTTTTATCAACACTCTGATTGTCCACAGATAACAGAATGACTAAAGATGTGCATGGGAAACTACTACTGGTCTTCCAGGGAACGATCAAAACGTAGACTGTTTGAGACATTACTACCATGGAGGAAAGTGCGCATGGTGACTGTTGTATTCAATCCCGAGGCAATTTCTGTGTTTCAACAACACTCTGATTGTAAACAGATAACAGAATGCCTACAGATGTGCATCGGAAACTACTTCTGGTCTTCCAGGGAACGATCAAAGCGTAGACTGTTTGAGACATTACTACCATGGAGGCAAGTGCGCATGGTGACTGTTGTATTCAATCCCGATGCAATTTCTGTGTTTCATCAACATTCTGATAGTCCACAGATTACAGAATGCATCCAGATGTGCAACGGAAAAAACTACTGGTCTTACAGGGAACGAACAAAGCGTAGACTGTTTGAGACATTACTCCTATGTAGGAAAGAGCGCATGGTGACTTTTGTAGTCAATCCCGATGCAATTTCTTTGTTTCATCAACACTCTGATAGTCCACAGATTACAGAATGCCTCCAGATGTGCATCTTAAACTACTACTGGTCTTCCAGGGAACGATCAAAGCGTAAACTCTTTGAGACATTACTCCAATGGAGGAAAGTGCGAATGGTGACTGTTGTTTGAATCCCGATGGAATTTCTGTGTTTCATCAACACTCTGATAGTCCACAGATTACAGAAAGCCTATAAATGTGCATCGGAAGATACTACTCGTCTAACAAGGAACGATCAAAGCGTAGAATATTTGAGACATTACTCCCATGGGGGAAAGTGCGCATGGTGACTGTTCTATTCAATCCCGATGCAATTTCTGTGTTTCATCAACACTCTGATAGTCCACAGACTTCAGATTGCCTCCAGATGTGTATCGCAAACTACTACTGGTCTTCCTGGGAACGATCAAAGCATAGACTGTTTGAAGCATTACTCCCATGGAGGAAAGTGCGCATGGTGACAGTTGTATTCAATCACGATGTAATTTCTGTGTTTCATCAACACTTTGAATGTCCACAGATTACAGATTGCCTGCAGATGTGCATCGGAAACTGCCACATGTCTTCGAGGGAACGATCAAAGCATAGACTGTTTGAGACATTACTCCCGTGGAGGAAAGTGCGCATGGTGACTGTTGTATTCAATCCCGATGCAATTTCTGTGTTTCATCAACACTCAGTTAATCCACAGATTACAGAATGCCTCCAGATGTGCAACGGAAACTGCTACTGGTCTTCCAGGGAACGATCAAACCGTAGACTGTTTGAGACATTACTCCCATGGAGGAAAGTGCGCATGGTGACTGTTGTATTCCATCCCGAT
Source organism: Schistocerca gregaria (assembly GCF_023897955.1). Lineage (NCBI taxonomy): Eukaryota > Metazoa > Arthropoda > Insecta > Orthoptera > Acrididae > Schistocerca > Schistocerca gregaria. The sequence goes on from NC_064925.1 coordinate 19,037,011, forward strand.
GCAGTTTCTGTGTTTCATCAACACTCTGATAGTCCACAGATTACAGAATGCCTCCAGATGAGCATCGGAAACTACTACTGGTCTTCCAGGGAACGATCAAAACGTAAACTGTTTGAGACATTATTCCCATATAGGAAAGTGCGCATGGTGACTGTTGTATTCAATCCCGATTCAATTTCCGTGTTTTATCAACACTATGATAGTCCACAGATAACAGAATGACTAAAGGTGTGCATCGGAAACTACTACGGGTCAAACAGGGAACGATCAAAGGGTAGAATGTTTCAGACATTACTCCCATGGGGGAAATTGTGCATGGTGACTGTTGTTTTCAATCCCGATGCAATTTCTGTGTTTCATCAACACTCAGATAGTCCACAGATTACAGAATGCCTCCAGATGTGCATCGGATACTACTACTGGTCTTCCAGGGAACGATCAAAGCGTAAACTGTTTGAGACATTACACCCATGGAATAAAGTGCGCATGGTGACTGTTGTATTCAATCCCGATTCAATTTCCCTGTTTTATCAACACTCTGATAGTCCACAGATAACAGAATGACTAACGATGTGCATCGGAAACTACTACTGGTCTTCCAGGGAACGATCAAATCGTATACTGTTTGAGACATTACTCCCATGGAGGAAAGTGCGCATGGTGACTGTTGTATACAGACCCGAAGCAATATCAGTGTTTTATCATCACTCTGATAGTCCACAGATTACAGAATGCCTCCAGATGTGCATCGGAAACTATTACTGGTCTTCCAGGGAACGATGAAAGCGTAAACTGTTTGAGACATTACTCCCTTGGAGGAAAGTGCGCATGGTGACTGTTGTATTCAATCCCGATTCAATTTCTGTGATTCATCAACACTCTGATAGTCCACAGATTACAGAATGACTCCAGATGTGCATCGGAAACTACTACTGGACTTCCAGGGAACGATCAAATTGTAGACTGTTTGAGACATTACTCACATGGAGGAAAGTGCGCATGTTGACTGTTGTATTCAATCCCTATGCAATTTCTTTGTTTCATCAACACTCTGATAGTCCACAGATTACAGAATGCCTCCAGATGTGCATCGGAAACCACTACTGGTCTTCCAGGGAAGGATCAAAGCGTAGACTGTTTGAGACGTTACTCCCATGGAGGAAAGTGTGCATGGTGACTCTTGTATTCTATCCCGAAGCAATTTCTGTGTTTCATCAACACAGTGATGGTCCACAGATTACACAATGAATCCAGATGTGCATCGGAAACTACTACTGGTCTAACAAGGAACGATCAAATCGTAGAATGCTTGAGACATTACTCCCATGGGGGAAAGTGCGCATGGTGACTGTTGTATTCAATCCCGCTGCAATTTCTGTGTTTCATCAACACTCAGATAGTCCTCAGATTACAGAATGCCTCCAGATGTGCATCGTAAACTACTACTGGTCTTACAGAGAACGATCAAGGCGTAGACTTTTTGAGAATTACTCCCATTGAGGAAAGTGGTCATGGTGACTGTTGTATTCAATCCCGATGCAATTTCTGTGTTTCATCAGCACTTTGAAGGTCCACAGATTACAGAATGCCTCCAGATGTGCATCGGAAACTACTACTGGTGTCCCAGGGAACTATCAAAAGCGTAGATTGTTTGAGACATTACTCCTGTGGAGGAAAGTGCGAATGGTGACTGCTGTATTCAATCCCGATGCAATTTCTGTGTTTCATCAACACTCTGATAGTCCACAGATTACAGATTGCCTCCAGATGTGCATCGGAAATTACTACTGGTCTTCCTGGGAACGATCAGAGCATAGACTGTTTGAGACATTACTCCCATGGAGGAAAGTGCGCATGGTGACTGTTGTATTCAATCACGATGTAATTTCTGTGTTTCATCAACACTTTGAAAGTCCACAGATTACAGAACGCCTCCAGATGTGCATCGGAAACTACTACTGGTCTTCGAGGGAACGATCAAAGCATAGACTGTTTGAGACATTATTCCTGTGGAGGAAAGTGCGAATGGTGACTGTTGTATTCAATCCCGATGCAATTTCTGTGTTTCATCATCACTCTGATAGTCCACAGATTACAGAATGCCTCCAGATGTGCATCGGAAACTACTACTGGTCTAACTGCGAACGATCAAAGGGTAGAATGTTTCAGACATTACTCCCATGGGGGAAAGTGTGCATGGTGACTGTTGTTTTCAATCCCGATGCAATTTCAGTGTTTCATCAACACTCAGATAGTCCACAGATTACAGAATGCCTCCAGATGTGCATCGGGAACTACTACTGGTCTTCGAGGGAACGATCAAAGCATAGACTGTTTGAGACATTACTCCCGTGGAGGAAAGTGCGCATGGTGACTGTTGTATTCAATCCCGATGCAATTTCTGTGCTTCATCAACACTCAGTTAGTCCACAGATTACAGAAGGCCTCCAGATGCGCAGCGGAAACTGCTACTGGTCTTCCAGGGAACGATGAAAGCGTAGACTGTTTGAGACATTACTCCCATGGAGGAAAGTGCTCATGCTGACTGTTGTATTCCATCGCCATGCAGTTTATGTGTTTCATCAACACTCTGATATTCCACAGATTACACAATGCCTCCAGATGTGCATCGGAAACTACTACTGGTCTAACTGCGAACGATCAAAGGGTAGAATGTTTCAGACATTACTCCCATGGGGGAAAGTGTGCATGGTGACTGTTGTTTTCAATCCCGATGCAATTATCAGTGTTTCATCAACACTCAGATAGTCCACAGATTACAGATTGCCTCCAGATGTGCATCGGGAACTACTACTGGTCTTCGAGGGAACGATCAAAGCATAGACTGTTTGAGACATTACTCCCGTGGAGGAAAGTGCGCATGGTGACTGTTGTATTCAATCCCGATGCAATTTCTGTGCTTCATCAACACTCAGTTAGTCCACAGATTACAGAAGGCCTCCAGATGCGCAACGGAAACTACTACTGGTCTTCCAGGGAACGATGAAAGCGTAGACTGTTTGAGACATTACTCCCATGGAGGAAAGTGCTCATGCTGACTGTTGTATTCCATCGCCATGCAGTTTATGTGTTTCATCAACACTCTGATATTCCACAGATTACACAATGCCTCCAGATGTGCATCGGAAACTACTACTGGTCTTCCAGGGAACGATCAAAACGTAAACTGTTTGAGACATTACTCCCATGGAGGAAAGTGCGCATGGTGACAGTTGTATTCAATCACGATTCAATTTCCGTGTTTTATTAACACTCTGATAGTCCACAGATAACAGAATGACTAACGATGTGCATCGGAAACTACTACTGGTCTTCCAGGGAACGATCAAATCGTAGACTGTTTGAGTCATTACTACCATGGAGGAAAGTGCGCATGGTGAATGTTGTATTAAATCGCGATGCAATTTCTGTGTTTCAACAACACTCTGATAGTCCACAGATTACAGAATGGCTCCAGATGTGAATCGGACACTACTACTGGTCTTCCAGGGAACGATTAAAGCGTAACCTGTTTGAGACATTACTCCCATGGAGGAAAGTGCGCATGGTGACTGTTGTATTCAATCCCGATGCAAATTCTGAGTTTCATCAACACTTTGATAGTCCACAGATTATAGATTGCCTCCAGATGTGCATCGGAAAATACTACTGGTCTTTCTGGGAACGACCAAAGAATAGACCGTTTGAGACATTACTCCCATGGAGGAAATAGTACATGTCGACTGTAGTATTCAATCCCAATGCAATTTCTGTGTTTCATCAACCCTCAGATACTCATCAGATTACATAATGCCTCCAGATGTGCATCGGAAGCTACTACTGGTCTTGCAGGAACGATCAAAGCGTAGACTGTTTGAGTCATTACTCCCATGGAGGAAAGTTGGCATGGTGACTGTTGTATTCAATCCCGATGCAATTTCTGTGTTTCAACAACACTCTGATAATCCACAGTTTACAGAATGGCTCCAGATGTGCATCGGAAACTACTACTTGTCCTCCAGGGAACGATCAAGGCGTAGAATCTTTGAGACATTACTCCCATGGAGGAAAGTGCGAATGGTGACTGTTTGAGACATTACTCCCATGGACGAAAGTGGTCATGATGACTGTTGTATTCAATCCCGATGCAATTTCTGTGTTTCATCAACACTTTGAAGGTCCACAGATTACAGAATGCCACCAGATGTGCATCGGAAACCACTACTGGTCTTCCAGGGAACGATCAAAGCGTAGACTGTTTGAGACATTACTCCCATATAGGAAAGTGCGCATGGTGACTGTTGTATTTAATTCCGAAGCAATTTATGTATTTCATCGTCACTCTGATAGTCCACAGATTACAGAATGGCTCCAGATGTGCATCGGAAACCACTACTGGGGTAACATGGAACGATCAAAGCGTAGATTGTTTGAGACATTACTCCCATGGAGGAAAGTTCACATGGTGACTGTTGTACTCAATGCCGATACAATTTCTGTGTTCCATCAACACCCGGATGGACCACAGATTACAGAATGCCTCCAGATGTGCATCGGAAACTACTACTGGTCTTCAGGGAACGATCAAATCGATGACAGTTTGAAACATTACTCTCATGGAAGAAAGTGCGCAATGTGACCGTTGTATTTAATCCCGATGCAATATCTGTGTTTCATCAAGACTCAGATAGTCCACAGATTACAGAATGCCTCCAGATGTGCATCGTAAACTACTACTGGTCTTCCAGGGATCGATCAAGGCGTAGACTGTTTCAGACATTACTCCCATGGAGGAAAGTGTGCATGGTGACTGTTGTATTCAATCCCGATGAAATTTCTGTGTTTCATCAACACTCTGATAGTCCACAGATTACAGAATGCCTCCAGATGTGCATCGAAAACTACTACTGGTCTTCCAGGGAACGATGAAATCATAAACTGTTTGAGACATTACTCCCTTGGAGGAAAGTGTGCATGGTGACTGTCGTATTAAATCCCGATTCAATTTCTGTGTTTCATCAACACTCTGATAGTCCACAGATTACAGAATGCCTCCAGATGTGTATCGGACACTACTACTGGTCTTCCAGGGAACGATTAAAGCGTAGACAGCTTGAGACATTACTCCCATGGAGGAAAGTGCGCATGGTGACTGTTGTATTCAATCCCGATGCAATTTCTGTGTTTAATCAACACTCTGATAGTCCACAGATTACAGAATGCCTCCAGATGTGCATCGGAAACTACTACTGGTCTTCTAGGGAACGATGAAAGCGTAAACTGTTTGAGACATTACACCCTTGGAGGACAGTGCGCATGGTGACTGTTGTATTCAATCCCGATTCAATTTCTGTGTTTCATCAACACTCTGATAGTCCACAGATTACAGAATGACTCCAGACGTGCATCGGAAACTACTACTGGTCTTCGGGAACGATCAAAGCGTAGACTGTTTGAGACATTACTCCAATATAGGAAAGTGCGAATGGTGACTGTTGTATTCAAACCCGAAACAATTTCTGTGTTTCATCGACACTCTGATAGTCCACAGATTACAGAATGCCTCCAGATGTGCATCGGAAACCACTACTGGTCTAACAGGGAACGATCAAAGCGTAAATTGTTTGAGACATTACTCCCATGGGGGAAGTGTGCATGGTGAATTTGTATTCAATCCCGATGCAATTTCTGAGTTTCATCAACACTCCAATAGTCCACAGATTACAGATTGCCTCCAGATGTGCATCGGAAACTACTACTGGTCTTTCTGGGAACGATCAAAGAATAGAACGTTTGAGACATTACTCCCATGGAGGAAAGAGCGCATGGTGACTGTTGTATTCAATCCCAATGCAATTTCTGTGTTTCATCAACACTTTGAGGGCCCACAGATTACAGAAAGCCTCCAGATGTGCATCGGAAACTACTACTGGTCTTCCAGGGAACGATCAAAAGCGCAGACTGTTTGAGACATTACTCCTGTGGAGGAAAGTGCGAATGGTGACTGTTGTATTCAATCCCAATGCAATTTCTGTGTTTCATCAACCCTCAGATACTCATCAGATTACAGAATGCCTCCAGATGTGCATCGGAAACTACTACTGGTCTTCCAGGGAACGATTAAAGCGTAGACAGCTTGAGACATTACTCCCGTGCGCATGGTGACTGTCACAATCCGCAATTTCCTCAATGGGAGTAATGTCTGGTACAGTCTACGCTTTGATCGTTCCCAGGAAGACCAGTAGTAGTTTCCGATGCACATCTGGAGACAATCTCTATTCTGTGGACTATCAGAGTGTTGATGAAACACAGAAATTGCATCGGGATTGAATACAACAGTCACCATCCGCAATTTCCTCCATGGGAGTAACGTCAGAAACAGTCTACGCTTTGATCGTTCCCAGGAATAACAGTAGTAGTTTCCGATGCACATCTGGAGGCAATCTGTAAATTGTGGACTATCAGAGTGTTGATGAAACATAGAAATTGCATCGGGATTGAATACAACAGTCACCATCCACACATTCCTTAATGGGAGTAATGTCTGAAACAGTCTACGCTTTGATTGTACCCTGGAAGACCAGTAGTAGTTTCCGATGCACATCTGGAGGCATTCTGTAATCTTTGGACCTTCAAAGTGTTGATGAAACACATAAATTGCATCGGGAATGAATACAAATTTCACAATCGTCACTTTCCTCAATGGGAGTAATGTCTCAAACAGTCTACGCTTTGATCGTAACCAGGAAGACAAGTAGTAGTTTCCGATGCACATCTGGAGACAATCTGTATTCTGTGAACTATCAGAGTGGTGATTAAACACAGAAATTGCATCGGGACTGAATACAACAGTCACCATCCGCAATTTCCTCCATGGGAGTAACGTCTGAAACAGTCTATGCCTTGATCGTTCCCTGGAAGACCAGTAGTAGTTTCCGATGCACATCTGTTGGCATTCTGTAATCTGTGGACTATCAGATTGTTGATGAAACACAGAAATGGCATCGGGTTTGAATACAACAGACTCGATGCGTACTTTCCTCCATTGGAGTAAAGTCTCAAACAGTCTACGCTTTGATCGTTCCCTGGAAGACCAGTAGTAGTTTCCGATGCACATCTGGAGGCATTCTGTAATCTGTGGAGTATCAGAGTGTTGATGAAACACAGAAATTGCATCGGGATTGAATACAACAGTCACCATCCGCACTTTCCACCACGGGAGTAATGTCTCAAACAGTCTACGCTTTGATCGTTCCCTGGAAGACCAGTAGTAGTTTCCGATGCACATCTGGAGGCATTCTGTAATCTGTTGACCTTCAAAGTGTTGATGAAACACAGAAATTGCTTCGGGATTGAATACAACAGCCACCATGCGCACTTTCCTCCACGGGAGTAATGTCTCAAACAGTCTACGCTTTGATCGTTCCCTGGAAAACCAGTAGTAGTTTCCGATGCACGTCTGGTGGCATTCTGTATTCTGTGGACTGTCAGAGTGTTGATGAAACACAGAAATTGCATCGGGATTGAATACAACAGGCACCATGCTCACTTTCCTCCACAGGATTAATGTCTCAAACAGTCTACGGTTTGATCGTTCCCTGGAAGACCAGTAGTAGTTTCCGATGCACATCTGGTGGCATTCTGTTATCTGTGGACTATCAGAGTGTTGATGAAACACAGAAATTTCATCGGGATTGAATACAACAGTCACCATCCACACTTTCCGCCATGGGAGTAATGTCTGAAACAGTCCTCGCTTTAATCGTTTCCTGGAAGACCAGTAGTAGTTTCCGATGCACATCTGGTGGCATTCTGTAATCTGTGGGCTATCAGAGTGTTGATAAAACACTGACATTGCATCGGGATTGAATACAACAGTCACCATCCGCACATTCATCCATGGGAGTAACGTCTGAAACAGTCTACCATTTGATAGTTCCCTGGAAGGCCAGTAGTAGTTTCCGATGCATATCTGGAGGCATTCTGTAATCTGTGGACCTTCAAAGTGTTGATGAAATACAGAAATTGCATCGGGATTGAATACAACAGACACCATGCTCACTTTCCTCGATTGGAATAATGTATCAAACAGTCTAAGCTTTGATCGTTCCCAGGAAGGCCAGTAGTAGTTTCCGATGCACATCTGGTTTCATTCTGTAATATGTGGACTGTCACAGTGTTGATGAAACACAGAAATTGCATCGGGATTGAATACAATAGTCACCATGCGCACTTTCCTAAACGGGAGTAGTGTGTCAAACCGTCTACGCTTTGATCATTCCCTGGAAGACCAGTAGTAGTTCCCGATGCACATCCGGTGGCATTCTGTAATCTGTGGACTATCAGAATGTTGTTGAAACACTGAAATTGCATCGGGATTGAATACAACAGTCACCATCCGCACTTTCCACCACGGGAGTAATGTCTCAAACAGTCTACGCTTTGATCGTTCCCTGGAAGACCAGTAGTAGTTTCCGATGCACATCTGCCGGCATTCTGTAATCTGTTGACCTTCAAAGTGTTGATGAAACACAGAAATTGCATCGGGATTGAATACAACAGTCACCATCCGCACTTTCCATCACGGGAGTAATGTCTCAAACAGTCTACGCTTTGATCGTTCCCTGGAAGAACAGTAGTAGTTTCCGATGCACATCCGTTGGCATTCTGTAATCTGTGGATTATCAGAATGTTGTTGAAACACTGAAATTGCATCGGGATTGAATACAACAGTCACCATGCGCACTTTCCTCCATGGGAGTAATGTCTAAAACAGTCTACAGTTTGATCGATCCCTGGAAGACCAGTAGAAGTTTCGATTCACATCTGGAGGCATTCTGTAATCTGTGGTTCTTTAAAGTGTTGATGAAACACAGAAATTGCATCGGGATTAAATACAACAGTCACCATGGGCCCTTTCCTCCGTGGGAGTAATGTCTCAAACAGTGTACTCTTTTATCGTTTCCTAGAAGACCAGTAGTAGTTTCCGATGCACATCTGGAGGCATTCTGTAATCTGTGGACTATCTGAGTGTTGATGAAACACAGAAATTGCATCGGGATTAAATACAACAGTCACCATGGGCCCTTTCCTCCGTGGGTGTAATGTCTCGAACAGTGTACTCTTTTATCGTTTCCTGGAAGACCAGTAGTAGTTTTCGATGCACATCTGGAGGCATTCTGTAATCTGTGGAGTATCAGAGTGTTGATGAAACACAGAAATTGCATCGGGATTGAATACAACAGTCACCATCCGCACTTTCCATCACGGGAGTAATGTCTCAAACAGTCTACGCTTTGATCGTTCCCTGGAAGACCAGTAGTAGTTTCCGATGCATATCTGGAGGCATTCTGTAATCTGTTGACCTTCAAAGTGTTGATGAAACACAGAAATTGCATCGGGATTGAATACAACAGTCACAATCCGCACTTTTCTCCATGGGAATAATGTCTAAAACAGTCTACGCTTTGATCGTTCCCTGGAAGACCAGTAGTAGTTTCCGATGCACATCTGGAGGCATTCTGTAAACTGGGGATCTTCAAAGTGTTGATGAAACATAGAAATTGCATCGGGATTGAATACAACAGTCACCATCCACACATTCCTTAATGGGAGTAATGTCTGAAACAGTCTACGCTTTGATTGTACCCTGGAAGACCAGTAGTAGTTTCCGATGCACATCTGGAGGCATTCTGTAATCTTTGGACATTCAAAGTGTTGATGAAACACATAAATTGCATCGGGAATGAGTACAACTGCCACAATCCGCACTTTCCTCAATGGGAGTAATGTCTCAAACAGTCTACGCTTTGATCGTAACCAGGAAGACAAGTAGTAGTTTCCGATGCACATCTGGAGACAATATGTATCCTGTGAACTATCAGAGTGTTGATGAAACACAGAAATTGCATCGGGACTGAATACAACAGTCACCATCCGCAATTTCCTCCATGGGAGTAACGTCTGAAACAGTCTATGCCTTGATCGTTCCCTGGAAGACCAGTAGTAGTTTCCGATGCACATCTGGATTCATTCTGTAATCTGTGGAGTATCAGAGTGTTGATGAAACACAGAAATTGCATCGGGATTGAATACAACAGTCACCATCGGCACTTTCCACCACGGGAGTAATGTCTCAAACAGTCTACGCTTTGATCGTTCCCTGGAAGAACAGTAGTAGTTTCCGATGCACATCTGGAGGCATTCTGTAATCTGTTGACCTTCAAAGTGTTGATGAAACACAGAAATTGCTTCGGGATAGAATACAACAGTCACCATGCGCACTTTCCTCCACGGGAGTAATGTCTCAAACAGTCTACGCTTTGATCGTTCCCTGGAAGACCAGTAGTAGTTTCCGATGCACGTCTGTCGGCATTCTGTATTCTGTGGACTATCAGAGTGTTGATGAAACACAGAAATTGCATCGGGATTGAATACAACAGGCACCATGCTCACTTTCCTCCACAGGATTAATGTCTCAAACAGTCTACGCTTTGATCGTTCCCTGGAAGACCAGTAGTAGTTTCCGATGCACATCTGGTGGCATTGTGTTATCTGTGGACTATCAGAGTGTTGATGAAACACAGAAATTTCATCGGGATTGAATACAAGAGTCACCATCCACACTTTCCGCCATGGGAGTAATGTCTGAAACAGTCCTCGCTTTAATCGTTTCCTGGAAGACCAGTAGTAGTTTCCGATGCACATCTGGTGGCATTCTGTAATCTGTGGGCTATCAGAGTGTTGATAAAACACTGAAATTGCATCGGGATTGAATACAACTGTCACCATCCGCACATTCCTCCATTGGAGTAACGTCTGAAACAGTCTACCATTTGATCGTTCCCTGGAAGACCAGTAGTAGTTTCCGATGCATATCTGGAGGCATTCTGTAATCTGTGAACCTTCAAAGTGTTGATGAAATACAGAAATTGCATCGGGATTGAATACAACAGTCACCATGCTCACTTCCCTCGATGGGAATAATGTATCAAACAGTCTAAGCTTTGATCGTTCCCAGGAAGGCCAGTAGTAGTTTCCGATGCACATCTGGTTTCATTCTGTAATATGTGGACTGTCAAAGTGTTGATGAAACACAGAAATTGCATCGGGATTGAATACAATAGCCACCATGCGCACTTTCCTGAACGGGAGTAGTGTGTCAAACAGTCTACGCTTTGATCATTCCCTGGAAGACCAGTAGTAGTTCCCGATGTACATCTGGTGGTATTCTGTAATCTGTGGACTATCTGATTGTTGATGAAACACAGAAATTGCATCGGGATTAAATACAACAGTCACCATCCGCAGTTTCCTCGATGGGAGGAATGTCTCAAACGGTCTACGCGTTGATCGGTCCCAGGAAGACCAGTAGTAGTTTCCGATGCACATCTGGAGGCAATCTGTAATCTGTGGACTATCAGAGTGTTGATAAACACAGAAATTGCATCGGGATTGAATACAACAGTCACCATCCGCACATTCCTCCATGGGAGTAACGTCTGAAACAGTCTACCCTTTGATCGTTCCCTGGAAGACCAGTAATAGTTTCCGATGCACATCTGGAGGCATTCTGTAATCTGTGGACCTTCAAAGTGTTGATGAAACACAGAAATTGCATCGGGATTGAATACAACAGTCACCATGCACACTTTCCTCCATGGGAATAATGTCTCAAACAGTCTAAGCTTTGATCGTTCCCAGGAAGACCAGTAGTAGTTTTCGATGCACTTCTGGAGGCAATCTGTTATCTGTGGACTATCAGAGTGTTGATGAAACACAGAAATTGCATCGTGATTCAATACAACAGTCACCATGCGCACCTTCCTCCATGGGAGTAATGTCTCAAACAGTCTACGCTTTGATAGTTCCCTGGAAGACCAGTAGTAATTTCCGATGCACATCTGGTGGCATTCTGTAATCTGTGGACTATCAGAATGTTGTTGAAACACTGAAATTGCATCGGGATTGAATACAAAAGTCACCATGCGCACTCTCCTCCATGGGAGTAATGTCTGAAACAGTCCACGCTTTGATCGTTCCCTGGAAGACCAGTAGTAGTTTCCGATGCACTTCTGGCGGCATTCTGTAATCTGGGGATTTTCAAAGTGTTGATGAAACACAGAAATTGCATCGGGATTGAATACAACAGTCACCATCCGCAATTTCCTCCATGGGAGTAACGTCTGAAACAGTCTACGCTTTGATCGTTCCCAGGAAGACCAGTAGTAGTTTCCGATGCACATCTGGGGACATTCTGTAATCTGTGGACTATCAGATTGTTGATGAAACACAGAAACTGCATCGGGTTTGAATACAACAGACACGGTGCGCACTTTCCTCCATGCTAGTAATGTCTCAAACAGTGTACGATTTGATCGTTCCCTGGAAGACCAGTAGTAGTATCCGATGCTCATCAGGGGGCATTCTGTAATCTGTGGACTATCTGAGTGTTGATGAAACACAGAAATTGCATCGGGATTGAATACTACAGTCACCATGCGCACTTTCCTCCACGGGAGTAATGTCTCAAACAGTCTACGCTTTGATCGTTCCCTGGATGACCAGTAGTATTTTCCGATGCACATCTGGAGGCATTCTGTAATCTGTGGATCATCAGAGTGTTGATGAAACACAGAAACTGCATCGGGATTGAATACGTCACCATGCGCAGTTTCCTACATGGGAGTAATGTCTCAAACAGTCTATGCTTTAACCGTTCCCAGGGAGACCAGTAGTAGTTTCCGACGCATATCTGGAGGCAATCTGTAATCTGTGGACTATCAGAGTGTTGATGAAACACAGAAATTGCATTGGGATTGAATATAACAGTCACCATGCGCACTTTCCACCACGGGAGTGATGTCTCAAACAATCTACGCTTTGATCGTTCCCTGGAAGGCCAGTAGTAGTTTCCGATGCACATCTGGAGGCATTCTGTCATCTGTTGACCTTCAAAGTGTTGATGAAATACAGAAATTGCATCGGGATTGAATACAACAGTCACCATGCGCACTTTCCTCCACGGGAGTAATGTCTCAAACAGTCTACGCTTTGATCGTTCCCTGGAACACCAGTAGTAGTTTCCGATGCACGTCTGGTAGCATTCTGTATTCTGTGGACTATCAGAGTGTTGATGAAACACAGAAATTGCATCGGGATTGAATACAACAGGCACCATGCTCACTTTCCTCCACAGGATTAATGTCTCAAACAGTCTACGCTTTGATCGTTCCCTGGAAGACCAGTAGTAGTTTCCGATGCACATCTGGAGGCAATCTGTAATCTGTGCACTATCAGGGTGTTGATAAACACAGAAATTGCATCGGGATTGAATACAACAGTCACCATCCGCACATTCCTCCATGGGAGTAACGTCTGAAACAGTCTACTCTTTGATCGTTCCCTGGAAGACCAGTAGTAGTTTCCGATGCACATCTGGAGGCATTCTGTAATCTGTGGACTATCAGAGTGTTGATGAAACACAGAAATTGCATCGGGATTGAATACAACAGTCACCATGCACACTTTCCTCCATGGGAATAATGTCTGAAACAGTCTAAGCTTTGATCGTTCCCAGGAAAACCAGTAGTAGTTTTCGATGCACTTCTGGAGGCAATCTGTTATCTGTGGACTATCAGAGTGTTGATGAAACACAGAAATTGCATCGTGATTCAATACAACAGTCACCATGTGCACCTTCCTCCATGGGAGTAATGTCTCAAACAGTCTACGCTTTGATAGTTCCCTGGAAGACCAGTAGTAGTTTCCGATGCACATCTGGTGGCATTCTGTAATCTGTGGACTATCAGAATGTTGTTGAACACTGAAATTGCATCGGGATTGAATACAAAAGTCACCATGCGCACTTTCCTCCATGGGAGTAATGTCTGAAACAGTCCACGCTTTGATCGTTCCCTGGAAGACCAGTAGTAGTTTCCGATGCACTTCTGGAGGCATTCTGTAATCTGGGGATTTTCAAAGTGTTGATGAAACACAGAAATTGCATCGGGATTGAATACAACAGTCACCATCCGCAATTTCCTCCATGGGAGTAACGTCTGAAACAGTCTACATTGATCGTTCCCAGGAAGACCAGTAGTAGTTTCCGATGCACATCTGGGGGCATTCTGTAATCTGTGGACTATCAGATTGTTGATGAAACACAGAAACTGCATCGGGTTTGAATACAACAGACACGATGCGCACTTTCCTCCATGCTAGTAATGTCTCAAATAGTGTACGATTTGATCGTTCCCTGGAAGACCAGTAGTAGTATCCGATGCTCATCAGGGGGCATTCTGTAATCTGTGGACTATCTGAGTGTTGATGAAACACAGAAATTGCATCGGGATTGAATACTACAGTCACCATGCGCACTTTCCACCACGGGAGTAATGTCTCAAACAGTCTACGCTTTGATCGTTCCCTAGAAGACCAGTAGTAGTTTCCGATGCACATCTGGAGGCATTCTGTCATCTGTTGACCTTCAAAGTGTTGATGAAACACAGAAATTGCATCGGGATTGGATACAACAGTCACCATGCGCACTTTCCTCCATGGGAGTAATGTCTCAAACAGTCTACGCTTTGATCGTTCCCTGGAAGACCAGTAGTAGTTTCCGATGCACATCTGGAAGCATTCTGTAATCTGTGGACTATCAGAGTGTTGATGAAACACAGAAATTGCACCGGGATTGAATACAACAGTCACCATGCGCACTTTCCTCCATGAAAGTAATGTCTCAAACAGTCTGCGCTTTGATCGTTCCCTGGAAGACCAGTAGTGGTTTCCATTGCACATCTGGAGGTATTCTGTAATCTGTGGTGTATCCGGGTGTTGATAAAAGACAGAAATTGCATCGGGATTGAATACAACAGGCAGCATGCGTACACTTCTCCATGGGAGTAATGTCTCAAACTGTCATCGCTAAGGTCGTTCCCTGTTAGACCAGTAGTAGTTTCCGATGCACATCTGGAGGCATTCTGTAATCTGTGGACTATAAGAGTGTTGATGAAATACAGACGATCCATCGGGATTGAATACAACAGTCACCATGCGCACTTTCCTCCATGGGAGTAATGTCTCAAACTGTCTACGCTTTGATCGTTCCCTGGAAGACCAGTATTAGTTTCCGATGCACATCTGGAGGTATTCTGTAATCTGTGGTCTATCCGGGTGTTGATAAAAGACAGAAATTGCATCGGGATTGAATACAACAGGCACCATGCGTGCATTTCTCCATGGGAGTAATGTCTCAAACAGTCATCGCTTTGATCGTTCCCTGAAGACCAGTAGTAGTGTCTGATGCACATCTGGAGGCATTCTGTAATCTGTGGACTATCAGGGTGTTGTTGAAACACAGAAATTGCATCAGGATTCAATACAACAGTAACCATGCGCACTTTCCTCCATGGGAGTAATGTCTCAAACAATTTACGCTTTGATCGCTCCCTGGAAGACCAGTACTAGTTTCCGATGCACATCTGGAGGTATTCTGTAATCTGTGGTCTATCCGGGTGTTGATAAAAGACAGAAATTGCATCGGGATTGAATACAACAGGCACCATGCGTACATTTCTCCATGGGAGTAATGTCTCAAACTGTCATCGATTTGATCGTTCCATGTTAGACCAGTAGTAGTTTCCGACGCACATCTGGAGGCATTCTGTAATCTGTGGACTATCAGAGTGTTGATGAAACACAGAAATTCCATCGGGATTGAACGCAACTGTCACCATGACCACCTTCCTCCATGGGAGTAATGTCTCAAACAGTCTACGCTTTGATCGTTCCCTGGAAGACCAGTAGTAGTTTTCGATGCACATCTGGAGATATTCTGTAATCTGTGGTCCATCCGGGTGTTGATAAAAGACAGAAATTGCATCGGGATTAAATACAACAGGCACCATGCGTACATTTCTTCATGGGAGTAATGTCTCAAACAGTCTACTCTTTTATCGTTGCCTGGAAGACCAGTAGTAGTTTCCGATGCACATCTGGAGGCATTCTGTAATCTGTGGACTATCAGAGTGTTTTTGAAACACAGAAATTGCATCTGGATTGAATACAACAGTAACCATGCGCACTTTCCTCCATGGGAGTAATGTCTCAAACAGTCTACGCTATGATCGTTCCCTGGAAGACCAGTAGTAGTTTCCGATGCACATCTTTAGTCATTCTGTTATCTGTGGACTATCAGAGCTTTGATAAAACACGGAAATTGAATCGGGATTGAATACAACAGTCACCATTCGCACTTTCCTCCAATGGAGTATTGTCTCAAACAGTTTACGCTTTCATCGTTCCCTGGAAGACCAGTAGTAGTTTCCGATGCACATCTGGAGGCATTCTGTAATCTGTGGATTATCAGAGTGTTGATGAAACACAGAAATTACATCGGGATTGAATACAACAGTCACCATGCGCACTTTCCTCCATGGGAATAATGTCTGAAACAGTCTACGCCTTGATCGTTCCCTGGAAGACCAGTAGTAGTTTCCGATGCACATCTGGAGGCAATTTGTAATCTGTTGTCTATCCGGGTGTTGATGGAACACAGAAATTATATCGGCATTGAATACAACAGTCACCATGCGAACATTCCTCCATGGGAGTAATGACTCAAACAGTCTACGCATTGATCGTTCCCTGGAAGACCAGTAGTAGCTTCCGATGCACATCTGGAGGCCTTCTGTAATCTGATGAGTATCTGAGGGTTGATGAAACACACAAATTGCATCGGGATTGAATACAACAGTCACCATGCGCACTTTCCTCCATGAGAGTAATGTCTCAAACTGTCATCGATTTGATCATTCCCTGAAGACCAGTAGTAGTTTCCGATGCACATCTGGAACCATTCTGTAATCTGTGGTCTATCCGGGTGTTGATGGAACACAGAAATTGTATCGGTATTGAATACGACAGTCACCATGCGAACTTTCCTCCATGGGGTAATGTCTCAAACAGTCTACGCCTTGATCGCTCCCAGGAGGACCAGTAGTAGTTTCCGATGCACATCTGGAGCCATTCTGTAAACTGTGCACTATCAGAGTGTTGTTGAAACAAAGAAATTGCATCGGGATTGAAAACAACAGTCACCATGCCAACTTTCCTCCATGGGAGTAATGACGCAAACAGTCTACGATTTGATCGTTCCCTGGAAGACCAGTAGTAGCTTCCGATGCACATCTGGAAGCATTCTGTAATCTGATGAGTATCTGAGGGTTGATGAAACCCAGAAATTGCATTGTGATTGAATACAACAGTCACCATGCGCACTTTCCTCCATGGGAGTAATGTCTCAATCTGTCTACGCTTTAATCGTTCCCTGGAAGACCAGTAGTAGTTTCCGATGCACATCTGGAGGCATTCTGTAATCTGTGGACTATCAGAGTGTTGATGAAACACAGAAATTGCATCGGGATTGAATACAACAGTCACCATGCGCACTTTCCTCCACGGGAGTAATGTCTCAAGCTGTCTACGCTTTAATCGTTCCCTGGAAGACCAGTAGTAGTTTCCGATGCACATCTGGAGGCATTCTGTAATCTAATGAGTATCTGAGTGTTGATGAAACACAGAAATTGCATTGGGATTGAATACAACAGTCACCAAGCGCACTTTCCTCCATATGAGTAATGTCTCAAACGGTCTGTTCTTTGATCGTTACCAGAAAGACCAGTAGTAGTTTCCGATGCACATCTGGAGGCAAGCTGTAATCTGTGGACTATCAGAGTGTTGATGAAACTCAGAAATTGCATCGGGATTGAATACAACAGTCACCATGCACACTTTCCCCCATGGGAGTAATGTCTCAAACAATCTGCGCTTTGATCGTTCCCTGTTAGACCAGTAGTGGTTTCCGATGCACATCTGGAGCCATTCTGTAATCTGTGGACTATCAGAGTGTCGATGAAACACAGAAATTGCTTCGGGATTGAATACAACAGTTACCATGCACACTTTCCTCCATGGGAGTAATGTCTGAAACAGTCTACGCCTTGATCGATCCCTGGAAGACCAGTAGTAGTTTACGATACACATCTGGAGGCATTCTGTAATCTGATGAGTATCTGAGGGTTGATGAAACACAGAAATTGCATTGGGATTGAATACAACAGTCACCATTCGCACTTTCCTCCACAGGAGTAATGTCTCAAACAGTCTGCGCTTTTGATCGTTCCCTGGAAGACCAGTAGTAGTTTCCGATGCACATCTGGAGGCATTCAGTAATCTGTGGGCCCTCAAAGTGTTGATGAAACACAGAAATTGCATCGGGATTGAATACAACAGTCACCATGCGCACTTTCCTCCACAGAAGTAATGTCTCAAGCTGTCTACGCTTTAATCGTTCCCTGGAAGACCTGTAGTAGTTTCGGATGCACATCTGGAGGCATTCTGTAATCTGATGAGTATCTGAGTGTTGATGAAACACAGAAATTGCATTGGGATTGAATACAACAGTCACCATGCGCTCTTTCCTCCATGGGAGTAATGTCTCAAACGTTCTATTCTTTGATCGTTCCCAGAAAGACCAGTAGTAGCTTCCGATGCGCATCTGGAGGCAATCTGTAATCTGTGGACTATTGGAGTGTTGATGAAACTCAGAAATTGCATCGGGATTGAATACAAAAGTCACCATGCACACTTCCCCCATGGGAGTAATGTCTCAAACAATTTACGCTTTGATCGTTCCCTGTTAGACCAGTAGTGGTTTCCGATGCACATCTGGAGGCATTCTGTAATCTGTGGACTATCAGAGTGTCGATGAAACACAGAAATTGTTTCGGGTTTGAATACAACAGTCACCATTCGCACTTTCCTATATGGGAGTAATGTCTCAAACAGTCTACGCTTTGATCGTTCCCGAAGACCAGTAGTAGTTTCCGATGCACGTCTGGAGTCATTCTGTAATCTGTGGACTATCAGAGTGTTGATGAAACACAGAAATTGAATCGGGATTGAATACAACAGTCACCATGCGCACTGTCCTCCAAGGGTGTAATGTCTCAAACAGTTTACGCTTTCATCGTTCCCTAGAAGACCAGTAGTAGTTTCCGATGCACATCTGGAGGCATTCTGTAATCTGTGGACTATCAGAGTGTTGATTAAACACAGAAATTGCATCGGGATAGAATACAACAGTCACCATGCGCACTTTCCTCCATGGGAGTAATGTCTCAAGCTGTCTACGCTTTAATCGTTCCCTGGAAGACCAGTAGTAGTGTCCGATACACATCTGGAGGCATTCTGTAATCTGTGGACTATCAGAGTGTTGATGAAACACAGAAATTGAATCGGGATTTAATACAACAGTCACCATGCACACTTTCCTCCAAGGGAGTAATGTCTCAAACAGTTTATGCTTTCATCGTTCCCTGGAAGACCAGTAGTAGTTTTCGATGCACATCTGGAGGCATTCTGTAATCTGTGGACTATCAGAGTGTTGATGAAACACAGAAATTTCATCGGGATTCAATACAACAGTCACCATGCACACTTTCCTCCATGGGAGTAATGTCTGAAATAGTCTACGCCTTGATCGATCCCTGGAAGACCAGTAGTAGTTTACGATGCACATCTGGAGGCATTCTGTAATCTGTGGACTATCTGAGTCTTGATGAAACACAGATATTGCATCGGGATTAAATACAACGGTCACAATGCGCACTTTCTTCCATGAGAGTAATGTTTCAAACTGTCATCGATTTGATCGTTCCCTGAAGACAAGTAGTAGTTTCCGATGCACATCTGGAGGCATTCTGTAATCTGTGGTCTATCCGGGTGTTGATGGAACACAGAAATTGTATCGCCATTGAGTACAACAGTCACCATGTGAACTTTCCTCCATGGGAGTAATGTCTCAAACAGTCTACGCCTTGATCGTTCCCTGGAGGACCAGTAGAAGTTCCCGATGCACATCTGGAGCCATTCTGTAAACTGTGGATTATCAGAGTGTTGTCGAAACACAGAAACTGCATCTTGATTGAATACAACAGTCACCATGCACACTTTCCCCCATGGGAGTAATGTCTCAAACAATCTACGCTTTGATCGTTCCATGTTACCCCAGTAGTGGTTTCCGATGCACATCTGGAGCCATTCTGTAATCTGTGGACTATCAGAGTGTCGATGAAATACATAAATTGCTTCGGAATTAAATACAAAAGTCACCATGCGCACTTTCCTCCATGGGAGTAATGTCTGAAACAGTCCACGCTTTGATCGTTCCCTGGAAGACCAGTAGTAGTTTCCGATGCACTTCTGGAGGCATTCTGTAATCTGGGGATTTTCAAAGTGTTGATGAAACACAGAAATTGCATCGGGATTGAATACAACAGTCACCATCCGCAATTTCCTCCATGGGAGTAACGTCTGAAACAGTCTACATTGATCGTTCCCAGGAAGACCAGTAGTAGTTTCCGATGCACATCTGGGGGCATTCTGTAATCTGTGGACTATCAGATTGTTGATGAAACACAGAAACTGCATCGGGTTTGAATACAACAGACACGATGCGCACTTTCCTCCATGCTAGTAATGTCTCAAATAGTGTACGATTTGATCGTTCCCTGGAAGACCAGTAGTAGTATCCGATGCTCATCAGGGGGCATTCTGTAATCTGTGGACTATCTGAGTGTTGATGAAACACAGAAATTGCATCGGGATTGAATACTACAGTCACCATGCGCACTTTCCACCACGGGAGTAATGTCTCAAACAGTCTACGCTTTGATCGTTCCCTGGAAGACCAGTAGTAGTTTCCGATGCACATCTGGAGGCATTCTGTCATCTGTTGACCTTCAAAGTGTTGATGAAACACAGAAATTGCATCGGGATTGGATACAACAGTCACCATGCGCACTTTCCTCCATGGGAGTAATGTCTCAAACAGTCTACGCTTTGATCGTTCCCTGGAAGACCAGTAGTAGTTTCCGATGCACATCTGGAAGCATTCTGTAATCTGTGGACTATCAGAGTGTTGATGAAACACAGAAATTGCACCGGGATTGAATACAACAGTCACCATGCGCACTTTCCTCCATGAAAGTAATGTCTCAAACAGTCTGCGCTTTGATCGTTCCCTGGAAGACCAGTAGTGGTTTCCATTGCACATCTGGAGGTATTCTGTAATCTGTGGTGTATCCGGGTGTTGATAAAAGACAGAAATTGCATCGGGATTGAATACAACAGGCAGCATGCGTACACTTCTCCATGGGAGTAATGTCTCAAACTGTCATCGCTAAGGTCGTTCCCTGTTAGACCAGTAGTAGTTTCCGATGCACATCTGGAGGCATTCTGTAATCTGTGGACTATAAGAGTGTTGATGAAATACAGAAGATCCATCGGGATTGAATACAACAGTCACCATGCGCACTTTCCTCCATGGGAGTAATGTCTCAAACTGTCTACGCTTTGATCGTTCCCTGGAAGACCAGTATTAGTTTCCGATGCACATCTGGAGGTATTCTGTAATCTGTGGTCTATCCGGGTGTTGATAAAAGACAGAAATTGCATCGGGATTGAATACAACAGGCACCATGCGTGCATTTCTCCATGGGAGTAATGTCTCAAACAGTCATCGCTTTGATCGTTCCCTGAAGACCAGTAGTAGTGTCTGATGCACATCTGGAGGCATTCTGTAATCTGTGGACTATCAGGGTGTTGTTGAAACACAGAAATTGCATCAGGATTCAATACAACAGTAACCATGCGCACTTTCCTCCATGGGAGTAATGTCTCAAACAATTTACGCTTTGATCGCTCCCTGGAAGACCAGTACTAGTTTCCGATGCACATCTGGAGGTATTCTGTAATCTGTGGTCTATCCGGGTGTTGATAAAAGACAGAAATTGCATCGGGATTGAATACAACAGGCACCATGCGTACATTTCTCCATGGGAGTAATGTCTCAAACTGTCATCGATTTGATCGTTCCATGTTAGACCAGTAGTAGTTTCCGACGCACATCTGGAGGCATTCTGTAATCTGTGGACTATCAGAGTGTTGATGAAACACAGAAATTCCATCGGGATTGAACGCAACTGTCACCATGACCACCTTCCTCCATGGGAGTAATGTCTCAAACAGTCTACGCTTTGATCGTTCCCTGGAAGACCAGTAGTAGTTTTCGATGCACATCTGGAGATATTCTGTAATCTGTGGTCCATCCGGGTGTTGATAAAAGACAGAAATTGCATCGGGATTGAATACAACAGGCACCATGCGTACATTTCTTCATGGGAGTAATGTCTCAAACAGTCTACTCTTTTATCGTTGCCTGGAAGACCAGTAGTAGTTTCCGATGCACATTTGGAGGCATTCTGTAATCTGTGGACTATCAGAGTGTTTTTGAAACACAGAAATTGCATCAGGATTGAATACAACAGTAACCATGCGCACTTTCCTCCATGGGAGTAATGTCTCAAACAGTCTACGCTATGATCGTTCCCTGGAAGACCAGTAGTAGTTTCCGATGCACATCTGGAGCCATTGTGTAATCTGTGGACTATCAGAGTGTTGATAAAACACAGAAAATGGATCGGGATGGAATACAACAGTCACCATGCGCACTTGCCTCCATGGGAGTAATGTCGCAAAAAGTCTACGCTTTGATCGTTCCCTGGAAGACCAGTAGTAAATTCCGATGCACATCTGGTGGCATTCTGTAATCTGTGGACTAACTGAGTGTTGATGAAACACATAAATTGCATCGGGATTGAATACAACAGTCACCATGCGCACTTTCCTCCACGGGAGTAATGTCTCAAACAGTCTATGCTTTGATCGTTCCCTGGAAGACCAGTAGTAGTGTCCGATGCACATCTGGAGGCATTCTGTAATCTGTGGACTATCAGAGTGTTGATGAAACACAGAAATTGAATCGGGATTTAATACAACAGTCACCATGCACACTTTCCTCCAATGGAGTATTGTCTCAAACAGTTTACGCTTTCATCGTTCCCTGGAAGACCAGTAGTAGTTTCCAATGCACATCTGGAGGCATTCTGTAATCTGTGGATTATCAGAGTGTTGATGAAACACAGAAATTACATCGGGATTGAATACAACAGTCACCATGCGCACTTTCCTCCATGGGAATAATGTCTGAAACAGTCTACGCCTTGATCGTTCCCTGGAAGACCAGTAGTAGTTTCCGATGCACATCTGGAGGCAATTTGTAATCTGTTGTCTATCCGGGTGTTGATGGAACACAGAAATTATATCGGCATTGAATACAACAGTCACCATGCGAACATTCCTCCATGGGAGTAATGACTCAAACAGTCTACGCATTGATCGTTCCCTGGAAGACCAGTAGTAGCTTCCGATGCACATCTGGAGGCCTTCTGTAATCTGATGAGTATCTGAGGGTTGATGAAACACACAAATTGCATCGGGATTGAATACAACAGTCACCATGCGCACTTTCCTCCATGAGAGTAATGTCTCAAACTGTCATCGATTTGATCATTCCCTGAAGACCAGTAGTAGTTTCCGATGCACATCTGGAACCATTCTGTAATCTGTGGTCTATCCGGGTGTTGATGGAACACAGAAATTGTATCGGCATTGAATACGACAGTCACCATGCGAACTTTCCTCCATGGGGTAATGTCTCAAACAGTCTACGCCTTGATCGCTCCCAGGAGGACCAGTAGTAGTTTCCGATGCACATCTGGAGCCATTCTGTAAACTGTGCACTATCAGAGTGTTGTTGAAACAAAGAAATTGCATCGGGATTGAAAACAACAGTCACCATGCCAACTTTCCTCCATGGGAGTAATGACGCAAACAGTCTACGATTTGATCGTTCCCTGGAAGACCAGTAGTAGCTTCCGATGCACATCTGGAAGCATTCTGTAATCTGATGAGTATCTGAGGGTTGATGAAACCCAGAAATTGCATTGTGATTGAATACAACAGTCACCATGCGCACTTTCCTCCATGGGAGTAATGTCTCAATCTGTCTACGCTTTAATCGTTCCCTGGAAGACCAGTAGTAGTTTCCGATGCACATCTGGAGGCATTCTGTAATCTGTGGACTATCAGAGTGTTGATGAAACACAGAAATTGCATCGGGATTGAATACAACAGTCACCATGCGCACTTTCCTCCACGGGAGTAATGTCTCAAGCTGTCTACGCTTTAATCGTTCCCTGGAAGACCAGTAGAAGTTTCCGATGCACATCTGGAGGCATTCTGTAATCTGATGAGTATCTGAGTGTTGATGAAACACAGAAATTGCATTGGGATTGAATACAACAGTCACCATGCGCACTTTCCTCCATGTGAGTAATGTCTCAAACGGTCTGTTCTTTGATCGTTACCAGAAAGACCAGTAGTAGTTTCCGATGCACATCTGGAGGCAAGCTGTAATCTGTGGACTATCAGAGTGTTGATGAAACTCAGAAATTGCATCGGGATTGAATACAACAGTCACCATGCACACTTTCCCCCATGGGAGTAATGTCTCAAACAATCTGCGCTTTGATCGTTCCCTGTTAGACCAGTAGTGGTTTCCGATGCACATCTGGAGCCATTCTGTAATCTGTGGACTATCAGAGTGTCGATGAAACACAGAAATTGCTTCGGGATTGAATACAACAGTTACCATGCACACTTTCCTCCATGGGAGTAATGTCTGAAACAGTCTACGCCTTGATCGATCCCTGGAAGACCAGTAGTAGTTTACGATACACATCTGGAGGCATTCTGTAATCTGATGAGTATCTGAGGGTTGATGAAACACAGAAATTGCATTGGGATTGAATACAACAGTCACCATTCGCACTTTCCTCCACAGGAGTAATGTCTCAAACAGTCTGCGCTTTTGATCGTTCCCTGGAAGACCAGTAGTAGTTTCCGATGCACATCTGGAGGCATTCAGTAATCTGTGGGCCCTCAAAGTGTTGATGAAACACAGAAATTGCATCGGGATTGAATACAACAGTCACCATGCGC
The DNA here is from genome assembly GCF_023897955.1 of Schistocerca gregaria. NCBI lineage: Eukaryota > Metazoa > Arthropoda > Insecta > Orthoptera > Acrididae > Schistocerca > Schistocerca gregaria. The sequence continues at coordinate 19,061,980 of NC_064925.1, forward strand.
ACTTTCCTCCACAGAAGTAATGTCTCAAGCTGTCTACGCCTTAATCGTTCCCTGGAAGACCTGTAGTAGTTTCGGATGCACATCTGGAGGCATTCTGTAATCTGATGAGTATCTGAGTGTTGATGAAACACAGAAATTGCATTGGGATTGAATACAACAGTCACCATGCGCTCTTTCCTCCATGGGAGTAATGTCTCAAACGTTCTATTCTTTGATCGTTCCCAGAAAGACCAGTAGTAGCTTCCGATGCGCATCTGGAGGCAATCTGTAATCTGTGGACTATTGGAGTGTTGATGAAACTCAGAAATTGCATCGGGATTGAATACAAAAGTCACCATGCACACTTCCCCCATGGGAGTAATGTCTCAAACAATTTACGCTTTGATCGTTCCCTGTTAGACCAGTAGTGGTTTCCGATGCACATCTGGAGGCATTCTGTAATCTGTGGACTATCAGAGTGTCGATGAAACACAGAAATTGTTTCGGGTTTGAATACAACAGTCACCATTCGCACTTTCCTATATGGGAGTAATGTCTCAAACAGTCTACGCTTTGATCGTTCCCGAAGACCAGTAGTAGTTTCCGATGCACGTCTGGAGTCATTCTGTAATCTGTGGACTATCAGAGTGTTGATGAAACACAGAAATTGAATCGGGATTGAATACAACAGTCACCATGCGCACTGTCCTCCAAGGGTGTAATGTCTCAAACAGTTTACGCTTTCATCGTTCCCTAGAAGACCAGTAGTAGTTTCCGATGCACATCTGGAGGCATTCTGTAATCTGTGGACTATCAGAGTGTTGATTAAACACAGAAATTGCATCGGGATAGAATACAACAGTCACCATGCGCACTTTCCTCCATGGGAGTAATGTCTCAAGCTGTCTACGCTTTAATCGTTCCCTGGAAGACCAGTAGTAGTGTCCGATACACATCTGGAGGCATTCTGTAATCTGTGGACTATCAGAGTGTTGATGAAACACAGAAATTGAATCGGGATTTAATACAACAGTCACCATGCACACTTTCCTCCAAGGAAGTAATGTCTCAAACAGTTTATGCTTTCATCGTTCCCTGGAAGACCAGTAGTAGTTTTCGATGCACATCTGGAGGCATTCTGTAATCTGTGGACTATCAGAGTGTTGATGAAACACAGAAATTTCATCGGGATTCAATACAACAGTCACCATGCACACTTTCCTCCATGGGAGTAATGTCTGAAATAGTCTACGCCTTGATCGATCCCTGGAAGACCAGTAGTAGTTTACGATGCACATCTGGAGGCATTCTGTAATCTGTGGACTATCTGAGTCTTGATGAAACACAGATATTGCATCGGGATTAAATACAACGGTCACAATGCGCACTTTCTTCCATGAGAGTAATGTTTCAAACTGTCATCGATTTGATCGTTCCCTGAAGACAAGTAGTAGTTTCCGATGCACATCTGGAGGCATTCTGTAATCTGTGGTCTATCCGGGTGTTGATGGAACACAGAAATTGTATCGCCATTGAGTACAACAGTCACCATGTGAACTTTCCTCCATGGGAGTAATGTCTCAAACAGTCTACGCTTTGATCGTTCCATGTTACCCCAGTAGTGGTTTCCGATGCACATCTGGAGCCATTCTGTAATCTGTGGACTATCAGAGTGTCGATGAAATACATAAATTGCTTCGGAATTAAATACAACAGTCACCATGCGCACACTCCTATATGGGAGTAATGTCTCAAACAGTCTACGCTTTGATCGTTCCCTGGAAGACCAGTAGTGGTTTCCGATGCACATCTGGTGGCATTCTGTAATCTGTGGACCTTCAAAGTGTTGATGAAACACAGAAATTGCATCGGGATTGAATACAACAGTCATCATGACCACTTTCGTCCATGTGAGTAATGTCTCAAACAGTCACCATTCGCACTTTCCTCCATGGGAGTAATGTCTCAAAGATTCTACGCCTTGATCGTTCCATGGAGGACACGTAGTAGTTTCCGATGCACATCTGGAGCCATTCTGTAAACTGTGGATTATCAGAGTGTTGTTGAAACACAGAAATTGCATCGGGATTGAATACAACAGTCACCATGCCAACTTTCCTCCATGGGAGTAATGACTCAAACAGTCTACGCTTTGATCATTCCTGGAAGACCAGTAGTAGCTTCCGATGCACATCTGGAGGCATTATGTAATCTGATGAGTATCTGAGGGTTGATGAAACACAGAAATTGCATTGGGATTGAATACTACAGTCGACATGCACTATTTCCTCCATGGGAGTAATGTCTCAAACGGTCTATTCTTTGGTCGTTAGCAGAAAGACCAGTAGTATTTTCCGATGCACATCTGGAGGCAATCTATAATCTGTGGACTATCAAAGTGTTGATGAAACTCAGAATTTGCATCGGGATTGAATACAACAGTCACCATGCGCACTTTCCTCCATGGGAGTAATGTCTCAAACAGGTTACGCTTTAATCGTTCCCTGGAAGACCAGTCGTAGTGTCCGATTCACATCTGGAGCCATTCTGTAATCTGTGGACTATCAGAGTGTTGTTGAAACACAGAAATTGCATCGCGATTTAATACAACATTCACCATGCGCACTTTCCTCCATGGTAGTAATGACTCAAACAGTCTACGATTTGATCGTTCCCTGGAAGACCAGTAGTAGTTTCCGATGCACATCGTTAGTCATTCTGTTATCTGTGGACTATCAGAGTGTTAATAAAACACGGAAATTGAATCGAGATTGAATACAACTGTCACCATGCGCACTTTCCTCCATGGGAGTAATGTCTCAAACAGTTTACGTTTTGATCGTTCCCTGGAAGACCAGTAGTAGTTTCCGATGCACATCTGGAGGCATTGTGTAATCTGTGGAATATCAGAGTGTTGATGAAACACATAAACTGCATGGCGATGGAATACAACTGTCAGCATGAGCACTTTCCTCCATGGGAGTAATGTCTCAAACAGTCTACGCTTTCATCGTTCCCTCTAAGACCAGTAGTAGTTTCCGTTGCGCATCTGTAGGCCTTCTGTAATCTGTGGACTAACTGAGTGTTGATGAAGCACAGAAATTGCATCGGGATTGAATACAACACTCACCATGCACACTTTCCCCCATGGGAGTAATGTCTGAAACATTCTACCCTTTGATCGTTCGCAGTTAGACCAGTAGTAGTTTCCGATGCACATCTGGAGGCATTCTGTAATCTGTGGACTATCAGAGTGATGATGAAACACAGAAATTGCTTCGGGACTGAATACAACAGTCACCATGCGCACTTTCCTCCATGGGAGTAATGTCTCAAACAGTCTACGATTTGATCGTTCCCTGGAAGACCAGTAATAGTTTCCGATGCACATCGTTAGTCATTCTGTTATCTGTGGACTATCAGAGTGTTGATAAAACACGGAAATTGAATCGGGATTGAATACAACAGTCACCATGCGCACTTTCCTCCATGGGAGTAATGTCTCAAACAGTTTACGCTTTGATCGTTCCCTGGAAGACCAGTAGTAGTTTCCGATGCACATCTGGAGGCATTCTGTAACCTGAGGACTATCTGAGTGTTGATGAAACACAGAAATTGCATCGGGATTGAATACAACAGTCACCATTCGCACTTTCCTCCACAGGAATAATGTCTCAAACAGTCTATGCTTTGACCGTTCCCTCGAAGACCAGTAGTAGTTTCCGATGCACATCTGGAGGCGTTCTGTAATCTGTGGACCTTCAAAGTGTTGATGAAACACAGAAATTACATCGTGATTGAATACAACAGTCACCATGCGCACTTTCCTCCATGGGAGTAATGTCTCAAACAGTCTATGCTCTGATCGTTCCCAGGAAGACCAGTAGTAGTTTCCGATGCACATCTGGAGGCAATCTGTAATCTGTGGACTATCAGAGTGTTGATGAAACACAGAAATTGCATCGGGATTGAATACAGCAGTCACCATTCGCACTTTCCTCCACAGGAGTAATGTCTCAAACAGTCTACGCTTTTGATCGTTCCCTGGGAGACCAGTAGTAGTTTCCGATGCACATCTGGAGGCATTCTGTAATCAGTGGACCTTCAAAGTGCTGATGAAACACAGAAATTGCATCGGGATTGAATACAACAGTCACCATGACCACTTTCCTCAATGGGAGTAATTCTCAAAAAGGCTACGCCTTGATCGTTCTCTGTAAGACCAGTAGTAGTTTACGATGCACATCTGGAGGCATTCTGTAATCTGAGGACTATCTGAGTGTTGATGAAACACAGATATTGCATCGGGATTGAATACAACAGTCACCATGCGCACTTTCCCCAATGGGAGTAATGTCTCAAGCATACTACGATTTGATCGTTCCTTGTTAGACCAGTAGTAGTTTCCGATGCACATCTGGATTCATTGTGTAATCTGTGGACCATCACAGTGTTGATGAAAAACAGAAATTGCTTCGGGATAGAATTCAAGAGTCACCATGCACACATTCCTCCATGGGAGTAACGTCTCAAGCAGTCTACGCTTTGATCCTTCCCTGGAAGACCAGTAGTGGTTTCCGATGCACATCTAGAGGCATTCTGTAATCTGTGGACTATTTGAGTGTTGATGAAACAAAGAAATTGCATCGGGAATGAATACAATAGTCACCATGCGAACTTTCGTCCATGGGAGTAATCTCTCAAACAGTCTACGCCTTGATCGTTCCCTGAAGGACCAGTAGTAGTTTCCGATGCACATCTGGAGCCATTCTGTAAACTGTGGACTATCAGAGTGTTGTTGAAACACAGAAATTGCATCGCGATTGAAGACAACAGTCACCTTTGCGCACTTTTCTCCATGGGAGTAATGACTCAAACAGTCTACGCTTTGATCGTGCCCTGGAAGACCAGTAGTAGTTTCCGATGCACATCTGGAGGCAATCTGTAATCTGTGGACTATCAGAGTGTTGATGAAACTCAGAAATTGCATCGGGATTGAATACAACAGTCACCATGGACACTTTCCCCCATGGGAGTAATGTCTCAAACAATCTACGCTTTGATCGTTCCCTGTTAGACCAGTAGTGGTTTCCGATGCACATCTGGAGGCATTCTGAAATCTGTGGACTATCAGAGTGTTGATGAAACACAGAAATTGCTTCGGGATTGAATACAACAGTCAACATGCGCACTTTCCTCCATGTGAGTAATGTCTCAAACAGTCTACAATTTGATCGTTCCCTGGAAGTCCAGTAGTAGTTTCCGATGCACATCTGGAGTCATTCTGTAATCTGTGGACTATCAGAGTGTTGATGAATCACAGAAATTGAATCGGGATTGAATACAACGGTCGCCATGCGCACTTTCCTCCAAGGGAGTAATGTCTCAAACAGTTTACGCTTTCATCGTTCCCTGGAAGACCAGTAATAGTTTCCGATGCACATCTGGAGGCATTCTGTAATCTGTGGACTATCAGAGTGATGATAAAACACAGAAATTGCTTCGGGACTGTATACAACAGTCACCATGCGCACTTTCCTCCATGGGAGTAATGTCTCAAACAGTATACGATTTGATCGTTCCCTGGAAGACCAGTAGTAGTTTCCGATGCACATCGTTAGTCATTCTGTTATCTGTGGACTATCAGAGTGTTGATAAAACACGGAAATTGAATCGGGATTGAATACAACAGTCACCATGCGCACTTTATTCCATGGGAGTAATGTCTCAAACACTTTACGCTTTGATCGTTCCCTGGAAGACCAGTAGTAGTATCCGATGCACATCTGGAGGCATTCTGTAATCTGTGGACTATCTGAGTGTTGATGAAACACAGAAATTGCATCGGGATTGAAAACAACAGTCACCATGCACAATTTCCCCCATGGGAGTAATGTCTGAAACATTCTACCCTTTGATCGTTCCCTGTTTGACCCGTAGTAGTTTCCGATGCACACCTTTAGTCATTCTGTTATCTGTGGACTATCATAGTGTTGATAAAACACGGAAATTGAATCGGGATTGAATACAACAGTCACCATGCGCACTTTCCTATATGGGAATAATGTCTCAAACAGTTTACGTTTTGATCGTTCCCTGGAAGACCAGTAGTAGTTTCCGATGCTCATCTGGAGGCATTCTGTAATCTGTGGACTATCAGAGTGTTGATGAAACACAGAACCTGCATCGGGATGGAATACAACAGTCACCATGCGCACTTTCCTCCATGGGAGTAATGTCTCAAACAGTCTACGGTTTGATCGTTCCCTGGATAACCAGTAGCAGTTTCCGTTGCACATCTGGAGGCATTCTGTAATCTGTGGACTAACTGAGTGTTGATGAAACACAGAAATTGCATCGGGATTGAATACAACAGTCACCATGCGCACTTTCCTCCATGGTAGTAATGTCTCAAACAGTCTACGCTTTGATCGTTCCCTGGAAGACCAGAAGTAGTTTCCGATGCACATCTGTAGGCATTCTGTTATCTGTTTACTATCAGAGTGTTGTTGAAACACAGAAATTGCCTCGGGATTGAATACAACAGTCACCATGCGCACTTTCCTCCATGGTAGTAATGTCTCAAACAGTCTACGTTTTGATCGTTCCCTGGAAGACCAGTAGTAGTTTCCCATGCACATCTTTAGTCATTCTGTTATCTGTGGACAATCAGAGTGTTGATAAAAGACGGAAATTGAATCGGGATTGAATGCAACAGTCACCATGCGCACTTTCCTCCATGGGAGTAATGTCTCAAACAGTTTACGCTTTGATCGTTCCCTGGAAAACCAGTAGTAGTTTCCGATTCACATCTGGAGTCATTCTGTAATCTGTGGACTAACTGAGTGTTGATAAAACACAGAAATTGCATCGGGATTGAATACAACAGTCACCATGCGCACTTTCCTCCATGGGAGTAATGTCTCAAACAGTCTACGCTTTGATCGTTCCCAGGAAGACCAGTAGTAGTTTCCGATGCACATCTGAAGGCATTCTGTAATCTGTGGACTAACTGAGTGTTGATGAAACACAGAAATTGCAATGGGATTGAATACAACAGTCACCATGCGCACTTTCCTCCATGGGAGTAATGTCTCAAACAGTCTACGCTTTGATCCTTCCCTGGAAGACCAGTAGTAGTTACCGTTGAACATCTGGAGGCATTCTGTAATCTGTGGACTATCATAGTATTGATGAAACACTGAAATTGAATCGGGATTGAATACAACAGTCACCATGCGCACTTTCCTCCATGGGAGTATTGTCTCAAACAGTCTATGATTTGATCGTTCCCAGGAAGACCAGTAGTAGTTTCCGATGCACATCTGGAGGCAATCTGTAATCTGTGGACTATCAGAGTGTTGATGAAACACAGAAATTGCATCGGGATTGAATACAACAGTCACCATGTGCAATCTCCTCCACAGGAGTAATGTCTCAAACAGTCTACGCTTTGATCGTTCCCTGGAAGACCAGTAGTAGTTTCCGATGCACATCTGGAGGCACTATGTAATCTGTGGACCTTCAATGTGTTGATGAAACACAGAAATTCCATCGGGATTGAATACAACAGTCACCATGACCACTTTCCTCCATTGGAGTAATTCTCGAACAGTCAACGCCTTGATCGTTGCCTGGAAGACCAGTAGTAGTTTACAATGCACATCTGGAGGCATTCTGTAATCTGTGGTCTAACTGAGAGTTGATGAAACACTGAAATTGCATCGGGATTTAATACAACAGTCACCATGCGCACTTTCCCCCATGGGAGTAATGTCTCAAACATTCTACGCTTTGATCGTTCCTTGTTAGATGAATAGTATCTTCCGATGCACATTTATAGGCTTTCTGTAATCTGTGGACTATCAGAGTGTTGATGAAACACAGAAATTGCTTCCGAATTGAATACAACAGTCACCATGCGCACTTTCCTCCATGGGAGTAATGTCTCAAACAGTCTACGCTTTGATCGTTCCCTGAAAGACCAGTAGTAGTTTCCGATGCACATCTGGAGGCATTCTGTAATCTGTGGACTATCAGAGTGTTGATGAAGCAAAGAAATTGCATCGGGATTGAATACAAAAGTCACCATGCGCACTTTCCTACATAGGAGTAATGTCTCAAACAGTCTACGCTTTGTTCGTACCCTGTAAGACCAGTAGTATTTTCGATGCACATCTGGATGCATTCTGTAATCTGTGGACTATCAGAATGTTGATGAAACACAGAAATTGCATCGGGATTGATTACAACAGTCACCATGCGCACTTTCCTCCATGGTAGTAATGTCTCAAACAGTCTACGCTTTGATCGTTCCCTGGAAGACCAGAAGTAGTTTCCGATGCACATCTGTAGGAATTCTGTTATCTGTTTACTATCAGAGTGTTGTTGAAACACAGAAATTGCCTCGGGATTGAATACAACAGTCACCATGCGGTCTTTCCTCCATGGTAGTAATGTCTCAAACAGTCTACGCTTTGATCGTTCCCTGGAAGACCAGTAGTAGTTTCCGATGCACATCTGGAGGCATTCTGTAACCTGCGGACTATCAGAGTGTCGTTGAAACACTGAAATTGCATCGGGATTGAATACAACAGTCACCATGCTCACTTTCATCAATGGGAGTAATGTCTCAAAAAGTCTACGCTTTGATCGTTCCCTGGAAGACCAGTAGTAGTTTCCGATGCACACCTTTAGTCATTCTGTTATCTGTGGACTATCATAGTGTTGATAAAACACGGAAATTGAATCGGGATTGAATACAACAGTCACCATGCGCACTTTCCTATATGGGAATAATGTCTCAAACAGTTTACGTTTTGATCGTTCCCTGGAAGACCAGTAGTAGTTTCCGATGCTCATCTGGAGGCATTCTGTAATCTGTGGACTATCAGAGTGTTGATGAAACACAGAAACTGCATCGGGATGGAATACAACAGTCACCATGCGCACTTTCCTCCATGGGAGTAATGTCTCAAACAGTCTACGGTTTGATCGTTCCCTGGATGACCAGTAGCAGTTTCCGTTGCACATCTGGAGGCATTCTGTAATCTGTGGACTAACTGAGTGTTGATGAAACACAGAAATTGCATCGGGATTGAATACAACAGTCACCATGCGCACTTTCCTCCATGGGAGTAATGTCTCAAACAGTCTATGCTTTCATCGTTCCCTTGAAGACATGTGGCAGTTTCCGATGCACATCTGCAGGCAATCTGTAATCTGTGGACATTCAAAGTGTTGATGAAACACAGAAATTACATCGTGATTGAATACAACTGTCACCATGCGCACTTTCCTCCATGGGAGTAATGCTTCAAACAGTCTATGCTTTGATCGTTTTCAGGAAGACCAGTAGTAGTTTGCGATGCACATCTGGAGGCAATCTGAAGGCTGTGGACTATCAGAGTGTTGATGAAACACAGAAATTGCATCGGGATTGAATAGAACAGTCACCATGCGCACTTTCCCCCATGGGAGTAATGTCTCAAACATTCTACGCTTTGATCGTTCCTTGTTAGACGAGTAGTATCTTCCGATGCACATTTATAGGCTTTCTGTAATCTGTGGACTATCAGAGTGTTGATGAAACGCAGAAAGTGCTTCCGAATTGAATACAACAGTCACCATGCGCACTTTCCTCCATGGGAGTAATGTCTCAAACAGTCTACGCTTTCATCGTTCCCTGGAAGACCAGTAGTAGTTTCCGATGCACATCTGGAGGCATTCTGTAATCTGTGGACTATCAGAGTATTAATGAAACACAGAAATTCCATTGGGATTGAAACAACAGTCACCATTCGCACTTTCCTCCATTGGAGTAATGTCTCAAAGTGTTTATGCTTTGATCGCTCCCTGGAAGACCAGTAGTAGTTTAAGACGCACATCTGGAGGCATTCTGTAATCTGTGGACTATCAGAGTGTTGATGAAACAAAGAAATTGCATCGGGATTGAATACAAAAGTCACCATGCGCTCTTTCCTACATAGGAGTAATGTCTCAAACAGTCTACGCTTTGTTCGTTCCCTGTAAGACCAGTAGTTTTTTCCGTTGCACATCTGGATGCATTCTGTAATCTGTGGACTATCAGAATGTTGATGAAACACAGAAATTGCATCGGGATTGAATACAACAGTCACCATGCGCACTTTCCTCCATGGTAGTAATGTCTCAAACAGTCTACGCTTTGATCGTTCCTTGGAAGACCAGAAGTAGTTTCCGATGCACATCTGTAGGCATTCTGTTATCTGTTTACTATCAGAGTGTTGTTGAAACACAGAAATTCCCTCGGGATTGAATACAACAGTCACCATGCGCACTTTCCTCCATGGTAGTAATGTCTCAAACAGTCTACGTTTTGATCGTTCCCTGGAAGACCAGTAGTAGTTTCCCATGCACATCTTTAGTCATTCTGTTATCTGTGGACAATCAGAGTGTTGATAAAAGACGGAAATTGAATCGGGATTGAATACAACAGTCACCATGCGCACTTTCCTCCATGGGAGTAATGTCTCAAACAGTTTACGCTTTGATCGTTCCCTGGAAAACCAGTAGTAGTTTCCGATTCACATCTGGAGTCATTCTGTAATCTGTGGACTAACTGAGTGTTGATAAAACACAGAAATTGCATCGGGATTGAATACAACAGTCACCATGCGCACTTTCCTCCATGGGAGTAATGTCTCAAACAGTCTACGCTTTGATCGTTCCCAGGAAGACCAGTAGTAGTTTCCGATGCACATCTGAAGGCATTCTGTAATCTGTGGACTAACTGAGTGTTGATGAAACACAGAAATTGCAATGGGATTGAATACAACAGTCACCATGCACACTTTCCCCCATGGGAGTAATGTCTCAAACAGTCTACGCTTTGATCCTTCCCTGGAAGACCAGTAGTAGTTACCGTTGAACATCTGGAGGCATTCTGTAATCTGTGGACTATCATAGTATTGATGAAACACTGAAATTGAATCGGGATTGAATACAACAGTCACCATGCGCACTTTCCTCCATGGGAGTAATGTCTCAAACAGTCTATGATTTGATCGTTCCCTGGAAAACCAGTAGTAGTTTCCGATTCACATCTGGAGTCATTCTGTAATCTGTGGACTAACTGAGTGTTGATAAAACACAGAAATTGCATCGGGATTGAATACAACAGTCACCATGCGCACTTTATTCCATGGGAGTAATGTCTCAAACAGTTTACGCTTTGATCGTTCCCTGGAAGACCAGTAGTAGTATCCGATGCACATCTGGAGGCATTCTGTAATCTGTGGACTATCTGAGTGTTGATGAAACACAAAAATTGCATCGGGATTGAAAACAACAGTCACCATGCACAATTTCCCCCATGGGAGTAATGTCTGAAACATTCTACCCTTTGATCGTTCCCTGTTTGACCCGTAGTAGTTTCCGATGCACACCTTTAGTCATTCTGTTATCTGTGGACTATCATAATGTTGATAAAACACGGAAATTGAATCGGGATTGAATACAACAGTCACCATGCGCACTTTCCTATATGGGAATAATGTCTCAAACAGTTTACGTTTTGATCGTTCCCTGGAAGACCAGTAGTAGTTTCCGATGCTCATCTGGAGGCATTCTGTAATCTGTGGACTATCAGAGTGTTGATGAAACACAGAAACTGCATCGGGATGGAATACAACAGTCACCATGCGCACTTTCCTCCATGGGAGTAATGTCTCAAACAGTCTACGGTTTGAACGTTCCCTGGATGACCAGTAGCAGTTTCCGTTGCACATCTGGAGGCATTCTGTAATCTGTGGACTAACTGAGTGTTGATGAAACACAGAAATTGCATCGGGATTGAATACAACAGTCACCATGCGCACTTTCCTCCATGGTAGTAATGTCTCAAACAGTCTACGCTTTGATCGTTCCCTGGAAGACCAGAAGTAGTTTCCGATGCACATCTGTAGGCATTCTGTTATCTGTTTACTATCAGAGTGTTGTTGAAACACAGAAATTGCCTCGGGATTGAATACAACAGTCACCATGCGCACTTTCCTCCATGGTAGTAATGTCTCAAACAGTCTACGTTTTGATCGTTCCCTGGAAGACCAGTAGTAGTTTCCCATGCACATCTTTAGTCATTCTGTTATCTGTGGACAATCAGAGTGTTGATAAAAGACGGAAATTGAATCGGGATTGAATGCAACAGTCACCATGCGCACTTTCCTCCATGGGAGTAATGTCTCAAACAGTTTACGCTTTGATCGTTCCCTGGAAAACCAGTAGTAGTTACCGATTCACATCTGGAGTCATTCTGTAATCTGTGGACTAACTGAGTGTTGATAAAACACAGAAATTGCATCGGGATTGAATACAACAGTCACCATGCGCACTTTCCTCCATGGGAGTAATGTCTCAAACAGTCTACGCTTTGATCGTTCCCAGGAAGACCAGTAGTAGTTTCCGATGCACATCTGAAGGCATTCTGTAATCTGTGGACTAACTGAGTGTTGATGAAACACAGAAATTGCAATGGGATTGAATACAACAGTCACCATGCACACTTTCCCCCATGGGAGTAATGTCTCAAACAGTCTACGCTTTGATCCTTCCCTGGAAGACCAGTAGTAGTTACCGTTGAACATCTGGAGGCATTCTGTAATCTGTGGACTATCATAGTATTGATGAAACACTGAAATTGAATCGGGATTGAATACAACAGTCACCATGCGCACTTTCCTCCATGGGAGTAATGTCTCAAACAGTCTATGATTTGATCGTTCCCTGGAAAACCAGTAGTAGTTTCCGATTCACATCTGGAGTCATTCTGTAATCTGTGGACTAACTGAGTGTTGATAAAACACAGAAATTGCATCGGGATTGAATACAACAGTCACCATGCGCACTTTATTCCATGGGAGTAATGTCTCAAACAGTTTACGCTTTGATCGTTCCCTGGAAGACCAGTAGTAGTATCCGATGCACATCTGGAGGCATTCTGTAATCTGTGGACTATCTGAGTGTTGATGAAACACAAAAATTGCATCGGGATTGAAAACAACAGTCACCATGCACAATTTCCCCCATGGGAGTAATGTCTGAAACATTCTACCCTTTGATCGTTCCCTGTTTGACCCGTAGTAGTTTCCGATGCACACCTTTAGTCATTCTGTTATCTGTGGACTATCATAATGTTGATAAAACACGGAAATTGAATCGGGATTGAATACAACAGTCACCATGCGCACTTTCCTATATGGGAATAATGTCTCAAACAGTTTACGTTTTGATCGTTCCCTGGAAGACCAGTAGTAGTTTCCGATGCTCATCTGGAGGCATTCTGTAATCTGTGGACTATCAGAGTGTTGATGAAACACAGAAACTGCATCGGGATGGAATACAACAGTCACCATGCGCACTTTCCTCCATGGGAGTAATGTCTCAAACAGTCTACGGTTTGAACGTTCCCTGGATGACCAGTAGCAGTTTCCGTTGCACATCTGGAGGCATTCTGTAATCTGTGGACTAACTGAGTGTTGATGAAACACAGAAATTGCATCGGGATTGAATACAACAGTCACCATGCGCACTTTCCTCCATGGTAGTAATGTCTCAAACAGTCTACGCTTTGATCGTTCCCTGGAAGACCAGAAGTAGTTTCCGATGCACATCTGTAGGCATTCTGTTATCTGTTTACTATCAGAGTGTTGTTGAAACACAGAAATTGCCTCGGGATTGAATACAACAGTCACCATGCGCACTTTCCTCCATGGTAGTAATGTCTCAAACAGTCTACGTTTTGATCGTTCCCTGGAAGACCAGTAGTAGTTTCCCATGCACATCTTTAGTCATTCTGTTATCTGTGGACAATCAGAGTGTTGATAAAAGACGGAAATTGAATCGGGATTGAATGCAACAGTCACCATGCGCACTTTCCTCCATGGGAGTAATGTCTCAAACAGTTTACGCTTTGATCGTTCCCTGGAAAACCAGTAGTAGTTACCGATTCACATCTGGAGTCATTCTGTAATCTGTGGACTAACTGAGTGTTGATAAAACACAGAAATTGCATCGGGATTGAATACAACAGTCACCATGCGCACTTTCCTCCATGGGAGTAATGTCTCAAACAGTCTACGCTTTGATCGTTCCCAGGAAGACCAGTAGTAGTTTCCGATGCACATCTGAAGGCATTCTGTAATCTGTGGACTAACTGAGTGTTGATGAAACACAGAAATTGCAATGGGATTGAATACAACAGTCACCATGCGCACTTTCCTCCATGGGAGTAATGTCTCAAACAGTCTACGCTTTGATCCTTCCCTGGAAGACCAGTAGTAGTTACCGTTGAACATCTGGAGGCATTCTGTAATCTGTGGACTATCATAGTATTGATGAAACACTGAAATTGAATCGGGATTGAATACAACAGTCACCATGCGCACTTTCCTCCATGGGAGTAATGTCTCAAACAGTCTATGATTTGATCGTTCCCAGGAAGACCAGTAGTAGTTTCCGATGCACATCTGGAGGCAATCTGTAATCTGTGGACTATCAGAGTGTTGATGAAACACAGAAATTGCATCGGGATTGAATACAACAGTCACCATGTGCAATCTCCTCCACAGGAGTAATGTCTCAAACAGTCTACGCTTTGATCGTTCCCTGGAAGACCAGTAGTAGTTTCCGATGCACATCTGGAGGCACTATGTAATCTGTGGACCTTCAATGTGTTGATGAAACACAGAAATTCCATCGGGATTGAATACAACAGTCACCATGACCACTTTCCTCCATTGGAGTAATTCTCGAACAGTCAACGCCTTGATCGTTGCCTGGAAGACCAGTAGTAGTTTACAATGCACATCTGGAGGCATTCTGTAATCTGTGGACTAACTGAGAGTTGATGAAACACTGAAATTGCATCGGGATTTAATACAACAGTCACCATGCGCACTTTCCCCCATGGGAGTAATGTCTCAAACATTCTACGCTTTGATCGTTCCTTGTTAGATGAATAGTATCTTCCGATGCACATTTATAGGCTTTCTGTAATCTGTGGACTATCAGAGTGTTGATGAAACACAGAAATTGCTTCCGAATTGAATACAACAGTCACCATGCGCACTTTCCTCCATGGGAGTAATGTCTCAAACAGTCTACGCTTTGATCGTTCCCTGAAAGACCAGTAGTAGTTTCCGATGCACATCTGGAGGCATTCTGTAATCTGTGGACTATCAGAGTGTTGATGAAGCAAAGAAATTGCATCGGGATTGAATACAAAAGTCACCATGCGCACTTTCCTACATAGGAGTAATGTCTCAAACAGTCTACGCTTTGTTCGTACCCTGTAAGACCAGTAGTATTTTCCGTTGCACATCTGGATGCATTCTGTAATCTGTGGACTATCAGAATGTTGATGAAACACAGAAATTGCATCGGGATTGATTACAACAGTCACCATGCGCACTTTCCTCCATGGTAGTAATGTCTCAAACAGTCTACGCTTTGATCGTTCCCTGGAAGACCAGAAGTAGTTTCCGATGCACATCTGTAGGAATTCTGTTATCTGTTTACTATCAGAGTGTTGTTGAAACACAGAAATTGCCTCGGGATTGAATACAACAGTCACCATGCGGTCTTTCCTCCATGGTAGTAATGTCTCAAACAGTCTACGCTTTGATCGTTCCCTGGAAGACCAGTAGTAGTTTCCGATGCACATCTGGAGGCATTCTGTAACCTGCGGACTATCAGAGTGTCGTTGAAACACTGAAATTGCATCGGGATTGAATACAACAGTCACCATGCTCACTTTCATCAATGGGAGTAATGTCTCAAAAAGTCTACGCTTTGATCGTTCCCTGGAAGACCAGTAGTAGTTTCCGATGCACACCTTTAGTCATTCTGTTATCTGTGGACTATCATAGTGTTGATAAAACACGGAAATTGAATCGGGATTGAATACAACAGTCACCATGCGCACTTTCCTATATGGGAATAATGTCTCAAACAGTTTACGTTTTGATCGTTCCCTGGAAGACCAGTAGTAGTTTCCGATGCTCATCTGGAGGCATTCTGTAATCTGTGGACTATCAGAGTGTTGATGAAACACAGAAACTGCATCGGGATGGAATACAACAGTCACCATGCGCACTTTCCTCCATGGGAGTAATGTCTCAAACAGTCTACGGTTTGATCGTTCCCTGGATGACCAGTAGCAGTTTCCGTTGCACATCTGGAGGCATTCTGTAATCTGTGGACTAACTGAGTGTTGATGAAACACAGAAATTGCATCGGGATTGAATACAACAGTCACCATGCGCACTTTCCTCCATGGGAGTAATGTCTCAAACAGTCTATGCTTTCATCGTTCCCTCGAAGACATGTGGCAGTTTCCGATGCACATCTGCAGGCAATCTGTAATCTGTGGACATTCAAAGTGTTGATGAAACACAGAAATTACATCGTGATTGAATACAACTGTCACCATGCGCACTTTCCTCCATGGGAGTAATGCTTCAAACAGTCTATGCTTTGATCGTTTTCAGGAAGACCAGTAGTAGTTTGCGATGCACATCTGGAGGCAATCTGAAGGCTGTGGACTATCAGAGTGTTGATGAAACACAGAAATTGCATCGGGATTGAATAGAACAGTCACCATGCGCACTTTCCCCCATGGGAGTAATGTCTCAAACATTCTACGCTTTGATCGTTCCTTGTTAGACGAGTAGTATCTTCCGATGCACATTCATAGGCTTTCTGTAATCTGTGGACTATCAGAGTGTTGATGAAACGCAGAAAGTGCTTCCGAATTGAATACAACAGTCACCATGCGCACTTTCCTCCATGGGAGTAATGTCTCAAACAGTCTACGCTTTGATCGTTCCCTGGAAGACCAGTAGTAGTTTCCGATGCACATCTGGAGGCATTCTGTAATCTGTGGACTATCAGAGTATTAATGAAACACAGAAATTCCATTGGGATTGAAACAACAGTCACCATTCGCACTTTCCTCCATTGGAGTAATGTCTCAAAGTGTTTATGCTTTGATCGCTCCCTGGAAGACCAGTAGTAGTTTAAGACGCACATCTGGAGGCATTCTGTAATCTGTGGACTATCAGAGTGTTGATGAAACAAAGAAATTGCATCGGGATTGAATACAAAAGTCACCATGCGCTCTTTCCTACATAGGAGTAATGTCTCAAACAGTCTACGCTTTGTTCGTTCCCTGTAAGACCAGTAGTTTTTTCCGTTGCACATCTGGATGCATTCTGTAATCTGTGGACTATCAGAATGTTGATGAAACACAGAAATTGCATCGGGATTGAATACAACAGTCACCATGCGCACTTTCCTCCATGGTAGTAATGTCTCAAACAGTCTACGCTTTGATCGTTCCTTGGAAGACCAGAAGTAGTTTCCGATGCACATCTGTAGGCATTCTGTTATCTGTTTACTATCAGAGTGTTGTTGAAACACAGAAATTCCCTCGGGATTGAATACAACAGTCACCATGCGCACTTTCCTCCATGGTAGTAATGTCTCAAACAGTCTACGTTTTGATCGTTCCCTGGAAGACCAGTAGTAGTTTCCCATGCACATCTTTAGTCATTCTGTTATCTGTGGACAATCAGAGTGTTGATAAAAGACGGAAATTGAATCGGGATTGAATACAACAGTCACCATGCGCACTTTCCTCCATGGGAGTAATGTCTCAAACAGTTTACGCTTTGATCGTTCCCTGGAAAACCAGTAGTAGTTTCCGATTCACATCTGGAGTCATTCTGTAATCTGTGGACTAACTGAGTGTTGATAAAACACAGAAATTGCATCGGGATTGAATACAACAGTCACCATGCGCACTTTCCTCCATGGGAGTAATGTCTCAAACAGTCTACGCTTTGATCGTTCCCAGGAAGACCAGTAGTAGTTTCCGATGCACATCTGAAGGCATTCTGTAATCTGTGGACTAACTGAGTGTTGATGAAACACAGAAATTGCAATGGGATTGAATACAACAGTCACCATGCACACTTTCCCCCATGGGAGTAATGTCTCAAACAGTCTACGCTTTGATCCTTCCCTGGAAGACCAGTAGTAGTTTCCGATGCTCATCTGGAGGCATTCTGTAATCTGTGGACTATCAGAGTGTTGATGAAACACAGAAACTGCATCGGGATGGAATACAACAGTCACCATGCGCACTTTATTCCATGGGAGTAATGTCTCAAACAGTTTACGCTTTGATCGTTCCCTGGAAGACCAGTAGTAGTATCCGATGCACATCTGGAGGCATTCTGTAATCTGTGGACTATCTGAGTGTTGATGAAACACAGAAATTGCATCGGGATTGAAAACAACAGTCACCATGCACAATTTCCCCCATGGGAGTAATGTCTGAAACATTCTACCCTTTGATCGTTCCCTGTTTGACCCGTAGTAGTTTCCGATGCACACCTTTAGTCATTCTGTTATCTGTGGACTATCATAGTGTTGATAAAACACGGAAATTGAATCGGGATTGAATACAACAGTCACCATGCGCACTTTCCTATATGGGAATAATGTCTCAAACAGTTTACGTTTTGATCGTTCCCTGGAAGACCAGTAGTAGTTTCCGATGCTCATCTGGAGGCATTCTGTAATCTGTGGACTATCAGAGTGTTGATGAAACACAGAAACTGCATCGGGATGGAATACAACAGTCACCATGCGCACTTTCCTCCATGGGAGTAATGTCTCAAACAGTCTACGGTTTGATCGTTCCCTGGATGACCAGTAGCAGTTTCCGTTGCACATCTGGAGGCATTCTGTAATCTGTGGACTAACTGAGTGTTGATGAAACACAGAAATTGCATCGGGATTGAATACAACAGTCACCATGCGCACTTTCCTCCATGGTAGTAATGTCTCAAACAGTCTACGCTTTGATCGTTCCCTGGAAGACCAGAAGTAGTTTCCGATGCACATCTGTAGGCATTCTGTTATCTGTTTACTATCAGAGTGTTGTTGAAACACAGAAATTGCCTCGGGATTGAATACAACAGTCACCATGCGCACTTTCCTCCATGGTAGTAATGTCTCAAACAGTCTACGTTTTGATCGTTCCCTGGAAGACCAGTAGTAGTTTCCCATGCACATCTTTAGTCATTCTGTTATCTGTGGACAATCAGAGTGTTGATAAAAGACGGAAATTGAATCGGGATTGAATGCAACAGTCACCATGCGCACTTTCCTCCATGGGAGTAATGTCTCAAACAGTTTACGCTTTGATCGTTCCCTGGAAAACCAGTAGTAGTTTCCGATTCACATCTGGAGTCATTCTGTAATCTGTGGACTAACTGAGTGTTGATAAAACACAGAAATTGCATCGGGATTGAATACAACAGTCACCATGCGCACTTTCCTCCATGGGAGTAATGTCTCAAACAGTCTACGCTTTGATCGTTCCCAGGAAGACCAGTAGTAGTTTCCGATGCACATCTGAAGGCATTCTGTAATCTGTGGACTAACTGAGTGTTGATGAAACACAGAAATTGCATCGGGATTGAATACAACAGTCACCATGCGCACTTTCCTCCATGGTAGTAATGTCTCAAACAGTCTACGCTTTGATCGTTCCCTGGAAAACCAGTAGTAGTTTCCGATTCACATCTGGAGTCATTCTGTAATCTGTGGACTAACTGAGTGTTGATAAAACACAGAAATTGCATCGGGATTGAATACAACAGTCACCATGCGCACTTTCCTCCATGGGAGTAATGTCTCAAACAGTCTACGCTTTGATCGTTCCCAGGAAGACCAGTAGTAGTTTCCGATGCTCATCTGAAGGCATTCTGTAATCTGTGGACTAACTGAGTGTTGATGAAACACAGAAATTGCAATGGGATTGAATACAACAGTCACCATGCACACTTTCCCCCATGGGAGTAATGTCTCAAACAGTCTACGCTTTGATCCTTCCCTGGAAGACCAGTAGTAGTTACCGTTGAACATCTGGAGGCATTCTGTAATCTGTGGACTATCATAGTATTGATGAAACACTGAAATTGAATCGGGATTGAATACAACAGTCACCATGCGCACTTTCCTCCATGGGAGTAATGTCTCAAACAGTCTATGATTTGATCGTTCCCTGGAAAACCAGTAGTAGTTTCCGATTCACATCTGGAGTCATTCTGTAATCTGTGGACTAACTGAGTGTTGATAAAACACAGAAATTGCATCGGGATTGAATACAACAGTCACCATGCGCACTTTATTCCATGGGAGTAATGTCTCAAACAGTTTACGCTTTGATCGTTCCCTGGAAGACCAGTAGTAGTATCCGATGCACATCTGGAGGCATTCTGTAATCTGTGGACTATCTGAGTGTTGATGAAACACAGAAATTGCATCGGGATTGAAAACAACAGTCACCATGCACAATTTCCCCCATGGGAGTAATGTCTGAAACATTCTACCCTTTGATCGTTCCCTGTTTGACCCGTAGTAGTTTCCGATGCACACCTTTAGTCATTCTGTTATCTGTGGACTATCATAGTGTTGATAAAACACGGAAATTGAATCGGGATTGAATACAACAGTCACCATGCGCACTTTCCTATATGGGAATAATGTCTCAAACAGTTTACGTTTTGATCGTTCCCTGGAAGACCAGTAGTAGTTTCCGATGCTCATCTGGAGGCATTCTGTAATCTGTGGACTATCAGAGTGTTGATGAAACACAGAAACTGCATCGGGATGGAATACAACAGTCACCATGCGCACTTTCCTCCATGGGAGTAATGTCTCAAACAGTCTACGGTTTGATCGTTCCCTGGATGACCAGTAGCAGTTTCCGTTGCACATCTGGAGGCATTCTGTAATCTGTGGACTAACTGAGTGTTGATGAAACACAGAAATTGCATCGGGATTGAATACAACAGTCACCATGCGCACTTTCCTCCATGGTAGTAATGTCTCAAACAGTCTACGCTTTGATCGTTCCCTGGAAGACCAGAAGTAGTTTCCGATGCACATCTGTAGGCATTCTGTTATCTGTTTACTATCAGAGTGTTGTTGAAACACAGAAATTGCCTCGGGATTGAATACAACAGTCACCATGCGCACTTTCCTCCATGGTAGTAATGTCTCAAACAGTCTACGTTTTGATCGTTCCCTGGAAGACCAGTAGTAGTTTCCCATGCACATCTTTAGTCATTCTGTTATCTGTGGACAATCAGAGTGTTGATAAAAGACGGAAATTGAATCGGGATTGAATGCAACAGTCACCATGCGCACTTTCCTCCATGGGAGTAATGTCTCAAACAGTTTACGCTTTGATCGTTCCCTGGAAAACCAGTAGTAGTTTCCGATTCACATCTGGAGTCATTCTGTAATCTGTGGACTAACTGAGTGTTGATAAAACACAGAAATTGCATCGGGATTGAATACAACAGTCACCATGCGCACTTTATTCCATGGGAGTAATGTCTCAAACAGTTTACGCTTTGATCGTTCCCTGGAAGACCAGTAGTAGTATCCGATGCACATCTGGAGGCATTCTGTAATCTGTGGACTATCTGAGTGTTGATGAAACACAGAAATTGCATCGGGATTGAAAACAACAGTCACCATGCACAATTTCCCCCATGGGAGTAATGTCTGAAACATTCTACCCTTTGATCGTTCCCTGTTTGACCCGTAGTAGTTTCCGATGCACACCTTTAGTCATTCTGTTATCTGTGGACTATCATAGTGTTGATAAAACACGGAAATTGAATCGGGATTGAATACAACAGTCACCATGCGCACTTTCCTATATGGGAATAATGTCTCAAACAGTTTACGTTTTGATCGTTCCCTGGAAGACCAGTAGTAGTTTCCGATGCTCATCTGGAGGCATTCTGTAATCTGTGGACTATCAGAGTGTTGATGAAACACAGAAACTGCATCGGGATGGAATACAACAGTCACCATGCGCACTTTCCTCCATGGGAGTAATGTCTCAAACAGTCTACGGTTTGATCGTTCCCTGGATGACCAGTAGCAGTTTCCGTTGCACATCTGGAGGCATTCTGTAATCTGTGGACTAACTGAGTGTTGATGAAACACAGAAATTGCATCGGGATTGAATACAACAGTCACCATGCGCACTTTCCTCCATGGTAGTAATGTCTCAAACAGTCTACGCTTTGATCGTTCCCTGGAAGACCAGAAGTAGTTTCCGATGCACATCTGTAGGCATTCTGTTATCTGTTTACTATCAGAGTGTTGTTGAAACACAGAAATTGCCTCGGGATTGAATACAACAGTCACCATGCGCACTTTCCTCCATGGTAGTAATGTCTCAAACAGTCTACGTTTTGATCGTTCCCTGGAAGACCAGTAGTAGTTTCCCATGCACATCTTTAGTCATTCTGTTATCTGTGGACAATCAGAGTGTTGATAAAAGACGGAAATTGAATCGGGATTGAATGCAACAGTCACCATGCGCACTTTCCTCCATGGGAGTAATGTCTCAAACAGTTTACGCTTTGATCGTTCCCTGGAAAACCAGTAGTAGTTTCCGATTCACATCTTGAGTCATTCTGTAATCTGTGGACTAACTGAGTGTTGATAAAACACAGAAATTGCATCGGGATTGAATACAACAGTCACCATGCGCACTTTCCTCCATGGGAGTAATGTCTCAAACAGTCTACGCTTTGATCGTTCCCAGGAAGACCAGTAGTAGTTTCCGATGCACATCTGAAGGCATTCTGTAATCTGTGGACTAACTGAGTGTTGATGAAACACAGAAATTGCAATGGGATTGAATACAACAGTCACCATGCGCACTTTCCTCCATGGGAGTAATGTCTCAAACAGTCTACGCTTTGATCCTTCCCTGGATGACCAGTAGTAGTTACCGTTGAACATCTGGAGGCATTCTGTAATCTGTGGACTATCATAGTATTGATGAAACACTGAAATTGAATCGGGATTGAATACAACAGTCACCATGCGCACTTTCCTCCATGGGAGTAATGTCTCAAACAGTCTATGATTTGATCGTTCCCAGGAAGACCAGTAGTAGTTTCCGATGCACATCTGGAGGCAATCTGTAATCTGTGGACTATCAGAGTGTTGATGAAACACAGAAATTGCATCGGGATTGAATACAACAGTCACCATGTGCAATCTCCTCCACAGGAGTAATGTCTCAAACAGTCTACGCTTTGATCGTTCCCTGGAAGACCAGTAGTAGTTTCCGATGCACATCTGGAGGCACTATGTAATCTGTGGACCTTCAATGTGTTGATGAAACACAGAAATTCCATCGGGATTGAATACAACAGTCACCATGACCACTTTCCTCCATTGGAGTAATTCTCGAACAGTCAACGCCTTGATCGTTGCCTGGAAGACCAGTAGTAGTTTACAATGCACATCTGGAGGCATTCTGTAATCTGTGGACTAACTGAGAGTTGATGAAACACTGAAATTGCATCGGGATTTAATACAACAGTCACCATGCGCACTTTCCCCCATGGGAGTAATGTCTCAAACATTCTACGCTTTGATCGTTCCTTGTTAGATGAATAGTATCTTCCGATGCACATTTATAGGCTTTCTGTAATCTGTGGACTATCAGAGTGTTGATGAAACACAGAAATTGCTTCCGAATTGAATACAACAGTCACCATGCGCACTTTCCTCCATGGGAGTAATGTCTCAAACAGTCTACGCTTTGATCGTTCCCTGAAAGACCAGTAGTAGTTTCCGATGCACATCTGGAGGCATTCTGTAATCTGTGGACTATCAGAGTGTTGATGAAGCAAAGAAATTGCATCGGGATTGAATACAAAAGTCACCATGCGCACTTTCCTACATAGGAGTAATGTCTCAAACAGTCTACGCTTTGTTCGTACCCTGTAAGACCAGTAGTATTTTCCGTTGCACATCTGGATGCATTCTGTAATCTGTGGACTATCAGAATGTTGATGAAACACAGAAATTGCATCGGGATTGATTACAACAGTCACCATGCGCACTTTCCTCCATGGTAGTAATGTCTCAAACAGTCTACGCTTTGATCGTTCCCTGGAAGACCAGAAGTAGTTTCCGATGCACATCTGTAGGAATTCTGTTATCTGTTTACTATCAGAGTGTTGTTGAAACACAGAAATTGCCTCGGGATTGAATACAACAGTCACCATGCGGTCTTTCCTCCATGGTAGTAATGTCTCAAACAGTCTACGCTTTGATCGTTCCCTGGAAGACCAGTAGTAGTTTCCGATGCACATCTGGAGGCATTCTGTAACCTGCGGACTATCAGAGTGTCGTTGAAACACTGAAATTGCATCGGGATTGAATACAACAGTCACCATGCTCACTTTCATCAATGGGAGTAATGTCTCAAAAAGTCTACGCTTTGATCGTTCCCTGGAAGACCAGTAGTAGTTTCCGATGCACACCTTTAGTCATTCTGTTATCTGTGGACTATCATAGTGTTGATAAAACACGGAAATTGAATCGGGATTGAATACAACAGTCACCATGCGCACTTTCCTATATGGGAATAATGTCACAAACAGTTTACGTTTTGATCGTTCCCTGGAAGACCAGTAGTAGTTTCCGATGCTCATCTGGAGGCATTCTGTAATCTGTGGACTATCAGAGTGTTGATGAAACACAGAAACTGCATCGGGATGGAATACAACAGTCACCATGCGCACTTTCCTCCATGGGAGTAATGTCTCAAACAGTCTACGGTTTGATCGTTCCCTGGATGACCAGTAGCAGTTTCCGTTGCACATCTGGAGGCATTCTGTAATCTGTGGACTAACTGAGTGTTGATGAAACACAGAAATTGCATCGGGATTGAATACAACAGTCACCATGCGCACTTTCCTCCATGGGAGTAATGTCTCAACCAG
This sequence comes from Schistocerca gregaria, assembly GCF_023897955.1. NCBI lineage: Eukaryota > Metazoa > Arthropoda > Insecta > Orthoptera > Acrididae > Schistocerca > Schistocerca gregaria. Next base: position 19,086,840 of record NC_064925.1, read on the forward strand.
TCTATGCTTTCATCGTTCCCTCGAAGACATGTGGCAGTTTCCGATGCACATCTGCAGGCAATCTGTAATCTGTGGACATTCAAAGTGTTGATGAAACACAGAAATTACATCGTGATTGAATACAACTGTCACCATGCGCACTTTCCTCCATGGGAGTAATGCTTCAAACAGTCTATGCTTTGATCGTTTTCAGGAAGACCAGTAGTAGTTTGCGATGCACATCTGGAGGCAATCTGAAGTCTGTGGACTATCAGAGTGTTGATGAAACACAGAAATTGCATCGGGATTGAATAGAACAGTCACCATGCGCACTTTCCCCCATGGGAGTAATGTCTCAAACATTCTACGCTTTGATCGTTCCTTGTTAGACGAGTAGTATCTTCCGATGCACATTTATAGGCTTTCTGTAATCTGTGGACTATCAGAGTGTTGATGAAACGCAGAAAGTGCTTCCGAATTGAATACAACAGTCACCATGCGCACTTTCCTCCATGGGAGTAATGTCTCAAACAGTCTACGCTTTGATCGTTCCCTGGAAGACCAGTAGTAGTTTCCGATGCACATCTGGAGGCATTCTGTAATCTGTGGACTATCAGAGTATTAATGAAACACAGAAATTCCATTGGGATTGAAACAACAGTCACCATTCGCACTTTCCTCCATTGGAGTAATGTCTCAAAGTGTTTATGCTTTGATCGCTCCCTGGAAGACCAGTAGTAGTTTAAGACGCACATCTGGAGGCATTCTGTAATCTGTGGACTATCAGAGTGTTGATGAAACAAAGAAATTGCATCGGGATTGAATACAAAAGTCACCATGCGCTCTTTCCTACATAGGAGTAATGTCTCAAACAGTCTACGCTTTGTTCGTTCCCTGTAAGACCAGTAGTTTTTTCCGTTGCACATCTGGATGCATTCTGTAATCTGTGGACTATCAGAATGTTGATGAAACACAGAAATTGCATCGGGATTGAATACAACAGTCACCATGCGCACTTTCCTCCATGGTAGTAATGTCTCAAACAGTCTACGCTTTGATCGTTCCTTGGAAGACCAGAAGTAGTTTCCGATGCACATCTGTAGGCATTCTGTTATCTGTTTACTATCAGAGTGTTGTTGAAACACAGAAATTCCCTCGGGATTGAATACAACAGTCACCATGCGCACTTTCCTCCATGGTAGTAATGTCTCAAACAGTCTACGTTTTGATCGTTCCCTGGAAGACCAGTAGTAGTTTCCCATGCACATCTTTAGTCATTCTGTTATCTGTGGACAATCAGAGTGTTGATAAAAGACGGAAATTGAATCGGGATTGAATACAACAGTCACCATGCGCACTTTCCTCCATGGGAGTAATGTCTCAAACAGTTTACGCTTTGATCGTTCCCTGGAAAACCAGTAGTAGTTTCCGATTCACATCTGGAGTCATTCTGTAATCTGTGGACTAACTGAGTGTTGATAAAACACAGAAATTGCATCGGGATTGAATACAACAGTCACCATGCGCACTTTCCTCCATGGGAGTAATGTCTCAAACAGTCTACGCTTTGATCGTTCCCAGGAAGACCAGTAGTAGTTTCCGATGCACATCTGAAGGCATTCTGTAATCTGTGGACTAACTGAGTGTTGATGAAACACAGAAATTGCAATGGGATTGAATACAACAGTCACCATGCACACTTTCCCCCATGGGAGTAATGTCTCAAACAGTCTACGCTTTGATCCTTCCCTGGAAGACCAGTAGTAGTTACCGTTGAACATCTGGAGGCATTCTGTAATCTGTGGACTATCATAGTATTGATGAAACACTGAAATTGAATCGGGATTGAATACAACAGTCACCATGCGCACTTTCCTCCATGGGAGTAATGTCTCAAACAGTCTATGATTTGATCGTTCCCAGGAAGACCAGTAGTAGTTTCCGATGCACATCTGGAGGCAATCTGTAATCTGTGGACTATCAGAGTGTTGATGAAACACAGAAATTGCATCGGGATTGAATACAACAGTCACCGTGACCACTTTCCTCCATTGGAGTAATTCTCGAACAGTCAACGCCTTGATCGTTGCCTGGAAGACCAGTAGTAGTTTACAATGCACATCTGGAGGCATTCTGTAATCTGTGGACTAACTGAGAGTTGATGAAACACTGAAATTGCATCGGGATTTAATACAACAGTCACCATGCGCACTTTCCCCCATGGGAGTAATGTCTCAAACATTCTACGCTTTGATCGTTCCTTGTTAGATGAATAGTATCTTCCGATGCACATTTATAGGCTTTCTGTAATCTGTGGACTATCAGAGTGTTGATGAAACACAGAAATTGCTTCCGAATTGAATACAACAGTCACCATGCGCACTTTCCTCCATGGGAGTAATGTCTCAAACAGTCTACGCTTTGATCGTTCCCTGAAAGACCAGTAGTAGTTTCCGATGCACATCTGGAGGCATTCTGTAATCTGTGGACTATCAGAGTGTTGATGAAGCAAAGAAATTGCATCGGGATTGAATACAAAAGTCACCATGCGCACTTTCCTACATAGGAGTAATGTCTCAAACAGTCTACGCTTTGTTCGTACCCTGTAAGACCAGTAGTATTTTCCGTTGCACATCTGGATGCATTCTGTAATCTGTGGACTATCAGAATGTTGATGAAACACAGAAATTGCATCGGGATTGATTACAACAGTCACCATGCGCACTTTCTTCCATGGTAGTAATGTCTCCAACAGTCTACGCTTTGATCGTTCCCTGGAAGACCAGAAGTAGTTTCCGATGCACATCTGTAGGAATTCTGTTATCTGTTTACTATCAGAGTGTTGTTGAAACACAGAAATTGCCTCGGGATTGAATACAACAGTCACCATGCGGTCTTCCCTCCATGGTAGTAATGTCTCAAACAGTCTACGCTTTGATCGTTCCCTGGAAGACCAGTAGTAGTTTCCGATGCACATCTGGAGGCATTCTGTAACCTGCGGACTATCAGAGTGTCGTTGAAACACTGAAATTGCATCGGGATTGAATACAACAGTCACCATGCTCACTTTCATCAATGGGAGTAATGTCTCAAAAAGTCTACGCTTTGATCGTTCCCTGGAAGACCAGTAATAGTTTCCGATGCACATCGTTAGTCATTCTGTTATCTGTGGACTATCTGAGTGTTGATGAAACACAGAAATTGCATCGGGATTGAATACAACAGTCACCATTCGCATTTTCCTCCACAGGAATAATGTCTCAAACAGTCTATGCTTTGATCGTTCCCTCGAAGACCAGTAGTAGTTTCCGATGCACATCTGGAGGCGTTCTGTAATCTGTGGACCTTCAAAGTGTTGATGAAACACAGAAATTACATCGTGATTGAATACAACAGTCACCATGCGCACTTTCCTCCATGGGAGTAATGTCTCAAACAGTCTATGCTCTGATCGTTCCCAGGAAGACCAGTAGTAGTTTCCGATGCACATCTGGAGGCAATCTGTAATCTGTGGACTATCAGAGTGTTGATGAAACACAGAAATTGCATCGGGATTGAATACAGCAGTCACCATTCGCACTTTCCTCCACAGGAGTAATGTCTCAAACAGTCTACGCTTTTGATCGTTCCCTGGAAGACCAGTAGTAGTTTTCGATGCACATCTGGAGGCATTCTGTAATCTGTGGACCTTCAAAGTGCTGATGAAACACAGAAATTGCATCGGGATTGAATACAACAGTCACCATGACCACTTTCCTCAATGGGAGTAATTCTCAAAAAGTCTACGCCTTGATCGTTCTCTTTAAGACCAGTAGTAGTTTACCATGCACATCTGGAGGCATTCTGTAATCTGAGGACTATCTGAGTGTTGATGAAACACAGAAATTGCATCGGGATTGAATACAACAGTCACCATGCGCACTTTCCCCCATGGGAGTAATGTCTCAAGCATTCTACGATTTGATCGTTCCTTGTTAGACCAGTAGTAGTTTCCGATGCACATCTGGATTCATTGTGTAATCTGTAGACCATCAGAGTGTTGATGAAACACAGAAATTGCTTCGGGATAGAATACAAGAGTCACCATGCACACTTTCCTCCATGGGAGTAACGTCTCAAACAGTCTACGCTTTGATCCTTCCCTGGAAGACCAGTAGTAGTTTCCGATGCACATCTGGAGGCATTCTGTAATCTGTGGGCTATGAGAGTGTTGATGAATCACAGAAATTGAATCGGGATTGAATACAACAGTCACCATGCGCACTTTTCTCCATGGGAGTAATGACTCAAACAGTCTACGCTTTGATCGTGCCCTGGAAGACCAGTAGTAGTTTCCGATGCACATCTGGAGGCATTCTGTAATCTGATGAGTATCTGAGTTTTGACGAAACACAGAAATTGTATTGGGATTGAATACAACAGTCACCATGCGCACTTTCCTCCATGGGAGTAATGTCTCAAACGGTCTATTCTTTGATCGTTCCCAGAAAAACCAGTAGTAGTTTCCGATGCACATCTGGAGGCAATCTGTAATCTGTGGACTATCAGAGTGTTGATGAAACTCAGAAATTGCATCGGGATTGAATACAACAGTCACCATGCACACTTTCCCCCATGGGAGTAATGTCTCAAACAATCTACGCTTTGATCGTTCCCTGTTACACCAGTAGTGGTTTCCGATGCACATCTGGAGGCATTCTGAAATCTGTGGACTATCAGAGTGTTGATGAAACACAGAAATTGCTTCGGGATTGAATACAACAGTCAACATGCGCACTTTCCTCCATGTGAGTAATGTCTCAAACAGTCTACAATTTGATCGTTCCCTGGAAGTCCAGTAGTAGTTTCCGATGCACATCTGGAGTCATTCTGTAATCTGTGGACTATCAGAGTGTTGATGAATCACAGAAATTGAATCGGGATTGAATACAACAGTCACCATGCGCACTTTCCTCCAAGGGAGTAATGTCTCAAACAGTTTACGCTTTCATCGCTCCCTGGAAGACCAGTAATAGTTTCCGATGCACATCTGGAGGCATTCTGTAATCTGTGGACTATCAGAGTGATGATAAAACACAGAAATTGCTTCGGGACTGTATACAACAGTCACCATGCGCACTTTCCTCCATGGGAGTAATGTCTCAAACAGTATACGATTTGATCGTTCCCTGGAAGACCAGTAGTAGTTTCCGATGCACATCGTTTGTCATTCTGTTATCTGTGGACTATCAGAGTGTTGATAAAACACGGAAATTGAATCGGGATTGAATACAACAGTCACCATGCGCACTTTCCTCCACGGGAGTAATGTCTCAAACAGTCTATGCTTTGATCGTTCCCTCGAAGACCAGTGGCAGTTTCCGATGCACATCTGCAGGCAATCTGTAATCTGTGGACATTCAAAGTGTTGATGAAACACAGAAATTACATCGTGATTGAATACAACTGTCACCATGCGCACTTTCCTCCATGGGAGTAATGCTTCAAACAGTCTATGCTTTGATCGTTCCCAGGAAGACCAGTAGTAGTTTCCGATGCACATCTGGAGGCAATCTGAAGTCTGTGGACTATCAGAGTGTTGATGAAACACAGAAATTGCATCGGGATTGAATAGAACAGTCACCATGCGCACTTTCCCCCATGGGAGTAATGTCTCAAACATTCTACGCTTTGATCGTTCCTTGTTAGACGAGTAGTATCTTCCGATCCACATTTATAGGCTTTCTGTAATCTGTGGACTATCAGAGTGTTGATGAAACACATAAATTGCTTTCGAATTGAATACAACAGTCACCATGCGCACTTTCCACCATGGGAGTAATGTCTCAAACAGTCTACGCTTTGATCGTTCCCTGGAAGACCAGTAGTAGTTTCCGATGCACATCTGGAGGCATTCTGTAATCTGTGGACTATCAGAGTGTTAATGAAACACAGAAATTCCATCGGGATTCAAACAACAGTCACCATTCGCACTTTCCTCCATTGGAGTAATGTCTCAAAGAGTTTACGCTTTGATCGTTCCCTGGAAGACCAGTAGTAGTTTAAGATGCACATCTGGAGGCATTCTGTAATCTGTGGACTATCAGAGTGTTGATGAAACAAAGAAATTGCATCGGGATTGAATACAAAAGTCACCATGCGCTCTTTCCTACTTAGGTGTAATGTCTCAAACAGTCTACGAATTGTTCGTTCCCTACAAGACCAGTAGTATTTTCCGTTGCACATCTGGATGCATTCTGTAATCTGTGGACTATCAGAATGTTGATGAAACACAGAAATTGCATCGGGATTGAATACAACAGTCACCATGCGCACTTTCCTCCATGGTAGTAATGTCTCAAACAGTCTACGCTTTGATCGTTCCCTGGAAGACCAGAAGTAGTTTCCGATGCACATCTGTAGGCATTCTGTTATCTGTTTACTATCAGAGTGTTGTTGAAACACAGAAATTGCCTCGGGATTGAATACAACAGTCACCATGCGCACTTTCCTCCATGGTAGTAATGTCTCAAACAGTCTACGTTTTGATCGTTCCCTGGAAGACCAGTAGTAGTTTCCCATGCACATCTTTAGTCATTCTGTTATCTGTGGACAATCAGAGTGTTGATAGAAGACGGAAATTGAATCGGGATTGAATACAACAGTCACCATGCGCACTTTCCTCCATGGGAGTAATGTCTCAAACAGTTTACGCTTTGATCGTTCCCTGGAAAACCAGTAGTAGTTTCCGATTCACATCTGGAGTCATTCTGTAATCTGTGGCCTAACTGAGTGTTGATAAAACACAGAAATTGCATCGGGATTGAATACAACAGTCACCATGCGCACTTTCCTCCATGGGAGTAATGTCTCAAACAGTCTACGCTTTGATCGTTCCCAGGAAGACCAGTAGTAGTTTCCGATGCACATCTGAAGGCATTCTGTAATCTGTGGACTAACTGAGTGTTGATGAAACACAGAAATTGCAATGGGATTGAATACAACAGTCACCATGCGCACTTTCCTCCATGGGAGTAATGTCTCAAACAGTCTACGCTTTGATCCTTCCCTGGAAGACCAGTAGTAGTTACCGTTGAACATCTGGAGGCATTCTGTAATCTGTGGACTATCATAGTATTGATGAAACACTGAAATTGAATCGGGATTGAATACAACAGTCACCATGCGCACTTTCCTCCATGGGAGTAATGTCTCAAACAGTCTATGATTTGATCGTTCCCAGGAAGACCAGTAGTAGTTTCCGATGCACATCTGGAGGCAATCTGTAATCTGTGGACTATCAGAGTGTTGATGAAACACAGAAATTGCATCGGGATTGAATACAACAGTCACCAGGTGCAATCTCCTCCACAGGAGTAATGTCTCAAACAGTCTACGCTTTGATCGTTCCCTGGAAGACCAGTAGTAGTTTCCGATGCGCATCTGGAGGCACTATGTAATCTGTGGACCTTCAATGTGTTGATGAAACACAGAAATTCCATCGGGATTGAATACAACAGTAACCATGACCACTTTCCTCCATTGGAGTAATTCTCGAACAGTCAACGCCTTGATCGTTGCCTGGAAGACCAGTAGTAGCTTCCGATGCACATTTATAGCCTTTGTGTAATCTGTGGACTATCAGAGTGTTGATGAAATACAGAAATTGCTTCGGGATTGAATACAACAGTCACCATGCGCACTTTCCTCCATGGGAGTAATGTCTCAAACAGTCTACGCTTTGATCGTTTCCTGGAAGACCAGTAGTAGTTTCCGATGCACATCTTTAGTCATTCGGTTATCTGTGGACTATCAGAGTGTTGATAAAAGACGGAAATTGAATCGGGATTGAATACAACAGTCACCATGCGCACTTTCCTCCATGGGAGTAATGTCTTAAACAGTTTACGCTTTGATCGTTCCCTGGAAAACCAGTAGTAGTTTCCGATTCACATCTGGAGGCATTCTGTAATCTGTGGACTAACTGAGTGTTGATATAACACAGAAATTGCATCGGGATTGAATACAACAGTCACCATGCGCACTTTCCTCCATGGGAGTAATGTCTCAAACAGTCTACGCTTTGATCGTTCCCAGGAAGACCAGTAGTAGTTTCCGATGCACATCTGAAGGCATTCTGTAATCTGTGGACTAACTGAGTGTTGATGAAACACAGAAATTGCATCGGGATTGAATACAACAGTCACCATGCGCACTTTCCTCCATGGGAGTAATGTCTCAAACAGTCTACGCATTGATCCTTCCCTGGAAGACCAGTAGTAGTTACCGTTGAACATCTGGAGGCATTCTGTAATCTGTGGAAAATCATAGTGTTGATGAAACACTGAAATTGAATCGGGATTGAATACAACAGTCACCATGCGCACTTTCCCCCATGGGAGTAATGTCTCAAACATTCTACGCTTTGATCGTTCCTTGTTAGACCATTAGTAGCTTCCGATGCACATTTATAGGCTTTCTGTAATCTGTGGACTATCAGAGTGTTGATGAAACACAGAAATTGCTTCGGGATTGAATACAACAGTCACCATGCGCACTTTCCTCCATGGTAGTCATGTCTCAAACAGTCTACGCTTTGATCGTTCCCTGGAAGACCAGAAGTAGTTTCCGTTGCACATCTGGAGGCATTCTGTTATCTGTTTACTATCAGAGTGTTGTTGAAACAGAGAAATTGCAATGGGATTGAATACAACAGTCATCATGCGGTCTTTCCTCCATGGGAGTAATGTCCCAAACAGTCTGCGCTTTGATCGTTCCCAGGCAGACCAGTTGTAGTTTCCGATGAATATCTGGAGGCATTCTGTAACCTGTGGACTATCAGAGTGTCGTTGAAACACTGAAATTGCATCGGGATTGAATACAACAGTCACCATGCCCACTTTCATCCATGGGAGTAATGTCTAAAAAAGTCTACGCTTTGATCGTTCCCTGGAAAAACAGTAGTAGTTTCCTATGCACATCTGGAGGCATTCTGTAATCTGTGGACCATCAGAGTGTTGATGAAACACAGAAATTGCATCGGGATTGAATACAACAGTCACATTGCGCCATTTCCTACATAGGAGTAATGTCTCAAACAGTCTACGCATTGATCGTTCACTGGAAGGTCAGTAGCTGTTTCCGATGCACATCTGGAGGCATTCTGTAATCTGATGAGTATCTGAGTGTTGATGAAACACAGAAATTGCATTGGGATTGAATACAACAGTCACCATGCGCACTTTCCTCCATGATAGTAATGTCTCAAACAATCTACGATTTGATCGTTCCCTGTTAGACCAGTAGTGGTTTCCGATGCACATCTGGAGGCATTCTGTAATCTGTGGACTATCAGAATGTCGATGAAACACAGAAATTGTTTCGGGATTGAATACAACAGTCACAATGCGCACTTTCCTCCATGTGAGTAATGTCTCAAACAGTCTACGCTTTGATCGTTCCCTGGAAGTCCAGTAGTAGTTTCCGATGCACATCTGGAGTCAATCTGTAATCTGTGGACTATCTGAGTGTTGATGAAACACAGAAATTGAATCGGGATTGAATACAACAGTCACCATGCACACTTTCCCTAATAGGAGTAATGTCTGAAACATTCTACCCTTTGATCGTACCCTGTTAGACCAGTAGTAGTTTCCGATGCACATCTGGAGGCATTCTGTAATCTGTGGACTATCAGAGGGTTGATGAAACACAGAAATTGCTTCGGGATTGAATACAACAGTCACCATGCGCACTTTCCTCCATGGGAGTAATGTCTCAAACAGTCTACGATTTGATCGTTCCCTGGTAGACCAGTAGTAGATTCCGATGCAAATCTTTAGCCATTCTGTTATCTGTGAACTATCTCAGTGTAGATAAACACGGAAATTGAATCGGGATTGAATACAACAGTCACCATGCGCACTTTCCTCCATGTGAGTAATGTCTCAAACAGTCTACGCTTTGATCGTTGCCTGGAAGTCCAGTAGTAGTTTCCGTTGCACATCTGGATGCATTCTGTAATCTGTGGACTATCAGAATGTTGATGAAACACAGAAATTGCATCGGGATTGAATACAACAGTCACCATGCGCACTTTCCTCCATGGTAGTAATGTCTCAAACAGTCTACGCTTTGATCGTTCCCTGGAAGACCAGAAGTAGTTTCCGATGCACATCTGTAGGCATTCTGTTATCTGTTTACTATCAGAGTGTTGTTGAAACACAGAAATTGCCTCGGGATTGAATACAACAGTCACCATGCGCACTTTCCTCCATGGTAGTAATGTCTCAAACAGTCTACGTTTTGATCGTTCCCTGGAAGACCAGTAGTAGTTTCCCATGCACATCTTTAGTCATTCTGTTATCTGTGGACAATCAGAGTGTTGATAGAAGACGGAAATTGAATCGGGATTGAATACAACAGTCACCATGCGCACTTTCCACCATGGGAGTAATGTCTCAAACAGTTTACGCTTTGATCGTTCCCTGGAAAACCAGTAGTAGTTTCCGATTCACATCTGGAGTCATTCTGTAATCTGTGGACTAACTGAGTGTTGATAAAACACAGAAATTGCATCGGGATTGAATACAACAGTCACCATGCGCACTTTCCTCCATGGGAGTAATGTCTCAAACAGTCTACGCTTTGATCGTTCCCAGGAAGACCAGTAGTAGTTTCCGATGCACATCTGAAGGCATTCTGTAATCTGTGGACTAACTGAGTGTTGATGAAACACAGAAATTGCTTCGGGATTGAATACAACAGTCACCATGCGCACTTTCCTCCATGGGAGTAATGTCTCAAACAGTCTACGCTTTGATCCTTCCCTGGAAGACCAGTAGTAGTTACCGTTGAACATCTGGAGGCATTCTGTAATCTGTGGACTATCATAGTATTGATGAAACACTGAAATTGAATCGGGATTGAATACAACAGTCACCATGCGCACTTTCCTCCATGGGAGTAATGTCTCAAACAGTCTATGATTTGATCGTTCCCAGGAAGACCAGTAGTAGTTTCCGATGCACATCTGGAGGCAATCTGTAATCTGTGGACTATCAGAGTGTTGATGAAACACAGAAATTGCATCGGGATTGAATACAACAGTCACCATGTGCAATCTCCTCCACAGGAGTAATGTCTCAAACAGTCTACGCTTTGATCGTTCCCTGGAAGACCAGTAGTAGTTTCCGATGCACATCTGGAGGCACTATGTAATCTGTGGACCTTCAATGTGTTGATGAAACACAGAAATTCCATCGGGATTGAACACAACAGTCACCATGACCACTTTCCTCCATTGGAGTAATTCTCGAACAGTCAACGCCTTGATCGTTGCCTGGAAGACCAGTAGTAGCTTCCGATGCACATTTATAGGCTTTCTGTAATCTGTGGACTATCAGAGTGTTGATGAAATACAGAATTTGCTTCGGGATTGAATACAACAGTCACCATGCGCACTTTCCTCCATGGGAGTAATGTCTCAAACAGTCTACGCTTTGATCGTTTCCTGGAAGACCAGTAGTAGTTTCCGATGCACATCTTTAGTCATTCTGTTATCTGTGGACTATCAGAGTGTTGATAAAAGACGGAAATCTAATCGGGATTGAATACAACAGTCACCATGCGCACTTTCCTCCATGGGAGTAATGTCTTAAACAGTTTACGCTTTGATCGTTCCCTGGAAAACCAGTAGTAGTTTCCGATTCACATCTGGAGGCATTCTGTAATCTGTGGACTAACTGAGTGTTGATATAACACAGAAATTGCATCGGGATTGAATACAACAGTCACCATGCGCACTTTCCTCCATGGGAGTAATGTCTCAAACAGTCTACGCTTTGATCGTTCCCAGGAAGACCAGTAGTAGTTTCCGATGCACATCTGAAGGCATTCTGTAATCTGTGGACTAACTGAGTGTTGATGAAACACAGAATTTTGCTTCGGGATTGAATACAACAGTCACCATGCGCACTTTCCTCCATGGGAGTAATGTCTCAAACAGTCTACGCATTGATCGTTTCCTGGAAGACCAGTAGTAGTTTCCGATGCACATCTTTAGTCATTCTATTATCTGTGGACTATCAGAGTGTTGATAATAGACGGAAATTAAATCGGGATTGAATACAACAGTCACCATGCGCACTTTCCTCCATGGGAGCAATGTCTCAAACAGTTTACGCTTTGATCGTTCCCTGGAAAACCAGTAGTAGTTTCCGATTCACATCTGGAGGCATTCTGTAATCTGTGGACTAACTGAGTGTTGATAAAACACAGAAATTGCATCGGGATTGAATACAACAGTCACCATGCGCACTTTCCTCCATGGGAGTAATGTCTCAAACAGTCTACGCTTTGATCGTTCCCAGGAAGACCAGTAGTAGTTTCCGATGCACATCTGAAGGCATTCTGTAATCTGTGGACTAACTGAGTGTTGATGAAACACAGAAATTGCAATGGGATTGAATACAACAGTCACCATGCGCACTTTCCTCCATGGGAGTAATGTCTCAAACAGTCTACGCTTTGATCCTTCCCTGGAAGACCAGTAGTAGTTACCGTTGAACATCTGGAGGCATTCTGTAATCTGTGGACAATCATAGTGTTGATGAAACACTGAAATTGAATCGGGATTGAATACAACAGTCACCATGCGCACTTTCCCCCATGGGAGTAATGTCTCAAACATTCTACGATTTGATCGTTCCTTGTTAGACCAGTAGTAGCTTCCGATGCACATTTATAGGCTTTCTGTAATCTGTGGACTATCAGAGTGTTGATGAAACACAGAAATTGCTTCGGGATTGAATACAACAGTCACCATGCGCACTTTCCTCCATGGTAGTCATGTCTCAAACAGTCTACGCTTTGATCGTTCCCTGGAAGACCAGAAGTAGTTTCCGTTGCACGTCTGGAGGCATTCTGTTATCTGTTTACTATCAGAGTGTTGTTGAAACAGAGAAATTGCAATGGGATTGAATACAACAGTCACCATGCGGTCTTTCCTCCATGGGAGTAATGTCTCAAACAGTCTACGCTTTGATCGTTCCCAGGAAGACCAGTTGTAGTTTCCGATGCATTTCTGGAGGCATTCTGTAACCTGTGGACTATCAGAGTGTCGTTGAAACACTGAAATTGCATCGGGATTGAATACAACAATCACCATGCGCACTTTCATCCATGGGAGTAATGTCTAAAAAAGTCTACGCTTTGATCGTTCCCTGGAAAAACAGTAGTAGTTTCCTATGCACATCTGGAGGCATTCTGTAATCTGTGGACTATCAGAGTGTTGATGAAACACAGAAATTGCATCGGGATTGAATACAACAGTCACATTGCGCACTTTCCTACATAGGAGTAATGTCTCAAACAGTCTACGCTTTGATCGTTCACTGGAAGGTCAGTAGATGTTTCCGATGCACATCTGGAGGCATTCTGTAATCTGATGGGTATCTGAGTGTTGATGAAACACAGAAATTGCATTGGGATTGAATACAACAGTCACCATGCGCACTTTCCTCCATGGGAGTAATGTCTCAAACAATCTACGATTTGATCGTTCCCTGTTAGACCAGTAGTGGTTTCCGATGCACATCTGGAGGCATTCTGTAATCTGTGGACTATCAGAATGTCGATGAAACACAGAGATTGTTTCGGGATGGAATACAACAGTCACCATGCACACTTTCCCCCATAGGAGTAATGTCTGAAACATTCTACCCTTTGATCGTACCCTGTTAGACCAGTAGTAGTTTCCGATGCACATCTGGAGGCATTCTGTAATCTGTGGACTATCAGAGGGTTGATGAAACACAGAAATTGCTTCGGGATTGAATACAACAGTCACCATGCGCACTTTCCTCCATGGGAGTAATGTCTCAAACAGTCTACGATTTGATCGTTCCCTGGAAGACCAGTAGTAGATTCCGATGCAAATCTTTAGCCATTCTGTTATCTGTGAACTATCTCAGTGTAGATAAAAACGGAAATTGAATCGGGATTGAATACAACAGTCACTATGCGCACTTTCCTCCATGTGAGTAATGTCTCAAACAGTCTACGCTTTGATCGTCCCCTGGAAGTCCAGTAGTAGTTTCCGATGCACATCTGGAATCAATCTGTAATCTGTGGACTATCAGAGTGTTGATGAAACACAGAAATTGAATCGGGATTGAATACAACAGTCACCATGCACACTTTCCCCCATGGGAGTAATGTCTGAAACATTCTACCCTTTGATCGTACCCTGTTAGACCAGTAGTAGTTTCCGATGCACATCTGGAGGCATTCTGTAATCTGTGGACTATCAGAGGGTTGATGAAACACAGAAATTGCTTCGGGATTGAATACAACAGTCACCATGCGCACTTTCCTCCATGGGAGTAATGTCTCAAACAGTCTACGATTTGATCGTTCCCTGGAAGACCAGTAGTAGATTCCGATGCACATCTGGAGGCATTGTGTAATCTGTGGACTATCAGAGTGTTGATGAAACACAGATATTGCATCGGGATTGAATACAACAGTCACCATGCGCACTTTCCCCCATGGTGGTAATGTCTCAAACAGTCTACGCTTTAATCGTGCCCTGGAAGACCAGTAGTAGTTTCCGATGCACATCTGTAGGCCTTTTGTTATCTGTTTACTATCAGAGTGTTGTTGAAACACAGATATTGCCTCGGGATTGAATACAACAGTCACCATGCGGTCTCTCCTCCATGGGAGTAATGTCTCAAACAGTCTACGCTTTGATCGTTCCCTGGAAGACCAGTAGTAGTTTCTGAAGCACATCTGGAGGTATTCTGTAACCTGTGGACTATCAGAGTGTCGTTGAAACATTGAAATTGCATCGGGATTGAATACAACAGTCACCATGCGCACTTTCATCCATGGGAGTAATGTCTCAAAAAGTCTACGCTTTGATCGTTCCCTGGAAGACCAGTAGTAGTTTCCGATGCACATCTGAAGGCATTCTGTAATCTGTGGACTATCAGAGTGTTGATGAAACACAGAAATTGAATCGGGATTGAATACAACAGTCACCATGCACACTTTCCCCCATGGGAGTAATGTCTGAAACATTCTACCCTTTGATCGTACCCTGTTAGACCAGTAGTAGTTTCCGATGCACATCTGGAGGCATTGTGTAATCTGTGGACTATCAGAGTGTTGATGAAACACAGATATTGCATCGGGATTGAATACAACAGTCACCATGCGCACTTTCCCCCATGGTGGTAATGTCTCAAACAGTCTACGCTTTAATCGTGCCCTGGAAGACCAGTAGTAGTTTCCGATGCACATCTGTAGGCCTTTTGTTATCTGTTTACTATCAGAGTGTTGTTGAAACACAGATATTGCCTCGGGATTGAATACAACAGTCACCATGCGGTCTCTCCTCCATGGGAGTAATGTCTCAAACAGTCTACGCTTTGATCGTTCCCTGGAAGACCAGTAGTAGTTTCTGATGCACATCTGGAGGTATTCTGTAACCTGTGGACTATCAGAGTGTCGTTGAAACATTGAAATTGCATCGGGATTGAATACAACAGTCACCATGCGCACTTTCATCCATGGGAGTAATGTCTCAAAAAGTCTACGCTTTGATCGTTCCCTGGAAGACCAGTAGTAGTTTCCGATGCACATCTGAAGGCATTCTGTAATCTGTGGACTATCAGAGGGTTGATGAAACACAGAAATTGCTTCGGGATTGAATACAACAGTCACATTGCGCACTTTCCTACATAGGAGTAATGTCTCAAACAGTCTACGCTTTGATCGTTCACTGGAAGGTCAGTAGATGTTTCCGATGCACATCTGGAGGCATTCTGTAATCTGATGGGTATCTGAGTGTTGATGAAACACAGAAATTGCATTGGGATTGAATACAACAGTCACCATGCGCACTTTCCTCCATGGGAGTAATGTCTCAAACAATCTACGATTTGATCGTTCCCTGTTAGACCAGTAGTGGTTTCCGATGCACATCTGGAGGCATTCTGTAATCTGTGGACTATCAGAATGTCGATGAAACACAGAGATTGTTTCGGGATGGAATACAACAGTCACCATGCACACTTTCCCCCATAGGAGTAATGTCTGAAACATTCTACCCTTTGATCGTACCCTGTTAGACCAGTAGTAGTTTCCGATGCACATCTGGAGGCATTCTGTAATCTGTGGACTATCAGAGGGTTGATGAAACACAGAAATTGCTTCGGGATTGAATACAACAGTCACCATGCGCACTTTCCTCCATGGGAGTAATGTCTCAAACAGTCTACGATTTGATCGTTCCCTGGAAGACCAGTAGTAGATTCCGATGCAAATCTTTAGTCATTCTGTTATCTGTAAACTATCTCAGTGTTGATAAAACACGGAAATTGAATCGGGATTGAATACAACAGTCACCATGCGCACTTTCCTCCATGGGAGTAATGTCTCAAACAATCTACGATTTGATCGTTCCCTGTTAGACCAGTAGTGGTTTCCGATGCACATCTGGAGGCATTCTGTAATCTGTGGACTATCAGAATGTCGATGAAACACAGAAATTGTTTCGGGATTGAATACAACAGTCACCATGAGCACTTTCCCCCATGGTAGTAATGTCTCAAACAGTCTACGCTTTGATCGTGCCCTGGAAGACCAGTAGTAGTTTCCGATGCACATCTGTAGGCTTTCTGTTATCTGTTTACTATCAGAGTGATGTTGAAACACAGAAATTGCCTCGGGATTGAATACAACAGTCACCATGCGGTCTCTCCTCCATGGGAGTAATGTCTCAAACAGTCTACGCTTTGATCGTTCCCTGGAAGACCAGTAGTAGTTTCTGATGCACATCTGGAGGTATTCTGTAACCTGTGGACTATCAGAGTGTCGTTGAAACATTGAAATTGCATCGGGATTGAATACAACAGTCACCATGCGCACTTTCCTCCATGTGAGTAATGTCTCAAACAGTCTACGCTTTGATCGTTCCCTGGAAGTCCAGTTGTAGTTTCTGATGCACATCTGGAGTCAATCTGTAATCTGTGGACTATCAGAGTGTTGATGAAACACAGAAATTGAATCGGGATTGAATACAACAGTCACCATGCACACTTTCCCCCATGGGAGTAATGTCTGAAACATTCTACCCTTTGATCGTACCCTGTTAGACCAGTAGTAGTTTCCGATGCACATCTGGAGGCATTCTGTAATCTGTGGACTATCAGAGGGTTGATGAAACACAGAAATTGCTTCGGGATTGAATACAACAGTCACCATGCGCACTTTCCTCCATGGGAGTAATGTCTCAAACCGTCTATGCTTTGATCGTTCCCAGGAAGACCAGTAGTAGTTTCCGATGTACATTTGGAGGCAATCTGTAATCTCTGGACTATCAGAGTGTTGATGAAACACAGAAATTGCATTGGGATTGAACACAACAGTCACCATGTGCAATCTCCTCCACAAGAGTAATGTCTCAAACAGTCTACGCTTTGATCGTTCCCTGGAAGACCAGTAGTAGTTTCCGATGCACATCTGGAGGCATTATGTAATCTGTGGACCTTCAATGTGTTGATGAAACACAGAAATTGCATCGGGATTGAATACAACAGTCACCATGACCACTTTCCTCGCTGGGAGTAATTCTCAAACAGTCTACGCCTTGATCGTTCCCTGGAAGACCAGTAGTAGTTTACGATGCACATCTGGAGGCATTCTGTAATCTGTGGACTAACTGAGTGTTGATGAAACACTGAAATTGCATCGGGATTGAATACAACAGTCACCATGCGCACTTTCCCCCATGGGAGTAATGTCTCAAACATTCTACGCTTTGATCGTTCCTTGTTAGACCAGTAGTAGCTTCCGATGCACATTTATAGGCTTTCTGTAATCTGTGGACTATCAGAGTGTTGATGAAACACAGAACTTGCTTCGGGATTGAATACAACAGTCACCATGCGCACTTTCCTCCATGGTAGTAATGTCTCAAACAGTCTACGCTTTAATCGTTCCCTGGAAGACCAGAAGTAGTTTCCGTTGCACATCTGGAGGCATTCTGTTATCTGTTTACTATCAGAGTGTTGTTGAAACACAGAAATTGCCTCGGGATTGAATACAACAGTCACCATGCGGTCTTTCCTCCATGGGAGTAATGTCTCAAAAAGTCTACGCTTTGATCGTTCCCAGGAAGACCAGTAGTAGTTTCCGATGCATATCTGGAGGCATTCTGTAACCTGTGGACTATCAGAGTGTCGTTGAAACACTGAAATTGCATCGGGATTGCATACAACAGTCACCATGCGCACTTTCATCCATGGGAGTAATGTCTCAAAAAGTCTACGCTTTGATCGTTCCCTGGAAGAACAGTAGTAGTTTCCGATGCACATCTGGAGGCATTCTGTAATCTGTGGACTATCAGAGTGTTGATGAAACACAGAAATTGCATCGGGATGGAATACAACAGTCACATTGCGCACTTTCCTACATAGGAGTAATGTCTCAAAAAGTCTACGCTTTGATCGTTCACTGGAAGGTCAGTACCTGTTTCCGATGCACATCTGGAGGCATTCTGTAATCTGATGAGTATCTGGGTGTTGATGAAACACAGAAATTGCATTGGGATTGAATACAACAGTCACCATGCGCACTTTCCTCCATGGGAGTAATGTCTCAAACAATCTACGATTTGATCGTTCCCTGTTAGACCTGTAGTGGTTTCCAACGCACATCTGGAGGCATTCTGTAATCTGTGGACTATCAGAATGTCGATGAAACACGGAAATTGTTTCGGGATTGAATACAACAGTCACCATGCGCACTTTCCTCCATGTGAGTAATGTCTCAAACAGTCTACGCTTTGATCGTTCCCTGGAAGTCCAGTAGTAGTTTCCGATGCACATCTGGAGTCAATCTGTAATCTGTGGACTATCAGAGTGTTGATGAAACACAGAAATTGAATCGGGATTGAATACAACAGTCACCATGCACACTTTCCCCCACGGGAGTAATGTCTGAAACATTCTACCCTTTGATCGTACCCTGTAAGACCAGTAGTAGTTTCCGATGCACATCTGGAGGCATTCTGTAATCTGTGGACTATCAGAGGGTTGATGAAGCACAGAAATTGCTTCGGGATTGAATAGAACAGTCACCATGCGCACTTTCCTCCATGGGAGTAATGTCTCAAACAGTCTACGATTTGATCGTTCCCTGGAAGACCAGTAGTAGATTCCGATGCAAATCTTTAGTCATTCTGTTATCTGTGAACTATCTCAGTGTAGATTAACACGGAAATTGAATCGGGATTGAATACAACAGTCACCATGCGCACTTTCCTCCATGGGAGTAGTGTCTCTAACAGTTTACGCTTTGATCGTTCCCTGGAAGACCAGTAGTAGTTTCCGATGCACATCTGGAGGCATTGTGTAATCTGTGGACTATCAGAGTGTTGATGAAACATAGATATTGCATCGGGATTGAATACAACAGTCACCATGCGCACTTTCCCCCATGGTAGTAATGTTTTAAACAGTCTACGCTTTAATCGTGCCCTGGAAGACCAGTAGTAGTTTCCGATGCACATCTGTAGGCCTTTTGTTATCTGTTTACTATCAGAGTGTTGTTGAAACACAGATATTGCCTCGGGATTGAATACAACAGTCACCATGCGGTCTCTCCTCCATGGGAGTAATGTCTCAAACAGTCTACGCTTTGATCGTTCCCTGGAAGACCAGTAGTAGATTCTGATGCACATCTGGAGGTATTCTGTAACCTGTGGACTATCAGAGTGTCGTTGAAACATTGAAATTGCATCGGGATTGAATACAACAGTCACCATGCGCACTTTCATCCATGGGAGTAATGTCTCAAAAAGTCTACACTTTGATCGTTCCCTGGAAGACCAGTAGTAGTTTCCGATGCACATCTGAAGGCATTCTGTAATCTGTGGACTATCAGAGTGTTGATGAAACACAGAAATTGAATCGGGATTGAATACAACAGTCACCATGCACACTTTCCCCCATGGGAGTAATGTCTGAAACATTCTACCCTTTGATCGTACCCTGTTAGACCAGTAGTAGTTTCCGATGCACATCTGGAGGCATTCTGTAATCTGTGGACTATCAGAGGGTTGATGAAACACAGAAATTGCTTCGGGATTGAATACAACAGTCACCATGCGCACTTTCCTCCATGGGAGTAATGTCTCAAAGAGTCTACGCTTTGATCCTTCCCTGGAAGACCAGTAGTAGTTACCGTTGAACATCTGGAGGCATTCTGTAATCTGTGGACTATCATAGTGTTGATGAAACACTGAAATTGAATCGGGATTGAATACAATAGTCACCATGCGCACTTTCCTCCATGGGAGTAATGTCTCAAACCGTCTATGCTTTGATCGTTCCCAGGATGACCAGTAGTAGTTTCCGATACACATCTGGAGGCAATCTGTAATCTGTGGACTATCAGAGTGTTGATGAAACACAGAAATTGCATCGAGATTGAATACAACAGTAACCATGTGCAATCTCCACCACAGGAGTAATGTCTCAAACAGTCTACGCTTTGATCGTTCCCTGGAAGACCAGTAGTAGTTTCCGATGCACATCTGGAGGCATTATGTAATCTGTGGACCTTCAACGTGTTGATGAAACACAGAAATTGCATCGGGATTGAATACAACAGTCACCATGACCACTTTCCTCCATGTGAGTAATGTCTCAAACAGTTTACGCTTTGATAGTTCCTTGGAAAACCAGTAGTAGTTTCCGATTCACATCAGGAGGCATTCTGTAATCTGTGGACTAACTGAGTGTTGATAAAACACAGAAATTGCATCGGGATTGAATACAACAGTCACCATGCGCACTTTCCTCCATGGGAGTAATGTCTGAAACAGTCTACGCTTTGATCGTTTCCTGGAAGACCAGTAGTAGTTTCCGATGCACATCTTTAGTCATTCTGTTATCTGTGGACTATCAGAGTGTTGATAAAAGACGGAAATTGAATCGGGATTGAATACAACAGTCACCATGCGCACTTTCCTCCATGGGAGTAATGTCTCAAACAGTTTACGCTTTGATCGTTCCTTGGAATACCAGTAGTAGTTTCCGATTCACATCTGGAGGCATTCTGTAATCTGTGGACTAACTGAGTGTTGATAAAACACAGAAATTGCATCGGGATTGAATACAACAGTCACCATGCGCACTTTCCTCCATGGGAGTAATGTCTCAAACAGTCTACGCTTTGATCGTTCCCAGGAAGACCAGTAGTAGTTTCCGATGCACATCTGAAGGCATTCTGTAATCTGTGGACTAACTGAGTGTTGATGAAACACAGAAATTGCAATGGGATTGAATACAACTGTCACAATGCGCACTTTCCTCCATGGGAGTAATGTCTCAAACAGTCTACGCTTTGATCCTTCCTTGGAAGACCAGTAGTAGTTACCGTTGAACATCTGGAGGCATTCTGTAATCTGTGGACTATCATAGTGTTGATGAAACACTGAAATTGAATCGGGATTGAATACAACAGTCACCATGCGGTCTTTCCTCCATGGGAGTAATGTCTCAAACAGTCTACGCTTTGATCGTTCCCTGTTAGACCAGTAGTGGTTTCCGATGCACATCTGGAGGCATTCTGTAATCTGTGGACTATCAGAATGTCGATGAAACACAGAAATTGTTTCGGGATTGAATACAACAGTCACCATGCGCACTTTCCTCCATGTGAGTAATGTCTCAAACATTATACGCTTTGATCGTTCCCTGGAAGTCCAGTAGTAGTTTCCGATGCACATCTGGAGTCAATCTGTAATCTGTGGACTATCAGAGTGTTGATGAAACACAGAAATTGAATCGGGATTGAATACAACAGTCACCATGCACACTTTCCCCCATGGGAGTAATGTCTGAAACATTCTACCCTTTGATCGTACCCTGTTAGACCAGTAGTAGTTTCCGATGCACATCTGGAGGCATTCTGTAATCTGTGGACTATCAGAGGGTTGATGAAACACAGAAATTGCTTCGGGATTGAATACAACAGTCACCATGCGCACTTTCCTCCATGGGAGTAATGTCTCAAACAGTCTACGATTTGATCGTTCCCTGGAAGACCAGTAGTAGATTCCGATGCAAATCTTTAGTCATTCTGTTATCTGTGAACTATCTCAGTGTTGATAAAACACGGAAATTGAATCGGGATTGAATACAACAGTCACCATGCGCACTTTCCTCCATGGGAGTAATGTCTCAAACAGTTTACGCTTTGATCGTTCCCTGGAAGAGCAGTAGTAGTTTCCGATGCACATCTGGAAGCATTGTGTAATCTGTGGACTATCAGAGTGTTGATGAAACACAGAAATTGCATCGGGATTGAATACAACAGTCACCATGCGCACTTTCCCCCATGGTAGTAATGTCTCAAACAGTCTACGCTTTGATCGTTCCCTGGAAGACCGGTAGTAGTTTCCGATGCACATCTGTAGGCCTTCTGTTATCTGTTTACTATCAGAGTGTTGTTGAAACACGGAAATTGCCTCGGGATTGAATACAACAGTCACCATGCGGTCTCTCCTCCATGGGAGTAATGTCTCAAACAGTCTACGCTTTGATCGTTCCCTGGAAGACCAGTAGTAGTTTCTGAGGCACATCTGGAGGTATTCTGTAACCTGTGGACTATCAGAGTGTCGTTGAAACATTGAAATTGCATCGGGATTGAATACAACAGTCACCATGCGCACTTTCATCCATGGGAGTAATGTCTCAAAAAGTCTACGCTTTGATCGTTCCCTGGAAGACCAGTAGTAGTTTCCGATGCACATCTGGAGGCATTCTGAAATCTATGGACTATCAGAGTGTCGATGAAACACAGAAATTGCTTCGGGATTGAATACAACAGTCACCATGCGCACTTTCCTCCATGTGAGTAATGTCTCAAACAGTCTACGCTTTGATCGTTCCCTGGAAGTCCAGTAGTAGTTTCCGACGCACATCTGGAGGCAATCTGTAATCTGTGGACTATCAGAGTGTTGATGAAACTCAGAAATTGCATCGGGATTGAATACAACAGTCACCACGCTCACTTTCCTCCATGTGAGTAATGTCACAAACAGTCTACGCTTTGATCGTTTTCTGGAAATCCAGTAGTAGTTTCCGATGCACATCTGGAGGCAATCTGTAATCTGTGGACTATCAGAGTGTAGATGAAACTCAGAAATTGCATCGGGATTGAATACAACAGTCACCATGCACACTTTCACCCATGGGAGTAATGTCTCAAACAATGTACGCTTTGGTCGTTAACTGTTAGAACAGTAGTGGTTTCCGATGCACGTCTAGAGGCATTCTGCAATCTGTGGACCATCAGAGTGTTGATGAAACAAAGAAATTGCATCGGGATGGAATACAACAGTCACCATGCGCACTTTCCTCCATGGGAGTAATGTCTGAAACGTTCTACCCTTTGATCGTTCCCTGTTAGACCAGTAGTAGTTTCCGATGCACATCTTTAGGCATTCTGTAACCTGTGGACTATTAGAGTGTTGATGAAACACAGAAATTGCTTCGGGATTGAATACAACAGTCACCATGCGCACTTTCCTCCATGGGAGTAATGTCTGAAACAGTCTACGCTTTGATCGTTCCCTGGAAGACCAGTAGTAGTTTCCGATGCACATCTTTAGTCATTCTGTTATCTGTGGACTATCAGAGTGTTGATAAAAGACGGAAATTGAATCGGGATTGAATACAACAGTCCTCATGCGCACTTTCCTCCATGGGAGTAATGTCTCAAACAGTCTATGCTTTGATCGTTCCCTTGAAGACCAGTAGTAGTTTCCGATGCACATCTGGAGGCAATCTGTAATCTGTGGACTATCAGAGTGTTGATGAAACACAGAAATTGCATCGGGATTGAATACAACAGTCACCATGTG
Organism: Schistocerca gregaria; assembly: GCF_023897955.1. Taxonomy (NCBI): domain Eukaryota; kingdom Metazoa; phylum Arthropoda; class Insecta; order Orthoptera; family Acrididae; genus Schistocerca; species Schistocerca gregaria. The sequence continues at coordinate 19,110,739 of NC_064925.1, forward strand.
CAATCTCCTCCACAGGAGTAATGTCTCAAACAGTCTACGCTTTGATCGTTAGCTCGAAGACCAGTAGTAGTTTCCGATGCACATCTGGAGGCATTATGTAATCTGTGGATCTTCAATGTGTTGATGAAACACAGCAATTGCATCGGGATTGAATACAACAGTCACCATGACCACTTTCCTCCATGGGAGTTATTCTCAAACAGTCTACGACTTGATCGTTCCCTGGAATACAAGTAGTAGTTTACGATGCAAATCTGGAGGCATTCTGTAATCTGTGGACTAACTGAGTGTTGATGAAACACTGATATTGCATCGGGATTGAATACAACAGTCACCATGCGCACTTTCCCCCATGGGAGTAAAGTCTCAAACATTCTACGCTTTGATCGTTCCTTGTTAGACCAGTAGTAGCTTCCGTTGCACATTTATAGGCTTTCTGTAATCTGTGGACCATCAGAGTGTTGATGAAACACAGAAATTGCTTCGGGATTGAATACAACAGTCACCATGCGCACTTTCCTCCATGGAAGTAATGTCTCAAACAGTCTACGCTTTGATCGTTCCGTGGAATACCAGTAATAGTTTCCGATGCACATCTGGAGGCATCTGTAATCTGTGGACTATCAGAGTATTAATGAAACACAGAAATTCCATCGGGATTGAAACAACAGACACCATTCGCACTTTCCTCCATTGGAGTAATGTCTCAAAGAGTTTGCGCTTTGATCGTTCCCTGGAAGACCAGTAGTAGTTTCCGATGCACATCTGGAGGCATTCTGTAACCTGTGGATTATCAGAGTGTCGTTGAAACACTGAAATTGCATCGGGATTGAATACAACAGTCACCATGCGCACTTTCATCCATGGGAGTAATGTCTCAAACAGTCTACGCTTTGATCGTTCACTGGAAGGTCAGTAGCTGTTTCCGATGCACATCTGGAGGCATTCTGTAATCTGATGAGTATCTGAGTGTTGATGAAACACAGAAATTGCATTGGGATTGAATACAACAGTCACCATGCGCACTTTCCTCCATGGGAGTAATGTCTCAAAGAATCTACGCTTTTATCGTTCCCTGTTAGACCAGTAGTGGTTTCCGATGCACATCTGGAGGCGTTCTGTAATCTGTGGACTATCAGAATGACGATGAAACACAGAAATTGCTTCGGGATTGAATACAACAGTCACCATGCGCACTTTCCTCCATGTGAGTAATGTCTCAAACAGTCTACGATTTGATCGTTCCCTGGAAGTCCAGTAGTAGTTTCCGATGCACATCTGGAGTCATTCTGTAATCTGTGGACTATCAGAGTGTTGATGAAACACAGAAATTGAAACGGGATTGAATACAACAGTCACCATGCACACTTTCCCCCATGGGAGTAATGTCTGAAACATTCTACCCTTTGATCGTTCCCTGTTAGACCAGTAGAAGTTTCCGATGCACATCTGGAGGCATTCTGTAATCTGTGGACTATCAGAGTGTTGATGAAACAAAGAAATTGCATCGCGATGGAATACAACAGTCACCATGCGCACTTTCCTCCATGGGAGTAATGTCTGAAACATTCTACCCTTTGATCGTTCCCTGTTAGACCAGTAGTAGTTTCCGACGCACATCTGGAGGCAATGTGTAATCTGTGGACTATCAGGGTGTTGATGAAACTCAGAAATTGCATCGGGATTGAATACAACAGTCACCATGCGCACTTTCCTCCATGTGAGTAATGTCACAAACAGTCTACGCTTTGATCGTTTTCTGGAAATCCAGTAGTAGTTTCCGATGCACATCTGGAGGCAATCTGTAATCTGTGGACTATCAGAGTGTAGATGAAACTCAGAAATTGCATCGGGATTGAATACAACAGTCACCATGCACACTTTCACCCATGGGAGTAATGTCTCAAACAATCTACGCTTTGGTCGTTAACTGTTAGAACAGTAGTGGTTTCCGATGCACATCTAGAGGCATTCTGCAATCTGTGGACTATCAGAGTGTTGATGAAACAAAGAAATTGCATCGCGATGGAATACAACAGTCACCATGCGCACTTTCCTCCATGGGAGTAATGTCTGAAACATTCTACCCTTTGATCGTTCCCTGTTAGACCAGTAGTAGTTTCCGATGCACATCTTTAGGCATTCTGTAATCTGTGGACTATCAGAGTGTTGATGAAACACAGAAATTGCTTCGGGATGGAATACAACAGTCACCATGCGCACTTTCCTCGATGGGAGTAATGTCTCAAACAGTCTACACTTTGATCGTTCCCTGGAAGACCAGTAGCAGTTTCCGTTGCACATCTGGAGGCATTCTGTAATCTGTGGACTAACTGAGTGTTGATGAAACACAGAAATTGCATCGGGATTGAATACAACAGTCACCATGCGCACTTTCCTCCACGGGAGTAAATATCTCAAACAGTCTATGCTTTGATCGTTCCCTCGAAGACCAGTAGCAGTTTCCGATGTACATCTGGAGGCATTCTGTAATCTGTGGACTATCAGAGTATTAATGAAACACAGAAATCCTATCGGGATTGAAGCAACAGTCACCATTCGCACTTTCCTCCATTGGAGTAATGTTTTAAAGAGTTTACGCTTAGATCGTTCCCTGGAAGACCAGTAGTAGTTTCCGATGCACATCTGGAGGCATTCTGTAATCTGTGGACTATTAGAGTGTTTATGAAACAAAGAAATTGCATCGGGATTGAATACAACAGTCACCATGCGCACATTCCTACATAGGAGTAATGTCTCAAACAGTCTACGTTTTGTTCGTTCCCTGGAAGACCAGTAGTATTTTAAGTTGCACATCTGGAGGCATTCTGTAATCTGTGGACTATCAGAATGTTGATGAAACAAAGAAATTGCATCGGGATTGAATACAACAGTCACCATGCGCACTTTCCTCCATGGTAGTAATGTCTCAAACAGTCTACGCTTTGATCGTTCCCTGGAAGACCAATAGTAGTTTCCGATGCACATTTGGAGGCATTCTGTAATCTGTGGTCTATCAGAGTGTTGATGAAACACAGAAATTGCATCGGGATTGAATACAACAGTCAGCATGCGCACTTTCCTACATTGGAGTAATGTCTCAAACAGTCTATGCTTTGATCGTTCCCTGGAAGGTCAGTAGCTGTTTCCGATGCACATCTGGAGGCATTCTGTAATCTGATGAGTATCTGAGTGTTGATCAAACACAGAAATTGCATTGGGATTGAATACAACAGTCACCATGCATACTTTCCCCCATGGTAGTAATGTCTCAAACGGTCTATTATTTGATCGTTCCCAGAAAAACCAGTAGTATTTCCCGATGCACATCTGGAGGCATTCTGTAATCTGTGGAATATCAGAGTGTTGATGAAACTCAGAAATTGCATCGGGATTGAATACAACAGTCACCATGCGCACTATCCTCCATGTGAGTAATGTCTCAAACAGTCTACGCTTAGATCGTTCCCTGGAAGACCAGTAGTAGTTTCCGATGCACATCTGGAGGCATTATGAAATCTATGGACTATCAGAGTGTTGATGAAACACAGAAATTGCATCGGGATTGAATACAACAGTCACATTGCGCCCTTTCCTACATTGGAGTAATGTCTCAAACAGTCTACGCTTTGATCGTTTCCTGGAAGGTCAGTAGCTGTTTCCGATGCATATCTGGAGGCATTCTGTAATCTGATGAGTATCTGAGTGTTGATGAAACACAGAAATTGCATTGGGATTGAATACAACTGTGACCATGCGCAATTTCCTCCATGGTAGTAATGTCTCAAACGGTCTATTCTTTGATCGTTCCCAGAAAAACCAGTAGTAGTTTCCGATTCACATCTGGAGGCAATCTGTAATCTGTGGACTATCAGAGTGTTGATGAAACTCAGAAATTGCATCGGGATTGAATACAACAGTCAGCATGCGCACTTTCCTCCATGTGAGTAATGTTTCAAACAGTCTACGCTTTGATCGTTCCGTGGAAGTCCAGTAGTAGTTTCCGACGCACATCTGGAGGCAATCTGTAATCTGTGGACTATCAGAGTGTTGATGAAACTCAGAAATTGCATCAGGATTGAATACAACAGTCACCATGCGCACTTTCCTCCATGTGAGTAATGTCACAAACAGTCTACGCTTTGATCGTTTTCTGGAAATCCAGTAGTAGTTTCCGATGCACATCTGGAGGCAATCTGTAATCTGTGGACTATCAGAGTGTAGATGAAACTCTGAAATTGCATCGGGATTGAATACAACAGTCACCATGCACACTTTCACCCATGGGAGTAATGTCTCAAACAATCTACGCTCTGGTCGTTAACTGTTAGAACAGTAGTGGTTTCCGATGCACATCTAGAGGCATTCTGCTATCTGTGGACTATCAGAGTTTTGATGAAACAAAGAAATTGCATCGGGATGGAATACAACAGTCACCATGCGCACTTTCCTCCATGGGAGTAATGTCTGAAACATTCTACCCTTTGATCGTTCCCTGTTAGACCAGTAGTAGTTTCCGATGCACATCTGGAGGCAATCTGTAATCTGTGGACTATCAGAGTGTAGATGAAACTCAGAAATTGCATCGGGATTGAATACAACAGTCACCATGCACACTTTCACCCATGGGAGTAATGTCTCAAACAATCTACGCTCTGGTCGTTAACTGTTAGAACAGTAGTGGTTTCCGATGCACATCTAGAGGCATTCTGCAATCTGTGGACTATCAGAGTTTTGATGAAACAAAGAAATTGCATCGGGATTGAATACAACAGTCACCATGACCACTTTCCTCCATGGGAGTAATTCTCAAACAGTCTACGCCTTGATCGTTCCCTGGAATACCAGTAGTAGTTTACGATGCAAATCTGGAGGCATTCTGTAATCTGTGGACTAACTGAGTGTTGATGCAACACTGAAATTGCATCGGGATTGAATACAACAGTCACCATGCGCACTTTCCTCCATGGAAGTAATGTCTCAAACAGTCTACGCTTTGATCGTTCCGTGGAATACCAGTAGTAGTTTCTGATGCACATCTGGAGGCATTCTGTAATCTGTGGACTATCAGAGTATTAATGAAACACAGAAATTCCATCGGGATTGAAACAACAGACACCATTCGCACTTTCCTCCATTGGAGTAATGTCTCAAAGAGTTTGCGCTTTGATCGTTCCCTGGAAGACCAGTAGTAGTTTCCGATGCACATCTTTAGTCATTCTGTTATCTGTGGACTATCAGAGTGTTGATAAAAGACGGAAATTGAATCGGGATTGAATACAACAGTCCTCATGCGCACTTTCCTCCATGGGAGTAATGTCTCAAACAGTCTATGCTTTGATCGTTCCCAGAAAGACCAGTAGTAGTTTCCGATGCACATCTGGAGGCAATCTGTAATCTGTGGACTATCAGAGTGTTGATGAAACACAGAAATTGCATCGGGATTGAATACAACAGTCACCATGTGCAATCTCCTCCACAGGAGTAATGTCTCAAACAGTCTACGCTTCGATCGTTAGCTCGAAGACCAGTAGTAGTTTCCGATGCACATCTTTAGGCATTATGTAATCTGTGGACCTTCAATGTGTTGATGAAACACAGCAATTGCATCGGGATTGAATACAACAGTCACCATGACCACTTTCCTCCATGGGAGTAATTCTCAAACAGTCTACGCCTTGATCGTTCCCTGGAATACCAGTAGTAGTTTACGATGCAAATCTGGAGGCATTCTGTAATCTGTGGACTAACTGAGTGTTGATGAAACACTGAAATTGCATCGGGATTGAATACAACAGTCACCATGCGCACATTCCCCCATGGGAGTAATGTCTCAAACATTCTACGCTTTGATCGTTCCGTGTTAGACCAGTAGTAGCTTCCGTTGCACATTTATAGGCTTTCTGTAATCTGTGGACCATCAGAGTGTTGATGAAACACAGAAATTGCTTCGGGATTGAATACAACAGTCACCATGCGCACTTTCCTCCATGGAAGTAATGTCTCAAACAGTCTACGCTTTGATCGTTCAGTGGAATACCAGTAGTAGTTTCCGATGCACATCTGGAGGCATTCTGCAATCTGTGGACTATCAGAGTATTAATGAAACACAGAAATTCCATCGGGATTGAAACAACAGACACCATTCGCACTTTCCTCCATTGGAGTAATGTCTCAAAGAGTTTGCGCTTTGATCGTTCCCTGGAAGACCAGTAGTAGTTTCCGATGCACATCTTTAGTCATTCTGTTATCTGTGGACTATCAGAGTGTTGATAAAAGACGGAAATTGAATCGGGATTGAATACAACAGTCCTCATGCGCACTTTCCTCCATGGGAGTAATGTCTCAAACAGTCTATGCTTTGATCGTTCCCAGAAAGACCAGTAGTAGTTTCCGATGCACATCTGGAGGTATTATGTAATCTGTGGACCTTCAATGTGTTGATGAAACACAGCAATTGCATCGGGATTGAATACAACAGTCACCATGACCACGTTCCTCCATGGGAGTAATTCTCAAACAGTCTACGCCTTGATCGTTCACTGGAAGGTCAGTAGCTGTTTCCGATGCACATCTGGAGGCATTCTGTAATCTGATGAGTATCTGAGTGTTGATGAAACACAGAAATTGCATTGGGATTGAATACAACAGTCACCATGCGTACTTTCCTCCATGGGAGTAATGCCTCAAACAATCTACACTTTGATCGTTCCCCTTGAAGACCAGTAGTAGTTTCCGATGCTCATCTGGAGGCAATCTGTAATCTGTGGACTATCAGAGTGTTGATGAAACACAGAAAATGCATCGGGATGGAATACAACAGTCACCATGCGCACTTTCCTCGATGGGAGTAATGTCTCAAACAGTCTACTTTTTGATCGTTCCCTGGAAGTCCAGTAGTAGTTTCCGATGCACATCTGGAGGCATTCTGTAATCTGTGGACTATCAGAGTGTTGATGAAACAAAGAAATTGCATCGGGATTGAATACAACAGTCACCATGCGCACGTTCCTACATAGGAGTAATGTCTCAAACAGTCTACGTTTTGTTCGTTCCCTGGAAGACCAGTAGTATTTTCATTTGCACATCTGGAGGCATTCTGTAATCTGTGGACTATCAGAATGTTGATGAAACAAAGAAATTGCATCGGGATTGAATACAACAGTCACCATGCGCACTTTCCTCCATGGTAGTAATGTCTCAAACAGTCTACGCTTTGACCGTTCCCTGGAAGACCAGTAGTAGTTTCCGATGCACATCTGGAGGCATTCTGTAATCTGTGGTCTATCAGAGTGTTGATGAAACACAGAAATTGCATCGGGATTGAATACAACAGTCAGCATGCGCACTTTCCTCCACAGGAGTAATGTCTCAAACAGTCTATGCTTTGATCGTTCCCTGGAAGGTCAGTAGCTGTTTCCGATGCACATCTGGAGGCATTCTGTAATCTGATGAGTATCTGAGTGTTGATGAAACACAGAAATTGCATTGGGATTGAATACAACAGTCACCATGCGCACTTTCCTCCATGGTAGTAATGTCTCAAACGGTCTATTATTTGATCGTTCCCAGAAAAACCAGTAGTAGTTTCCGATGCACATCTGGAGGCAATCTGTAATCTGTGGACTATCAGAGTGTTGATGAAACTCAGAAATTGCATCGGGATTGAATACAACAGTCACCATGCACACTTTCCCCCATGGGAGTAATGTCTCAAACAATCTACGCTTTGATCGTTCCCTGTTAGACCAGTAGTGGTTTCCGATGCACATCAGGAGGCATTCTGTAATCTGTGGACTATCAGAGTGTCGATGAAACACAGAAATTGCTTCGGGATTGAATACAACAGTCACCATGCGCACTTTCCTCCATGTGAGTAATGTCTCAAACAGTCTACGCTTTGATCGTTCCCTGGAAGTGCAGTAGTAGTTTCCGATGCACATCTGGAGGCATTCTGTAATCTGTGGACTATCAGAGTGTTGATGAAACTCAGAAATTGCATCGGGATTGAATACAACAGTCACCATGCTCACTTTCCCCCATGGGAGTAATGTCTCAAAGAATCTACGCCTTGATCGTTCCCTGTTAGACCAGTAGTGGTTTCCGATGCACATCTGGAGGCATTCTGTAACCTGTGGACTATCAGAGTATCGATGAAACACAGAAATTGCTTCGGGATTGAATACAACAGTCACCATGCGCACTTTCCTCCATGTGAGTAATGTCTCAAACAGTCTACGCTTTGATCGTTCCCTGGAAGACCAGTCCTAGTTTCCGATGCACATCTCTAGGCAATCTGTAATCTGTGGACTATCAGAGTGTAGATGAAACTCAGAAATTGCATCGGGATTGAATACAACAGTCACCATGCACACTTTCCCCCATGGGAGTAATGTCTCAAACAATCTACGCTTTGATCGTTCACTGGAATGTCAGTAGCTGTTTCCGATGCACATCTGGAGGCATTCTGTAATCTGATGAGTATCTGAGTGTTGACGAAACACAGAAATTGCATTGGGATTGAATACAACAGTCACCATGCGCACTTTCCTCCATGGGAGTAATGTCTCAAACAATCTACGCTTTGATCGTTCCCTGTTAGACCAGTAGTGGTTTCCGATGCACATCTGGAGGCATTCTGTAATCTGTGGACTATCAGAATGTCGATGAAACACAGAAATTGTTTCGGGATTGAATACAACAGTCACCATCCGCACTTTCCTCCATGTGAGTAATGTCTCAAACAGTCTACGCTTTGATCGTTCCCTGGAAGTCCAGTAGTAGTTCCCGATGCACATCTGGAGTCATTCTGTAATCTGTGGACTATCAGAGTGTTGATGAAACACAGAAATTGAATCGGGATTGAATACAACAGTCACCATGCACACTTTCCACCATGGGAGTAATGTCTGAAACATTTTACCCTTTGATCGTTCCCTGTTAGACCAGTAGTAGTTTCCGATGCACATCTGGAGGCATTCTGTAATCTGTGGACTATCAGAGGGTTGATGAAACACAGAAATTGTATCGGGATTGAATACAACAGTCACCATGCGCACTTTCCTCCATGGGAGTAATGTCTCAAACAGTTTACACACTGATTGTTCCCTGGAAGACCAGTAGTAGTTTCCGATGTACCTCTGGAGGCATTGTGTAATCTGTGGAGTATCAGAGTGTTGATGAAACACAGAAATTGCATCGGGATTGAATACAACAGTCACAAATGCACACTTTCCCCCATGGGAGTAATGTCTCAAACAATCTACGCTTTGATCGTTCCCTGTTAGACCAGTAGTGGTTTCCGATGCACATCTGGAGGCATTCTGTAATCTGTGGACTATCAGAGTGTCGATGAAACAAGGAAATTGCTTCGGGATTAAATACAACAGTAACCATGCACACTTTCCCCAATGGGAGTAATGTCTGAAACAATCTACGCTTTGATCGTTAACTGTTAGAACAGTAGTGGTTTCCGATGCACATCTGAAGGTATTCTGTAATCTGTGGACTATCAGATTGTCGATGAAACACAGAAATTGCTTCGGGATTGAATACAACAGTCACCATGCACACTTTCCCCCATGGAAGTAATGTCTCAAACAATCTACGCTTTGATCGTTCCCTGTTAGACCAGTAGTGGTTTCCGATGCACATCTGGAGGCATTCTGTAATCTGTGGACTAACTGAGTGTTGATGAAGCACTGAAATTGCATCGGGATTGAATACAACAGTCACCATGCGCACTTTCCCCCATGGGAGTAATGTCTCAAACATTCTACGCTTTGATCGTTCCTTGTTAGACCAGTAGTTGCTTCCGATGCATATTTATAGGCTTTCTGTAATCTGTGGACTATCAGAATGTTGATGAAACAAAGAAATTGCATCGGGGTTGAATACAACAGTCACCATGCACACTATCCCCCATGGGAGTAATGTCTCAAACAATCTACGCTTTGATCGTTCCCTGTTAGACCAGTAGTGGTTTCCGATGCACATCTCGAGGCATTCTGTAATCTGTGGACTATCAGAGTGTCGATGAAACACAGAAATTGCTTCGGGATTGAATACAACAGTCACCATGCACACTTTCCCCAATGGGAGTAATGTCTCAAACAATCTACGCTTTGATCGTTAACTGTTAGAACAGTAGTGGTTTACGATGCACATCTGGAGGTATTCTGTAATCTGTGGACTATCAGATTGTCAATGAAACACAGAAAGTGCTTCGGGATTGAATACAACAGTCACCATGCACACTTTCCCCCATGGGAGTAATGTCTCAAACAATCTACGCTTTGATCGTTCCCTGTTAGACCAGTAGTGGTTTCCGATGCACATCTGGAGGCATTCTGTAATCTGTGGACTAACTGAGTGTTGATGAAACACAGAAATTGCATCGGGATTGAATACAACAATCACCATGCGCACTTTCCTCCACGGGAGTAATGTCTCAAACAGTCTATGCTTTGATCGTTCCCTCGAAGACCAGTAGTAGTTTCCGATGCACATCTGGAGGCATTCTGTAATCTGTGGACTATCAGAGTATTAATGAAACACAGAAATTCCATCGGGATTGAAACAACAGTCACCATTCGCACTTTCCTCCATTGGAGTAATGTCTCAAAGAGTTTACGCTTAGATCGTTCCCTGGAAGACCAGTAGTAGTTTCCGATGCACATCTGGAGGCATTCTGTAATCTGTGGACTATCAGAGTGTTGATGAAACAAAGAAATTGCATCGGGATTGAATACAACAGTCACCATGCGCACTTTCCTACATAGGAGTAATGTCTCAAACAGTCTACGCTTTGTTCGTTCACTGGAAGACCAGTAGTATTTTCCGTTGCACATCTGGAGGCATTCTGTAACCTGTGGACTATCAGAATGTTGATGAAACAAAGAAATTGCATCGGGGTTGAATACATCAGTCACCATGCGCACTTTCCCCCATGGTAGTAATGTCTCAAACAGTCTACGCTTTGATCGTTCCCTGGAAGACCAGTAGTAGTTTCCGATGCACATCTGGAGGCATTCTGTAATCTGTGGACTATCAGAGTGTTGATGAAACACAGAAATTGCATCGGGATTGAATACAACAGTCACCATGCGCACTTTCCTACATTGGAGTAATGTCTCAAACAGTCTATGCTTTGATCGTTCCCTGGAAGGTCAGTAGCTGTTTCCGATGCACATCTGGAGGCATTCTGTAATCTGATGAGTATCTGAGTGTTGATGAAACACAGAAATTGCATTGCTATTGAATACAACAGTCACCATGGGCACTTTCCTCCATGGTAGTAATGTCTCAAACGGTCTATTCATTGATCGTTCCCAGAAAAACCAGTAGTAGTTTGCGATGCACATCTGGAGACAATCTGTAATCTGTGGACTATCAGAGTGTTGATGAAACTCCGAAATTGCATCGGGATTGAATACAACAGTCACCATGCACACTTTCCCCCATGGGAGTAATGTCTCAAACAATCTACGCTTTGATCGTTCCCTGTTAGACCAGTAGTGGTTTCCGATGCACATCTGGAGGCATTCTGTAATCTGTGGACTATCAGAGTGTCGATGAAACACAGAAATTGCTTCGGGATTGAATACAACAGTCACCATGCGCACTTTCCTCCATGTGAGTAATGTCTCAAACAGTCTACGCTTTGATCGTTCCCTGGAAGTCCAGTAGTAGTTTCCGATGCACATCTGGAGGCAGTCTGTAATCTGTGGACTATCAGAGTGTTGATGAAACTCAGAAATTGCATCGGGATTGAATACAACAGTCACCATGCACACTTTCCCCCATGGAAATAATGTCTCAAACAATCTACGCTTTGATCGTTCCCTGTTAGACCAGTAGTGGTTTCCGATGCACGTCTGGAGGCATTCTGTAATCTGTGGACCTTCAAAGTGTTGATGAAACACAGAAATTACATCGTGATTGAATACAACAGTCACCATGCGCACTTTTCTCCATGGGAGTAATGTCTCAAACACTCTATGCTTTGATCGTTCCCAGGAAGACCAGTAGTAGTTTTTGATGCACATCTGGAGGCTATCTGTAATCTGTGGACTATCAGAGTTTTGATGAAACACAGAAATTGCATCGTTATTGAATACAACAGTCACAATGCGCACTTTCCCTAATGGGAGTAATGTGTGAAACATTCTACGCTTTGATCGTTCCTTGTTAGACCAGTAGTAGTTTCCGATGCACATATGAATTCATTCTGTAATCTGTAGACTACCAGAGTGTTGATGAAACACAGAAATTGCTTCGGGATTGAATACAACAGTCACCATGCGCACTTTCCTCCATGTGAGTAATGTCTCAAACAGTCTATGCGTTCCCTGGAAGACCAGTAGTGGTATCCGATGCACATCTGGAGGCATTCTGTAATCTGTGGACTATCAGAGTATTAATGAAACACAGAAACTCCATCTGGATTGAATACAACAGTCACCATACGCACATTCCTCCATGGGGGTAATGTCTCAAAGAGTTTGCGCTTTGATCGTCCCCTGCTAGACCAGTAGTAGTTTCCGATGCACATCTGGAGGCATTCTATAATCTGATGGACTATGAGAGTGTTGATGAAACAAAGAAATTGCATCGGGATGGAATACAACAGTCACCATGCGCACTTTCCTCCATGGGAGTAATGTCTCAAACAGTTTACGCTTTGATTGTTCCCTGGAAGACCAGTAGTAGTTTCAAATGCACATCTGGAGGCATTGTGTAATCTGTGGACTATCAGAGTGTTGATGAAACACAGAAACTGCATCGGGATGGAATACAACAGTAACTATGCGCACTTTCCCCCATGGGAGTAATGTCTCAAACAGTCTACGCTTTGATCGTTCCCTGGAAGGCCAGTAGTAGTTTCCGATTCACATCTGGAGGCATTCTGTAATCTGTGGACTAACTGAGTGTTGATTAAACACATAAATTGCATCGGGAGTTAATGCAACAGTCACCATGCGCACTTTCCTCCATGGGAGTAATGTCTCAAACAGTCTGGGCTTTGATCGTTCCCAGGAAGACCAGTAGTAGTTTCCGATGCACATCGGGAGGCATTCTGTAATCTGTGGACTAACTGAGTGTTGATGAAACACAGAAATTGCATCGGGATTGAATACAACAGTCACATTGCGCACTTTCCTACATTGGAGTAATGTCTCAAACAGTCTACGCTTTCATCGTTCCCTGGAAGTCCAGTAGTAGTTTCCGATGCATATCTGGAGGCAATCTGTAATCTGTGGACTATCAGAGTGTTGATGAAACTCAGAAATTGCATCGGGATTGAATACAACAGTCACCATGCACACTTTCCCCCATGGGAGTAATGTGTCAAACAATCTACGCTTTTGATCGTTCCCTGTTAGACCAGTAGTGGTTTCCGATGCACATCTGGAGGCATTCTGTAATCTGTGGACTAACTGAGTGTTGATGAAGCACTGAAATTGCATCGGGATTGAATACAACAGTCACCATGCGCACTTTCCCCCATGGGAGTAATGTCTCAAACATTCTACGCTTTGATCGTTCCTTGTTAGACCAGTAGTTGCTTCCGATGCATATTTATAGGCTTTCTGTAATCTGTGGACTATCAGAATGTTGATGAAACAAAGAAATTGCATCGGGGTTGAATACAACAGTCACCATGCACACTTTCCCCCATGGGAGTAATGTCTCAAACAATCTACGCTTTGATCGTTCCCTGTTAGACCAGTAGTGGTTTCCGATGCACATCTCGAGGCATTCTGTCATCTGTGGACTATCAGAGTGTCGATGAAACACAGAAATTGCTTCGGGATTGAATACAACAGTCACCATGCACACTTTCCCCAATGGGAGTAATGTCTCAAACAATCTACGCTTTGATCGTTAACTGTTAGAACAGTAGTGGTTTACGATTCACATCTGGAGGTATTCTGTAATCTGTGGACTATCAGATTGTCAATGAAACACAGAAAGTGCTTCGGGATTGAATACAACAGTCACCATGCAAACTTTCCCCCATGGGAGTAATGTCTCAAACAATCTACGCTTTGATCGTTCCCTGTTAGACCAGTAGTGGTTTCCGATGCACATCTGGAGGCATTCTGTAATCTGTGGACTAACTGAGTGTTGATGAAACACAGAAATTGCATCGGGATTGAATACAACAATCACCATGCGCACTTTCCTCCACGGGAGTAATGTCTCAAACAGTCTATGCTTTGATCGTTCCATCGAAGACCAGTAGTAGTTTCCGATGCACATCTGGAGGCATTCTGTAATCTGTGGACTATCAGAGTATTAATGAAACACAGAAATTCCATCGGGATTGAAACAACAGTCACCATTCGCACTTTCCTCCATTGGAGTAATGTCTCAAAGAGTTTACGCTTAGATCGTTCCCTGGAAGACCTGTAGTAGTTTCCGATGCACATCTGGAGGCATTCTGTAATCTGTGGACTATCAGAGTGTTGATGAAACAAAGAAATTGCATCGGGATTGAATACAACAGTCACCATGCGCACTTTCCTACATAGGAGTAATGTCTCAAACAGTCTACGCTTTGTTCGTTCACTGGAAGACCAGTAGTATTTTCCGTTGCACATCTGGAGGCATTCTGTAACCTGTGGACTATCAGAATGTTGATGAAACAAAGAAATTGCATCGGGGTTGAATACATCAGTCACCATGCGCACTTTCCCCCATGGTAGTAATGTCTCAAACAGTCTACGCTTTGATCGTTCCCTGGAAGACCAGTAGTAGTTTCCGATGCACATCTGGAGGCATTCTGTAATCTGTGGACTATCAGAGTGTTGATGAAACACAGAAATTGCATCGGGATTGAATACAACAGTCACCATGCGCACTTTCCTACATTGGAGTAATGTCTCAAACAGTCTATGCTTTGATCGTTCCCTGGAAGGTCAGTAGCTGTTTCCGATGCACATCTGGAGGCATTCTGTAATCTGATGAGTATCTGAGTGTTGATGAAACACAGAAATTGCATTGCTATTGAATACAACAGTCACCATGCGCACTTTCCTCCATGGTAGTAATGTCTCAAACGGTCTATTCATTGATCGTTCCCAGAAAAACCAGTAGTAGTTTGCGATGCACATCTGGAGACAATCTGTAATCTGTGGACTATCAGAGTGTTGATGAAACTCAGAAATTGCATCGGGATTGAATACAACAGTCACCATGCACACTTTCCCCCATGGGAGTAATGTCTCAAACAATCTACGCTTTGATCGTTCCCTGTTAGACCAGTAGTGGTTTCCGATGCACATCTGGAGGCATTCTGTAATCTGTGGACTATCAGAGTGTCGATGAAACACAGAAATTGCTTCGGGATTGAATACAACAGTCACCATGCGCACTTTCCTCCATGTGAGTAATGTCTCAAACAGTCTACGCTTTGATCGTTCCCTGGAAGTCCAGTAGTAGTTTCCGATGCACATCTGGAGGCAGTCTGTAATCTGTGGACTATCAGAGTGTTGATGAAACTCAGAAATTGCATCGGGATTGAATACAACAGTCACCATGCACACTTTCCCCCATGGAAGTAATGTCTCAAACAATCTACGCTTTGATCGTTCCCTGTTAGACCAGTAGTGGTTTCCGATGCACGTCTGGAGGCATTCTGTAATCTGTGGACCTTCAAAGTGTTGATGAAACACAGAAATTACATCGTGATTGAATACAACAGTCACCATGCGCACTTTTCTCCATGGGAGTAATGTCTCAAACACTCTATGCTTTGATCGTTCCCAGGAAGACCAGTAGTAGTTTTCGATGCACATCTGGAGGCTATCTGTAATCTGTGTACTATCAGAGTTTTGATGAAACACAGAAATTGCATCGTTATTGAATACAACAGTCACAATGCGCACTTTCCCTAATGGGAGTAATGTGTGAAACATTCTACGCTTTGATCGTTCCTTGTTAGACCAGTAGTAGTTTCCGATGCACATATGAATTCATTCTGTAATCTGTAGACTACCAGAGTGTTGATGAAACACAGAAATTGCTTCGGGATTGAATACAACAGTCACCATGCGCACTTTCCTCCATGTGAGTAATGTCTCAAACAGTCAATGCGTTCCCTGGAAGACCAGTAGTGGTATCCGATGCACATCTGGAGGCATTCTGTAATCTGTGGACTATCAGAGTATTAATGAAACACAGAAACTCCATCTGGATTGAATACAACAGTCACCATACGCACATTCCTCCATGGGGGTAATGTCTCAAAGAGTTTGCGCTTTGATCGTCCCCTGCTAGACCAGTAGTAGTTTCCGATGCACATCTGGAGGCATTCTATAATCTGATGGACTATGAGAGTGTTGATGAAACAAAGAAATTGCATCGGGATGGAATACAACAGTCACCATGCGCACTTTCCTCCATGGGAGTAATGTCTCAAACAGTTTACGCTTTGATTGTTCCCTGGAAGACCAGTAGTAGTTTCAAATGCACATCTGGAGGCATTGTGTAATCTGTGGACTATCAGAGTGTTGATGAAACACAGAAACTGCATCGGGATGGAATACAACAGTAACTATGCGCACTTTCCCCCATGGGAGTAATGTCTCAAACAGTCTACGCTTTGATCGTTCCCTGGAAGGCCAGTAGTAGTTTCCGATTCACATCTGGAGGCATTCTGTAATCTGTGGACTAACTGAGTGTTGATTAAACACATAAATTGCATCGGGAGTTAATGCAACAGTCACCATGCGCACTTTCCTCCATGGGAGTAATGTCTCAAACAGTCTGGGCTTTGATCGTTCCCAGGAAGACCAGTAGTAGTTTCCGATGCACATCGGGAGGCATTCTGTAATCTGTGGACTAACTGAGTGTTGATGAAACACAGAAATTGCATCGGGATTGAATACAACAGTCACATTGCGCACTTTCCTACATTGGAGTAATGTCTCAAACAGTCTACGCTTTCATCGTTTCCTGGAAGTCCAGTAGTAGTTTCCGATGCATATCTGGAGGCAATCTGTAATCTGTGGACTATCAGAGTGTTGATGAAACTCAGAAATTGCATCGGGATTGAATACAACAGTCACCATGCACACTTTCCCCCATGGGAGTAATGTGTCAATTAATCTACGCTTTTGATCGTTCCCTGTTAGACCAGTAGTGGTTTCCGATGCACATCTGGAGGCATTCTGTAATCTGTGGACTATCAGAGTGTCGATGAAACACAGAAATAGCTTCGGGATTGAATACAACAGTCACCATGTGCACTTACCACCATGTGAGTAATATCTCAAACAGTCTACGCTTTGATCGTTCCCTGGAAGTCCAGTACTAGTTTCCGATGCACATCTGGAGGCAATCTGTAATCTGTGGACTATCAGAGTGTAGATGAAACTCAGAAATTGCATCGGGATTGAATACTACAGTCACCATGCACACTTTCCCCCATGGGAGTAATGTCTCAAACAATCTACGCTTTGATCGTTAACTGTTAGAACAGTAGTGGTTTCCGATGCACATCTGGAGGCATTCTGTAATCCGTGGACTATCAGAGTGTCGATGAAACACAGAAATTGCTTCGGGATTGAATACAACAGTCACCATGCGCACTTTCCCCCATGGGAGTAATTTCTCAAACACTCTATGCTTTGATCGTTCCTTGTTAGACCAGTAGTAGTTTCCGATGCACATCTGAATTCATTCTGTAATCTGTGGACTATCAGAGTGTTGATGAAACACAGAAATTGCTTCGGGATCGAATACAACAGTCACCATGCGCACTTTCCTCCATGGAAGTAATGTCTCAAACAGTCTACGCTTTGATCGTTCCCTGGAAGACCAGTAGTGGTTTCCGATGCACATCTGGAGGCATTCTGTAATCTGTGGACTAGCAGAGTATTAATGAAACACAGAAATTGCTTCGGGATTGAATACAACAGTCACCATGCGCACTTTCCCCCATGGGAGTAATGTCTCAAACAGTCTACGCTTTGATCGTTCCCTGGAAGACCAGTAGTGGTTTCCGATACTCATCTGGAGGCATTCTGTATTCTGTGGACTATCAGAGTATTAATGAAACATAGAAATTCCATCGGGTTGAATACAACAGTCACCATGCGCACTTTCCTCCATGGGAGTATTGTCTGAAACATTCTACCCTTTGATCATTCCCTGTTAGACCAGTAGTAGTTTCCGATGCACATCTGGAGGCATTCTGTAATCTGATGGACTATCAGAGTCTTGATGAAACAAGGAAATTGCATCGGGATGGAATACAACAGTCACCATGCGCACTTTCCTCCATGGGAGTATTGTCTGAAACATTCTACCCTTTCATCGTTCCCTGTTAGACCAGTAGTAGTTTCCGATGCACATCTGGAGGCATTCTGTAATCTGTGGACTATCAGAGTGTTGATGAAACTCAGAAATTGCATCGGGATTGAATAAAACAGTCACCATGCACACTTTCCCCCATGGGAGTAATGTCTCAAACAATCTACGCTTTGATCGTTCCCTGTTAGACCAGTAGTGGTTTCCGATGCACATCTGGAGGCATTCTGTAATCTGTGGACTATCAGGGTGTCGGTGAAACACAGAAATTGCTTCGGGATTGAATACAACAGTCGCCATGCGCACTTTCCTCCATGGGAGTAATGTCTCAAACAGTCTACGATTTGATCGTTCCCTGGAAGACCAGTAGTAGATTCCGATGCACATCTTTAGTCATTCTGTTATCTGTGAACTATCATAGTGTTGTTAAAACACGGAAATTGAATCGGGATTGAATGCAACAGTCACCATGCGCACTTTCCTCCATGGGAGTAATGTCACAAACAGTCTACGCTTTGATCGTTCCCTGGAAGACCAGTAGCAGTTTCCGTTGCACATCTGGAGGCATTCTGTAATCTGTGGACTAACTGAGTGTTGAAGAAACACAGAAATTGCATCGGGATTGAATACAACAGTCACCATGCCCACTTTCCTCCACGGGAGTAATGTCTCAAACAGTCTATGCTTTGATCGTTCCCTCGAAGGCCAGTAGTAGTTTCCGATGCACATCTGGAGGCATTCTGTAACCTGTGGACTATCAGAGTATTAATGAAACACAGAAATTCCATCGGGATTGAAACAACAGTCACCATTCGAACTTTCCTCCATTGGAGTAATGTCTCAAAGAGTTTACGCTTTGATCGTTCCCTGGAAGACCAGTAGTAGTTTCAGATGCACATCTGGAGGCATTCTGTAATCTGTGGACTATCAGAGTGTTGATGAAACAAAGAAATTCCATCGGGATTGAATACAACAGTCACCATGCCCACTTTCCTACATAGGAGTAATGTCTCAAACAGTCTACGCTTCGTTCGTTCCCTGGAAGACCAGTAGTATTTTCCGTTGCACATCTGGAGGCATTCTGTAATCTGTGGACTATCAGAGTGTTGATGAAACTCAGAAATTGCATCGGGATTGAATACAACATTCACCATGCACACTTTCCCCCATGGGAGTAATGTCTCAAACAATCTACGATTTGATCGTTCCCTATTAGACCAGTAGTGGTTTCCGATGCACATCTGGAGGCATTCTGTAATCTGTGGACTATCAGAGTGTCGATGAAACACAGAAATTGCTTCGGGATTGAATACAACAGTCACCATGCGCGCTTTCCTCCATGTGAGTAATGTCTCAAACAGTCTACGCTTTGATCGTTCCCTGGAAGTCCAGTACTAGTTTCCGATGCACATCTGGAGGCACTCTGTAATCTGTGGACTATCAGAGTGTAGATGAAACTCAGAAATTGCATGGGGATTGAATACAACAGTCACCATGCACACTTTCCCCCATGGGAGTAATGTCTCAAACAATCTACGCTTTGATCGTTAACTGTTAGAACAGTAATGGTTTCCGATGCACATCTGGAGGCATACTGTAATCTGTGGACTATCAGAGTGTCGATGAAACACAGAAATTGCTTCGGGATTGAATACAACAGTCACCATGCGCACATTCCTCTATGTGAGTAATGTCTCAAACAGTCTACCTTTTGATCGTTCCCTGTTAGACCAGTAGTAGTTTCCGATGCACACCTGGAGTCATTCTGTAATCTGTGGACTATCAGAGTGTCGATGAATCACAGAAATTGCTTCGGGATTGAATACAACAGTCACCATGCGGACATTCCTCTATGTGAGTAATGTCTCAAACAGTCTACCATTTGATCGTTCCCTGTTAGACCAGTAGTAGTTTCCGATGCACATCTGGAGGCATTGTGTAATCTGTGGACTATCAGAGTGTTGATGAAACACAGAAACTGCATCGGGAAGGAATACAACAGTAACCATGCACACTTTCCTCCACGGGTGTAATGTCTCAAACAGTCTATGCTTTGATCGTTCCCTTGAAGACCAGTAGTAGTTTCCGATGCACATCTGGAGGCATTCTGTAATCTGTGGACCTACAAAGTGTTGATGAAACACAGAAATTACATCGTGATTGAACACAACAGTCACCATGCGCACTTTCCTCCATGGGAGTAATGTCTCAAACACTCTATGCTTTGATCGTTCCCAGGAAGACCAGTAGTAGTTTTCGATGCACATCTGGAGGCAATCTGTAATCTGTGGACTATCAGAGTGTTGATGAAACACAGAAATTGCATCGTTATTGAATACAACAGTCACCATGCGCACTTTCCTCCATGTGACTAATGTCTCAAACAGTCTACGTTTGATCGTTCCCTGGAAGACCAGTAGTAGTTTCCGATGCACATCTGGAGTCATTCTGTAATCTGTGGACTATCAGAGTGTCGATGAAACACAGAAATTGCTTCGGGATTGAATACAACAGTCACCATGCGCACTTTCCTCCATGTGAGTAATGTCTCAAACAGTCTACCATTTGATCGTTCCCTGTTAGACCAGTAGTAGTTTCCGATGCACATCTGGAGGCATTGTGTAATCTGTGGACTATCAGAGTGTTGATGAAACACAGAAACTGCATCGGGATGGAATACAACAGTCACCATGCGCACTTTCCTCCATGGGAGTAATGTCTCAAACAGTCTACGCTTTGATCGTTCCCTGGAAGAAAAGTAGCAGTTTCCGTTCCACATCTGAAGGCATTCTGTAATCTGTGGACTAACTGAGTGTTGATGAAACACAGAAATTGCATCGGGATTGAATACAACAGTCACCATGCGCACATTCCTAAACGGGAGTAATGTCTCAAACACTCTATGCTTTGATCGTTCCCAGGAAGAACAGTAGTAGTTTTCGATGCACATCTGGAGGCAATCTGTAATCTGTGGACTATCAGAGTGTTGATGAAACACAGATATTGCTTCGTTATTGAATACAACAGTCACCATGCGCACTTTCCCCCATGGGAGTAATGTGTCAAACATTCTACGCTTTGATCGTTCCTTGTTAGACCAGTAGTAGTTTACGATTCACATCTGAATTCATTCTGTAATCTGTGGTCCATCAGAGTGTTGATGAAACACAGAAATTGCTTCGGGATTGAATACAACAGTCGCCATGCGCACTTTCCTCCATGGGAGTAATGTCTCAAACAGTCTACGCTTTGATCGTTAACTGGAAGACCAGTAGTGGTTTCCGATGCACATCTGGAGGCATTCTGTAATCTGTGGACTATCAGAGTATTAATGAAATACAGAAATTCCATCGGGATTGAATACAACAGTCACCATACGCACTTTCCTCCATGAGAGTATTGTCTGAAACATTCTACCCTTTGATCGTTCCCTGTTAGACCAGTAATAGTTTCCGATGCACATCTGGAGGCATTCTGTAATCTGTGGACTATCAGAGTGTTGATGAAACACAGAAATTGCTTCGGGATTGAATACAACAGTCACCATGCGCACTTTCCTCCATGGGAGTAATGTCTCAAACAGTCTACGCTTTGATCGTTCCCTGGAAGACCAGTAGTAGTTTCCGATTCACATCTGGAGGCATTCTGTAATCTGTGGACTAACTGAGTGTTGATTAAACACAGAAATTACAATGGGATTGAATAGAACAGTCACCATGCGCACTTTCCTCCATGGGAGTAATGTCTCAAACAGACTACGCTTTGATCGTTCCCTGTTAGACCAGTAGTAGTTACCGTTGAACATCTGGAGGCATTCTGTAATTTGTGGACTAACTGAGTGTTCATTAAACACATAAATTGCATCGGGATTTAATGCAACAGTCACCATGCGCACTTTCCTCCATGGGAGTAATGTCTCAAACAGTCTACGCTTTGATCGTTCCCTGGAAGTCCAGTACTAGTTTCCGATGCACATCTGGAGGCAATCTGTAATCTGTGGACTATCAGAGTGTAGATGAAACTCAGAAATTGCATCGGGATTGAATACAACAGTCACCATGCACACTTTCCCCCATGGGAGTAATGTCTCAAACCATCTACGCTTTGATCGTTAACTGTTAGAACAGTAATGGTTTCCGATGCACATCTGGAGTCATTCTGTAATCTGTGGACTATC
The DNA here is from genome assembly GCF_023897955.1 of Schistocerca gregaria. Taxonomy (NCBI): domain Eukaryota; kingdom Metazoa; phylum Arthropoda; class Insecta; order Orthoptera; family Acrididae; genus Schistocerca; species Schistocerca gregaria. The sequence continues at coordinate 19,133,234 of NC_064925.1, forward strand.
AGAGTGTCGATGAAACACAGAAATTGCTTCGGGATTGAATACAACAGTCACCATGCGCACATTCCTCTATGTGAGTAATGTCTCAAACAGTCTACATTTTGATCGTTCCCTGTTAGACCAGTAGTAGTTTCCGATGCACATCTGGAGGCATTGTGTAATCTGTGGACTATCAGAGTGTTGAATAAACACAGAAACTGCATCGGGAAGGAATACAACAGTCACAATGCGCACTTTCCTCCACGGGAGTAATGTCTCAAACAGTCTATTCTTTGATCGTTCCCTTGAGGACCAGTAGTAGTTTCCGATGCACATCTGGAGGCATTTTGTAATCTGTGGACCTTCAAAGTGTTGATGAAACACAGAAATTACATCGTGATGGAACACAACAATCACCATGCGCACTTTCCTGCATGGGAGTAATGTCTCAAACACTCTATGCTTTGATCGTTCCCTGGAAGACCAGTAGTAGTTTTCGATGCACATCTGGATGCAGTCTGTAATCTGTGGACTATCAGAGTGTTGATGAAACACAGAAATTGCATCGTTATTGAATACAACAGTCACCATGCGCACTTTCCTCCATGTGAGTAATGTCTCAAACAGTCTACGCTTTGATCGTTCCCTGGAAGACCAGTAGTAGTTTCCGGTGCACATCTGGAGTCATTCTGTAATCTGTGGACTATCAGAGTGTCGATGAAACACAGAAATTGCTTCGGGATTGAATACAACAGTCACCATGCGCACTTTCCTCCATGTGAGTAATGTCTCAAACAGTCTACGCTTTGATCGTTCCCTGGAAGACCAGTAGCAGTTTCCGTTGCACATCTGAAGGCATTCTGTAATCTGTGGACTAACTGAGTGTTGATGAAACACAGAAATTGCATCGGGATTGAATACAACAGTCACCATGCGCACTTTCCTCCATGGGAGTAATGTCTCAAACACTCTATGCTTTGATCGTTCCCAGGAAGACCAGTAGCAGTTTTCGATGCACATCTGATTTCATTCTGTAATCTGTGGACTATCAGAGTGTTGATGAAACACTGAAATTGCTTCGGGATTGAATACAACAGTCGCCATGCGCACTTTCCTCCATGGGAGTAATGTCTCAAACAGTCTACGCTTTGATCGTTAACTGGAAGACCAGTAGCGGTTTCCGATGCACATCTGGAGGCATTCTGTAATCTGTGGACTATCAGAGTATTAATGAAACACAGAAATTCCATCGGGATTGAATACAACAGTCACCATACGCACTTTCCTCCATGGGAGTAATGTCTCAAAGAGTTTGCGCTTTGATCGTTCCCTGGAAGACCAGTAGTAGTTTCCGATGCACATCTGGAGGCATTCTGTAATCTGATGGACTATCAGAGTGTTGATGAAACAAAGAAATTGCATCGGGATGGAATACAACAGTCACCATGCGCACTTTCCTCCATGAGAGTATTGTCTGAAACATTCTACCCTTTGATCGTTCCCTTTTAGACCAGTAGTAGTTTCCGATGCACATCTGGAGGCATACTGTAATCTGTGGACTATCAGAGTGTCGATGAAACACAGAAATTGCTTCGGGATTGAATACAACAGTCACCATGCGCACATTCCTCTATGTGAGTAATGTCTCAAACAGTCTACCTTTTGATCGTTCCCTGTTAGACCAGTAGTAGTTTCCGATGCACACCTGGAGTCATTCTGTAATCTGTGGACTATCAGAGTGTCGATGAATCACAGAAATTGCTTCGGGATTGAATACAACAGTCACCATGCGGACATTCCTCTATGTGAGTAATGTCTCAAACAGTCTACCATTTGATCGTTAGCTGTTAGACCAGTAGTAGTTTCCGATGCACATCTGGAGGCATTGTGTAATCTGTGGACTATCAGAGTGTTGATGAAACACAGAAACTGCATCGGGAAGGAATACAACAGTAACCATGCACACTTTCCTCCACGGGTGTAATGTCTCAAACAGTCTATGCTTTGATCGTTCCCTTGAAGACCAGTAGTAGTTTCCGATGCACATCTGGAGGCATTCTGTAATCTGTGGACCTACAAAGTGTTGATGAAACACAGAAATTACATCGTGATTGAACACAACAGTCACCATGCGCACTTTCCTCCATGGGAGTAATGTCTCAAACACTCTATGCTTTGATCGTTCCCAGGATGACCAGTAGTAGTTTTCGATGCACATCTGGAGGCAATCTGTAATCTGTGGACTATCAGAATGTTGATGAAACACAGAAATTGCATCGTTATTGAATACAACAGTCACCATGCGCACTTTCCTCCATGTGAGTAATGTCTCATACAGTCTACGCTTGGATCGTTCCCTGGAAGACCAGTAGTAGTTTCCGATGCACATCTGGAGTCATTCTGTAATCTGTGGACTATCAGAGTGTCGATGAAACACAGAAATTGCTTCGGGATTGAATACAACAGTCACCATGCGCACTTTCCTCCATGTGAGTAATGTCTCAAACAGTCTACCTTCTGATCGTTCCCTGTTAGACCAGTTGTAGTTTCCGATGCACATCTGGAGGCATTGTGTAATCTGTGGACTATCAGAGTGTTGATGAAACACAGAAACTGCTTCGGGATGGAATACAACAGTCACCATGCGCACTTTCCTCCATGGGAGTAATGTCTCAAACAGTCTACGCTTTGATCGTTCCCTGGAAGAAAAGTAGCAGTTTCCGTTGCACATCTGAAGGCATTCTGTAATCTGTGGACTAACTGAGTGTTGATGAAACACAGAAATTGCATCGGGATTGAATACAACAGTCACCATGCGCACTTTCCTCCACGGGTGTAATGTCTCAAACACTCTATGCTTTGATCGTTCCCAGGAAGAACAGTAGTAGTTTTCGATGCACATCTGGAGGCAATCTGTAATCTGTGGACTATCAGAGTGTTGATGAAACACAGAAATTGCATCGTTATTGAATACAAAAGTCACCATGCGCACTTTCCCCCATGGGAGTAATGTGTCAAACATTCTACGCTTTGATCGTTCCTTGTTAGACCAGTAGTAGTTTACGATTCACATCTGAATTCATTCTGTAATCTGTGGACCATCAGAGTGTTGATGAAACACAGAAATTGCTTCGGGATTGAATACAACAGTCGCCATGCGCACTTTCCTCCATGGGAGTAATGTCTCAAACAGTCTACGCTTTGATCGTTAACTGGAAGACCAGTAGTGGTTTCCGATGCACATCTGGAGGCATTCTGTAATCTGTGGACTATCAGAGTATTAATGAAACACAGAAATTCCATCGGGATTGAATACAACAGTCACCATGCGCACTTTCCTCCATGAGAGTATTGTCTGAAACATTCTACCCTTTGATCGTTCCCTGTTAGACCAGTAATAGTTTCCGATGCACATCTGGAGGCATTCTGTAATCTGTGGACTATCAGAGTGTTGATGAAACACAGAAACTGCATCGGGATGGAATACAACAGTCACCATGCGCACTTTCCTCCATGGGAGTAATGTCTCAAACAGTCTACGCTTTGATCGTTCCCTGGAAGAAAAGTAGCAGTTTCCGTTCCACATCTGAAGGCATTCTGTAATCTGTGGACTAACTGAGTGTTGATGAAACACAGAAATTGCATCGGGATTGAATACAACAGTCACCATGCGCACATTCCTAAACGGGAGTAATGTCTCAAACACTCTATGCTTTGATCGTTCCCAGGAAGAACAGTAGTAGTTTTCGATGCACATCTGGAGGCAATCTGTAATCTGTGGACTATCAGAGTGTTGATGAAACACAGATATTGCTTCGTTATTGAATACAACAGTCACCATGCGCACTTTCCCCCATGGGAGTAATGTGTCAAACATTCTACGCTTTGATCGTTCCTTGTTAGACCAGTAGTAGTTTACGATTCACATCTGAATTCATTCTGTAATCTGTGGTCCATCAGAGTGTTGATGAAACACAGAAATTGCTTCGGGATTGAATACAACAGTCGCCATGCGCACTTTCCTCCATGGGAGTAATGTCTCAAACAGTCTACGCTTTGATCGTTAACTGGAAGACCAGTAGTGGTTTCCGATGCACATCTGGAGGCATTCTGTAATCTGTGGACTATCAGAGTATTAATGAAATACAGAAATTCCATCGGGATTGAATACAACAGTCACCATACGCACTTTCCTCCATGAGAGTATTGTCTGAAACATTCTACCCTTTGATCGTTCCCTGTTAGACCAGTAATAGTTTCCGATGCACATCTGGAGGCATTCTGTAATCTGTGGACTATCAGAGTGTTGATGAAACACAGAAATTGCTTCGGGATTGAATACAACAGTCACCATGCGCACTTTCCTCCATGGGAGTAATGTCTCAAACAGTCTACGCTTTGATCGTTCCCTGGAAGACCAGTAGTAGTTTCCGATTCACATCTGGAGGCATTCTGTAATCTGTGGACTAACTGAGTGTTGATTAAACACAGAAATTACAATGGGATTGAATAGAACAGTCACCATGCGCACTTTCCTCCATGGGAGTAATGTCTCAAACAGACTACGCTTTGATCGTTCCCTGTTAGACCAGTAGTAGTTACCGTTGAACATCTGGAGGCATTCTGTAATTTGTGGACTAACTGAGTGTTCATTAAACACATAAATTGCATCGGGATTTAATGCAACAGTCACCATGCGCACTTTCCTCCATGGGAGTAATGTCTCAAACAGTCTACGCTTTGATCGTTCCCTGGAAGTCCAGTACTAGTTTCCGATGCACATCTGGAGGCAATCTGTAATCTGTGGACTATCAGAGTGTAGATGAAACTCAGAAATTGCATCGGGATTGAATACAACAGTCACCATGCACACTTTCCCCCATGGGAGTAATGTCTCAAACCATCTACGCTTTGATCGTTAACTGTTAGAACAGTAATGGTTTCCGATGCACATCTGGAGTCATTCTGTAATCTGTGGACTATCAGAGTGTCGATGAAACACAGAAATTGCTTCGGGATTGAATACAACAGTCACCATGCGCACATTCCTCTATGTGAGTAATGTCTCAAACAGTCTACATTTTGATCGTTCCCTGTTAGACCAGTAGTAGTTTCCGATGCACATCTGGAGGCATTGTGTAATCTGTGGACTATCAGAGTGTTGAATAAACACAGAAACTGCATCGGGAAGGAATACAACAGTCACAATGCGCACTTTCCTCCACGGGAGTAATGTCTCAAACAGTCTATTCTTTGATCGTTCCCTTGAGGACCAGTAGTAGTTTCCGATGCACATCTGGAGGCATTTTGTAATCTGTGGACCTTCAAAGTGTTGATGAAACACAGAAATTACATCGTGATGGAACACAACAATCACCATGCGCACTTTCCTGCATGGGAGTAATGTCTCAAACACTCTATGCTTTGATCGTTCCCTGGAAGACCAGTAGTAGTTTTCGATGCACATCTGGATGCAGTCTGTAATCTGTGGACTATCAGAGTGTTGATGAAACACAGAAATTGCATCGTTATTGAATACAACAGTCACCATGCGCACTTTCCTCCATGTGAGTAATGTCTCAAACAGTCTACGCTTTGATCGTTCCCTGGAAGACCAGTAGTAGTTTCCGGTGCACATCTGGAGTCATTCTGTAATCTGTGGACTATCAGAGTGTCGATGAAACACAGAAATTGCTTCGGGATTGAATACAACAGTCACCATGCGCACTTTCCTCCATGTGAGTAATGTCTCAAACAGTCTACGCTTTGATCGTTCCCTGGAAGACCAGTAGCAGTTTCCGTTGCACATCTGAAGGCATTCTGTAATCTGTGGACTAACTGAGTGTTGATGAAACACAGAAATTGCATCGGGATTGAATACAACAGTCACCATGCGCACTTTCCTCCATGGGAGTAATGTCTCAAACACTCTATGCTTTGATCGTTCCCAGGAAGACCAGTAGCAGTTTTCGATGCACATCTGATTTCATTCTGTAATCTGTGGACTATCAGAGTGTTGATGAAACACTGAAATTGCTTCGGGATTGAATACAACAGTCGCCATGCGCACTTTCCTCCATGGGAGTAATGTCTCAAACAGTCTACGCTTTGATCGTTAACTGGAAGACCAGTAGCGGTTTCCGATGCACATCTGGAGGCATTCTGTAATCTGTGGACTATCAGAGTATTAATGAAACACAGAAATTCCATCGGGATTGAATACAACAGTCACCATACGCACTTTCCTCCATGGGAGTAATGTCTCAAAGAGTTTGCGCTTTGATCGTTCCCTGGAAGACCAGTAGTAGTTTCCGATGCACATCTGGAGGCATTCTGTAATCTGATGGACTATCAGAGTGTTGATGAAACAAAGAAATTGCATCGGGATGGAATACAACAGTCACCATGCGCACTTTCCTCCATGAGAGTATTGTCTGAAACATTCTACCCTTTGATCGTTCCCTTTTAGACCAGTAGTAGTTTCCGATGCACATCTGGAGGCATACTGTAATCTGTGGACTATCAGAGTGTCGATGAAACACAGAAATTGCTTCGGGATTGAATACAACAGTCACCATGCGCACATTCCTCTATGTGAGTAATGTCTCAAACAGTCTACCTTTTGATCGTTCCCTGTTAGACCAGTAGTAGTTTCCGATGCACACCTGGAGTCATTCTGTAATCTGTGGACTATCAGAGTGTCGATGAATCACAGAAATTGCTTCGGGATTGAATACAACAGTCACCATGCGGACATTCCTCTATGTGAGTAATGTCTCAAACAGTCTACCATTTGATCGTTCCCTGTTAGACCAGTAGTAGTTTCCGATGCACATCTGGAGGCATTGTGTAATCTGTGGACTATCAGAGTGTTGATGAAACACAGAAACTGCATCGGGAAGGAATACAACAGTAACCATGCACACTTTCCTCCACGGGTGTAATGTCTCAAACAGTCTATGCTTTGATCGTTCCCTTGAAGACCAGTAGTAGTTTCCGATGCACATCTGGAGGCATTCTGTAATCTGTGGACCTACAAAGTGTTGATGAAACACAGAAATTACATCGTGATTGAACACAACAGTCACCATGCGCACTTTCCTCCATGGGAGTAATGTCTCAAACACTCTATGCTTTGATCGTTCCCAGGATGACCAGTAGTAGTTTTCGATGCACATCTGGAGGCAATCTGTAATCTGTGGACTATCAGAATGTTGATGAAACACAGAAATTGCATCGTTATTGAATACAACAGTCACCATGCGCACTTTCCTCCATGTGAGTAATGTCTCATACAGTCTACGCTTGGATCGTTCCCTGGAAGACCAGTAGTAGTTTCCGATGCACATCTGGAGTCATTCTGTAATCTGTGGACTATCAGAGTGTCGATGAAACACAGAAATTGCTTCGGGATTGAATACAACAGTCACCATGCGCACTTTCCTCCATGTGAGTAATGTCTCAAACAGTCTACCTTCTGATCGTTCCCTGTTAGACCAGTTGTAGTTTCCGATGCACATCTGGAGGCATTGTGTAATCTGTGGACTATCAGAGTGTTGATGAAACACAGAAACTGCTTCGGGATGGAATACAACAGTCACCATGCGCACTTTCCTCCATGGGAGTAATGTCTCAAACAGTCTACGCTTTGATCGTTCCCTGGAAGAAAAGTAGCAGTTTCCGTTGCACATCTGAAGGCATTCTGTAATCTGTGGACTAACTGAGTGTTGATGAAACACAGAAATTGCATCGGGATTGAATACAACAGTCACCATGCGCACTTTCCTCCACGGGTGTAATGTCTCAAACACTCTATGCTTTGATCGTTCCCAGGAAGAACAGTAGTAGTTTTCGATGCACATCTGGAGGCAATCTGTAATCTGTGGACTATCAGAGTGTTGATGAAACACAGAAATTGCATCGTTATTGAATACAAAAGTCACCATGCGCACTTTCCCCCATGGGAGTAATGTGTCAAACATTCTACGCTTTGATCGTTCCTTGTTAGACCAGTAGTAGTTTACGATTCACATCTGAATTCATTCTGTAATCTGTGGACCATCAGAGTGTTGATGAAACACAGAAATTGCTTCGGGATTGAATACAACAGTCGCCATGCGCACTTTCCTCCATGGGAGTAATGTCTCAAACAGTCTACGCTTTGATCGTTAACTGGAAGACCAGTAGTGGTTTCCGATGCACATCTGGAGGCATTCTGTAATCTGTGGACTATCAGAGTATTAATGAAACACAGAAATTCCATCGGGATTGAATACAACAGTCACCATGCGCACTTTCCTCCATGAGAGTATTGTCTGAAACATTCTACCCTTTGATCGTTCCCTGTTAGACCAGTAATAGTTTCCGATGCACATCTGGAGGCATTCTGTAATCTGTGGACTAACTGAGTGTTGATTAAACACAGAAATTACAATGGGATTGAATAGAACAGTCACCATGCGCACTTTCCTCCATGGGAGTAATGTCTCAAACAGTCTACGCTTTGATCGTTCCCTGGAAGTCCAGTACTAGTTTCCGATGCACATCTGGAGGCAATCTGTAATCTGTGGACTATCAGAGTGTAGATGAAACTCAGAAATTGCATCGGGATTGAATACAACAGTCACCATGCGCACTTTCCTCCATGGGAGTAACGTCTCAAACAATCTACGCTTTGATCGTTAACTGTTAGAACAGTAATGGTTTCCGATGCACATCTGGAGTCGTTCTGTAATCTGTTTACTAACTGAGTGTTGATGAAACACAGAAATTGCATCGGGATTGAATACAACAGTCACCATGCGCACTTTCCTCCACGGGAGTAATGTCTCAAACACTCTATGCTTTGATCGTTCCCAGGAAGAACAGTAGTAGTTTTCGATGCACATCTGGAGGCAATCTGTAATCTGTGGACTATCAGAGTGTTGATGAAACACAGAAATTGCATCGTTATTGAATACAACAGTCACCATGCGCACTTTCCCCCATGGGAGTAATGTCTCAAACAATCTACGCTTTGATCGTTAACTGTTAGAACAGTAATGGTTTCCGATGCACATCTGGAGTCATTCTGTAATCTGTGGACTATCAGAGTGTCGATGAAACACAGAAATTGCTTCGGGATTGAATACAACAGTCACCATGCGCACATTCCTCTATGTGAGTAATGTCTCAAACAGTCTACCTTTTGATCGTTCCCTGTTAGACCAGTAGTAGTTTCCGATGCACATCTGGAGGCATTGTGTAATCTGTGGACTATCAGAGTGTTGATGAAACACAGAAACTGCATCGGTAAGGAATACAACAGTCACAATGCGCACTTTCCTCCACGGGAGTAATGTCTCAAACAGTCTATTCTTTGATCGTTCCCTTGAGGACCAGTAGTAGTTTCCGATGCACATCTGGAGGCATTCTGTAATCTGTGGACCTTCAAAGTGTTGATGAAACACAGAAATTACATCGTGATGGAACACAACAATCACCATGCGCACTTTCCTGCATGGGAGTAATGTCTCAAACACTCTATGCTTTGATCGTTCCCAGGAAGACCAGTAGTAGTTTTCGATGCACATCTGGAGGCAATCTGTAATCTGTGGACTATCAGAGTGTTGATGAAACACAGAAATTGCATCGTTATTGAATACTACAGTCACCATGCGCACTTTCCTCCATGTGAGTATTGTCTCAAACAGTCTACGCTTTGATCGTTCCCTGGAAGACCAGTAGTAGTTTCCGATGCACATCTGGAGTCATTCTGTAATCTGTGGACTATCAGAGTGTCGATGAAACACAGAAATTGCTTCGGGATTGAATACAACAGTCACCATGCGCACTTTCCTCCATGTGAGTAATGTCTCAAACAGTCTACGCTTTGATCGTTCCCTGGAAGACCAGTAGCAGTTTCCGTTGCACATCTGAAGGCATTCTGTAATCTGTGGACTAACTGAGTGTTGATGAAACACAGAAATTGCATCGGGATTGAATACAACAGTCACCATGCGCACTTTCCTCCATGGGAGTAATGTCTCAAACACTCTATGCTTTGATCGTTCCCAGGCAGACCAGTAGCAGTTTTCGATGCACATCTGGAGGCAATCTGTAATCTGTGGACTATCAGAGTGTTGATGAAACACGGAAATTGCATCGTTATTGAATACAACAGTCACCATGCGCACTTTCCCCCATGGGAGTAATGTGTCAAACATTCTACGCTTTGATCGTTCCTTGTTAGACCAGTAGTAGTTTACGATGCACATCTGATTTCATTCTGTAATCTGTGGACTATCAGAGTGTTGATGAAACACTGAAATTGCTTCGGGATTGAATACAACAGTCGCCATGCGCACTTTCCTCCATGGGAGTAATGTCTCAAACAGTCTACGCTTTGATCGTTAACTGGAAGACCAGTAGTGGTTTCCGATGCACATCTGGAGGCATTCTGTAATCTGTGGACTATCAGAGTATTAATGAAACACAGAAATTGCTTCGGGATTGAATGCAACAGTCACCATGCGCACTTTCCTCCATGGGAGTAATGTCTCAAACAGTCTACGCTTTGATCGTTCCCTGGAAGACCAGTAGTAGTTTCCGATTCACATCTGGAGGCATTCTGTAATCTGTGGACTAACTGAGTGTTGATTAAACACATAAATTGCATCGGGATTTAATGCAACAGTCACCATGCGCACTTTCCTCCATGGGAGTAATGTCTCAAACAGTCTACGCTTTGATCGTTCCCAGGAAGACCAGTAGTAGTTTCCGATGCACATCTGGAGGTATTCTGTAATCTGTGGACTAACTGAGTGTTGATGAAACACAGAAATTACAATGGGATTTAATAGAACAGTCACCATGCGCAGTTTCCTCCATGGGAGTAATGTCTCAAACAGACTACGCTTTGATCGTTCCCCGTTAGACCAGTAGTAGTTACCGTTGAACATCTGGAGGCATTCTGTAATTTGTGGACTAACTGAGTGTTCATTAAACACATAAATTGCATCGGGATTTAATGCAACAGTCACCATGCGCACTTTCCTCCATGGGAGTAATGTCTCAAACAGTCTACGCTTTGATCGTTCCCAGGAAGACCAGTAGTAGTTTCAGATGCACATCTGGAGGCATTCTGTAATCTGTGGACTATTTGAGTGTTGATGAAACACAGAAATTGCAATGGGATTGAATAGAACAGTCACCATGCGCACTTTCCTCCATGGGAGTAATGTCTCAAACAGTCTACGCTTTGATCGTTCCCTGGAAGACCAGTAGTAGTTTCCGATGCACATCTGGAAGCATTCTGTAACCTGTGGACTATCAGAATATTAATCAAACACAGAAATTATATCGGGATTGAAACAACAGTTACCATACGCACTTTCCTCCATTGGAGTAATGTCTCAAGGAGTTTACGCTTTGATCGTTCCCTGGAAGACCAGTAGTAGTTTCCGATGCACATCTGGAGTTATTGTGTAATCTGTGGACTATCAGAGTGTTGATGAAACACAGAAACTGCATCGGGATGGAATACAACAGTCACCATGCGCACTTTCCTCCATGGGAGTAATGTCTCAAACAGTCTACGCTTGATCGTTTCCTGGAAGACCAGTAGTAGTTTCCGATGCACATCTGGAGGCATTCTGTAATCTGTGGACTAACTGAGTGTTGACGAAACACAGAAATTGCATCGGGATTGAATACAAAAGTCACCATGCGCACTTTCCTCCACGGGAGTAATGTCTCAAACAGTCTATGCTTTGATCGTTCCCTCGAAGACCAGTATTAGTTTCCGATGCACATCTGGAGGCATTCTGTAATCTGTGGACTATCAGAGTGTTGATGAAACACAGAAATTGCATCGGGATTGAATAGAACAGTCCCCATTCGCACTTTCCTCCACAGGAGTAATGTCTCAAACAGTCTACGCTTTGATCGTTCCCTGGAAGACCAGTAGTAGTTTCCGATGCACATCTGGAGGCATTCTGTAATCTGTGGACTATCCGAGTGCTAATGAAACACAGAAATTGCATCGGGATTGAATACACCAGTCACCATGACCACTTTCCTCCATGGGAGTAATGTCTCAAACAGTCTACGCTTTGATCGTTCCCTGGAAGGCCAGTAGTAGTTTCCGATGCATATCTGGAGGCATTCTGTAATCTGTTTACTATCAGAGTGTTGTTGAAACACAGAAATTGCATCGGGATTGAATACAACAGTCACTATGCGGACTTTCGTCAATGGGAGTAATGTCTCAAACATTCTACGCTTTGATCGTTCATTGGGAGACCAGTAGTAGTTTCCGATGCACATCTGGTATCATTCTGTAATCTGTGGACTATCAGAGTGTTGTTGAAACACAGAAATTGCATCGGGATTGAATACAACAGTAACCATGCGCACTTTTCTCCATGGGAGAAATATCTCAAACAGTCTACGCTTTGATCGTTCCCTGGAAGACCAGTAGTAGTTTCCGATGCACATCTTGAGGCATTCTGTAATCTGTAGACCTTCAAAGTGTTGATGAAACACAGAATTTTCATCGGGATTGAATACAACAGTCACCATGCGCACTTTCCTCCACTGGAGTAATATCTTAAACAGTCTACGCTTTGATCGTTCCCTGGAAGACCAGTAGTAGTTTCCGATGCACATCTGGTGGCATTCTGTAATCTGTGGACTATCAGAGTGTTGATGAAACACAGAAATTGCATCGGGATTGAATACAACAGTCACCATTCGCACTTTCCTCCATGGGAGTAATGTCTCAAACAGTCTACGCTTTGATCGTTCCCTGGAAGACCAGTAGTAGTTTCCGATGCACATCTGGAGGCATTCTGTAATCTGTGGACGTTCAAAGTGTTGATGAAACACAGAAATTGCATCGTGATTGAATACAACAGTCAATATGCGCACTTTCCTACATGCGAGTAATATCTCAAACTGTCATCGATTTGATCGACCCCTGAAGAACAGTAGTAGTTTCCGATGCACATCTAAAGGAATTCTGTAATTTGTTTTCTATCCGGGTGTTTATGAAACACAGAAATTGCATCGGGATTGAATACAACAGTCACCATGCGCACTTTCCTTTAACGGGAGTAATGTCTCAAACAGTCTACGATTTGATCGTTCCCTGGAAGACCAGTAGTTATTTCCGATGCACATCTGGTGTCATTCTGTAATCTGTGCAATATCAGAGTGTTGATGAAACACAGAAATTGCATCGGGATTGAATACAACAGTTACCATGTGCACTTTCCTCCACTGGAGTAATATCTTAAACAGTCTACGCTTTGATCGTTCCCTGAAGAATAGTAGTAGTTTCCGATGCACATCTAAAGGAATTCTGTAATTTGTTTTCTATCCGGGTGTTTATGAAACACAGATATTGCATCGGGATTGAATAAAACAGTCACCATGCGCACTTTCCTCAACGGGAGTTATGTCTCAAACAGTCTACGATTTGATCGTTCCCTGGAAGACCAGTAGTTATTTCCCATGCACATCTGGTGTCATTCTGTAATCTGTGCAATATCAGAGTGTTGATGAAACACAGAAATTGCATCGGGATTGAATACAACAGTCACCATGCGCACTTTCTTCCACGGGAGTAGTGTCTCAAACAGTCTATGCTTTGATCGCTTCCTCGAAGACCAGTAGTAGTTTCCGATGCACATCTTGAGGCATTCTGTAATCTGTGGACCTTCAAAGTGTTGATGAAACACAAAAATTGCATCGTGATTGAATACAACAGTCACCATGCGCACTTTCCTCCATGGGAGTAATGTCTCAAACAGTCTATGCCTTGATCGATCCCTGGAAGAAAAGTAGTAGTTTCCCATGCACATCTGGAGGCATTCTGTACTGTGTGGACTATCAGAGTGTTGATGAAAGACAGAAACTGTATCGGGATTGAATATAACTGCCACCATGCGCACTTTCCTCCATGGGAGTAATGTCTCAAACAGTCTACGCCATGATCGTTCCCTGGAAGAAAAGTAGTAGTTTCCCATGCACATCTGGAGGCATTCTGTAATCTGTGGACTATCAGAGTGTTGATGAAACACAGAAATTGCATCGGGATTGAATACAACCGTCACCATGCGCACTTTCCTCCATGAGAGTAATGTCTCAAACAGATTACGCTTTGATCGTTCCCTGGAAGACCAGTAGTAGTATCCGAAGGACATCTGGAGGCATTCTGTAATCTGAGGACTATGAGAGTGTTGATGAACACAGAAATTGCATCGGGATTGAATACAACAGTTACCATGGGCACTTTCCCCCATGGGAGTATTGTCTCAAACAGTCTACGCTTTGATCGCTCCCTGGAAGACCAGTAGTATTTTCCGGTGCACATCTGGAGGCATTCTGTAATCTGTGGACTGTCAGAATGTTGATGAAACACAGAAATTGCATCGGGATTGAATACAACAGTCACTGTCCGCACTTTCCTGCATGGGAGTAATGTATCAAACAGTCAACGCTTCGATCGTTCCCTGGAAGACCAGTAGTAGTTTCCGATGCACATCTGTAGGCATTCTGTTATCTGTTTACCATCGGAGTGGTGTTGAAACACAGAAATTGCCTCGCGATTGAATACAACAGTCACCATTCGGACTTTCCTAAATGGGAGTAGTGTCTCAAACAGTCTACGCTTTGATCGTTCACTGGAAGACCAGTAGTGGTTTCCGATGCACATCTGGAGGCATTCTGTAATCTGTGGACTATCAGAGTGTTGTTGAAACACAGAAATTGCATCGGGATTGAATACAAAAGTCACCACGCGCTCTTTCCTCAATGGGAGTTATGTCTCAAACAGTCTACGGTTTGATCGTTCCCTGGAAGACCAGTAGAAGATTCCGATGCACATCTCGAGGCAATCTGTAATCCGTGGACCTTCAAAGTGTTGATGAAACACAGAATTTGCATCGGGATTTAATACATCAGTAACCATGTGCAATTTTCTCCATGGGAGTAGTGCCTCAAACAATCTTCGCTTTAATCGTTCCCTAGAAGACCAGTAGTTGTTTCCGATGCACATCTGGTGGCATTCTGTAAGCTGTGGACTATCAGAGTGTTGTTGAAACACAGAAATTGCATCGGGATTGAATACAACAGTAACCATGCGCACTTTCCTCCATGGGAGTAATATCTCAAACAGTCTACGGCTTCATCGTTCCCTGGAAGACCAGTAGAAGATTCCAATGCACATCTGGAGGCATTCTGTAATCTGTGGAGCTTCAAAGTGTTGATGAAACACAGAAATTGCATCGCGGTTTAATACAACAGTCACCAAGCGCACTTCCCTCCATGGGAGTAATAGCTCAAACAGTCTATGCTTTGATCGTTCCCAGGAAGACCAGTAGTAGTTTCCGATGCACATCTGGAGTCATTCTGTAATCTGTGGACTAACTGAGTGTTGATGAAACACAGAAATTGCATCGGGATTGAATACAACAGTCACCATGCGCACTTTCCTCCATGGGAGTAATGTCTCAAACAGTCTACTCTTTTATCGTTCCCTGGAAGACCAGTAGTAGTTTCCGATGCACATCTGGAGGCATTCTGTAATCTGTGGACCTTCAAAGTGTTGATGAAACACAGAAATTGCATCGTGAGTGAATACAAGTCACCATGCGCACCTCCCTCCATGGGAGTAATGTCTCAAACAGTCTATTGTTTGATCGTTCCCAGGAAGACCAGTAGCAGTTTCCGATGCACATCTGGAGGCAATCTGTAATCTATGGTCTATCAGAGTGTTGATGAAACTCAGAAATTGCATCGGGATTGAATACAACAGTCACCATGCACACTTTCCTCCGTGGGAGTAATGTCACAACAGTCTACTCTTTGATCGTTCCCAGGAAGACCAGTAGTAGTTTCAGATGCACATCTGGAGGCATTCTGTAATCTGTGGACTATCTGAGTGTTGATGAAACACAGAAATTGCATCGGGATTGAAAACAACAGTCACCATGCACACTTTCCCACATGGGAATATTGTCTGAAACGTTCTACCCTTTGATCGTTCCCTGTTAGACCAGTAGTAGGTTCCGATGCACATCTGGAGGCATTCTGTAAACTGTGGACTATCAGAGTGTTGATGAAACAAAGAAATTGCATCGGGATTGAATACAACAGTCACCATGCGCACTTCCCTCCATGGGAGTAATGTCTCAAACAGTTTACGATTTGATCGTTCCCTGGAAGACCATTAGTAGTCTCCGATGCACATCTTTAGTCATTCTGTTATCTGTGGACTATCAGAGTGTTGATAAAACACGGAAATTGAATCGGGAATGAATACAACAGTCACCATGCGCACTTTCCTCCATGGGTGTAATGTCTCATAGAGTTTACGATTTGATCGTTCCCTGGAAGACCAGTAGAAGTTTCCGATGCACATCTGGAGGCATTGTGTAATCTGTGGACTATCAGAGTGTTGATGTAACACAGAAACTGCATCGGGATGGAATACAACAGTCACCATGCGCACTTTCCTCCATGGGAGTAATGTCTCAAACAGTTTACGCTTTGATCGTTTCCTGGAAGACCAGTAGTAGTTTCCGATGCACATCTGGAGGCATTCTGTAATCTGTGGACTAAATGAGTGTTGACGAAACACAGAAATTGCCTCGGGATTGAATACAAAAGTCACCATGCCCACTTTCCTCCACGGGAGTAATGTCTTAAACAGTCTATGCTTGGATCGTTCCCTCGAAGACCAGTATTAGTTTCCGATGCACATCTGGAGGCATTCTGTAATCTGTGGACTATCAGAGTGTTGATGAAACACAGAAATTGCGTCGGGATTGAATACAACAGTAACCATGCGCACTTTCCTCCATGGGAGTAATATCTCAAACAGTCTACGGCTTGATCGTTCCCTGGAAGACCAGTAGAAGATTCCAATGCAAATCTGGAGGCATTCTGTAATCTGTGGAGCTTCAAAGTGTTGATGAAACACAGAAATTGCATCGCGGTTTAATACAACAGTCACCAAGCGCACTTCCCTCCATGGGAGTAATACCTCAAACAGTCAATGCTTTGATCGTTCCCAGGAAGACCAGTAGTACTTTCCGATGCACATCTGGAGTCATTCTGTAATCTGTGGACTAACTGAGTGTTGATGAAACACAGAAATTGCATCGGGATTGAATACAACAGTCACCATGCGCACTTTCCTCCATGGGAGTAATGTCTCAAACAGTCTACTCTTTTATCGTTTCCTGGAAGACCAGTAGTAGTTTCCGATGCACATCTGGAGGCATTCTGTAATCTGTGGACTAAATGAGTGTTGACGAAACACAGAAATTGCCTCGGGATTGAATACAAAAGTCACCATGCGCACTTTCCTCCACGGGAGTAATGTCTTAAACAGTCTATGCTTTGATCGTCCCTCGAAGACCAGTATTAGTTTCCGATGCACATCTGGAGGCATTCTGTAATCTGTGGACTATCAGAGTGTTGATGAAACACAGAAATTGCATCGGGATTGAATACAACAGTAACCATGCGCACTTTCCTGAATGGGAGTAATATCTCAAACAGTCTACGGCTTGATCGTTCCCTGGAAGACCAGTAGAAGATTCCAATGCACATCTGGAGGCATTCTGTAATCTGTGGAGCTTCATAGTGTTGATGAAACACAGAAATTGCATCGCGATTTAATACAACAGCCACCAAGCGCACTTCCCTCCATGGGAGTAATACCTCAAACAGTCTATGCTTTGATCGTTCCCTGGAAGACCAGTAGTAGTTTCCGATGCACATCTGGAGTCATTCTGTAATCTGTGGACTAACTGAGTGTTGGACAAACACAGAAATTGCATCGGGATTGAATACAACAGTCACCATGCGCACTTTCCTCCATGGGAGTAATACCTCAAACAGTCTATGTTTGATCGTTCCCAGGAAGACCAGTAGTAGTTTCCGCTGCACATCTGGAGGCATTCTGTAATCTGTGGACCTTCAAAGTGTTGATGAAACACAGAAATTGCATCGTGATTGAATACAAGTCACCATGCGCACATCCCTCCATTGGAGTAATGTCTCAAACAGTCTATTGTTTGATCGTTCCCAGGAAGACCAGTAGCAGTTTCCGATGCACATCTGGAGGCAATCTGTAATCTGTGGACTAGCAGAGTGTTGATGAAACTCAGTAATTGCATCGGGATTGAATACCACAGTCACCATGCGCACTTTCCTCCGTGTTAGTAATGTCACAAACAGTCTGCTCTTTGATCGTTCCCAGGAAGACCAGTAGTAGTTTCAGATGCACATCTGTAGGCATTCTGTAATCTGTGGACTATCTGAGTGTTGATGAAACACAGAAATTGCATCGGGATTGGAAACAACAGTCACCATGCGCACTTTCCCCCATGGGAGTATTGTCTGAAACGTTCTACTCTTTGATCGTTTCCTGTTAGACCAGTAGTAGGTTCCGATGCGCATCTGGAGGCATCCTGTAAACTGTGGACTATCAGAGTGTTGATGAAACACAGAAATTGCTTCGGGATTGAATACAACAGTCACCATGCGCACTTCCCTCCATGGGAGTAATGTCTCAAACAGTCTACGCTTTGATCGTTCCCTGGAAGACCAGTAGTAGTTTCCGATGCACATCTTTAGTCATTCTGTTATCTGTGGACTATCAGAGTGTTGATAAAACACGGAAATTGAATCGGGATTGAATACAACAGTCACCATGCGCACTTTCCTCAATGGGAGAAATGTCTCAAAGAGGTTACGCTTTGATCGTTCCCTGGAAGAACAGTAGAAGTTTCCGATGGACAGCTGGAGGCATTGTGTAATCTGTGGACTATCAGAGTGTTGATGAAACACAGAAATTGCTTCGGGATTGAATACAACAGTCACCATGCGCACTTCCCTCCATGGGAGTAATGTCTCAAACAGTATACGCTTTGATCGTTCCCTGGAAGACCAGTAGTAGTTTCCGATGCACATCTTTAGTCATTCTGTTATCTGTGGACTATCAGAGTGTTGATGAAACACAGAAATTGCATCGGGATTGAATACAACAGTCACTATGACGGACTTTCGTCCATGGGAGTAATGTCTCAAACAGTCTACGCTTTCATCGTTCCCTGGAAGACCAGTAGTAGTTTCCGATGCACATCTGGAGGCATTCTGTAATCTGTGGACCTTCAAAGTGTTGATGAAACACAGAAATTTTATCGTGATTGAATACAACAGTCACCATGCGCACTTTCCTACATGCGAGTAATGTCTCAAACTGTCATCGATTTGATCGTTCCCTGAAGAACAGTAGTAGTTTCCGATGCACATCTAAAGGAATTCTGTAATTTGTTTTCTATCCCGGTGTTTATGAAACACAGAAATTGCATCGGGATTGAATACAACAGTCACCATGCGCACATTCGTCAACAGGAGTCATGTCTCAAACAGTCTACGATTTGATCGTTCCCTGGAAGACCAGTAGTTATTTCCGATGCACATCTGGTGTCATTCTGTAATCTGTGCAATATCAGAGTGTTGATGAAACACAGAAATTGCATCGGGATTGAATACAACAGTTACCATGTGCACTTTCCTCCACTGGAGTAATATCTTAAACAGTCTACGCTTTGATCGTTCCCTGGAAGACCAGTAGTAGTTTCCGATGCACATCTGGTGGCTTTCTGTAATCTGTGGACTATCAGAGTGTTGATGAAACACAGAAATTGCATCGGGATTGAGAACAACAGTCACCATTCGCACTTTCCTCCATGGGAGTAATGTCTCAAACAGTCTACGCTTTGATCGTTCCCTGGAAGAGCAGTAGTAGTTTCCGATGCACATCTGGAGGCATTCTGTAATCTGTGGACTAACTGAGTGTTGATGAAACACAGAAATTGCATCGGGATGGAATACAACAGTCACCATGCGCACTTTCTTCCACGGGAGTAATGTCTCAAACAGTCTATGCTTTGATCGTTTCCTCGAAGACCAGTAGAAGTTTCCGATTCACATCTTAAAGCATTCTGTAATCTGTGGACGTTCAAAGTGTTGATGAAACACAAAAATTGCATCGTGATTGAATACAACAGTCACCATGCGCACTTTCCTCCATGGGTGTAATGTCTCAAACAGTCTACGCCTTGATCGATCCCTGGAAGAAAAGTAGTAGTTTCCCATGCACATCTGGAGGCATTCTGTACTGTGTGGACTATCAGAGTGTTGATGAAAGACAGAAACTGTATCGGGATTGAATATAACTGCCACCATGCGCACTTTCCTCCATGGGAGTAATGTCTCAAACAGTCTACGCCATGATCGTTCCCTGGAAGAAAAGTAGTAGTTTCCCATGCACATCTGGAGGCATTCTGAAATCTGTACCTATCAGAGTGTTGATGAAACACAGAAATTGCATCGGGATTTAATACATCAGTAACCATGCGCAATTTTCTCCATGGGAGTAGTGCCTCAAACAATCTTCGCTTTAATCGCTCCCTAGAAGACCAGTAGTTGTTTCCGATGCACATCTGGTGGCATTCTGTAAGCTGTGGACTATCAGAGTGTTGTTGAAACACAGAAATTGCATCGGGATTGAATACAACAGTAACCCTGCGCACTTTCCTCCATGGGAGTAATATCTCAAACAGTCTACGGCTTCATCGTTCCCTGGAAGACCAGTAGAAGATTCCAATGCACATCTGGAGGCATTCTGTAATCTGTGGAGCTTCAAAGTGTTGATGAAACACAGAAATTGCATCGCGATTTAATACAACAGTCACCAAGCGCACTTCCCTCCATGGGAGTAATACCTCAAACAGTCTATGCTTTGATCGTTCCCTGGAAGACCAGTAGTAGTTTCCGATGCACATCTGGAGTCATTCTGTAATCTGTGGACTAACTGAGTGTTGATGAAACACAGAAATTGCATCGGGATTGAATACAACAGTCACCATGCGCACTTTCCTCCATGAGAGTAATGTCTCAAACAGATTACGCTTTGATCGTTCCCTGGAAGACCAGTAGTAGTATCCGATGGACATCTGGAGGCATTCTGTAATCTGAGGACTATGAGAGTGTTGATGAACACAGAAATTGCATCGGGATTGAATACAACGGTTACCATGGGCACTTTCCCCCATGGGAGTATTGTCTCAAACAGTCTACGCTTTGATCGCTCCCTGGAAGACCAGTAGTATTCTCCGGTGCACATCTGGAGGCATTCTGTAATCTGTGGACTATCAGAATGTTGATGAAACACTGAAATTGCATCGGGATTGAATACAACAGTCACTGTCCGCACTTTCCTGCATGGGAGTAATGTCTCAAACAGTCAACGCTTTGATCGTTCCCTGGAAGACCAGTAGTAGTTTCCGATGCACATCTGTAGGCATTCTGTTATCTGTTTACCATCGGAGTGGTGTTGAAACACAGAAATTACCTCGCGATTGAATACAACAGTCACCATTCGGACTTTCCTCCATGGGAGTAGTGTCTCAAACAGTCTACGCTTTGATCGTTCACTGGAAGACCAGTAGTGGTTTCCGATGCACATCTGGAGGCATTCTGTAATCTGTGGACTATCAGCGTGTTGTTGAAACACTGAAATTGCATCGGGATTGAATACAACAGTCACCATGCGCACTTTCCTGCATGGGAGTAATGTCTCAAACAGTCTACGCTTTGATCGTTCCCTGGAAGACCAGTAGTAGATTCCGATGCACATCTGGAGTCATTCTGTAATCTGTGGACCTTCAAAATGTTGATGAAAGGCAGAAATTGCATCGGGATTGAATACAACAGTCACCATGCGCACTTTCCTCTTTGGGAGTAATGTCTCAAAGAGGGTTCCCTTTGTTCGGTCCCTGGAAGACCAGTAGTGCTTTCCGATGCACATCTGGAGGCGTTCTGTAATCTGTGGACTATCAGAGTGTTGTTGAAACACAGAAATTGCATCGGGATTGAATACAAAAGTCACCATGCGCTCTTTCCTCAATGGGAGTTATGTCTCAAACAGTCTACGGTTTGATCGTTCCCTGGAAGACCAGTAGAAGATTCCGATGCACATCTCGAGGCATTCTGTAATCCGTGGACCTTCAAAGTGTTGATGAAACACAGAATTTGCATCGGGATTTAATACATCAGTAACCATGCGCAATTTTCTCCATGGGAGTAGTGCCTCAAACAATCTTCGCTTTAATCGCTCCCTAGAAGACCAGTAGTTGTTTCCGATGCACATCTGGTGGCATTCTGTAAGCTGTGGACTATCAGAGTGTTGTTGAAACACAGAAATTGCATCGGGATTGAATACAAAAGTAACCATGCGCACTTTCCTCCATGGGAGTAATATCTCAAACAGTCTACGGCTTCATCGTTCCCTGGAAGACCAGTAGAAGATTCCAATGCACATCTGGAGGCATTCTGTAATCTGTGGAGCTTCAAAGTGTTGATGAAACACAGAAATTGCATCGCGATTTAATACAACAGTCACCAAGCGCACTTCCCTCCATAGGAGTAATACCTCAAACAGTCTATGCTTTGATCGTTCCCTGGAAGACCAGTAGTAGTTTCCGATGCACATCTGGAGTCATTCTGTAATCTGTGGACTAACTGAGTGTTGATGAAACACAGAAATTGCATCGGGATTGAATACAACAGTCACCATGCGCACTTTCCTCCAAGGGAGTAATACCTCAAACAGTCTATACTTTGATCGTTCCCAGGAAGACCAGTAGTAGTTTCCGATGCACATCTGGAGGCATTCTGTAATCTGTGGACCTTCAAAGTGTTGATGAAACACAGAAATTGCATCGTGAGTGAATACAAGTCACCATGCGCACCTCCCTCCATGGGAGTAATGTCTCTAACAGTCTACGCTTTGATCGTTTCCTGGAAGACCAGTAGTAGTCTCAGATGCACATCTGGAATCATTCTGTAATCTGTGGACCATCTGAGTGTTGATGAAACACAGAAATTGCATCGGGATTTAAAACAACAGTCACCATGCACTCTTTCCCACATGGGAATATTGTCTGAAACGTTGTACCCTTTTATCGTTCCCTGTTAGACCAGTAGTAGGTTCCGATGCACATCTGGAGGCATTCTGTAAACTGTGGACTATCAGAGTGTTGATGAAACACAGAAATTGCTTCGGGATTGAATACAACAGTCACCATGCGCACTTCCCTCCATGGGAGTAATGTCTCAAACAGTCTACGATTTGATCGTTCCCTGGAAGACCAGTAGTAGTTTCCGATGCACATCTTTAGTCATTCTGTTATCTGTGGACTATCAGAGTGTTGATAAAACACGGAAATTGAATCGGGATTGAATACAACAGTCACCATGCGCACTTTCCTCCATGGGAGTAATGTCTCAAAGAGTTTACGCTTTGATCGTGCCCTGGAAGACCAGTAGAAGTTTCCGATGCACATCTGGAGGCATTGTGTAATCTGTGGACTATCAGAGTGTTGATGAAACACAGAAACTGCATCGGGATGGAATACAACAGTCACCATGCGCACTTTCATCCATGGGAGTAATGTCTCTAACAGTCTACGCTTTGATCGTTTCCTGGAAGACCAGTAGTAGTTTCCGATGCACATCTGGAGGCATTCTGTAATCTGTGGACTAACTGAGTGTTGACGAAACACAGAAATTGCATCGGGATTGAATACAAAAGTCACCATGCGCACTTTCCTCCACGGGAGTAATGTCTTAAACAGTCTATGCTTTGATCGTTCCCTCGAAGACCAGTATTAGTTTCCGATGCACATCTGGAGGCATTCTGTAATCTGTGGACTATCAGAGTGTTGATGAAACACAGAAATTGCATCGGGATTGAATACAACAGTAACAATGCGCACTTTCCTCCATGGGAGTAATATCTCAAACAGTCTACGGCTTGATCGTTCCCTGGAAGACCAGTAGAAGATTCCAATGCACATCTGGAGGCATTCTGTAATCTGTGGAGCTTCAAAGTGTTGATGAAACAAAGAAATTGCATCGCGATTTAATACAACAGTCACCAAGCTCACTTCCCTCCATGGGAGTAATACCTCAAACAGTCAATGCTTTGATCGTTCCCTGGAAGTCCAGTAGTAGATTCCGATGCACATCTGGAGTCATTCTGTAATCTGTGGACTAACTGAGTGTTGGTGAAACACAGAAATTGCATCGGAATTGAATACAACAGTCACCATGCGCACTTTCCTCCATGGGAGTAATACCTCAAACAGTCTATGCTTTGATCGTTCCCAGGAAGACCAGTAGTAGTTTCCGATGCACGTCTGGAGGCATTCTGTAATCTGTGGACCTTCAAAGTGTTGATGAAACACAGAAATTGCATTGTGATTGAATACAAGTCACCATGCGCACATCTCTCCATTGGAGTAATGTCTCAAACAGTCTATTGCTTGATCGTTCCCAGGAAGACCAGTAGCAGTTTCCGATGCACATCTGGAGGCAATCTGTAATCTGTGGACTATCAGAGTGTTGATGAAACTCCGAAATTGCATCGGGATTGAATACAACAGTCACCATGCGCACTTTCCTCCGTGGGAGTAATGTCACAAACAGTCTACTCTTTGATCGTTCCCAGGAAGACCAGTAGTAGTTTCAGATGCACATCTGGAGGCACTCTGTAATCTGTGGACTATCTGAGTGTTGATGAAACACGGAAATTGCATCGGGATTGAAAACAACAGTCACCATGCGCACTTTCCCCCATGGGAGTATTGTCTGAATCGTTCTACCCTTTGATCGTTTCCTGTTAGACCAGTAGTAGGTTCCGATGTGCATCTGGAGGCATCCTGTAAACTGTGGACTATCAGAGTGGTGATGAAACACAGAAATTGCTTCGGGATTGAATACAACAGTCACCATGCGCACTTCCCTCCATGGGAGTAATGTCTCAAACAGTCTACGCTTTGATCGTTCCCTGGAAGACCAGTAGAAGTTTCCGATGCACATCTTTAGTCATTCTGTTATCTGTGGACTATCAGAGTGTTGATAAAACACGGAAATTGAATCGGGATTGAATACAACAGTCACCATGCGCACTTTCCTCAATGGGAGTAATGTCTCAAAGAGTTTACGCTTTGATCGTTCCCTGGAAGACCAGTAGAAGTTTCCGATGGACAGCTGGAGGCTTTGTGTAATCTGTGGACTATCAGAGTGTTGATGAAACACAGAAATTGCATCGCGATTGAATACAAAAGTCACCATGCGCACTTTCCTCCATGGGAGTAATGTCTCAAACAGTGTATGCTTTGATCGTCCCCTCGAAATCTAGTTTTAGTTTCCGATGCACATCTGGAGGCATTCTGTAATCTGTGGACTATCAGAGTGTTGATGAAACACAGAAATTGCATCGGGATTGAATACAACAGTCACCATTCGCACTTTCCTCCACAGGAGTAATGTCTCAAACAGTCTACGCTTTGATCGTTCCCTGGAAGACCAGTAGTAGTTTCCGATGCACATCTGGAGGCATTCTGTAATCTGTGGACTATCCGAGTGCTATTGAAACACAGAAATTGCATCGGGATTGAATACAACAGTCACCATTCGCACTTTCCTCCTTGGGAGTAATGTCTCAAAGAGGGTACCCTTTGTTCGGTCCCTGGAAGCCCAGTAGTGCTTTCCGATGCACATCTGGAGGCGTTCTCTAATCTGTGGACTATCAGAGTGTTGTTGAAACACAGAAATTGCATCGGGATTGAAAACAACAGTCACCATGCGCACTTTCCTCAATGGGAGTAATGTCTCAAACAGTCTACGGTTTGATCGTTCCCTGGAAGACCAGTAGAAGATTCCGATGCACATCTCGAGGCATTCTGTAATCCGTGGACATTCAAAGTGTTGATGAAACACAGAATTTGCATCGGGATTTAGTACATCAGTAACCATGCGCAATTTTCTCCATGGGAGTAGTGCCTCAAACAATCTTCGCTTTAATCGTTCCCTAGAAGACCAGTAGTAGTTTCCGGTGCACATCTTTAGTCATTCTGTTATCTGTGGACTATCAGAGTGTTGATAAAACACGGAAATTGAATTGGGATTGAATACAACAGTCACCATGCGCACTTTCCTCAAGGGGAGTAATGTCTCAAAGAGTTTACGCTTTGATCGTTCCCTGGAAGACCAGTAAAAGTTTCCGATGCTCATCTGGAGGCATTGTGTAATCTGTGGACTATCTGAGTGTTGATGCAACACAGAAATTGCATCGGGATTGAAAACAACAGTCACCATGCACACTTTCCCCCATGGGTGTATTGTCTGAAACGTTCTACCCTTTGATCGTTCCCAGTTAGACCAGTAGTAGGTTCCGATGCACATCTGGAGGCATTCTGTAAACTGTGGACTATCAGAGTGTTGATGAAACACAGAAATTGCTTCGGGATTGAATACAACAGTCACCATGCGCACTTCCCTCCATGGGAGTAATGTCTCAAATAGTCTACGCTTTGATCGATCCCTGGAAGACCAGTAGTAGTTTCCGATGCACTTCTTTAGTCATTCTGATATCTGTGAACTATCAGAGTGTTGATAAAACACGGAAATTGAATCGGGATTGAATACAACAGTCACCATGCGCACTTTCCTCCATGGGAGTAATGTCTCAAAGAGTTTACGCTTTGATCGTTCCCTGGAAGACCAGTAGAAGTTTCCGATGCACATCTGGAGGCATTGTGTAACCTGTGGACTATCAGAGTGTTGATGAAACACAGAAACTGCATCGGGATTGAATACAACAGTCACAATTCGCACTTTCCTCCACAGGAGTAATGTCCCAAACAGTCTACACTTTGATCGTTCCCTGGAAGACCAGTAGTAGTTTCCAATGCACATCTGGAGGCATTCTGTAAGCTGTGGACTATCAGAGTGTTGTTGAAACACAGAAATTGCATCGGGATTGAATACAACAGTAACCATGCGCACTTTCCTCCATGGGAGTAATATCTCAAACAGTCTACGGCTTGATCGTTCCCTGGAAGACCAGTAGAAGATTCCAATGCACATCTGGAGGCATTCTGTAATCTGTGGAGCTTCAAAGTGTTGATGAAACACAGAAATTGCATCGCGATTTAATACAACAGTCACCAAGCGCACTTCCCTCCATGGGAGTAATACTTCTAACAGTCTATGCTTTGATCGTTCCCTGGAAGACCAGTAGTAGTTTCCGATGCACATCTGGAGCCATTATGTAATCTGTGGACTAACTGAGTGTTGATGAAACAGAGAAATTGGATCGGGATTGAATACAACGGTCACCATGCGCACTTCCCTCCATGGGAGTAATGTCTCAAACAGTCTACGCTTTGATCGTTCCCTGGAAGACCGATAGTAGTTTCCGATGCACATCTTTAGCCATTCTGTTATCTGTGGACTATCAGAGTGTTGATAAAACACGGAAATTGAATCGGGATTGAATACAACAGTCACCATGCGCACTTTCCTCCATGGGAGTAATGTCTCAAAGAGTTTACGCTTTGATCGTTCCCTGGAAGACCAGTAGAAGTTTCCGATGCACATCTGGAGGCATTGTGTAATCTGTGGACTATCAGAGTGTTGATGAAACACAGAAACTGCATCGGGATGGAATACAACAGTCACCATGCGCACTTTCCTCCATGGGAGTAATGTCTCAAACAGTCTACGCTTTGATCGTTCCCTGGAAGGTCAGTAGTAGTTTCCGATGCATATCTGGAGGCATTCTGTAATCTGTTTACTATCAGAGTGTTGTTGAAACACAGAAATTGCATCGGGATTGAATACAACAGTCACCATTCGCACATTCCTCCATGGGAGTAATGTCTCAAACAGTCTACGCTTTGATCGTTCACTGGAAGACCAGTAGTAGTTTCCGATGCACATCTGGAGGCATTCTGTAACCTGTTAACTATCAGAGTGTTGATGAAACAGCGAAATTGCATCGGGATTGAATTCAACAGTCACCATGCGCACTTTCCTCCATGGGAGTAATGTCTCAAACAGTCTACGCTTTGACCGTTCCCTGGAAGACCAGTAGTAGCGTCCGATGCACATCTGGAGGCATTCTGTAGTCTGTGGACTAGCAGAGTGTTCTTGAAACACAGAAATTGCATCGCGATTTAATACAACAGTCACCACGCGCAATTTCCTCCATGGGAGTAATGACTCAAACAGTCTATTGTTTGATCGTTCCCAGGAAGACCAGTAGCAGTTTCCGATGCACATCTGGAGGCAATCTGTAATCTGTGGACTATCAGAGTGTTGATGAAACTCAGAAATTGCATCGGGATTGAATACAACAGTCACCATGCGCACTTTCCTTCGTGGGAGTAATGTCACAAACAGTCTACTCTTTGATCGTTCCCAGGAAGACCAGTAGTAGTTTCAGATGCACATCTGGAGGCATTATGTAATCTGTGCACTATCTGAGTGTTGATGAAACACAGAAATTCCATCGGGATTGAAAACAACAGTCACCATGCGCACTTTCCCCCATGGGAGTATTGTCTGAAACGTTCTACCCTTTGATCGTTTCCTGTTAGACCAGTAGTAGGTTCCGATGTGCATCTGGAGGCATCCTGTAAACTGTGGACTATCAGAGTGTTAATGAAACACAGAAATTGCTTCGGGATTGAATACAACAGTCACCATGCGCACTTCCCTCCATGGGAGTAATGTCTCAAACAGTCTACGCTTTGATCGTTCCCTGGAAGACCAGTAGTAGTTTCCGATGCACATCTTTAGTCATTCTGTTATCTGTGGACTATCAGAGTGTTGATAAAACACGGAAATTGAATCGGGATTGAATACAACAGTCATTATGCGCACTTTCCTCAATGGGAGTAATGTCTCAAAGAGTTTACGCTTTGATCGTTCCCAGGAAGACCAGTAGTAGTTTCCGATGCACATCTGGAGGCATTCTGTAATCTGTGGACCTTCAAAGTGTTGATGAAACACAGAAATTGCATTGCGATTGAATACAAGTCACCATGCGCATTTCCCTTCATGGGAGTAATGTCTCAAACAGTCTATTGTTTGATCGTTCCCAGGAAGACCAGTAGCAGTTTCCGATGCACGTCTGGAGGCAATCTGTAATCTGTGGACTATCAGAGTGTTGATGAAACTCAGAAATTGCATCGGGATTGAATACAACAGTCACCATGCCACTTTCCTCCGTGGGAGTAGTGTCACAAACAGTCTACTCTTTGATCGTTCCCAGGAAGACCAGAAGTAGTTTCATATGCACATCTGGAGGCATTCTGTAACCTGTGGACTATCTGAGTGTTGATGCAACACAGAAATTGCATCGGGATTGAAAACAATAGTCACCATGCACACTTTCCCCCATGGGTGTATTGTCTGAAACGTTCTACCCTTTGATCGTTCCCTGTTAGACCAGTAGTAGGTTCCAATGCACATCTGGAGGCATTCTGTAAACTGTGGACTATCAGAGTGTTGATGAAACACAGAAAATGCTTCGGGATTGAATACAACAGTCACCATGCGCACTTCCCTCCATGGGAGTAATGTCTCAAATAGTCTACGCTTTGATCGATCCCTGGAAGACCAGTAGTAGTTTCCGATGCACATCTTTAGTCATTCTGATATCTGTGGACTATCAGAGTGTTGATAAAACACGGAAATTGAATCGGGATTGAATACAACAGTCACCATGCGCACTTTCCTCCATGGGAGTAATGTCTCAAAGAGTTTACGCTTTGATCGTTCCCTGGAAGACCAGAAGAAGTTTCCGATGCACATCTGGAGGCATTGTGTAACCTGTGGACTATCAGAGTGTTGATGAAACACAGAAACTGCATCGGGATGGAATACAACAGTCACCATGCGCTCTTTCCTCCATGGGAGTAATGTCTCAAACAGTCTACGCTTTGATCGTTTCCTGGAAGACCATTAGTAGTTTCCGATGCACATCTGGAGGCATTCTGTAATCTGTGGACTAACTGAGTGTTGACGAAACACAGAAATTGCATCGGGATTGAATACAAAAGTCACCATGCGCACTTTCCTCCACGGGAGTAATGTCTCTAACAATCTATGCTTTGATCGTTCCCTCGAAGACCAGTATTAGTTTCCGATGCACATCTGGAGGCATTCTGTAATCTGTGGACTATCAGAGTGTTGATGAAACACAGAAATTGCATCGGGATTGAATACAACAGTCACAATTCGCACTTTCCTCCACAGGAGTAATGTCCCAAACAGTCTACACTTTGATCGTTCCCTGGAAGACCAGTAGTAGTTTCCAATGCACATCTGGAGGCATTCTGTAAGCTGTGGACTATCAGAGTGTTGTTGAAACACAGAAATTGCATCGGGATTGAATACAACAGTAACCATGCGCACTTTCCTCCATGGGAGTAATATCTCAAACAGTCTACGGCTTGATCGTTCCCTGGAAGACCAGTAGAAGATTCCAATGCACATCTGGAGGCATTCTGTAATCTGTGGAGCTTCAAAGTGTTGATGAAACAGAGAAATTGGATCGGGATTGAATACAACAGTCACCATGCGCACTTCCCTCCATGGGAGTAATGTCTCAAACAGTCTACGCTTTGATCGTTCCCTGGAAAACCGATAGTAGTTTCCGATGCACATCTTTAGCCATTCTGTTATCTGTGGACTATCAGAGTGTTGATAAAACACGGAAATTGAATCGGGATTGAATACAACAGTCACCATGCGCACTTTCCTCCATGGGAGTAATGTCTCAAAGAGTTTACGCTTTGATCGTTCCCTGGAAGACCAGTAGAAGTTTCCGATGCACATCTGGAGGCATTGTGTAATCTGTGGACTATCAGAGTGTTGATGAAACACAGAAACTGCATCGGGATGGAATACAACAGTCACCATGCGCACTTTCCTCCATGGGAGTAATGTCTCAAGCAGTCTACGCTTTGATCGTTCCCTGGAAGGTCAGTAGTAGTTTCCGATGCATATCTGGAGGCATTCTGTAATCTGTTTACTATCAGAGTGTTGTTGAAACACAGAAATTGCATCGGGATTGAATACAACATTCACCATTCGCACATTCCTCCATGGGAGTAATGTCTCAAACAGTCTACGCTTTGATCGTTCACTGGAAGACCAGTAGTAGTTTCCGATGCACATCTGGAGGCATTCTCTAACCTGTTAACTATCAGAGTGTTGATGAAACACCGAAATTGCATCGGGATTGAATTCAACAGTCACCATGCGCACTTTCCTCCATGGGAGTAATGTCTCAAACAGTCTACGGTTTGACCGTTCCCTGGAAGACCAGTAGTAGCGTCCGATGCACATCTGGAGGCATTCTGTAGTCTGTGGACTAGCAGAGTGTTCTTGAAACACAGAAATTGCATCGCGATTTAATACAACAGTCACCACGCGCAATTTCCTCCATGGGAGTAATGACTCAAACAGTCTATTGTTTGATCGTTCCCAGGAAGACCAGTAGCAGTTTCCGATGCACATCTGGAGGCAATCTGTAATCTGTGGACTATCAGAGTGTTGATGAAACTCAGAAATTGCATCGGGATTGAATACAACAGTCACCATGCGCACTTTCCTTCGTGGGAGTAATGTCACAAACAGTCTACTCTTTGATCGTTCCCAGGAAGACCAGTAGTAGTTTCAGATGCACATCTGGAGGCATTATGTAATCTGTGCACTATCTGAGTGTTGATGAAACACAGAAATTGCATCGGGATTGAAAACAACAGTCACCATGCGCACTTTCCCCCATGGGAGTATTGTCTGAAACGTTCTACCCTTTGATCGTTTCCTGTTAGACCAGTAGTAGGTTCCGATGTGCATCTGGAGGCATCCTGTAAACTGTGGACTATCAGAGTGTTAATGAAACACAGAAATTGCTTCGGGATTGAATACAACAGTCACCATGCGCACTTCCCTCCATGGGAGTAATGTCTCAAACAGTCTACGCTTTGATCGTTCCCTGGAAGACCAGTAGTAGTTTCCGATGCACATCTTTAGTCATTCTGTTATCTGTGGACTATCAGAGTGTTGATAAAACACGGAAATTGAATCGGGATTGAATACAACAGTCACCATGCGCACTTTCCTCAATGGGAGTATAGTCTCAAAGAGTTTACGCTTTGATCGTTCCCTGGAAGACCAGTAGAAGTTTCCGATGGACAGCTGGAGGCATTGTGTAATCTGTGGACTATCAGAGTGCTGATGAAACACAGATATTGCATCGCGATTGAATACAAAAGTCACCATGCGCACTTTCCTCCATGGGAGTAATGTCTCAAACAGTGTATGCTTTGATCGTCCCCTCGAAGTCTAGTATTAGTTTCCGATGCACATCTGGAGGCATTCTGTAATCTGTGGACTATCAGAGTGTTGATGAAACACAGAAATTGCATCGGGATTGAATACAACAGTCACCATTCGCACTTTCCTCCACAGGAGTAATGTCTCAAACAGTCTACGCTTTGATTGTTCCCTGGAAGACCAGTAGTAGTTTCCGATGCACATCTTTAGTCATTCTGTTATCTGTGGACTATCAGAGTGTTGATAAAACACGGAAATTGAATCGGGATTGAATACAACAGTCACCATGCGCACTTTCCTCAATGGGAGTATAGTCTCAACGAGTTTACGCTTTGATCGTTCCCTGGAAGACCAGTAGAAGTTTCCGATGGACAGCTGGAGGCATTGTGTAATCTGTGGACTATCAGAGTGTTGATGAAACACAGAAATTGCATCGCGATTGAATACAAAAGTCACCATGCGCACTTTCCTCCATGGGAGTAATGTCTCAAACAGTGTATGCTTTGATCGTCCCCTCGAAGTCTAGTATTAGTTTCCGATGCACATCTGGAGGCATTCTGTAATCTGTGGACTATCAGAGTGTTGATGAAACACAGAAATTGCATCGGGATTGAATACAACAGTCACCATTCGCACTTTCCTCCTTGGGAGTAATGTCTCAAAGAGGGTACCCTTTGTTCGGTCCCTGGAAGACCAGTAGTGCTTTCCGATGCACATCTCGAGGCGTTCTCTAATCTGTGGACTATCAGAGTGTTGTTGAAACACAGAAATTGCATCGGGATTGAATACAACAGTCACCATGCGCACTTTCCTCAATGGGAGTAATGTCTCAAACTGTCTACGGTTTGATCGTTCCCTGGAAGACCAGTAGAAGATTCCGATGCACATCTCGAGGCATTCTGTAATCCGTGGACCTTCAAAGTGTTGATGAAACACAGAATTTGCATCGGGATTTAGTACATCAGTAACCATGCGCAATTTTCTCCATGGGAGTAGTGCCTCAAACAATCTTCGCTTTAATCGTTCCCTAGAAGACCAGTAGTAGTTTCCGATGCACATCTTTAGTCATTCTGTTATCTGTGGACTATCAGAGTGTTGATAAAACACGGAAATTGAATCGGGATTGAATACAACAGTCACCATGCGCACTTTCCTCAAGGGGAGTAATGTCTCAAAGAGTTTACGCTTTGATCGTTCCCTGGAAGACCAGTAGAAGTTTCCGATGCACATCTGGAGGCATTGTGTAATCTGTGGACTATCAGAGTGTTGATGAAACACAGAAACTGCATCGGGATGGAATGCAACAGTCAGCATGCGCACTTTCCTCCATGGGAGTAATGTCTCAAACAGTCTACGCTTTGATCGTTTCCTGGAAGACCAGTAGTAGTTTCCGATGCACATCTGGAGGCATTCTGTAATCTGTGGACTAACTGAGTGTTGACGAAACACAGAAATTGCATCGGGATTGCATACAAAAGTCACCATGCGCACTTTCCTCCATGGGAGTAATGTCTCAAACAGTCTATGCGTTGATCGTTCCCTCGAAGACCAGTATTAGTTTCCGATGCACGTCTGGAAGCATTCTGTAATCTGTGGACTATAAGAGTGTTGATGAAACACAGAAATTGCATCGGGATTGAATACAACAGTCACCATGCGCACTTTCCTCAATGGGAGTAATGTCTCAAACAGTCTACGGTTTGATCGTTCCTGGAAGACCAGTAGAAGATTCCGATGCACATCTCGAGGCATTCTGTAATCTGTGGAGCTTCAAAGTGTTGATGAAACACAGAAATTGCATCGCGATTTAATACAACAGTCACCAAGCGCACTTCCCTCCATGGGAGTAATACCTCAAACAGTCTATGCTTTGATCGTTCCCAGGAAGACCAGTAGTAGTTTCCGATGCACATCTGGAGGCATTCTGTAATCTGTGGACCTTCAAAGTGTTGATGAAACACAGAAATTGCATCGCGATTGAATACAAGTCACCATGCGCATTTCCCTCCATGGGAGTAATGTCTCAAACAGTCTATTGTTTGATCGTTCCCAGGAAGACCAGTAGCAGTTTCCGATGCACATCTGGAGGCAATCTGTAATCTGTGGACTATCAGAGTGTTGATGAAACTCAGAAATTGCATCGGGATTGAATACAACAGTCACCATGCCACTTTCCTCCGTGGGAGTAGTGTTACAAACAGTCTACTCTTTGATCGTTCCCAGGAAGACCAGTAGTAGTTTCAGATGCACATCTGGAGGCATTCTGTAACCTGTGGACTATCTGAGTGTTGATGCAACACAGAAATTGCATCGGGATTGAAAACAACAGTCACCATGCACACTTTCCCCCATGGGTGTATTGTCTGAAACGTTCTACCCTTTGATCGTTCCCTGTTAGACCAGTAGTAGGTTCCGATGCACATCTGGAGGCATTCTGTAAACTGTGGACTATCAGAGTGTTGATGAAACACAGACATTGCTTCGGGATTGAATACAACAGTCACCATGCGCACTTCTCTCCATGGGAGTAATGTCTCAAACAGTCTACGCTTTGATCGATCCCTGGAAGACCAGTAGTAGTTTCCGATGCACATCTTTAGTCATTCTGATATCTGTGGACTATCAGAGTGTTGATAAAACACGGAAATTGAATCGGGATTGAATACAACAGTCGCCATGCGCACTTTCCTCCATGGGAGTAATGTCTCAAAGAGTTTACGCTTTGATCGTTCCCTGGAAGACCAGTAGAAGTTTCCGATGCACATCTGGAGGCATTGTGTAATCTGTGGACTATCAGAGTGTTGATGAAACACAGAAACTGCATCGGGATGGAATACAACAGTCACCATGCGCTCTTTCCTCCATGGGAGTAATGTCTCAAACAGTCTACGCTTTGATCGTTTCCTGGAAGACCATTAGTAGTTTCCGATGCACATCTGGAGGCATTCTGTAATCTGTAGACTAACTGAGTGTTGACGAAACACAGAAATTGCATCGGGATTGAATACAAAAGTCACCATGCGCACTTTCCTCCACGGGAGTAATGTCTCTAACAATCTATGCTTTGATCGTTCCCTCGAAGACCAGTATTAGTTTCCGATGCACATCTGGAGGCATTCTGTAATCTGTGGACTATCAGAGTGTTGATGAAACACAGAAATTGCATCGGGATTGAATACAACAGTCACCATTCGCACTTTCCTCCACAGGAGTAATGTCTCAAACAGTCTACACTTTGATCGTTCCCTGGAAGACCAGTAGTAGTTTCCAATGCACATCTGGAGGCATTCTGTAAGCTGTGGACTATCAGAGTGTTGTTGAAACACAGAAATTGCATCGGGATTGAATACAACAGTAACCATGCGCACTTTCCTCCATGGGAGTAATATCTCAAACAGTCTACGGCTTGATCGTTCCCTGGAAGACCAGTGGAAGATTCCATTGCACATCTGGAGGCATTCTGTAATCTGTGGAGCTTCAAAGTGTTGATGAAACACAGAAATTGCATCGCGATTTAATACAACAGTCAGCAAGCGCACTTCCCTCCATGGGAGTAATACCTCAAACAGTCTATGCTTTGATCGTTCCCTGGAAGACCAGTAGTAGTTTCCGATGCACATCTGGAGCCATTCTGTAATCTGTGGACTAACTGAGTGTTGATGAAACAGAGAAATTGCATCGGGATTGAATACAACAGTAACCATGCGCACTTCCCTCCATGGGAGTAATGTCACAAACTACTCTTTGATCGTTCCCAGGAAGACCAGTAGTAGTTTCAGATGCACATCTGGAGGCATTCTGTAATCTGTGGACTATCTGAGTGTTGATGAAACACAGAAATTGCATCGGGATTTAAAACAACAGTCACCATGCACACTTTCCCCCATGGGAGTATTGTCTGAAACGTTCTACCCTTTGATCGTTCCCTGTTAGACCAGTAGTAGGTTCCGATGCACATCTGGAGGCATTCTGTAAACTGTGGACTATCAGAGTGTTGATGAAACACAGAAATTGCTTCGGGATTGAATACAACAGTCACCTTGCGCACTTCCCTCCATGGGAGTAATGTCTCAAACAGTCTACGCTTTGATCGTTCCCTGGAAGACCGATAGTAGTTTCCGATGCACATCTTTAGTCATTCTGTTATCTGTGGACTATCAGAGTGTTGATAAAACACTGAAATTGAATCGGGATTGAATACAACAGTCACCATGCGCACTTTCCTCCATGGGAGTAATGTCACAAAGAGTTTACGCTTTGATCGTTCCCTGGAAGACCAGTAGAAGTTTCCGATGCACATCTGGAGGCATTGTGTAATCTGTGGACTATCAGAGTGTTGATGAAACACAGAAACTGCATCGGGATGGAATACAACAGTCACCATGCGCACTTTCCTCCATGGGAGTAAAGTCTCAAACAGTCTACGCTTTGATCGTTCCCTGGAAGGTCATTAGTAGTTTCCGATGCATATCTGGAGGCATTCTGTAATCTGTTTACTATCAGAGTGTTGTTGAAACACAGAAATTGCATCGGGATTGAATACAACAGTCACCATTCGCACTTTCCTCCATGGGAGTAATGTCTCAAACAGTCTACGCTTTGATCGTTCACTGGAAGACCAGTAGTAGTTTCCGATGCACATCTGGAGGCATTCTGTAACCTGTTAACTATCAGAGTGTTGATGAAACACCGAAATTGCATCGGGATTGAATTCA
Source organism: Schistocerca gregaria (assembly GCF_023897955.1). NCBI lineage: Eukaryota > Metazoa > Arthropoda > Insecta > Orthoptera > Acrididae > Schistocerca > Schistocerca gregaria. Next base: position 19,170,187 of record NC_064925.1, read on the forward strand.
ACAGTCACCATGCGCACTTTCCTCCATGGGAGTAATGTCTCAAACAGTCTACGCTTTGATCGTTCCCTGGAAGACCAGTAGTAGCGACCGATGCACATCTGGAGGCATTCTGTAGTCTGTGGACTAGCAGAGTGTTCTTGAAACACAGAAATTGTATCGCGATTTAATACAACAGTCACCACGCGCAATTTCCTCCATGGGAGTAATGACTCAAACAGTCTACGCTTTGATCGTTCCCTGGAAGACCAGTAGGAGTTTCAGATGCACATCTGGAGCCATTCTGTAATCTGATGAGTATCTGAGTGTTGATGAAACACAGAAATTGCATCGGGATTGAAAACAACAGCCACCATGCGCACTTTCCTCCATGGGAGTAATATCTCAAACAGTCTACTCTTTGATCGTTCCCAGGAAGACCAGTAGTATTTTCCGATGCACATCTGGAGGCATTCTGTAATCTGTGGAATATCTGGGTGTTGATGAAACACAGAAGTTGCATCGGGATTGAAAACAACAGTCACCATGCACACTTTCTCCCATGGGAGTTTTGTCTGAAACATTCTACCCTTTGATCGTTCCCTGGATGACCAGTAGTAGCGTCCGATGCACGTCTGGAGGCATTCTGTAGTCTGTGGACTAGCAGAGTGTTCTTGAAACACAGAAATTGCATCGCGATTTAATACAACAGTCACCTCGCGCAATTTCCTCCATGGGAGTAATGACTCAAACAGTCTACGCTTTGATCGTTCCCTGGAAGACCAGTAGTAGTTTCCGATGCACATCTGGAGGCATTCTGTAATCTGATGAGTATCTGAGTGTTGATGAAACACAGAAATTGCATCGGGATTGAAAACAACAGTCACCATGCGCACTTTCCTCCATGGGAGTAATGTCTCAAACAGTTTACTCTTTGATCGTTCCCAGGAAGACCACTAGTAGTTTCCGATGTACATCTGGAGACATTCTGTAATCTGATGAGTATCTGAGTGTTGATGAAACACAGAAATTGCATCGGGATTGAAAACAACAGTCACCATGCGCGCTTTCCTCCACGGCAGTAATGTCTCAAACAGTCTATGCCTTGATCGTTCCCTCGAAGACCAGTAGTAGTTTCCGATGCACATCTGGCGGCATTCTGTAATCTGTGGACTATCAGAGTGTTGATGAAACACAGAAATTGCATCGGGATGGAATACAACAGTCACCATGCGCACTTTCCTCCATGGGAGTAATCTCTCAAACAGTCTACGTTTTGATCGTTTCCTGGAAGACCAGTAGTAGTTTCCGATGCACATCTGGAGGCATTCTGTAATCTGTGGACTAACTCAGTGTTGACGAAACACAGAAATTTCATCGGGACTGAATACTAAAGTCACCATGCGCACTTTCCTCCACGGGAGTAATGTCTCAAACAGTCTATGCTTTGATCGTTCCCTCGAAGACCAGTATTAGTTTCCGATGCACATCTGGAGGCAATCTGTAATCTGTGGACTATCAGAGTGTTGATGAAACACAGAAATTGCATCGGGATGGAATACAACAGTCACCATGCGCTCTTTCCTCCATGGGAGTAATGTCTCAAACAGTCTACGCTTTGATCGTTTCCTGGAAGACCATTAGTAGTTTCCGATGCACATCTGGAGGCATTCTGTAATCTGTAGACTAACTGAGTGTTGACGAAACACAGAAATTGCATCGGGATTGAATACAAAAGTCACCATGCGCACTTTCCTCCACGGGAGTAATGTCTCTAACAATCTATGCTTTGATCGTTCCCTCGAAGACCAGTATTAGTTTCCGATGCACATCTGGAGGCATTCTGTAATCTGTGGACTATCAGAGTGTTGATGAAACACAGAAATTGCATCGGGATTGAATACAACAGTCACCATTCGCACTTTCCTCCACAGGAGTAATGTCTCAAACAGTCTACACTTTGATCGTTCCCTGGAAGACCAGTAGTAGTTTCCAATGCACATCTGGAGGCATTCTGTAAGCTGTGGACTATCAGAGTGTTGTTGAAACACAGAAATTGCATCGGGATTGAATACAACAGTAACCATGCGCACTTTCCTCCATGGGAGTAATATCTCAAACAGTCTACGGCTTGATCGTTCCCTGGAAGACCAGTGGAAGATTCCATTGCACATCTGGAGGCATTCTGTAATCTGTGGAGCTTCAAAGTGTTGATGAAATACAGAAATTGCATCGCGATTTAATACAACAGTCACCAAGCGCACTTCCCTCCATGGGAGTAATACCTCAAACAGTCTATGCTTTGATCGTTCCCTGGAAGACCAGTAGTAGTTTCCGATGCACATCTGGAGCCATTCTGTAATCTGTGGACTAACTGAGTGTTGATGAAACAGAGAAATTGCATCGGGATTGAATACAACAGTAACCATGTGCACTTCCCTCCATGGGAGTAATGTCACAAACTACTCTTTGATCGTTCCCAGGAAGACCAGTAGTAGTTTCAGATGCACATCTGGAGGCATTCTGTAATCTGTGGACTATCTGAGTGTTGATGAAACACAGAAATTGCATCGGGATTTAAAACAACAGTCACCATGCACACTTTCCCCCATGGGAGTATTGTCTGAAACGTTCTACGCTTTGATCGTTCCCTGTTAGACCAGTAGTAGGTTCCGATGCACATCTGGAGGCATTCTGTAAACTGTGGACTATCAGAGTGTTGATGAAACACAGAAATTGCTTCGGGATTGAATACAACAGTCACCTTGCGCACTTCCCTCCATGGGAGTAATGTCTCAAACAGTCTACGCTTTGATCGTTCCCTGGAAGACCGATAGTAGTTTCCGATGCACATCTTTAGTCATTCTGTTATCTGTGGACTATCAGAGTGTTGATAAAACACTGAAATTGAATCGGGATTGAATACAACAGTCACCATGCGCACTTTCCTCCATGGGAGTAATGTCACAAAGAGTTTACGCTTTGATCGTTCCCTGGAAGACCAGTAGAAGTTTCCGATGCACATCTGGAGGCATTGTGTAATCTGTGGACTATCAGAGTGTTGATGAAACACAGAAACTGCATCGGGATGGAATACAACAGTCACCATGCGCACTTTCCTCCATGGGAGCAAAGTCTCAAACAGTCTACGCTTTGATCGTTCCCTGGAAGGTCATTAGTAGTTTCCGATGCATATCTGGAGGCATTCTGTAATCTGTTTACTATCAGAGTGTTGTTGAAACACAGAAATTGCATCGGGATTGAATACAACAGTCACCATTCGCACTTTCCTCCATGGGAGTAATGTCTCAAACAGTCTACGCTTTGATCGTTCACTGGAAGACCAGTAGTAGTTTCCGATGCACATCTGGAGGCATTCTGTAACCTGTTAACTATCAGAGTGTTGATGAAACACCGAAATTGCATCGGGATTGAATTCAACAGTCACCATGCGCACTTTCCTCCATGGGAGTAATGTCTCAAACAGTCTACGCTTTGATCGTTCCCTGGAAGACCAGTAGTAGCGTCCGATGCACATCTGGAGGCATTCTGTAGTCTGTGGACTAGCAGAGTGTTCTTGAAACACAGAAATTGTATCGCGATTTAATACAACAGTCACCACGCGCAATTTCCTCCATGGGAGTAATGACTCAAACAGTCTACGCTTTGATCGTTCCCTGGAAGACCAGTAGGAGTTTCAGATGCACATCTGGAGCCATTCTGTAATCTGATGAGTATCTGAGTGTTGATGAAACACAGAAATTGCATCGGGATTGAAAACAACAGCCACCATGCGCACTTTCCTCCATGGGAGTAATATCTCAAACAGTCTACTCTTTGATCGTTCCCAGGAAGACCAGTAGTATTTTCCGATGCACATCTGGAGGCATTCTGTAATCTGTGGAATATCTGGGTGTTGATGAAACACAGAAGTTGCATCGGGATTGAAAACAACAGTCACCATGCACACTTTCCCCCATGGGAGTTTTGTCTGAAACATTCTACCCTTTGATCGTTCCCTGGAAGACCAGTAGTAGCGTCCGATGCACGTCTGGAGGCATTCTGTAGTCTGTGGACTAGCAGAGTGTTCTTGAAACACAGAAATTGCATCGCGATTTAATACAACAGTCACCTCGCGCAATTTCCTCCATGGGAGTAATGACTCAAACAGTCTACGCTTTGATCGTTCCCTGGAAGACCAGTAGTAGTTTCCGATGCACATCTGGAGGCATTCTGTAATCTGATGAGTATCTGAGTGTTGATGAAACACAGAAATTGCATCGGGATTGAAAACAACAGTCACCATGCGCACTTTCCTCCATGGGAGTAATGTCTCAAACAGTTTACTCTTTGATCGTTCCCAGGAAGACCACTAGTAGTTTCCGATGTACATCTGGAGACATTCTGTAATCTGATGAGTATCTGAGTGTTGATGAAACACAGAAATTGCATCGGGATTGAAAACAACAGTCACCATGCGCGCTTTCCTCCACGGCAGTAATGTCTCAAACAGTCTATGCCTTGATCGTTCCCTCGAAGACCAGTAGTAGTTTCCGATGCACATCTGGCGGCATTCTGTAATCTGTGGACTATCAGAGTGTTGATGAAACACAGAAATTGCATCGGGATGGAATACAACAGTCACCATGCGCTCTTTCCTCCATGGGAGTAATCTCTCAAACAGTCTACGTTTTGATCGTTTCCTGGAAGACCAGTAGTAGTTTCCGATGCACATCTGGAGGCATTCTGTAATCTGTGGACTAACTCAGTGTTGACGAAACACAGAAATTTCATCGGGACTGAATACTAAAGTCACCATGCGCACTTTCCTCCACGGGAGTAATGTCTCAAACAGTCTATGCTTTGATCGTTCCCTCGAAGACCAGTATTAGTTTCCGATGCACATCTGGAGGCAATCTGTAATCTGTGGACTATCAGAGTGTTGATGAAACACAGAAATTGCATCGGGATGGAATACAACAGTCATCATGCGCACTTTCCTCCATGGGAGTAATGTCTCAAACAGTCTACGCTTTGATCGTTTCTTGAAAGACCAGTAGTAGTTTCCGATGCACATCTGGAGGCATTCTATAATCTGTGGACTAACTGAGTGTTGACGAAACACAGAAATTGCATCGGGACTGAATACAAAAGTCACCATGCCCACTTCCCTCCACGGGAGTAATGTCTCAAACAGTCTATGCTTTGATCGTTCCCTCGAAGACCAGTATTAGTTTCCGATGCACATCTGGAGGCAATCTGTAATCTGTGGACTACCAGAGTGTTGTTGAAACACTGAAATTGCACCGGGATTGAATACAACAGTGACTATGCGCACTTTTCTCCATGGGAGTAATATCTCAAACAGTCTACGATTTGATCGTTCCCTGGAAGACCAGTAGTAGTTTCCGATGCACATCTCGAGGCATTCTGTAATCTGTGGACCTTCAAAGTGTTGATGAAACACAGAAATTGCATCGTGATTGAATACAACAGTCACCATGCGCACTTTCCTACATGGGGGTAATGTCTCAAACTGTCATCGATTTGATCGTTCCCTGAAGAACAGTAGTAATTTCCGATGCACATCTAAAGGCATTCTGTAATTTGTTTTCTATCCGGGTGTTTATGAAACACAGAAATTGCATCGGGATTGAATACAACAGTCACCATGCGCACTTTCTCCAGGGGAGTAATATTTTAACAGTCTACGCTTTGATCGTTCCCTGGAAGACCAGTAGTAGTTTCCGATGCACATCTGGTGGCTTTCTGTAATCTGTGGACTATCAGAGTGTTGATGAAACACCGAAGTTGCATCGGGATTGAATACAACAGTCACCATGCGCACTTTCCCCCACGGGAGTCTTGTCTCAAACAGTCTATGATTTGATCGTTCCCTCGAAGACCAGTAGTAGTTTCCGATGCACATCTGGAGGCATTGTGTAATCTATACACCTCCAAAGTGTTGATGAAACACAGAAGTTGCATCGTGATTGAATGCAACAGTCACCATGCGCACTTTCCTCCATGGGAGTAATGTCTCAAACAGTCTATGCTTTGATCGTTCCAGGAAGACCAGTAGTAGTTTCCGATGCACGTCTGGAGGCAATCTGTAATCTGTGGACTACCAGAGTGATGATGAAACACAGAAATTGCATCGGGATTGAATACAACAGTCACCATTCGCACTTTCCTCCATGGGAGTAATGTCTCAAACAGTCTACGTTTTGATCATTCCCTGGAAGACCAGTAGCAGTTTCCGATGCACATCTGGAGGAATTCTGTAATCTGTGGACTATCAGAGTGTTGATGAAACACTGAAATTGCATCGGGATTGAATACAACAGTCACCATGCGCACTTTCTCCATGGGAGTAATGTCACAAACTGTCATCGATTTGATCGCTCCCTGAAGACCAGTAGTAGTTTCCGATGCACATCTGGAGGCATTCTGTAATCTGTGGTCCATCCGGGTGTTGATGAAACACAGAAATTGTATCGGCATTGAATACAACAGTCACCATGCGAACATTCCCCCATGGGAGTAATGTCTCAAACAGTCTGCGCCTTAATCTATCCCTGGAGGACCAGTAGTAGTTTCCGATGCACATCTGGAGTCACTATGTAATCTGTGGACCTTCAAAGTGTTGATGAAACACAGAAATTGCATCGTGATTGAATACAACAGTCACCATGCGCACTTTCCTCCATGGGACTAATGTCTCAACAGTCTATGATTTGATCGTTCCCTCGAAGACCAGTAGTAGTTTCCGATGCACATCTGGAGGCATTGTGTAATCTGTAAACCTTCAAAGTGTTGATGAAACACAGAAGTCGCATCGTGATTGAATGCGACAGTCACCGTGCGCACTTTCCTCCATGGGAGTAATGTCTCAAACAGTCTATGCTTTGATCGTTCCCAGGATGACCAGTAGTAGTTTCCGATGCACATCTGGAGGCATTCTGTAATCTGTGGACTAACTGAGTGTTGATGAAACACAAAATTGCATCGTGATTGAATACAACAGTCACCATGAGCACTTTCTTCCACGGGAGTAATGTCTCAAACAGTCTATGTTTTGATCGTTTCCTCGATGACCAGTAGTAGTTCCCGATGCACATCTGGAGGCATTCTGTAATCAGTGGACCTTCAAAGTGTTGATGAAACACAGAAATTGCATCGTGATTGAATACAACAGTGACCATGCTCACATTCCTCCATGGGAGTAATGTCTCAAACAGTCTACGCTTTGATCGTTCCCTGGAAGGCCAGTAGTAGTTTCCGATGCACGACTGGAGGTATTCTGTAATCTGTGGCCTATCCGGGTGTTGATAAAAGACAGAAATTGCATCGGGATTGAATACAACAGTCCCCATGCGCACTTTCCTCCATGTAAGTAATGTCTCAAAGAGTCTACGCTTTGATCGTTCCTTGGAAGACCAGTAGTAGTTTCGATTCACATCTGGAGTCATTCTGTAATCTGTGGTTCCTCAAAGTGTTGATGAAACAAAGATATTGCATCGGGATTGAATACAACAGTCACCATACGCACTTTCCTCAATGGGAGTAATATCTCAAACTGTCATCGATTTGATCGTTCCCTGAAGACCAGTAGTAGTTTCCGATGCACATCTGGAGGCATTGTGTAATCTGTGGTCTATCTGGGTGTTGATGAAACACAGAAATTGCATCGGGATTGAATACAACAGTCAGAATGCGCACTTTCCACCATGGGAGTAATATGTCAAACAGTCTACGGTTTGATCGTTCCCTGGAAGACCAGTAGTTGTTTCCGATGCACATCTGGTATCATTCTGTAATCTGTGCACTATCAGAGTGTTGATGAAACACAGAAATTGCATCGGGATTGAATACAACAGTCACCATTCGCACTTTCCTCCATGGGAGTAAAGTCGCAAACAGTCTACGCTTTGATCGTTCCCTGGAAGACCAGTAGTAGTTTCCGATGCACATCAGCAGGCATTCTGAAATCTGTGGACTAAAAGAGTGTTGATGAAACACAGAAATTGCATCGGGATTGAATACAACAGTCACCATGCGCACTTTCTTCCACGGGAGTAATGTCTAAAACAGTCTATGCTTTGATCGTTCCCAGGAAGCCTAGCAGTAGTTTCCGATGCACATCTGGAGACAATCTGTAATCTGTGGACTATCAGAGTGTTGATGAAACACAGAAATTGCATCGGGATTGAATACAACAGTCACCATCCGCACTTTCTTCCACAGGAGTAATTTCTCAAACAGTCTATGCTTTGATCGTTCCCTCGAAGACCAGTATTAGTTTCCGATGCACATCTGGAGGCAATCTGTAATCTGTGGACTATCAGAGTGTTGATGAAACACAGAAATTGCATCGGGATTGAATACAACAGTCACCATCCGCACTTTCTTCCACGGGAGTAATTTCTCAAACAGTCTATGCTTTGATCGTTTCCTCGATGACCAGTAGTAGTTTCCGATGCACATCTGGAGTCATTCTGTAATCTGTGGACTATCAGAGTGTTGATGAAACACAGAGATTGAATGGGGATTGAATACAACAGTCCCCATGCGCACTTTCCTCCATGGGAGTAATGTCTCAAACAGTCTACGCTTTGATCGTTCCCTGGAAGACCAGTAGTACTTTCCGATGCACATCTGGAGGCATTCGGTAATCTGTGGACTATCAGAGTGTTGTTGAAACACAGAAATTGCAACGCGATTTAATTCAACAGACACCATGCGCTCTTTCCTCCATGGGAGTAATGACTCAAACAGTCTACGCTTTGATCGTTCCCTGGAAGGCCAGTAGTAGTTTCAGATGCACATCTGGAGGCATTCTGTTATCTGATGAGTATCTGAGTGTTGATGAAACACAGAGATTGAATGGGGATTGAATACAACAGTCCCCATGCACACTTTCCTCCATGGGAGTAATGTCTCAAACAGTCTACGCTTTGATCGTTCCCTCGAAGACCAGTAGCAGTTTCCGATGCACATCTGGAGGCAATCTGTAATCTGTGGACTATCAGAGTGTTGATGAAAGACAGAAATTGCTTCGGGATTGAATACAACAGTCACCATGACCACTTTCCTCCATGGGAGTAATGTCTCAAACAGTCTACGGTAGATCGTTCCCTGGAAGACCAGTAGTTGTTTCCGATGAACATCTTGTGGCATTCTGTAGTCTGTGGACTATCAGAGTGTTGTTGAAACACAGAAATTGCATCAGGATTGAATACAACAGTAAAAAAGGGCACTTTTCTCCTTGGGAGTAATATCTCAGTCTACGCTTTGGCCGTTCCCTGGACGACCAGTAGTAGTTTCCGATGCACATCTGGAGGCATTCTGTAATCTGATGATTATCTGAGTGTTGATGAAACACAGAAATTGCATTGAGATTGAATGCAACAGTCACCATGCACACTTTGCTCCATGGGAGTAATGTCTCAAGCAGTCTATTCTTTGATCGTTCCCAGGAAGACCAGTAGTAGTTTCCGATGCACATCTGGAGGCAATCTGTAATCTGTGGACTATCAGAGTGTTGATGTAACTCAGACATTGCATCGGGATTGAATACAACAGTCACCATGCGCACTTTCCTCCGTGGGAGTAATGTCACAAACAGTCTACGCTTTGATCGTTCCCAGGAGGACCAGTAGTAGTTTCCGATGCACATCTTGAGGCATTCTGTAATCTGTAGACTATCTTAGTGTTGATGAAATACAGATATTGCATCGGGATTGAAACAACAGTCATCATGCACACTTTCCCCCATGAGAGTAATGAATCAAACATTCTATGCTTTGATCGTTCCCAGTTGGACCAGTAGTGGTTTCCGATGCACATCTGGAAGCATTCTGTAATCTGTGGACTGTCAGAGTGTCGATGAAACACAGAAATTGCTTCGGGTTTGAATACAACAGTCACTATGGGCACTTTCCTCTATGGGAATAATGTCTCAAACAGCCTACGCTTTGATCGTTCCCTGGAAGACGAGTAGTAGTTTCCGATGCACATCTGGAGTCATTCTGTTATCTGTGGACTATCAGAGTGTTGATGTAACTCAGACATTGCATCGGGATTGAATACAACAGTCACCATGCGCACTTTCCTCCGTGAGAGTAATGTCACAAACAGTCTACGCTTTGATCGTTCCCTGGAAGACCAGTAGTAGTTTGCGATGTACATCTGGAGGCATTCTGTAATCTGTGGACTATCAGAGTGTTGATGAAACACAGAGATTGAATGGGGATTGGATACAACAGTCACCATGCGCACTTTCCTCCATGGGAGTAATGTTTCAAACAGTCTACGCTTTGATCGTTCCCTGGAAGACCAGTAGTACTTTCCGATGCACATCTGGAGGCATTCGGTAATCTGTGGACTATCAGAGTGTTGCTGAAACACAGAAATTGCATCGCAATTTAATTCAACAGCCACCATTCGCTCTTTCCTCCATGGGAGTAATGACTCAAACAGTCTACGCTTTGATCGTTCCCTGGAAGACCAGTCGTAGTTTCAGATGCACATCTGGAGGCATTCTGTAATCTGATGAGTATCTGAGTATTGATGAAACACAGAAAATGCATTGGGATTGAATAAAACAGTCACCATTCGCACTTTCCTCCATGGGAGTGATGTCTCAAACAGTCTATTCTTTGATCGTTCCCAGGAAGACCAGTAGCAGTTTCCGATGCACATCTGGAGGCAATCTGTAATCTGTGGACTATCAGAGTGTTGATGAAACACAGAAATTGTTTCGGGATTGAATACAACAGTCACCATGCGCACTTCCCTCCATGGGAGTAATGTCTCAAAGAGTATACGCTTTGATCGTTACCTGGAAGACCAGTAGTAGTTTCCGATGCACATCTGGAGGCATTCTGTAATCTGTGGACTATCAGAGTGTTGATGAAACAAAGAAATTACATCGGGATTGAATACAACAGTCACCATGCGCACTTTCCTCCATGGGAGTAATGTCTCAAACAGTCTACTCTTTTATCGTTCCCTGGAAGACCAGTAGTAGTTTCCGATGCACATCTGGAGGCATTCTGTAATCTGTGGACTATCAGAGTGTGGTTGAAACACAGAAATTGCAGCGGGATTGAATACAAGAGTCACCATGCGCACTTTCCTCCATGGGAGTAATGTCTCAAACTGTCTACGGTTTCATCTTCCCCTGGAAGACCAGTAGTTGTTTCCGATGCACATCAGGTGGCATTATGTAGTCTGTGGACTATCAGAGTGTTGATGAAACACAGAAATTACATCGGGATTGTATACAACAGTCACCATGCGCACTTTCCTACATAGGAGTAATGTCTCAAACAGTCTACGCTTTGATCGTTCCCTGGAGGACCAGTAGTAGTTTCCGATGCGCATCTGGAAGCATTCTGCAATCTGTGGACTATGAGAGTGTTTATGAACGCAGAAATTGCATCGGGATTGAATACAACAGTTACCATGCGCACTTTCCTCCATGGGAGTAATGTCTGAAACAGTCTATGATTTGATCGTTCCCTCGAAGACCAGTAGTGGTTTCCGATGCACATCTAGAGGTATTCTGTAATCTGTGGTCTATCCGGGTGTTGATAAAAGACAGAAATTGAATCGGGATTGAATACAACAGTCACCATGCGCACTTTCCTCCATGGGAGTAATGTCTCAAACAGTCTACGCTTTGATCGTTCCCTGGAAGACCAGTAGTAGTTTCGATTCACATCTGGAGGCATTCTGTAATCTGTGGTTCATCAAAGTGTTGATGAAACCCAGAAATTACATCGTGATTGAATACAACAGTCACCATGGGTACTTTCCTCCATGGGAGTAATGTCTGAAACAGTCTATGATTTGATCGTTCCCTCGAAGACCAGTAGTAGTTTCGGATGCACATATGGAGGCATTCTGTAATCTGAGACTTTCAAAGTGTTGATGAACACAGAAATTGCACCGGGATTGAATACAACAGTCACCATGACCACTTTCCTCCATGGGAGTAATTCTCAAACAGTCTACGCCTTGATCGTTCCCTGGAAGACCAGTAGTAGATTCCGATGCACATCTGGAGGCATTCTGTAATCTGTGGACTAACTGAGTGTTGATGAAACATAGAAATTGCATCGGGATTGAATACAACAGTCACCACGCGCACTTTCTTCCACGGGAGTAATGTCTCAAACAGTCTATGTTTTGATCGTTTCCTCGATGACCAGTAGTAGTTTCCGATGCACATCTGGAGGCATTCTGTAATCTGTGGACTATCAGAGTGTTGATGAAACACAGAAATTACATCTGGATTGAATAAAACAGTCACCATTCGCACTTTCATCCATGGGAGTAATGTCTCAAACAGACTACGCTTTGATCGTTCCCTGGAAGACCAGTAGCAGTTTCCGATGCACATCTGGAGGCATTCTGTAATCTGTGGACTATCAGAGTGTTGATGCAGCAAAGAAATTGCATCGGGATTGAATACAACAGTCACCATGCGCACTTTCCTCCATGGGAGAAATGTCTCAAACAGTCTACGCTTTGATCGTACCCTGGAGGACCAGTAGTAGTTTCCGATGCACATCTGGAGGCATTGTGTAATCTGTGGACTACCAGAGTGTTGATGAAACACAGAAATTACATCGGGATTGAATACAACAGTCACCATGCGCACCTTCCTACATAGGAGTTATGTCTCAAACAGTCTACGCTTTGATCGTTCCCTGGAAGACCAGTATTAGTTTCCGATGCACATCTGGAAGCATTCTGTAATCTGTGCACTGTCAGAGTGTTGATGAAACACAGAAATTGCATCGTGATTGAATACATCAGTCACCATGCGCACATTCCTCCATGGGAGTAATGTCTGAAACAGTCTATGATTTGATCGTTCCCACGAAGACCAGTAGTGGTTTCCGATGCACATCTAGAGGTATTCTGTAATCTGTGGTCTATCCGGGTGTTGATAAAAGACAGAAATTGAATCGGGATTGAATACAACAGTCACCATGCGCACTTTCCTCCATGGGAGTAATGTCTCAAACAGTCTACGCTTTGATCGTTCCCTGGAAGACCAGTAGTAGTTTCGATTCACATCTGGAGGCATTCTGTAATCTGTGGTTCATCAAAGTGTTGATGAAACCCAGAAATTGCATCGTGATTGAATACAACAGTCACCATGGGTACTTTCCTCCATGGGAGTAATGTCTCAAACAGTCTACTCTTTTATCGTTCCCTGGAAGACCAGTAGTGGTTTCCGATGCACATCTGGAGGCATTCTGTAATCTGTGGACTATCAGAGTGTTGTTGAAACACAGAAATAGCAGCGGGATTGAATACAAGAGTCAGCATGCGCACTTTCCTCCATGGGAGTAATGTCTCAAACTGTCATCGCTTTGATCGTCCCCTGAAGACCAGTAGTAGTTTCCGATGCACATCTGGAAGCATTCTGTAATCTGTGGTCTATCCGGGTGTTGATGAAACACAGAAATTGCATTGGGATTGAATACAACAGTAACCATGCGCACTTTCCTCCATGGGAGTAATATCTCAGTCTACGCTTTGATCGTTCCCTGGAAGACCAATAGTAGTTTCCGATGAACATCTTGAGGCATTCTGTAATCTGTGGACCTTCAAAGTGTTGATGAAACACAGAATTTGCCTCGGGATTGAATACAACAGTCACCATGCGCACTTTCCTCCATGGGAGTAATGTCTCAAACAGTCTACGCTTTGATTGTTGCCTGGAAGAACAGTAGTAGTTTCCGATGCACATCTGGAGGCATTCTATAATCAGTGGACTATCAGAGTGTTGATGAAACACAGAAATTACATCGGGATTGAATACAACGGTCTCCATGCGCACTTTCCTCCATGGGAGTAATGACTCAATTGTCATCGATTTGATCGTTTCCTCGAAGACCAGTAGTAGTTTCCGATGCACATCTGGAAGCACTATGTAATCTGTTTTCTATCCAGGTGTTGATGAAACACAGAAAGTGTATCGGCATTGAATACAACAGTCACCAATGCGATCTTTCCTCCTTGGAGTAATGTCTCAAACAGTCTACTCCTTGATCGTTCCCTGGAGGACCAGTAGTAGTTTCCGATGCACATCTGGAGCCATTCTGTAAACTGTGGACTGAAACACAGAAATTGCATCGCGAATTAATACTACACACACCATGCGCACTTTCCTCCATGGGAGTAATGTCTCAAACAGTCTACGGTTTGATCGTTCCCTGCAAGACCAATAGTAGTTTACGATGCACATCTGGAGGCATTCTGTAATCTGTGGACTATCAGAGTGTTGATGAAACACAGAAATTACATCGGGATTGTATACAACAGTCACCATGCGCACTTTCCTCCATGGGAGTAATTACTCAAACAGTCTACGATTTGATCGTTCCCTGGAAGACCAGTAGTAGTTTCCGATGCACATCTGGAGGCATTCTGTAATCTGATGAATATCTGAGTGTTGATGAAACACAGAAATTGCATTGGGATTGAATACAACAGTCACCATGCGCACTTTCCTCCATGGGAGTAATGTCTCAAACAGTCTACGCTTTGATCGTTCCCAGGAAGACCAGTAGTAGTTTCCGATGAACATCTGGAGGCAATCTGTAATCTGTGGAGTATCAGAGTGTTGATGAAACTCAGAAATTGCATCTGGATTGAATACAACAGTCACCATGCGCACTTTCATCCATGGGAGTAATGTCTCAAACATTCTGCGCTTTGTTCGTTCCCTGTTAGACCAGTAGTGGATTCCGATGCACAACTGGAGGCATTCTGTAATCTGTGGACTATCAGAGTGTCGATGAAACACAGAAATTGCTTCGGGATTGAATACAACAGTCACCATGCGTACTTTCCTCCATGGGAGTAATGTCTCAAACAGTCTACGGTTTGATCGTTCCCTGGAAGACCAATAGTAGTTTCCGATGCACATCTGGAGGCATTCTGTAATCTGTGGAATATCAGAGTGTTGTTGAAACACAGAAATTACATCGGGATTGTATACAACAGTCACCATGCCCACTTTCCTACATAAGAGTAATGTCTCAAACAGTCTACGCCTTGATCGTTCCCTTGAAGACCAGTAGTATTTTCCGATGCACATCTGGAAGCATTCTGTAATCTGTGGACTATGAGAGTTTTGATGAACACAGAAAATGCATCGGGATTGAATACAACAGTTACCATGCGCACTTTCCCCTATGGGAGTAATGTCTGAACAGTCTATGCTTTGATCGTTCCCTCGAAGACCAGTAGTAGTTTCCGATGCACATCTGGAGGCATTCTGTAATCTGTAGACCTTCAAAGTGTTGATGAACACAGAAATTGCGTCGGGATTGAATACAACAGTCACCATGACCACTTTCCTCCATGGGAGTAATACTTCTAACAGTCTATGCTTTGATCGTTCCCTGGAAGACCAGTAGTAGTTTCCGATGCACATCTGGAGGCATTCTGTAGTCTGTGGACTAACTGAGTGTTGATGAAACATAGTAAGTGCATCGGGATTGAATACAACAGTCACCACGCGCACTTTCTTCCACGGGAGTAAAGTCTCAAACAGTCTATGCTTTGATCGTTTCCTCGATGACCAGTAGTAGTTTCCGATGCACATCTGGAGGCATTCTGTAATCTGTGGACTATCAGAGTGTTGATGAAACACAGAAATTAGATCCGGATTGAATACAACAGTCACCATTCGCACTTTCATCCATGGGAGTAATGTCTCAAACAGTCTACGCTTTGATCGCTCCCTGGAAGACCAGTAGCAGTTTCCGATGCACATCTGGAGGCATTCTGTAATCTGTGGACTATCAGAGTGTTGATGAAGCAAAGAAATTTCATCGGGATTGAATACAACAATCACCATGCGCACTTTCCTCCATGGGAGAAATGTCTCAAACAGTCTACGCTTTGATCGTACCCTGGAAGACCAGTAGTAGTTTCCGATGCACATATGGAGGCATTGTGTAATCTGTGGACTATCAGAGTGTTGATGAAACACAGAAATTACATCGGGATTGAATACAACAGTCACCATGCGCACCTTCCTACATAGGAGTTATGTCTCAAACAGTCTACGCTTTGATCGTTCCTTGGAAGACCAGTATTAGTTTCCGTTGCTCATCTGGAAGCATTCTGTAATCTGTGGACTGTCAGAGTGTTGATGAAACACAGAAATTGCATCGTGATTGAATACAACAGTTACCATGCGCACTTTCCCCCATAGGAGTAATGTCTCATACAGTCTATGATTTGATCGTTCCCTCGAAGACCAGTAGTATTTTTCGATGCACATCTGGAGGCATTCTGTAATCTGTGGTTCATCAAAGTGTTGATGAAACCCAGAAATTGCATCGTGATTGAATACAACAGTCACCATGGGTACTTTCCTCCATGGGAGTAATGTCTCAAACAGTCCACTCTTTTATCGTTCCCTGGAAGACCAGTAGTAGTTTCCGATGCACATCTGGAGGCATTCTGTAATCTGTGGACTATCAGAGTGTTGTTGAAACACAGAAATAGCAGCGGGATTGAATACAAGAGTCACCATGCGCACTTTCCTCCATGGGAGTAATGTCTCAAACAATCTACGGTTTCATCGTCCCTGGAAGACCAGTATTTGTTTCCGATGCACATCAGGTGGCATTCTGTAGTGTGTGGACTATCAGAGTGTTGTTGAAACACAGACATTGCATCAGGATTGAATACAAAAGTAACCATGTGCACTTTCCTCCATGGGAGTAATATCTATGTCTACGCTTTGATCGTTCCCTGGAAGACCAATAGTAGTTTCCGATGAACATCTTGTGGCATTCTGTAATCTGTGGACCTTCAAAGTGTTGATGAAACACAGAATTTGCCTCGGGATTGAATACAACAGTCACCATGCCCACTTTCTTCCATGGGAGTAATGTCTCAAACAGTCTACGCTTTGATCGTTCCCTGGAAGAACAGTAGTAGTTTCCGATGCACATCTGGAGGCATTCTGTAATCTGTGG